>NC_081290.1:288707363-289391530 GCF_030435805.1 Mustela lutreola
GCTTTGGGGAGCTTTCCGGTGGGGAGCTCTTGTCAGCCGTGCGCATGTGCGTTCCTGTCCCTGACGGGGTGGCTGGGGGCCTAGAAAACATGCCACTGGCCAAGGACAACTCGGGGCCGGCTTCAGTGGACAGGCCACTGGGAGTTGGTGCAGGTACCGAGTGCCATCCCGCAAGCTGGCAAGGGCCAAGTGCCCCGCGGTCCCGACCCCGGCTGGGGTTCTCCGGTGTCTCCTCCGTAGCTTTCCCCACAGGCGTGCAGGGTGCAGACCTGGGCTCGCGTCTGCACTTTGCTGCCGGGCATGAGGACAAGCACGGGGTCATGGGTTTCCTCTGTGTGGGTGCAACGTGCCTGTCGTCACGGGGAGCGCTTCCTTCTCTGCTGGGTGGCCCGCCTTCTAGGCTCGCGGTCCCTGGGTCTCAGGCACTAGCGGCCGCCACACAGGTGCAGTGAGGGTCCGTTTCCTCTCGCTGTGGCTTGGCTCTTCTCAGGGTGTGTTTTAAGGACCAGAAGTTGCTAATTTTCCTGTAGTCGAATGGATCCTTTTCCCCCAAGAGACATTGACGCTCCTCTTTTGCCATTAGGAGACTTTAATTTCTAAATCGGGTTTATGTTTACGGAAAGACTGGCTGATGGCAGACGTGTCCCAAGCCCATCCTTCCTACACGCACGGTTCCCGCGCTGTGGACGTCTCTCCCCGGGGGCCGTCGAGGCCGACCCTCCGGCGCTGCTCCCCTCTTCACCGAGGCCCATCTCTGACGGCCGGGCTCACGCCCCGTTGCAGCTTGGGTGGGTTTTGACAAGTGTAGGGAGTCCCGCGTCCGCCCTTCCAGTCCCGCACGGCGTAGTTTCCCGGCCGCGAGGTTCTGTCCTCCTGTTCCCTTCCAAACTCCCAGCAACCAGGGGTCTCGCTCCTGTCTACACAGTTTGCCTCTTCCAGGACGTCCCCACGTTCAAATCACAGAGCGTGGGGTTTCCTTCACGTGGTGAGACACGTAAGTTGCCTCCGTGAAGTTTCATGGCTTCCTAGCTCACTCCTTTTCTGTGCCGAACGGACCAGGGTTCACCCATCCACTTGCCGAAGGGCCTCGGCTGCCTCCGAGCGCTGGCAATCACGACGACACCTTCTAGAAACATCCACGTGCAGGTTTCTGTGTGGACATCAGTCCTCGACTCCTTTGGGTGTGTGCCATGGAGCATGATGGCCCATCGCGCGGACGCGGATGTTCGGGGCTGTGCCTCCCAGAGCCGCTGCAGCATCTCGCGTCCCCAGCAGCAGTGGACGGCCGTGTCCGGTTGCCTGTGTCCTCACCGGCATTTCGTACTGTCCGGGGCCGGACTGTGGCCTTCCTAGGAGGCACATAGAGTAGTTTGAGGTGCGTTTCCTACATGGCGGGAGCGCCTTCTCGTGTGCGAACGTACCCTCTGGATTCTTCTGAGGCCACGTGCCCGTTCAGGCCTTTGGCCCATTTTTGAGTGGGTTGTTTGTTTTCTTATTACCGTGTTTGGAGAGTTCCTCACGTACTGTGGAGACCGGTCCTGTACCAGATGTGTACCTCACCGCGGCGTTCTTCTACGTGAGGGTCGCCTTGTTCTCTTGACGACGTCTTTGGCAGGTTTGGCATTTTTTGTGTTTCCTCCTTAAACAAATCTTCGTTGGTTAAATTCATGATTCCAAGAGCAAGTAGACATTCTCCTGCGTCTTCTTCCCCCGAGAGGATTCTCCGCTGGCGTTCGGGTCTCTGACCCCCCGGGAGTGGACGGCCGTGTATGGTGTGAGGATGGGCTCGACGTCCTCCGACCCGTCCGTTCGTGGAGAAGACTGTCCTTCTCCGCAGGTGCGACTCTCCCCTGTCCCGGACGTCTACCTGTCTTCTCTGGGTCAACACCACGCTGTCTTCATCACGGGGTCTACACCCCGGCCTGACACTGCTCTCCTCGAGGTCAGATTGCTGAATCCAGGGCCAGCGTGCGGTCCCATCCTCGCCTGCTCCGCGACGGGGCACACGGCACGGCGGGCCACAGTACCCTCCGACGGCTCTCGGCCGGCTGCCAGGCACCCCCTCCTGGTCTCTCCTGTCCCGGCTGCTCAGGCTCAGTCTTCCTTGCTGCTCCCTCTCGATTCCCTCACCTCTCAGACTCGAGCGGCCCGGCGGCCTTCCGCGTCTGTGTCTACACCTCGCCCCGGCCGCCTCCAACCTCAGGCCCCAGCTCCCGCAGCTGCTGCCCGTCAACAGCGCCCCTTGCACGTCCCAAGGGGCACGAGCTCAACCGGACGCATCCAGAACAGAGCTCCCCGCCCTCCTCCCGGGTCCCCTGCTCCCGCCTCCCTTCCTGGCTCTGCCAAGAACACGCTACCCCCCTGGACATTTTGCCCAGAGCCCAAGTCAGCATTGACCCCTCTCTCACACAGCACCTGTCCAGCCCATCGGGGAATCCTACTGCCTGGCCTCAGAAATGGGTCCTGAACCGCTTCTCCCTGCCTCCTGCCCCACCGCCTTGACCCAGGCACCGCCTCCCTCCCGCCCCTCCCCCACCAGCCGCCCCAATCTCAGAACAGTGGCAGGGAGATGCTGGTCAAGGCCCACCTCTGCATCCGCTCAGGACCCTAAGCTCATCCCCCTCAGAGGCAAACCAGGGGCCTCCCAGTGGCTGCAAGTCTGAGTGCCCCAACAGGCGGGCCCGCCTCTGACCCCTTCCCCGGAGCTCAGCTGCCTCTTCCCCAGTCTGCTGACCCATCACCTGCTTCGTCGGCTCACATGAGCTCCTCTCATGCAACGTGTTCCTCCTCGCCCCTCTCGCCCTCCCCGTGCCCCAATTCCCCCGAGCTGTCCCCGACATTTCCTTGGTGCCCCGAGCAGTGCCTGGCACGCGATGGTGCTGGACGGTTGCACAGGAGAGAGACAAATGGGTGCACAGGGTCCCAGGGGCCTGACCCGTGAGGTGTGGGAGTGGAGGTCAGATGGATGTGGCTTCTAACCCACTCTCATTCTCCGGCTCACCCAGGCCTACCCTACCCATCGGGGCCTTGGCTCTCCCTGCTAGAGAGTCCAGGGTTGGGCAGGACAGTCTCTAGACACTGGCCCCCACCCACCAGGAGTCCGAGACACCAGAGCCATACTCTGGGCTCCTCACTGCGTTCAGATTTCCAGGACACTCTGCACCTGCTGAACGGACTTGGGAGTCCTGTTCCCACCCCCCCCCCCAGGTTTGCCCTAGGGCACCTGGTCAGTGGGCACTGGAATGCCCTTAAGCCCTGTAGTTCTGTGCCGGGCCCACTGCCTTTGGTCCATCAGGGGAGTACGTCTCCCTAGCCTTGCCTCACATTTAGAAGGGGCAGGGGCCTTTTGGGACCTTTGCACTTGCCTGAGGCTAGAGGGATTTGGGGCACACCGGGCCCCAGACCAGAACAGCTGTGGAAGGAGGGTCATGGCGTTGTCTGGAGCTGGCTGGAGGAGGCCCCGTAGGGCCCAGATATGCCCCCCAGGGAGGGAGCCCCGAGTTGCCTTCTGGGGAGCAGCTGCAGGGCCCAGGGGCGGCCTCTCCCACTCCTTTTCCGCCCCAAACCTCTCCTGGGTATTGGTGAGGTGAGGAATCAGGGCACCGTGGAAAGTCTTGGAGGGAAGGAGCACAGAAGTCAGCCAGGAACCCTGAACACCACTCAGGACCAACGGATTTTGGTGGGCACAAGACTGGGTCTAGGGGGCCTGTGTATCTCTCCACATGTCACTGTCCAGGAGCGCCCCCCACCCCATGCCAGGCCTCGCTCTGGGTGCAGGGGGGTCACGGGAACAGCACAGAGACAATGTCCTCCCTCTCTGTGGAGTAGCCGGACACTTGGTCTCTCCAGGCTTTAGGTCGCCAGCGGTCCCTTCCCTGCTCAGGGAAAGCCCAGGGTCTCCGCCTGGCTGGCACCTGCCCCAGCCAGACACAACCGGCTGCCATGTCACACCGCTGGGCCCTCTCACCGTCCACACTGTGGCTGGCTTTGTAAGTGCCCTGTGGACGAAGCAGATCGCCCCCCGCCAAGGCTGTTTTCTCACATCTATATCTGAACATCACACCTGTAGTCTTGTGGGCAGTGGGGACCCAGGGGGACACCAGCTGGGACCACCTTTGAGCGCATGTGGTGTGCAGCCCATCGGAGCCCAGCTGCCCCGTCTGAGACAGCGGCCCACCAGCAGGGAGGTGATAATGTCCCGAGTCAGGGTCCCACTCCGGGGCCTGCACACCTGGGGGCAGATTCTGAAGGCAGGGGTGTTTGCCAGCTTCCCTCCTGGCCCCAGTCCTCATAGCTGGAACCGAACCAGGTGAATCTAGTACAAACGGGCAACAGGCAGGTGTGGAGGCAGGGCGAGGCCGTGGTCCTTCATCTGTGGCCATCAGGCTGACCGGGGTGGAGGGTGACGGCTGGGGTCAGGGTCCTGACTGATTCGGTGGTCGCAGAAAAGATGGGGACTCCCGTCCGTCCTGCCATGGGCCACAGAACCCACTGCCCGCCTTTAAGTGGGGCAGCCCGCAGCGTGAGAACAAGTGCCCTATAGGCGAGTCCCATGAGGAAATGTCCTCATTGTTCACACCTTCTCAAATGTCACCTCCCCAGAGGGGCCTGCTCCCAGCAAGGGTCACTTTCTAGCACATTCTCAGCATGCACCCTCTCCAAAGTCACCTGCCCAGACTCCCTTCCTCTTTCATGCTTGCCCGGCCTCTGCCTGGAGAAGTGGACAGGGCCCTCCCCTCCGACAGCAAGCTGGCATGCCTTAGTGACTGGGGGAGGTGGGAGGTCCTGGAGGGCCCAGGGTCACTGCGGCCCCAGTAGGGCTGAGCACGGGCCCTGGGGAGGGACTCTCCCCAGGCTGGTGAAGACGACCCCAATCGCTCAAGGTGAGAGACCCGGCTCCTTATGTGATCCCGCCGCCCAGCATCCTTGGAGATGGGCCTGGAGGGGACCGTGGGCCCCCAGAGGACGGAGGACCCGAGGTAGGGTCAGGCGGGTGCTGCTCTGGGGAGCTGGAAGGGGACGCCTAGGAACGCTTGGAGACAGGATGAGGTCTGCTGGACTCCGGGTCGAAGAAGAGTGGCTGGCGGAGGTGGACGAGGAGGCCTGGGCGGAGGCCGGCGCCGCAGCAGGTGCAGTGGAGGGGGGCGGGGCTGGGAAGGGCGGCGCGGCCTGGCCTCGCGCGGCGCACGGCCCGCGGGTTCGGGGCGGCGACGGAGCCGCGGGCTCGGGGGCTGCCCGGCTGCCGGTCCCCAGGGTCCCAAGCCCGGTCCCCCGCCGCCCCGGCCCGCGTCCCCCGCCGCCCCGGCCCGCGTCCCCCGCCGCCCCGCCCGCGCGCCCCTCGGGCTGCGGCGCTCCGGGAACTCGCCGGCCTGCGTGCGCGCCCTCGAGCGGCGTGCGCGGCCCCGCGGGGGGCCGGCCCGGATGGCCCCGCCCCGGCCGCGGCCCGCGTGACCCGCCGGGTGCAAACAGCGCGGTCAGCTGACTCGGCCGAGTGCGCCGTCATCCCGGCTATAAGCGCGCGGCCTCCCGGCGCTCGGCTCCGACCCCGCCGCCGCCACCATGCAGCCCCCCAGCCTGCTGCTGCTCGTCCTCGGGCTGCTCGCTGCGCCCGCCGCCGCGCTCGTCCGGTGAGGCCCCGCGCGCCCCGGCGCCCTCCGCGCGCCCCGGCTCCGGAATGCGGCCGTGCGCCCGCGCCGCCTCCTGCGGGGCCCCCCCCGCGGCCCCGGGCCCCTTCCTGCCCTGCCGCCCTGCGCTCGGCCGTGGGGGGCGGCGGCTGCGCGGGCGAGGGCGGCTGGGGCCCGGGCCGACCGAGCGAACCCAGGACAGGTGCATCGCGGTCCCTGCGCTCGCGGCCGCGTGCGGAAGCCGGGACCCCCGCGTGCAGCCCGCACAGCCCCAGCGCCCGCTTGGCCGCCTCCTTTGCCGGCTGTGAACTGGGCGTGGTTGCCTCGGTCTGTGCCGGGGGCTCTGGGGCGGGGGACCCTGTGGCGCGGGGAGCCCCCCGGCGTCTCAGAGACACAAGGGAGGAAGCCTAAGGGGAGGGTCTGGGGGAGTGGCCGGGCTGCAGCAGCCTTCCGCACCGGCCCCTGCCCTCGTGAGGACCACACCTTCCTCAGGCCCAGGACCCTGTCCCCGGTACCAGGGCATCCACCGCCGGGCCTGGATGCGGCGAGCCAGGCCCAGGACCAGCACGGCCACCGCCCACCCTCCCACTCTTGCCAGGCAGCCTGCTTTCCCAGATGGGGGGGGTGGGTACAGAGGGCCAGCCCCTTCTCTCCCTGCACCCACCCTGCCCCATGGGGCCTGGTGCCTGGGAAGGCATCCTTGTGCCTTTGCCATGGGCCTTTTGCCCGGGGGCAGGTGGGTGAGGTCACAGAGCTGTGGGAGCTGGCTGGGGGCCGAGTGGGACTCACCCTTGCCAGAAGGCCACTCTGCGTGGGCTTTACCATGGGCTGTGGCTTGGGGGCACGTAGCCCCAAATGGAGTCTTTGTGGGGAGGCACCTGTAGGGCTGCGCCTACCCTGGTGCCACCCACAGGCCTCCCCGCCGGGAATGGACGGCCGTGGGGAGCGGAGGATGCGGCTGTGCGGGCCTCGCAGCCAGACCAGAGCCCCTCACACCTCCTCCTGGCCCTGTGGGACTGATGGCACCTATTTCCTGGGTTACTGGAGGGCGTGTCCCCTTCCCCCAGGGGAGAACTGTGGACTCTCACAGCCTACTAGGTCTTGGGCAAGAGCCCATCTTCCTTAAGCACGCCCTTGGTGTGCCAGGAAGGGCCAGCTGTGACCTTGAATTCCCAAATCACCTGGGCTGGGAAGACCTGCCGTCCAAGGGTTGGGGTGTGCTCGGGGGTGTTTTCCTGTCCCCTGCACCGTCGGAGCTGGGAGCAAGCTGAAACCCAGGAGCAAGGTCCCAGGCCAGAGAGGGACCCACATGCACAAGAACCGGTCACCTGACCTCAACCCCGTGCTCTCTCTGCCCAGGCAGACTGCCAAGGCTGGGAGGGGCTGGCACTGGGGGAGCCGTGGGCATGTCAGGGGAAGGCAGACCCAGAGGCAGAGACCTCCACCACCCCAGGGCAGGCCTTGCCTTCCTGGGGTCTGCACCGTGATGGGGACAGAGGACGCATCGGCAGGAAATGAATTCACTACTGCGAGGGCCCTGGGGGGAAACAGGGTCACATTGAAGGTTGGCCAAGGAGGGCTTCTCGGAGGTGGTGTTGAAGTCCCATCTGATGACCAGGCATAGCCTGCCCTGGCGGCCGGGCAGGGAAGTGGGCACCACCTCTTCATGGGGGCTGCGTGGAGAGCAGCAGATTCGGAGGGCAGGTGAACGGGTCCCCTCAGAGGGCATGGGGCAGGTGTGACGCATGGGCGCCCATGCCCTAACGGACCCCACGGGCCGCTGTCCCGGGAGGGACCGGAGGAGGCACCGACTGTGGACAAGGGATGGGGGAGGGTACGGAGCAGTCCGGGGGGAGGAGGAGGCGAGCCCTGATGAGCCCCTTTCGCTCCTCTTGACAGAATCCCGCTGTACAAGTTCACCTCTGTGCGCCGGACCATGTCGGAGTTGGGAGGCCCCGTGGAGGATCTGATCGCCAGAGGCCCCATTTCAAAATACTCCCAGGGGGTGCCCAGTGTGGCGGGGGATCCCGTTCCGGAGGTGCTCAGGAACTACATGGACGTGAGTATGGGGCTCGTCCTCTCGGGGCGTGGGCTGGGTGGACAGCAGGCCCGGGTTAGGACGGAGCTGGCTCTCGGGGAAAGCGCTGAGTGAGTGTTCTGGAAGCCCTCTCCTCTGCACCTTGTGGTTTTGCAGGAGTCACCTGCTCCGTGGGGGAAGGGGCTTCTGCCCAGCCCCGCCCTTCCCTGCTGGGTGCTCCTCCCACTACCCCCGCCCCTTGGGGACTCCCACCTGTGTCCTCATGAGGGTCCTGGCCCTGGGGGGCGGGGCGTGCAGGGAGGTGGGGGTGCCCTTGGCTTCTCCGGGACCTCTCGCGCTGCATCCCACTGACAAGGGCATCGGGAGCTGTCTTGTTCTTCAGGCCAGCCTGTGGCTGTGGGGGACAGGGTCACAGCTGCAGATAAGCGAGCTGGGCCCGTGGCCATCAGCTGGGTGTGGAGGAGCCCAAATCAGACTCAGGCCCCAAGGGGCTGCCGGGTCCTTGTGCTCCGGTCATCCGGGCCTGCCTGTCCAGGCCTAATTAATGGCTCTGGAGTTCTTTTGTTTCTGCCTGTCCTGCTGGAAGGCCTGGCGCTCCCCATGACCCTCTCCTGCCTCCACCCCTCCTTCCTCACTGGTCAGCAGCCAGTGCTAATCGCACCCAGTGCTCCTCGAGGGGCAGACAGGTTGGAGTCGGGACATGCTGTAAGCCCCAAACCAAGCCAGGGCTGGGTCAGCCTGGTCCCAGCTCGGGGTCAGGTCCTGGGACCCGGCCTGCACCTCTGGGGCAGCCCAGGTGGCGTCTTCCTGCGTGGCCCGCCCCCGCGTGGTGGACCTAGCTCCTCGCTGATATCCGGACGCTGGTCCACCTGGGGTTGGGACATGTGGCCATGCCCTCTGCCCTGTCTGGCCGGAGCACCCGCTGTGCCAGGAAGCTGTGGCCTCACAGGCATGTGACTGGGCTGGTGGCGGGGGGGCATCTGTCTCGGGGCCTGAGCAACCAGTTCCTGATCCCCTAGTGCAAGCTCTTGTGTGGACACACACACACACACACACACACGGAGATTTGCTGAGTCATCCCCCAGCCCCCCAAATCTGGACACTTATTTCAGGTCATGAGGCAGCAGCTGCTGCTTGTCCCTGGAGCCAAGTAGCAGGAGACTCGCTCCTGCAGGGACTGGAGCCGGAATCCCTTAGTGACCCAGGGCCCAGCCTCTGTCCCTGGAGAAGGGGTGCCCAGGCTGGTAGGGCCCAGGGGGCCCCAAGCACACGTTTTCCTCCAAGCCACCGTGTCCTCTGACCTGGGAGAGCCCCAGTGACCGGGTTTCCCTTTGAGGGTCCAAGGGGCATATGCCCCCTTCATGCTCACCTGTGGCTCAGTGGCCCCGGTCTTCCCACAGGCTGCCTCCTCCCCCGTGTACTGATGAAGAAACTGAGGCCCTGGGTGCGAAGGCAGGGTCTCTTGGCAGGGAGGGATCTGAGCCAATGCTCTGGCCTCCAGGGTGTACCTCCTCCCTTTGGTTGTCCTCATGCCTCTGCCTAGGAGCCCACCAAGCTTGGTCCGGTGGAGCAAGGACAGGGTGGGAGTGAGGTGCCAGAGGCAAGTCCTGATGTGCCCCCCGCTGTGGGGAGGCAGTCGCCCCTTGCTGGGGGCCTGGGGCAGAGGTGTCTTCTCGGCAGGTCCTCCGGGGCCCTGGGTCCGCCGAGCCGCTGTGACTGCTGGTCTCACCTTTTACATGGGGTGGTCGTCCCCCACCCTCACGTGTTCAGGCAGGAATCCACAGTGCCCAGGGGTGTGAGGACCAAGGGCCGCGGAGGGGCGGGAGCGGAGCCCGGGTGTCCGTCCTCTGGCCTGGGCCTCGCGAGGTCTGGCCGCAGGCTAACCAGGGGCGCGGTGCCCACGGCCCTGACGGACCCCGCCCCGCGCAGGCGCAGTACTACGGAGAGATCGGCATCGGGACGCCCCCGCAGTGCTTCACCGTCGTCTTTGACACGGGCTCCTCCAACCTGTGGGTCCCCTCGATCCACTGCAAGCTGCTGGACATCGCCTGCTGTGAGTCTCCGCGCCGCCTCGTGCAGCGGGGGTGCGGGCAGGGGGACGGGGCCTGGCCGCCACCTGGCAGAGAAGCAAGCCCCCCACCCCGGGCCCCGGGCCTTCGGTGGCCCTGCCTCGGCCCCTGTCGGCCGCGGACGCGTCTCGGCCACACCGGGTGGGCCTGGCCCCGCCGCCCTGCCCCAGGGCACCCCACTTTCCAGGGGAACCCGTTCACGGCAGCCTAGCTTTGCGTCCTGGCTGGGACCGTGGCGGCAGAGGATGGGGCAGGGCAGGCCCGACCACTGCCGCCCGACACCGAGCCTGGAGTCACGGGTCTGGCCGACACCGGCGGGTGGCCTGGTGGGGGGCTCCACAGCAGGCCGGGCGGCGGCTGACGGGCCTCGGCCGCGCAGGGATCCACCACAAGTACAACAGCGGCAAGTCCAGCACTTACGTGAAGAACGGCACCAGCTTCGACATCCACTACGGCTCCGGCAGCCTCTCCGGGTACCTGAGCCAGGACACCGTGTCGGTGAGTCCCTGCTGACGCTGCCCCGGGCCCCGGCGCGGTGACAGCCCCCCAGGGCAGGGCCTCTGAGGCGCGAGCAGGAGCGTGGCGGGGGGCGGGGGGGTTGGCTCGGGGCTCGGGCAGCGGACCTGGTGCTGTGCGTTTCTGGGGTACGTGCGCCGTGACAGCCTGAGCGCTGTAGGGAAAGTGGAGCCACGAGGGCGTGGGTGTGAGAGCCGCGCGGGCCGAGTCTGGGACCAGGACCCAGAAGCGATTCAAATGAGGCTCCTCCTTGGGTCGCGGCCGACAGCTGGGTGGGGGAGCCGGTCGCAAGGGACTGACTTCTGTTCCGATACCTTGGCCACTGGGAGGGGAGGGCAGAGATGTGCCGGGGGTCCCCGTAGAGGACACTGGCGGTCCCTCCGGGCACCGTGCCTGCCGCAGAGAATCTTTGGGGTGAAGCAGGTAGGCAGGCCCTGGACGGACCTGCCCACGCCTCTGTGAGACCTCTTAGTGTGCAGCCACCAGAAGGGTCAGGACTGAGAGTCCTGGGGGCAGAGGAGCAAAGCAGAACATGGCACAGCCCCTGCCCCGCGGCCTCTGGCCCCCCAGCCCCAACCCCAACCCCAGCCCCAGCAGGAAGGCGATGGGGCATGGTGGCTACGGCCCCTCCTGCAGCGGCACGGCCCCTCCCCGGACCCACCTGCCCTGCTGGGGTCTCCTCCTGATCTCTGTGGCCCAAAAGAGGATGTTGGCGAGGACACTGCCCTGTGCCCGCTGTCAGGGTGTCGGCCCCAAACAGCCCGTTTCTCCCCACATCCTGCTCAGTGTTTGTCAGCTGCTGCCTGGCCTGTGGTGGGGGAGGGGTGGTGTGGCCTTGAGTCTGCTGAGTTGGGTCATAGTTGGGTCATGGGGATCCAGTAGCCCAAGGTCAGGAGCAGGCCTGGGTGGGGCTGGCCCAGGGCCCACCTATCTGTTAACTCCGATGGCAGCTGTCCTGACGATCTTGGACCCCTGTGTCCCTCTACTCAGCTGTGTCCCCACCCGGTGTCGCCAGCCTTTCCTCCTGGGTTTTGTGCGAGGTCGCGGGTGATGACTGGGGCTTGGGTGCACGCACACGCGGGGCCTGGGGCTTGGGTTCCGAGGTTCCCATGGCCCGCTGACCATCCCACTCGGCCCACAGGTGCCCTGTAAGTCAGGTCTGTCGAGCCTGGCTGGCGTCAAGGTGGAGAGGCAGACGTTCGGGGAAGCCACCAAGCAGCCGGGCATCACCTTCATCGCGGCCAAGTTCGACGGCATCCTGGGCATGGCCTACCCCCGCATCTCGGTCAACAACGTGCTTCCCGTCTTTGATAACCTGATGCAGCAGAAGCTGGTGGAGAAGAACATCTTCTCTTTCTACCTGAACAGGTGGCGTGGGAGGGGCTCGGCCCCCGGGTGGGAGGGGCTCAGGCCTCACCCCTCCTCCCAGCTCTGCGGGGCTCAACACTGGGGGCTTGGGCTGCCCACCTCCCCTCTCGGCACCGGGCTGCGGCTCCTGACCTGCAGCCTCTGATCGGGAAGGGGACTGGTCACTCCTTTACAGACGAGTGGGGAGCCCTCTGGGCAGGCTGTGGGGCCGGGGCTTCCCGTCAGCAGCTCGGGCTGTGGGCCCAGGATCTCCCTCAGTGGGCCCCCATCCCGCAGAGCCAGATCTTGGTCAGGGCTCATGGTCAATCAGCCCGGGCTTCCCTGGGTCTGATGGTGGGCGATGTGGCCCCAGAGTCACTGACGGCCCAGAGGGAACAGAGCCACAAGCTCCAAACTGTGGCCAGACCTCCAGAGGTGAGGGGCTTCCCAGAGGAGGTGACCCCGGTGGGACCCTCAGTGCCAGATGCTGCTAGAGGGAACCACGGCGTAGGGTTGACGGTGGGGAGCGGCCCCCACCAGCCACCCCTTGGCAGCTATGCCGAGTGTCCCAGTGGCCTTGGCCCTGCACGGAAGGGTGGGTGATCTGTGTGCTGCGCCCTCGAGAAGGGGCCCCCGTCTCCGTCGGGGCAGTGCCACAGGTCCCGATGAGGGTGTGCCAAGGACGGATGTAGGTGACCCCCGACGGCTGGTGGCCACTGCCCGCACGCCCCCTCCTCACCCTCGGGGTCCAGCCCCAGGCACTCCGGCCGAGTGCCTGCCCGGAAGCCTCCCCTCTTGCCCGGCGCCTGCTGTCAGCATGGGGGCCACCCTCAGGGGTAGTTCAGCAGCCACGTGAGGCAGAGTCCCCTGCCAGAGGCCAGGTGACCCCAGGCCGCTGACTAGGGTGGGGTCTTTCCCGTGAGCCCTCGGGCCCAGGCTCAGGCCTCCTGGGTGAGGGTGGAAGGGCAGGGCAGCAGGTGCGGAGCAGATGGAAGCCAGCCGTGGGGTTTCCCTGCCGGGATTTCAGGGGTGAAGCCTGGGGGAGGGCAGGCGGACGGGGCTTGGCCTGGTGTTTCTGAGTGGGGCCCGGCCGGGAGGAAGGTGAGTCCAGCGCAGAATCTGGAGCAGTCTGGAGGCGGGAGCAGGGCCAGCAGTGCAGGCTGTGTGTGGGGAAGCTGAGAGGTGAGGGGGAGCGGGAGCAGTTGGGTGAGGGCAAGGGCATCCTTGGGAACAGAAGGTACAAAGGCCCTGGGGCAGGAATGAGCGGGCTCAACTCCCCGTGCTGCCCAGTGCCTCCCCCAGAAGCCTTCCCTGGTTGGTTTTTCTCAGGCAGCTGCGGCCCCCTTCCTTGGGCTCCTAGCATTCACTTCCCCCTGGCCGCTCGCCTGCCCCCGGCCTTCCTCACTGGCGGGCTGGGCACCTCTGCAGGCCTCACCGGGTGTGGGGTCGGAGCCCTGCCCCTCAAGAAGGGAGTCCTCCCCCTCCTGTGCTCCCTCCAGGTCTTTCCGTCTCTGCAGCGCCGCCCACCCCTCCTGGCTTGGCCCCAGCGTGTGGCTGTCCTGTCAGCAGTCAGGCTGGACCCACAGGGCGGGCGTGGGCAGCCCGCGCCCCAGGAGCGAGCGTGGCTGACTCCCACCCTCTCTTCCCCCAGGGACCCCGGCGCGCAGCCCGGGGGTGAGCTCATGCTGGGCGGCACAGACTCCAAGTACTACAAGGGTCCCCTGTCCTACCTCAACGTGACCCGCAAGGCATACTGGCAGGTCCACATGGAACAGTGAGTGCTGGGCAGGGGGGCCGGAGCTCGGACCTGCGGGGAGCCTGGCGTGCGGGGCCCTGCCCAGCCGCCCACTCAGCCGACCTCTGGGTAGCTACAGCCCTCCGGCCCCTGGCCCTGGGTGTCCGTTCCCACCTCCTGGTGCCCAGCTGTGCTCCTGGCCCCTGGGCTCTGACCCTCCGCTTGCGATCTCGAGGCCGGCAGTTAACCCGCTCTTGACCTCTTGAGTCTGTGCCGCCGCTGCGCACAGCCAGAGGGGGGGCAGGCAGGATCCCCGCAGGGCTGCGGTGTGGAGGTAGGACTGTCCCCCAAGGCCCGCCCTGAGCCCAGGCCCAGGCCAGCGTGCTCACGCCCCCTTCCCTGCAGGGTGGACGTGGGCAGCAGCCTGACCTTGTGCAAGGGAGGCTGCGAGGCCATCGTGGACACGGGCACCTCGCTCATCGTGGGCCCCGTGGACGAGGTGCGCGAGCTGCAGAAGGCCATCGGGGCCGTGCCGTTGATCCAGGGCGAGGTGAGCGGGCCGGGCCGCGTGGACGGGGTGAGTGGGCCGCGTGGACGGGATGCCCCCACCGCCCCTTCGGTGCCCCCCGAGCTGTTCCGTCTTCTCTCCCTCAGTACATGATCCCCTGTGAGAAGGTGTCCACCCTGCCCGAGGTCACCCTGAAGCTGGGCGGCAAACCCTACAAGCTGTCATCGGAGGACTACACGCTCAAGGTCAGCGGCGGCCGGGGCGGGGCGGGGCGGAGGCCCCTGGGGCTGCGGGCCGGATGCTGACCACAGTGGCCGGCCCAGGTGTCGCAGGGCGGGAAGACCATCTGCTTGAGCGGCTTCATGGGCATGGACATCCCCCCACCTGGCGGGCCGCTCTGGATCCTGGGGGACGTCTTCATCGGCCGCTACTACACCGTGTTCGACCGGGACCAGAACCGCGTGGGCCTGGCCGAGGCCACCAGGCTCTAGCTGCCCGCCCGCTGGGGAGTAAGGGGTCCGCAGGAGGAGGCTGGCCGCCCCCGCCCTCCCAGCCACCCCTGCCACACACACTCACGCTCAGACTCACACTCACAGCCCAGCTCTGCAGGCGCCGGGCTGTCGGGCTGCCGTTTTGTTCTGTGGTTTCCCCGGCCTTGGCGTGTCTGTCTGTCTAGTAGAGGGCGGGGTGTGGGGCAGCAGCCGCTAGGCTGACCCCGAGTCTGGAGCCACGTGACTGACTGGGAAGCCCCAGCCTGGCTTGGCCGCCCGTCGTCTTGCAGCCGGGACCCCCCTCCCCCAACCCACCCCCAGCCCGTGCCTCGGGGGCCTGGCTGCCCCGGCAGGACTTCTGGACTGAGCCCCCACCCCAGGCCAGGCTGTTCTCTGGGCTTCTCCTCCTGGGGTCTGGCCTGGGGTCCAGAGCGGGGCACTGCTGGCCCATCTTCCCGTGTGGCCCATCAGGAAGGGGCCCCGCCGAGGCCTAAGGACAAGCAGGAAGGGTCGAGACTCAGGGACAAAAGGCAGCCTTGTGATGCCTTTGGGGTCCTCCTGGGGCTCGACCCCATCCAGGAGGGCGTTTGCTGGTGCCGGTTGGGGAAGAAGGAGAGGAGGGGGGCTGGTGCCACCTTCTGTGAGCTTTTCCCCTCTTGAGTGACCAGGAGCCAAAGTGAACATGGAAATACAGTCGTCTGGGCCTCTCTCTTCTGTGTTGGCGTGTTTTGTTGGGGGGGGGAGGGCGGTTCTGAGTCTGGCCGTGGGAAGGAGCTGGAGTGGCTGGTGTGAGGCCGTGGTTCCCGAGGGCTGACTCACAGCCAGGCGGGGGGCGGGGGGAAGCTTTGGAGGTGCCCCGGCTCCCAGCCCCCAGCCCTCAGACCCCCTGCCCTGAAACAGGATCCTGGAGGCTCGAGCTTGCTGCCCAGCCTCGCTAGCGGAGGCCTGGCGCGTCCTGAGGGCTGGGGCCTGGAGCCGCAGGATGTGGCCTTGGCGGGAGGGTTGGGGTGGGGCCGGGCGAGGTTGCCAGGGCCTGCTCTGGGCACGGGTCAAGGGGAGTGGCCCAGGTGAGTGGCTGCCATGCTTCCCCGGACGACATCTCACCAGCAGCGGGGCCCCGGGCTTCCCCAGCCCCCTGACGCCCATGAGAGCCCAGGACGCGAGCTGGTGAAGGGCTGATGGTGAGTGGGCAGCCTGCCTCCCTCTGGGCCTCCTGGCCACATCTGGACGCCATCTCTGCGCAAAGCAAGTCGATGTTGGAGCATGCCGGCCTGGGGGCCCGAGCCTCAGGGTTCAGGGGTCCCAGGTTAGGAATCGCCTCAGGCTGCATTGACCTCCCCGCAGATCTGGCCTCTTGGGAGTTCACTGAGGGGGGCTTGGGCTCATCAGCCCAGAGGCAGCCGCACAGGCAGGAGGTCTGAAGGGATGAATAGGAGTGTCTGAGCCACTGGGACGATGCCCGCTGCGATCAGCCACTCTGGACACTTGCCTGGAGCCTCCCCCACCCCCGCAGGTGTAAGGGAGATGGCAAATATGACCGATGTCCGCGTCCTGGGGCCTTCTCAGCCTTCAGTGCTGTGGCTGTCCTTGGCCTGGCCCTAGGGAGGCAGGGACTGCACCCCACAGCCAGGCCCTAGCTGGCTCCTTCAACAGACACTCGACCAGATTTGCAAGGAGGCTTACAAACACATGCCCTGTGTTCCCCGCACCGGAAACATGAGCAGGGAGCCGGCGGGCCTGCTGGGGAGATGGTGTCATCCAAGCCTTTGTGCCCTAGGACACCTAGAGTCAGAGCTGGCCAGGAAGGAGTCAGCCCTGCCCCGCCCCCACTTCCAGTCCCTGCTGGCTGCCCTGGACCTGCCTCTGCCTGCCAGGGCCTTGGAGGGCGGCTCCCACGCTGCTGGCCCTGCCATTGTGACCCTCAGCTCGGGGCCACCTCCACCCCCTCTCTGGAACATGGGGGCGAGCACAGCAGGGTGGCCCTGTGCCCAGGCTGAGCCTCCAGCCCCCATCCGGCCACGGATCCGGTGCCGACGCTCGAGCCCAGGACCAGGACGACTGCCCTGTGCTGCTGGCTGGGTCCTCTGGACCCTAGTGTCCGACTCCCGGCTCACATCCAGCTCTGTGACCCAACCCCAAGCCTCTGGTCTGACCCTAGAAGCTGGGTGACGATAGGCCGCCCCCCCGCCAGCCCAACACCTGGCCCCAGTCCCGGCTGGCCGGCCGTGCTCTGCGCCAGTCCAGCAGGCTCCGGGGCACATTTCCTGCCTCTACCCTTGCCCGGAGGACGCCCGGCCCGAGGAGAGCGCCTTCCCTCACCCACCGGGTGGCGGCCAGCGGGGGCTATGGCTCCCTCCCCTCGCTCCTGCCGCTCTGGGTCCTGGGGCCCTGAGAGGCAGCCTCAAGGCTGTGTGGAGCAGAGGGCCCCGAGCCCGCCCTGGGACCTGGGGCAGGCAGCCCTCCCCTGCTGTCTGGGGACTAGCGGGCTCCTGTGCCCACCAGCCGCGCTGGCCGCCGCAGCCGCCCCCGGGCCGAGCCTGTGGCAGGTGGGGCCGCGGGTGAGCTGGGCGAGCTGTGGCTCCGCATGTCTGCCTCGGCTGAGGCCTGGGGTGCAGGCCACGTGTGCCCTTGGGAAGGGGGCAGCGGGTGCGGCATGAGGGAGCACCGACTCCTCGTCCCCACCACCGTCCCCACCCTCCCCATGCCTGTGGGCTCTTGGACCGGGCCGGGCCCTGCCGAGGGCGTGGCCGGGGTGGGGGTGCGGCGCTGGTTCTTGGGGCCTCTCCCGCTCACCAGGGCTTTCATCAACCTCCTGGAGGTCCCTGGGGTTCCGGACAGCCACGGAGGAGGCTGGACCAGGGTGGCCGGGGGCGGGGCTGGCAGGGGAGGGCTCGGGGAGGAGCTGGGGCCTGTCCAGCGAGGGGGTTCCCAGAAGGCCTCAGACTCAGAGAGAGGTTTGGGGAGAGCAGGGCTCGGCAGAGGCCCCAGGCAGAGGCGGGCGAGCACTGCCCCTGAGAAGACTCGGGCTCGGAGGAGAGGCTCCTGGAGACGGGAGAGGCAAGTCGGCTGGTCAGGGAGCAGCCAGGGCCTCTGAGGGGACAGGGGCTTGGGGGAAGCTGGGGTGGGGGGGGCGGAAGTGTAGGGCTACCACACACAGGCACAGCTTCTGGGGGGCTTTGGAGGGTCTGGGGTCTGTGGAGGCTGGTGGGTTGGTGAAGAGGGCACTCGCACGGGGAGGGGAGGGGCTTCGGGAGAGGCGGAGAGGGTTAGGGCTTCCTTTTCCCTTGCTGATGGGACTCACTGGGACTTTTGCGGGAAGGAGAGGTCATCTGGGGATAAGTGTGAGAGAGAGCAAGAGGGTGTAGAGTGACTGGAGGCTCTCAGAGGGGGCTGGGGCTGCGGCTGGGCAGGGGGTGTTGGCTGGAGGAAGGGGCATCTGCCAGGGTTGCGGCCCAGGTGGGACAGGCAGGACTGGCAGAGAGACATGGGCAGGTGAGTGGACTTGTCCCCACAGAGACAAGTGCCGTTAGGGGCTTGGAGAACATCTGGCCCCATGGGCTGAGGGAGCCAACCAGTGAGAGGTCAGGGCCTTCAAGACTGGACGCGTGAGGGCTTCACATTCAGGAGGTCGGGCTGAGGGGTCTGTCCTGGGTTGCGCAGGGTCAGAGGGTCAGGAGTCTCTGTGGGGTCAGAAAGGGTGGGGCCGCTTGGAGGCCACCAGGGTCCAGCGACCGCTGGATTTGATAGCCTCTGGTGCTAGGGCCTCTGCTAGGGGCCACACTGTGCAGAGCTGGGTGTGGGGTTGGGGCTCAGAGAGAGGCTCCATTTGGGGGTGGGCTGGGGAGGAGTGCAGGTGGGGGTCCCTGGGCTCTGGGCAGGGTGGGGGCCCCGCCAGGCCAGCACTAGTTCTTGAAGAGGGACAAGGACTTAGACGTGGGGAGAGGAGGGACCGGGCAGTGGGAGAAGGGGCAGCGGAGGGGAAGGGGCTCAGCCAGCCGCCCGGGGCAGCGGAGGGGAAGGGGCTCAGCCAGCCGCCCGGGGCAGCGGAGGGGAAGGGGCTCAGCCAGCCGCCCGGGGCAGCGGAGGGATGGAGGGTCTTCCTCCTGGAGAGACAGTGGCCAGAGAGACTGGGGGCCCAGCAAGAGGGAGGGGCAGGGAGGCAGGGGAGGCTCAGCGTGGGGACACCGGGTGGCACTGTAGGAGGACCCATCCCCGCAAGCCCCCCCCCCCCCCACGCCGGCTCTGTAGCCCCCGAGGGTCCCGCTTCCCGCGGGCGCGCGCGGCCCCCACCCTGCGGGCGGGAGGAGGCGGGGAGGTGGCGGCGCCCGCCGGCGCCGTGAGTCAGGCTGGGCTGCAGCCGCGCGGCCGGCCTGGCGCTGCGGAGGGAGCGCAGGAGCGGGGACAGCGGCGCCGCCAGCCCCGCGTGCTCCCCCCGCCGAGGCTGGGCCGCCGGGACGCGGAGCGGCGGGACAGACAGCGAGCCGCGGCCGGCGGAAGGACGCGCGGAGCGCGGCGCAGGGGTTGGCCCGCCCGCCAAGGAGTCGCCAGCAGGTAAGGGCGCGGGGCGCGCCGTCCATGTGGCCACAGCAGCCCTGGGCCGGTACCCGGGTGACGGCGCAGACCCCCCTGGGGTGGGGGGAGGGCGCGGGGCGCGGGGGTGCCTTGGTGCCTGCCTGGACAAGTGCGCGTTTCGCGGAGTGTCCTTTTGCGTGTCCGTGGCACCGGCTTGGGGGCTCCCTGCGAGGGAGCGCTTGGGGTCCCAGCAGCCGCTCTCGGGCAGCGATGGGGGGCGGGGACGACGCGCACGGGTTTGAGGCGCCCGCAGTGGCCATTTCCATGCCCCGGCGATTGCGTCTGAGCCTGTGTGGCTGTGTGTGTCCACGCTGCGTGTCACAGTGCAGAGCTGTTTACCTGGAAGCATCTGAGCGCAGGGGCGTGCCCCGGGGTCTGGAGAGCCTTGGGGTCCGATGTGTCAGCCGTGTCAGCCTGCCAGTGCTCCGAGAGCTCTGCTCGTCCTGCCAGACCGTGGCTGAGACGCTGTCATTGTGGGTTTGCGTGTCCTGTGTGTGCCGCGGCGTTAGGGATGCCGGTGTGCTCTGTTGCACAGCCTGTCGGCTGGGGCGTTGCTGGGCATAGGGGGGTGTTGCTGTTGTGGGTCAGTGGGTGAGTGTTTGTGCGCAGACGGCAAAGTGAGGAAAAGCCCCCGGTGCTCCTGCCAAGGCTGCTGGGAAGGGCTTTGGCATCGGGGTGGCTGGGGCAGGGGGTGGGGAGGCAGGTGGCAGGCGGGCAGCTGGCTGCCTCGGTGGGGATTTCCGTCTCCTTTGGGGCCGCTTGTGAGTCTGCAGGGGAGATGCTGCAGGACACCGGGGCAAACCCTACAGGGCGGCAGGACCCAGCTCGTTCTTCCTCTCCCCCTCCCTCCCTCCCCCCCTCCCTCCCCCTCCCTCCTCTCCCCCTCCCTCCAGGCCCAGGGCCCCGGCCAGTGCCCAGCCTCGCTGGGAGCCCCGGCCAGCACCACGGACGGCGCCCAGGAAGCTCGAGTCCCCCTGGACGGGGCCTTCTGGATTCCAAGGCCCCCGGCAGGCTCACCCAAGGGTTGCTTTGCCTGCGTGTCCAAGCCCCCGGCCCTGCAGGCTCCGGCGGCCCCAGCCCCCGAGCCCTCAGCGTCGCCCCCCATGGCGCCCACCCTGTTCCCCATGGAGTCGAAGAGCAGCAAGGCGGACAGTGTGCGGGCCTCGGGCGCCCCCCAGGCCTGCAAGCACCTTGCCGAGAAGAAGACCACGACGAACCCCACCACGGTCATCGAAGTCTACCCGGACACCACCGAGGTCAATGATTACTACCTGTGGTCCATCTTCAACTTCGTCTACCTCAACTTCTGCTGCCTGGGCTTCATCGCGCTGGCCTACTCCCTCAAAGTGAGTGGGGCAGGGGAGGGGGCCAGAGCAGCGGGGGGTGGGGGGGCAGGCGGGGGCACCTGGTGGGATCCAGAGACACATGGCTGTCGGCTAGCTCTGAGCCGGCAGGGAGGGGCTGCCCTTCCCAGTCCTGAGCTGCGGAAGCTTCCAGGCTGCCTTGCGGGGCTCAGGGGCCCCGGGCTTGCATTCTCTACCCAGCCAGCTTCCTCCTTGCAGAGCAGACCCAGGGCTCAATGTCCTATCCTCTGGGCCAGGGTCGCTGAGCTGTCCCTGGGGAGGCGGGGATGGAGCCAGCTCCCCGATGAAGACCCTTGGAGCCCTTCCCTGTTGACAGGAGGACAGCATGGAGACCTTCCTCTCCAAGACCCTCCCTGGGGCCCTGAAATCAGGCAGGCATTCAGAAAGAGCCCACGGTACACAGGGTCTCGCTCAAGTCACTGCTTTTTGCCTTCCCTCTCCCACACGGTTTCTAGACAGTCTCTCCTGGTGGCCAGAGTGCCCAGGGACAGAGAGCCACAAGCATGTCCCATACACCCCTGACGCCCAACCTGGAGTGGGTACAATTTCCAAAAGCCCCTCACCGCTGGGAGAGGAGCTGGCTGGGAGCCAAGCAGGGTGCCAGGAAGACGGGCCTCATGTCCCCGGGACAAGGCCGAAAGCAGTGGACTAAGATTGCAGGGGAGAGGCTGTGGCCCACTCACATTTGAAGCGGGGAGCTCTGGGCAAATGTGTAAGGACTGAAGGGCCCCACGGCCAGGACCCGTCTCCCTGTCACTCGGAAGGGACCGGCTCATGTCCGGCCAGATCGTCACGGTCCCCAGATTGCGGGTCCAAGCCCAGGTGCGCGTCACTGATGGCGGCACCCAGTGAGGTGGGGGCTGAATGTGGGGCCGGAGGGAGGGGAGGCTGGCCCAGGAGGAAGGGCGGAACCTGGCCGGCTCTGCCTCTGTGCATCCCTAAGCCGCACCCCTCCCCTGGCCTCCCGCGCCCCAGCCACCTGGCTTTCCCCACCTCCTGACTCATCGTCAGCGTCACTGCCGCCAGGCGTACCTTCGCTCCCGGCCTGGGCGCTGAGCTCCGAGCTCCGCCGTGTGGGGCCCGAGTGCGTGTGTGTGAGTGTGCATGTATTCACGAGTGTGTGTGCCCCTGTAGCGTGAGTGTGTACGGGTGTGGACGTGGAAGTACAGTTGCCCGTGTGAACATGTGTGCGTGTGAACTGTGTGTGTCATGGGCTTCAGTGTGCGTGTGCAATAGTGTGTGTGCGTGTGTGTGTACACGCACGTGTGTGCCTGTGTGTGTTGTGGAGGCAGCAAAGGGAAGGGGCCCTAGAGATTGGGGGCTGGAGGCCCCAGACCGCCCTCAGCTCTGGATCCATGGGGGTGGGATTGTGGGGGCAGCCGGCAGGGCTCTGCTTGCCCAGGGGTCCCTTGCCAGGCCCGACAGCGGCCTGTAGAACGGGCCCGGAGCGTGGGCTCCTGTCCGGAAGCTGTCCCCTCCCCGCCTTGGCTTGGCTGTGGCGCGGGCTGGCCCGGGGCCGGCCCATCTGGTGCAGGTTGTAGGTAGGTCACAGATTTCTCAATGGTGCCGGATTTGCACTGGGGTGGGGGTGGGTAGGAATTAGTGCTTCTGAGGGGCAGATGGGAGTCCACAATGACTCCCCCTCCCCAGGGCTGCTCCCCCACGTCCTTCCTGGGGGACAGCCAGGGAAGGAAAAGCTTGAGGCTTGCAGGGAAGGGGGTGGAAGGTGAGTTGTCTCTGGCCTGAGCGGCGGGCAGGGGGCAGGGACAGGGCGGGCGGGCTGGCTCTGACTCCTGCCCCTGGGAACGTGTCCATCTGTCCAGCCCGCTGCATGCCCCCCAGCCCGCTGCACCCCACCCCATGTGTAGCCAGGCAGGGCCACTTCGAGGGCGCCAGATGGGCTTGGGGTCCGAAGGCCTGGGCCCGAGTCCCAGCCGGGTCCCTGCGGGCGGTGGGCTCTTGACGGGCGCCTCACCTGAGCTCCTTCCTTCATCCGCTCACAAAACAAACCGAGAAGGAGCAGCGTTCGAGTAAGCACACCTGGGCAGGGCCGAGGCTGGCGTTTCGTGGCTGTGAAAACCCCTGTGTCCTTGTCTGCCTGTGACTGTCTGTCCACCCGTCACGCCGTCCGTCTGCCCTCTCCAACCACAGGGGCCAGGGCGGTTCGGGGCAGCTGGGCGTGCAGCACACAGACTGTGAAGCCTCGTGTCGCGGAGCCTCGTGTCCGGGGAAGGCAGAGATGCAGGAGGTCAGCTCTGCACTTGCAGTCAGCACGAGTGGCTCGTAATGACCCTGGCCCGCCCCGCCCCGTTAGCCCAGAGTCCTCACCTCAGCACTCAAGGCTCTTCAAGCTCCATCCTCCGCCATAGCTCACCCTCGCCGCCCGTGCCCTGCCCCATCCCCCCCGCACACCTCGGTCAGCGCGTGCCGCTCCCGCAGCCTGAGGGCTTTCTGTCCGCAAAGACTCCACGGACTCACTGTGGCCGAGCCCCCGCTTCCCAGCAGGGACCCCCCTGCCGCAGGGTTGGCCATGGCAGGGGTCAGAGGGTGCTGTAGGAACGAGCGGAGGGAACGGAGGACCCCTCCAAGACAGGAAGTGCCCCCATGTTTCAGAAAAAGAATACTTCATTCCTGATTTGGGACGAGTTTGGAGCCAGGTGTGGGAGATGGACGGGAGGGGGCATCGTTTTCATCGGGCAAGGAGGGTAAGGGGACAGGTGTTCCAGGACATGAGGGTGGGGCGACCTGGGAGTGGTGCAGGGCCCCCATCTTCTGTGGGGGACGAGAAGATGGTCCCGGAAAGCCGGACATGGCCATGCAGGGAGGATTTGAAAAATTATATGAGGAGTTTGGATTTCATTCTGTGTAAGACACAGAAAGGGAAGATACGGCCAGGGCTATAAAACCTGCAACCCACGTGCAGGAGAGGGACAAGAGAAGCCCAGGGGCAGAGCACAGTTAGCGTTCCAGTGCGGTGGCCAGGAAAGGAGCGCATGGCATGGGTTAGGGGAGGGATGGGGGGCAGGAGAGGAGAAGCAAATACAATGACACGGTGTCTGCTCAATCTGGCATAAGAGATCATGGACCTCCCGGTAACAGGAAAGTAAAAGAGGTTGGTTAGGAGGGACAGTACCATGACAATTTTTGTATAATCATATTTCCCCATTACTTGTTTTCTGAATATCAACATCATCCACCACCCACCCACCCATCTAACTATCCACCCACCCACCCAGCCACCTGCCTGTCCACCCACCCACCCACCCACCCACACCCACCCATCCAACCATCCACCTGCCCATTTATCCACCCACCCACCCGGCCACCTGCCCATCCAACCATTCCACCATCCATTCATCTACCCCCCCCATCTACCCATCCATCCATCCATCCATCCACCCAACCGTCCATCCATCCATCTACCCATCCATCCATCCATCCATCCATCCATCCATCCATCCATCCATCCACCCAACCGTCCATCCATCCATCCATCCATCCATCCATCCATCCATTCACCCACCCACCCAGCCACCCACCCATCCAGCCATCCAACCACCCATTCATCTACTCACCCATCGACCCACCCAAAAATCCAACCATCAAACCATCCACCCACCACCCATCCATGCATCTGCCCGCCCACCCATCCACCTACCCATCCAACCATCCATTCACTCAACCATCTGTCCACCCACCCATCCAGCCATCCACTCATCTAACCATCCACCTGCCCATCCATCCACCTGCCCATCCATCCACCTGCCCATCCATTCACCAACCCACCCACCTATCTACTCCCTCATCCAACCATCCACCCACCAGCCATCCACCCATCCATCCATCTGCCTGCCCATCCCTCCACCCACCCATCCACCCAGCCACCCACCCATCCAGCCATTCAACCATCCACCATCCATCCACCCATCCAACCACCACCCACCAAATCATCCACACATTCACCCATCCACACAGCCACCCACCTGTCCATCTGTGCATCCATCCATCCATCCATCAATCCACCCACGATCCCTTATACATCGATCCACCATCTTTTATTGTCTTCACCCCAACCATATAATCACGGAACCCTCCATCCATCTGTGTTTATAGAAGTTCCTTACGCTGCCTCCTCCCTTCCCTACTCTCCCCATCTCATCCCACCGTTTTACATATCAGTGCACTTAACTATTAACCTAACCTCAACTTCTAAGTAACTTTCTCCATCTTACTTACCAGCTCTACCTGTCAGCCATCCGTCCGTCCATCCTCCGACCTAACACATCAGCACACCCGTCATCCTTCCGCACTCCGCCATCCCCTCTGCTCCTCTAGCTGAGCCAGGCGCACCCATTGCCACGTCCCTGTCTTCACACTCCTCCTTGCTCACTTGCGCTCCGTTACCCTCAAGTCATCTCCTCCATCCCTGAGACCCGCGCACTATTTTTTTCTATTTCCCCTCCTTCTCATCTGTCCACATACCCAGCTACACTTCTTTGGACTTTGTGGAAGAGAAAAGTGCCGAAGAGAAGGAAATCCCAAGATTTATCCTGGGTGAGGGTGGCCTCCTCTTCAGGAATGTCTCTTCCTAACCAGAGAATCTTGAAAGTGGGTCCAGCTCTGCCCACGGTCACTGTCTTCCCAGGACTTCCTGGGCTCCAGCTTACTCCCTGTATCTTAACATCCCTTCCTAGAGACTGTAGGGACTACCACTTATTCCGTCTGTGCATAGCGCCTATTTTCAGGTAATCCCTATTAGTTTTAGATTAGGCACTTCGTTCAGAATAGAGCACACTTATATCCTCCATTGTCTGATCATAAAACTCTGCGACCAGCTTCCTTCTGTATCTTATGTGTTCATTTATGGATTCCAGCTTTATTGAGATACAGCTGACATGTGGCACTGCGTGAGTCCGATGATGTCCACGGCGTGGTGATCGAGACGCGCACCTGCCGCGTGACGATTGCAGCAAGGCGGCTGGTTAGCACGTCCATCATCACACACAATTACTGTTTTTGAGGTCTGTAGGTTTTTGGTGGTAAGAACACTTCAGGTGCGCTCTCAGCAACACTCAGTCAAGTCCTAGAGCGTTGTCGACAATCCCATTATATTTTAAATAATTTCAGACCTACCGAAAAGTTGCAAAAAGAAATACAAAGAATTCGTGTGTGCCCTTTGCACAGAAGTCCCCGGTACTAGCCTTTTCCTTCTCTCTGGCCACTGGCCTCACCTCCTCCCTCTGGCCTCAGGTCCGGGACAAGAAGCTTCTCAATGACCTGAACGGAGCAGTGGAAGACGCCAAGACGGCGCGACTGTTCAACATCACCAGCTCGGCCCTGGCGGCGTCCTGCATCATCCTTGTCCTCATCTTCCTGCGGTACCCGCTCTCCGACTACTAGGGCCTGCCGGGCCCCGCCGGCCGTGGAGACAAAGCACTGAGACATGTCCGTTGTCACGCCTGCTGTGACACAAGATGCGGTGTGGTTGGGGCTGTTCAGGGCACGTGCCCTGGAGCCCCCCTAAAGCTGTGACCTGGGCAGCGAGGCCATCAGAAGCTCTGCGCACTACGGGGGCGGGAGCTCGGGGCCAGCCCACCCTCTCTGCCTCCTGACCCTCCGCCTCTGCCCGTGTCTGGGGTCTGTGCGGCTGCACCCTGGCTTCCACTGGCTGCCCTCCCTGGCCTCCTGTGCCCCCCCAAGGCTCCTGGGGCCCCTCTGACCTGACACCTAGGAAGAAGGGCTTCTGTGGGAGCTTCCCAGTTTGGGGGTGCTGCCAGCCTCTGGGGACTCACTCTGTCTTCTCTGACCCCACCCCTCCGAGCTGTGACCCCGCTCGAGCTCTGTGTCTGTGACCTGTCAATAAAGTCCCTGTCTGGCTCCAGCCCAGCCTCTGTCCCACAGCCGAGCGGGCACGGGGGGTTGACAGTGTTGGGAACCCCAATCTGGCACTGCCTGGTGGTCCAGGCCGCCAGGGCTGACTCTGCCGAGGAAGCTTTGCTCCGTGACCTGGCAGTCTTCTGCCCGTGAGGCCAGCAGATTGAGCTGGGCATTGGCAGCGGGAGCCCCAAACACGAGCCCCCTAGAATGTTAGGCAGCACGAACACAGCTGCCCACCTGGCTGTGAGTTAGAACAAAGAAAACCAGTGCCTCCCCCCGGAGGGGACAAGTCCCGTGGCACGGGGTCAGGCTGGTCTGGGGAACCAGGTGGTGCTCCAGGCAGCTCAGGAGCTGAGAGGGAAGGTGGTCTGCAGACTTGACCCCCGGCCTACGGGCGTGCTCAGCAGGGCGTGCTTTGTGGGTATTGAGGATGGTGCTTTGGGAGCGTCAGGACCCCTTGGGGGGGACAAGGCGGGGTGCACAGCCCCTGGTGTGTGGGCCAGGGCTGGGGGTGCTGGGGGAGGGTCTTTAATATGTCTCAGAGGCGAGGTTGAGGGATTCTGGGGACAGGCTGGGCGTGCAGTGCGGCGGGCAGGGAGGAGATGGCGGGTCCCTGCAGGTCAGACTGTGCCTTAATATGGGGACCCAGGAGGGCCCTGTGGGAGCAGAAAAGTCATCTGGCCTGAAGCCGTGGGTTTGGAGGCTCTGCGGGGAGCCCAGGCGGCCTGAGTAGTGCCAGCCGGCGCGGAGCCCGAGGAACACCGCCTCTTGCAGGACGGCTGGCGGGAAGACGGGCATCCCGAGGGAAAGCCAAGAGTGTGGGGCGCTGAGGATGGAGAGGCCAGAGGCGCCGGCTGGGTTGAGGGGCCTGTGTGGAGGGAGCAAGCAGGGAGGGGCCGAGCTGTGCTTGGAGCGACGGGGACGTAGCCGTGAGTGTCCTTGAAGGGAGAAGCGAGGCAGGGGTCCCAAGCCTGGGGTGGCTGGTGACGGAGAGCCACTGGGAGCAGGCCTGGTGACCACGGCGGTCATGAGGTCCCGGGTGTCGGAGTTCAGAGGGTGCAGATGGGGCCCTGTCTGGCGGCATCCAGACAACAGAGAGTGACCCCTTCCCCCAGGACAGAGGCAGAGGAGCTATGGGGCCAAGAATTGGGGTTCCCCTCCGATCTTCCTGGGAGAGGGGGGCCAGCCAGGAGCAAGGCAGGGCTCAGTGGGTAGTGAGATGTTTGGCGTCTTTTCTGGGCAAAGGAACTGGGCGAGGGGTGGGGCCCTGTGCTCTCAGTCTCTGGAGCGGGCAAGGGTCAGCTGACGGCGTGCATCCTGGGGCCCGTGGTTTTCCCATGTGGTGTCCCGCTGCGGCAGACTCACCGGGAGGAAAGTGTCACCAGGGCTGGAGAGCAGGACACCAGGCTGAGCCTCCACTGAGGACGGGAGGGTGCCGGCCAATCCCCAAAAGGCCAGGCTTCTGGGACTTGAGTCCTGGTGGGTCCACAGCTCTACGTGCCGAGTCGGGCTGCACAGAGAGGCTGGTATTTCTGTGAGGGCCAGTCCGGCAGGGCCCGGGAACAGCAGATCCGGTCTGAGGACATGGTTCCCAGGCGAGAGGGCCTGGGTGAGTGGGCAGGACTCCAGCCCCTGGCCTGACCCAGAAGCCCAGGAGGAGGGGTGAGGAGGGACGGAATACCATGCCATGACCCCTGACCCCAGACAGCGGCAGGTTAGGGGGTGCGGAGCTGGGACCCCTGCATGGAGTTAAATGTGGTCACCCCATGGAGGGGAGCCTTCCAGATGGTCCCCAGGAGAGTGGCTGGGGCGGGGGGTCTTCCAGAGCCTCCAAGGTCACACCCAGGTGGGTTCCCATCACTGCCCGGCAGCTTTCTGGAGGACGTTGGGTCAGAATGCCATGCAGAGGGCACCCGGGAAGCTGGCGACCGCGTGAACCTAGGCCCTGCCCTGCGGTCGCGGGGGCTTTACTGTGCCCGGTGGGGCCAGGAGCGCAGCGCTGAAATGTTCTTTGCTCATTTTCCTGGAGCCTTTGCTGCCGCTGGTGGGCTGACCCCCGGGACGGTCCCTGGAGGAAATGCCACCCCCCCCCCCGAAGGAGGCCTTGGCTGGCTTTTCCCTGGGCCACGCCCCACCCAGCAAGGCTTTGGGCCTCTTGTTGCCAAAACGGCCCAGTGGCCTTGCAGGCAGCGATGTCGGTGGCCTTCCCAGCAGCGCGGGGCCGGAGCCCGGAGGCGCCGTCTCCCGGACCTTGGACGCAGGAGAGGGGCTGGCCCTCGCTTGGGGGTGTCTGTGGCGGGGCCTGGTGGCCCCTCACCCCAGCAGGCGGGCAGGCACGGGGTCGGGCCCCAGTCTCTGGCCTCCAGGTCTGTGTCTTTGTCCCGCAGGCCCCCGCGCTTCCCGCCCTCCCTGCCCTGCCCCGCCCCACCCCCTCCCCACAACTGTCCCTGCTTTCACTCAGTCTTGCTCAACGTCGGGCCGGCAGTGGCCGCTTGGAAAACACTTGCAGGAACGAGGGAGCTTCCTGTCCCCCACGTGCCCCTAGTTCCTGCGTCTCTGGGGGCGCCTTTCCCTCCCCCTCCCCCACGCTGCCCCAACGGGCCTGCCACTGACCTCGTGACCTCCAGCCCACTGTCCCGCTTCAAAGGGTCGAGACCAAGTGGCTGAATGGAAAGTGTGTGTAAAGGCCGAGACAGGCCGTGTGCGTGTGTGGACGGGTGAGCAGGGGTGTGCGTGTGCGCGTGCGCTCCTGTGTGCTGAGGGGGTGTTGTGCGGTTCACCCCTCTTCTCTGGACTCTTCTCTGGACTCCGAACCCACAAGCTCTCTTCACCATGTGCTCTCAGCTCCCCCCCTGCTCCCACAGACCAGAGACCCCGGCTCAGATGGGGGCACGGGGTGGGCAGGAGCCTGACGGCGACAAGCCATGGGGCCCGGGAGACGCTCACAGGACTCTGGGAAAGCGTGCACTCGGCGCAGACCAGCTGTTGTGACGGAAGGACACGACAGGGCACGTGGGCCAGCACCAGATGCAGGACTCGCCCAGCCCCGGGTGCGGGGAAGGGGGTCGGGCCCCGTCTCCCCAAGCCTCGCCAGGCTCTCCCGCATGGACGCTCAACCTCCACGTACGCTTCTAACCCAGTCTCATCGTCGCGGAGACCAGCCCCCCGGGACCCCCGCCCCCTGCTGCCCGCCCTCCCCGTTCACTGATCCCTCCCAGGTTTGGAGAGCCGTCCTTGGTGATTGCCACCTAGCAGGTGGCCCTCTTGCCAGGGACCGTCTCCGGGCTGCGCTGGGACCTTGGAACCCGAATTACCGTAGCTTTGTTGTGAGTCCACAACCCCCGGGGCTCCCACAGCGGATGTCTGCAGAACTGCCTGGCAATTCTGCTTCTCGTAGTCTCGGAATTAGAGAATCAGCTTATCAAGCAGGGGGGAACCGCACTGGGATTCTGATCAAGTCCAGAGACACATTTGGGAGGAACTGACATTTTTATAAGCCTGGGTTTTTCAAATCTGGAAGCATGTCATCCTTTTTTTAAAAAAAAGAGATTGATTTGTTTATGTATTTATTCAAGAGAGAAGGCGGGGGACATGCAGACAGAGAGAGAGTCAAGCCGGCTCCCAGCCGAGCGTAGACCCTGACACAGGCTCCGTCTCACGACCCTGAAATCAAGATCTGAGCCGAAACCAAGTCGGATGCTTAGCCGACTCCATTAAGTGAGGAGCCCGCCCAGGAGCCCGCCCCAGCCCGAGTCGCCCGGCCGCCCCACTCGAGACCTTGGGACGCTCTCCCCAGGACACTCTAGTCTCCCGCATGGAGGTCTTCCACAGAATTTGTCAGATTTGTGTCCCGATATTTGACTTTGACGCCGTGGTAAGTGCTACCGTGTGACATGGTCCCTCCCCGGCGTCTGCTGCCCATGTGAGAGGCTCGGTCCCGTATTCCGCGTCCTTCCTGAGACGCTCTTTGTTTTTAGGACATGCTTCTGGAACTTCTGCATTTCCCGCGTACCCAGCCCCGGCGTCCGTTCGCCAGCAAACGCGCAGTTCCCAGTGCTCCCTTCTAACCCGCGGCCGCCACGTCGGTTTCCCTACTTCCCTGGACTTCCGTTCCGCGGTGACCCAGAGGCCGTCCCTGCCTCGCGGATGAACCGTTCCAAGCTGCTCAGTTCGGGATGACATTTGCTCTAGGAATTTGTCGGCCGCCGCTACGACATGAAGGACCTTCCCTGTTGTTCAGAATATGCTAATATTGACATTTCTGCCGAAATGCCACGGACAGGAGAAACCTTGCAAATTCTGCAAAAGCATGGACTACAAGTACGAGAGCGACAGGAACACGGGTTTGGGGGCCGACGGCTCAGACCCCGGGGACCTCTGCGACTGGCCAACGGCAGGCGCCAGCTGCCCGCAGTCCCCCGGGGCGGGCGGCCGGCGCCCCCCGTAGTGCCCCTCCCCACGGCTACCATGCGTATTTCCACCTGTCCTGAAGGGTGTCGCTCCAGATTTCACCCAGTTTAATCCCCCGACCCAGAGCAGAACCCTTTCCAGACTTCCTGAGCACGAGGGGTGTCTTCTCCGCTTCCCCACCCGCACCAGGGCGTCTCCCGCACAGGACGCCCCGGGCTCCCCTGACGGTCTTCATGTTCCCCAAGACCTCCTCTCTCGCCGTGACCATGGTAACCTCAATAATCTGACATCGTTGATATGCTGGGGGAAATCGGGTCTGCACACTCGGGGTCCTTGTTCCGGACCAAAAGCTCTTTACTTACCCATCACTTCGGGGCTAACTCACATCTTGTGCGCACGCATCTTAGCAGAAATGGTGTGATTTTATTAAACGAGTCCCAAATACGATCGAGTCATTTTCCATGCCTTTTCATTTGATTTCATGATTTCCCTCTTTTAATAAGTTCACTCGCAAGGTACATCATTTGATTCTCTCCAATATTCAAACAACCTGGCAGGCCTGAAATAAATCTAAAATGCTCCTTTTCACTGGGTGTGGTGCAAAAACAATGAATACTGTTACGCTGAGAAGAAATTTTAAAAATAAATAAATAAAATGCTCCTTTTGTGGTCGTATTGTAAAAACACTGCTCTGTGTGTCGGGATTTTTCTTCTTTGCCTCTGAGTCCGGGAGTGCGGCGGACTCGCCGCTTCCCTGCGGCACGCCGTCCTGGTCAGTCCGGACATCAAGGTGACGCTGGTCTGATTTCCATCAAGGGGTTTTATTTCTATTTTGTATTCGGTGCATGAGCCGGTGAAGCCGTGGGCCCGGTCTTCTGCGGGGGGAGGTGTGATTCGTTTCAGTGTCTTTAGTAGTTCCTCTTTCCCTTGGTGCCCGTTTCCTCATTCCCGCCTCTGGTCTCTCGCCGCAAATCCCGAAGTCATTGGTGCCCACGGTCTCTCACTTCTGCCTAGACACCAGCCACCGTCTGACCTGGGACGCGGCCCCAGGAAGGCGCTGACCGTTCCTGCCACCGTTAGTGCAACCGCTTCCGTTCCACTCCTCACCCTCCAATGCGCTGCACAAATAAATAGGAGAAGGGATATTTCGTCGTTACGGCTTCAAAGACGCGTGTTCCTCGCTCAGCACGACCGTGTGGGGTCAGCGCGTGTGATGTCCTGCGATGTGACCTGGACGCCCCACGGGGACGTGCCATGCGGCGGTGCGACAGGGGCCGGCTCCCCACCTCTGTCCTGCCCCGTGGCAGAGCTCGGAACTGCCGGCGTGCAGCGTCCGCCCCGCCGTCCCGCCGTGTCTCCGAGCTGCGAGTTCCCAGTTTCTGTCTGGTAAAGCAGTTTTGGTGTTTGGGACGATGACTTTGTCTTCCGGTTCGTCGCCAGCGGCAGGGTTTTCGCCGAACGGCGGAGTCGTCTCGGGCCCAGGTGCGCGTCAAGCCGGGGGTTTTGCGGCTCTCGTGAACTCACCTCACTCTCCAGGCTTCGACGTGTCCTCGCTACGTTTGACGGAAGCATTTGAGACGGCTGTTTTGTGGGTAGAAGGAGCCAAACGTCACACCTTCAGCCTCAGACAGGACTGGGGGCGTCAGCAGCTGCAGCCCCGCAACGGCGCTGCGTGCTCGTCCATGCCGGGGAATGTTCTAGTTCCGTGTTCCCCGGGAGCCGAGCACGAGGGCACAGGGTTTCAGTCTTCGGAAATGTCGGGTCCCTCAGTGCCGCTCTCCTGCTACTGTGTCAGAACGTCCTTCTAAACATGCGCTTTCGCACATCGGAGTCGGGCTTTCGGCGTGACCTGCGGGTCGGATTTGGGTCTTCCGTGCGCTCGCGGGCTTCGCGAAGGGGGCAGCGGTCGGCCAGAGGCTGCCACGCCCTGAAGCCTCACCCTGTTGGCCCTGACGCCGCCGAGGGGCTGGCGGGGCAAGTCCTTCGCGGGCGTCCTCCTCTGCCGGAGACGCCAGTTTCCGCGCCCCGAAGCCCGTGCTCGGCTCCCCGTGTCCGCAGCCCGGTCTCGCCGGCGCGCTTCCCTCTGCTCCTTCCGGATCAGGTGCAGGTTCGTCCCACGCTGTCTCGGCCCAGGCTCCTTCCTACCTTCTCTCTCGCAGCCGTTTCCCCGGGGACATCCTCGGGAGTCCCCCGGGGTTCATTCCCTGGAAGACCCAGACGCGCAGGAGGTTCTGAGAGCATAGGGGGTGGGGGGGGGGCGTGACTGAGGCGCCCCCATTCCAGCTGCTGGAGGGGGCACGGCGGCTCGGGGAATGCCCTGGAGACCCCGTTGTTAAGGGTTTCATGGGTGACGATGGGCAGAAGTCGCGCTGGAGGAGAGCCTAGGGCAGGTGTGATGACGCAGGTGTTTGGGGAGCTCAGGGCACAGGCCCCCAGAGACAGCAGAGTCGGCCGGCTACGGCCCGTCCAGTGACAAAGAACCAGGATGTGAGGGATCCTGAGAACAGAGATGGGGACACACGGATGGGTGCATCCGAGGACACAGACTCGGCAGCCACCTGCGGAGGTGGAGGTGGACCCCCTCTCAGGTAGGAGCCAGCCCTCCCGGACCCTGGAGGATGCTGTCGAGGCCCCTCCCACACTGGGCAATGCCTGTCCCCGCAAGCGTGTCCCCATCTTGTCACCTGGCTGCCAGGTGACAGGGGCCGCTTCTCACGTAATGCCGGCAGCGATGTGTGGGGACTGATAAGGCAGGGGACACCGTAGCCCTGTAGAATCACCCAACAAGCAGACATCCTGGTAGGGTCTGGGGGTTGTCTTGGGATCAGACTTCTTTTTCCATAAAAAAATTAATGTATGATTTACATACAGTAAAGTCCCCCGACCTTTCAGTTTTGACACATCTATGGACACCCACCCCCCACCAGAGCCAAGATGCAGAGCAGATCCACATCACAAAAAAACCCCCCGTGCCATCTTGTGGTCAAGATGTGGGCCCCTCCCACCCCAGGCCCTGGCAATCACTGATGACTTTTCTGTCCCCAAAACCTTGCTTTTTCCAAAACACCATCAAAACGGCATCATGCAACCCATCCCCTTTCTAGTCTGTCTGCTCTCGGTCTCGATAACGCCCCCGAGCCCCTCCTACTGTGGCAGGTGCCACGAAGAGGTCCCCGATGCGGCTGTCCCGCCGTGTGTCCACCCCCAGGCAGAGGGACCGTCCCAGCGCCCCTGCCTGTCGGTGGTCACAGATCAACACCCTCACGCAGGTAGTGAGTGGACATGGACTTCTTCTCCCCTCGGATCAGTGTCTGTGAGCAGGACTGAGTCACGAGGTGTGTGTGTCCATTCTAGGAGGATCCGCCCAGGCCATCCCGCGAGGCACAGTCCCCGCTGCACTCCAGCCAGCGGCTCCGTCCGCGCCCGAGCCGGCGTGGGCTGTGTTCATTCCAGCCGCTCTGCGAAGTCCGCAGCGTGTCCCTGCCCGCGGCTCTCACGTGCGTGTCCCTCCTCACTGGCCACGTCGGGGCCCCCCTCTGCGTCCCTGGCCGTCCGCGTGGCCCCTTTGGGGAGGGGCCCCTTCACGTCCTCAGTCCACGGCTTCATACCGCTGCTTCCGTCTTGCGGACGGGGGAGAGCGCGTGTTGTCGGGGCGCGGCGGTGTGCATTCTCGGGCGTCTTCTCCCGCGGGGCGTCTCCTCCCAGCGGTGCCTTCCGAGCCGGGGCTGCGGGCTGAGGCGGCCCGGTGCACGTTTTCAGTCTGCGGACACCATTGCGGAGACGTTTTGCCCAACCGGGGTCATGAAGATTCTCTATCACACTTTGCATTCCGACCCGGGACCCGCGTGGAGGGGTTTCTGCATTTGGCGCAGGACGTGTGCCCCAGACCTCGTTGGCGCGTGGGCCGTCCTCCGCCCACGCCTGCTGAGAACACCGTCCCCTGTCCTTTCGACCGGGAGCCCGTCCTCAGACCTTGTGTTCGGGCTACCCTGCCTCCCCCGCGTGCTGTCCTGGCCTCGGCGCTGTGGACGCTGCGGGCCGGCCGCGCCCTGTCATAGGGGCCGTCCCAGCACCGTGGGCTGTCCCTTTGGTCCCGGAGGCCGACGCCCACGGTGCAGGGCGGGCAGGGCGGGGTCCCCTGAGGCCTCGCTCTTCCTGTGCGGATGGCCGTGCTCCCCCGGGTCCTTACGGGGTCGTCCCTCCGTTTGCGTCTGTGTCCTGATCCCCCCTTCCTATAAGGACCCCGGTCCCACGGGATCAGGGCCACCCTGAGGACCGTTTTAACCTGATTACCTCTCAAATGAGGTCCCATTCTGAGACCATGGAGTTAGGGCTTCAACACGTGAATCTGGGGGGCACACACAGCCCAGTCCACAACGGTTGCCCCATCAGTGACTTCTCAAGAGTCCCCTGCATTGGGGGCACATGCCCAGCCGTCCCCTCGGGATGAGAGCCCCACGTGGGAGACAGAACCAGCCTGGCAGACGGGCTGCTCCGGGCCTGACCCTCAGCAACACCGGGGCTGGTACAGGCGTGTTCCTTCTCCAGGAGCATTTCTTCATGTTCCTGTCATCTTGGGGTCTGGAGACGGTCCTGGACGCAGTTGGGTCAGTTAGAGTTAAAATTTGACTCTTTTTTCCACAAAAAAAAAACCCATGCAACCCTGAGAGTGAACCCTGGTGTAAACCGTGGGCTTCCGGTGAGGACGGCGTGTCCGTGCAGGGTCGCGGGCACACCTCGTGGTGGGGGCGTGGGAAGTGGGAGGCTTGTGCGGGAAGAAGGGTGCGTGGCCATGTGTCTACTTTCCTCCTAATTTTGCTGCGAACCAAACACTATTCTAAAAAAGAAAGTCTACTTTAAAATAAATAACGTCTGTTTTTCAAAAAATAGCTCCCCTCAGGGCGCCTGGGGGGCTCAGTGGGTTGAGCCTCTGCCTTCGGCTCAGGTCATGATCTCAGGGTCCTGGGATCGAGCCCCGCATCGGGCTCTCTGCTCAGTGGGGAGCCTGCTTCCCACCCCCCCTGCCTGCCCCTCTGCCTGCTTGTGATCTCTGTCTGTCAAATAAATAAATAAGATCTTAAGAAAAATAGCTCCCCAAATGAAATATTTAGGTAAAACCCAGTTAAACGCAGTCAGAATTGGTCTGCTCCACGTGACACGAAGGAAACCAAAGACGCCCCACCAAGCGGCTGCAGGGACGGGCGTGCGGGTGGGAAGATCCAACACCAGAACCGTGTCCACGCGCCCCACCCTCGTGGGCAGATTTAGTGGGATTCCGGTAAAAACCTTAGCGGAATTCTCTCGTGGATAAAGACAAAATGAAGTCTGTGGTGACACATGCGGCGGGAAGCCGAAACAACTCTGAAGATGGAAATGAAGCGGGAGGAAGGTGTTCCCCGACTTTAAGCCCACGTTAGCTACACGGGCCCTGGCCAGTCGTGCGCAGGGCGGTGCGGGGCGCGGGCGCTGGGTCCGGACACCCTCGAAGTCGCCCGAGCTCCGACGGAGGCACAAAGGCAGCCCGCTGGGGGACAGGAGCAGCTCGCAGCCGCACCGCCGAGGCCGGAGCCCACGTTTGTACGGAATGAAGGCTCTGTCCCTCACGGACCCAAATGCGCAGCGCGTGCAGGGGCGGCGTGTTGGGAGCGGAGCCGCAGACGCTTCTGTGAGCCCGAGTCGGAAGCGCAGCGCGCAGGAGAACCAAGGAGCCGGCGGGAGTCGCTGCGTCCGGGAGTCGCTGCGTCCGGTCGCACGGGGGACGGTAATGCAGTCCCTCTGTCCTGTTCTCGCCGAAGGCAGGAGGGAAAGCCGGCGTAGGGGTGGGGGTCACCGACCTGTCCCTTTGCAAGGGACGTTTGTCTTCTTCAACTTCTTCACCAAACATCTAGCCTTTGGGGAGCGCATGGTGATCTTAAGAGGTCACTTAGTAATAAAGGGACGGGGACTGTGCCCTCAGCAGGACATCACCGGAGCTACACAGATCGCCCCCGTTGGAACAGAAAATATCAACGGTCACTCAGTCTTTGGCAATGGCTCAATTGTCATCTCAAATGAAGTGACATTTGTTCAATAAAAACCTACTAAAAGCTGGTACAAACCGTGAGTCTGGGGTGTTTGAACCAAGACAGGTGCCTCCCTCCCTGCCCCGGCTCAGCTCCGCTCTGGACCCCGCCCCGTGGCGGCGAAGCGGGTCGCCCTCCGCACTTTGTCCGCACCCCTCATCCTGCCCCCAGTCCCCGGGTTTCGAGGCTGCTTCTGGGTGAGTGTGTCTGAGAGCTGGGGGCACCCCTCCTCCTCGGGTCCCTCCTGTAGGACCTGAAGATGTCCCTTTGGTGGGGGGAGAAGGGGGGGTAGGGGACACGTTCTCACACCCGGACCTCAGACGCTTCCCACGCTCTCCTTTGGACAGTGGGTGGAGGTCCACTGTCCCTCCCCTGGGAGTGCCAGCTGCGTGCAGGCGCCCACCGTGCAGGGCCATTGCCTCCGGTCCTCCTTCCAAAGTCTGGGGTGCGAGCCCATGGGGGTCACCGGAGAGCGCCCATGAACCCTGCGGCTGCACTGACCTTCAGTAGCGAACGGGCAGCGCCCACAGGCACCTAGGAAAGTCAGGGGGCGGCCCTCCGGGGCTGAGGGCAGTGACTCCTGAGGTGCCGGAAGGTTCCTGATCAGAGGGCGGCTCTAGGAGGGCTTGGGAAAGGCCAGTGAGCGCTACTGCCCAGGGCCCCGTCTCCCGTGGCTTCACTTCCACATGGTGCGGCAGCAGCAGGAAGCAAACATGTTGGGGTCCGTGCCAGCCACGCCCGCGCACGCCTGGGACCAGGCGGTCACTCTTCTCCACACCCACCCCCGCGTTTGCTTCGCTGTGACCGTGACCGCCCTACTTTAATACGTCCAGCTGAAGACTGAAAAGGATTTTGCTTATTACCCCACAGCTACATTTCTTTAAAGATTTAAGGATCCAGGATTTTTCGGGTTGTGTGCCTTCTGGTGTTTCTGGGGCGCAGCCTGGAAGAACCAGGTCTTCCCCGTGAGGGCAGCAGGTCCCCCTCCCCCGCCCCCCTGCTCTCCTCCGCAGACTTCCCAGGCTGCGCCCTCTCGCCCCGGGGGACAGGGCAAGGAAGACCGATGGCTGGGAGGCGGCGGACCTGCCCGCTCCCACGCCCCCGCAGAGACTTTGATGTTGAGGCTGACGCCTCTCCCGCGGGCTCTCCGAAGCTCACGGACATCTTCCCCTGGCCGAGCACCCCAGGAGGCCAGCGTGGTCCCGCCAGGCGGGTACACCTGCTGAGGGGAAGTGTCCAAGTCTTCGCACGGGACGGGCATCCTTCCCAGCTCGGGCTAGTTGAACTCTGGCCTCCCTGACCTGGATGGCATCCCGTGGGAGAGGCTCGGGCTGGCCACACCCGTCTGCGGACAGCGTCCCTGCGGCCACCGGGCAGTGTACTGGGCAGTGTTCTCCAGAGCGATGGATCCGACAGGATGTGTGGATAGAGAAAGACGCTTATTCTAAGGAATTGGCTCATGCCGCTGTGGAGGCGGGGAGAGCCTGAAGTCTGGGTGGGAAGTCCAGCCCCGGAGACTCAGGTGGGAAGCGGGTGTGAAGACGAAGGCCTTCTGCTGGCAAATCAGTAGGAGCCAAAATTGCTGATGGAACCCAGAGGCTGTCCACTGGCAGAATTCCCTGTTGCTTGGGGAAGTCTGTCTTTTGTTCTATGCGAGCCTTCAACTGATTGGACAAGGCCCACCCACACCAAGGCCCATCATCTGCTTTATTCAAAGTCCACAGATTGAAATAGCATCTCATCCCAAAACACTCTCATGGACGCTTCAGGAGTAACGTTTGACCAAAATATCTGGGCGCCATGGCCCAGCCAAGCAGACACATAAAATTAGGCCTCACACTCGGGAATGTGTAAGTCACATCCTTGCTCTGTGTCAGACCAGTCACACGTTGCGGGGACATTGACTTCAAGTCCATTGTCCTGCGGGTGAATGCATCCAGCTTTAGACTTGCAGAAGTGCTGCTCTTCCGAATCAGGCCTGTGACTTGGTCCTTCGAGTCTCGGTGAAGCCGGCCTGGGGACCCCACGCCCTGTAGGGCGCCCTCTGCTCTGGGGCCCATCACCCCGTGTGACTCCTCACTCTGACATGTCATGAGGGTGATGCCCTGTGAACCTCTCTGCTCCCTCTCCTCGGCGATAGGCCTGTGTGGCACCTCTTGGTTGCTAGGGAGATCACAGCAAAAACCGGGCTCCTTGGCTGTCGTCTCGCTGGGCCCGGGACCATGACGTCCTGGAGCTTTCCTTTGGGGGTCATACTCTTGCAGAACGCCTGAGATAATCTACACCTTCTGGGTGCCTCCGCTAGCACCCCAGCAGGGCAGACCAGCATCAGGCCTTGGGGACGGAGTGACGCAGCTTAGAAGCCAGCTACGGGCTTACTGGCTCTGTAACTTCAGGAAAATTCCTTTCCATCCTGGTTGCCTGTTGTTTTAACGATCAGTTGGGACACAGTATACAAACATTCTCCGGCTTGGCACATGACGCCCAATAGGTTCCCATGCGGCCCAGCACAGGACACTCAGAAGTCGGCTACATGTTGGTTGACCACGGTTCTCAGATGAAGGGGGACGCTGCATCAGGTCCAGATGAAGCGGCACCTCTGGCCTGCACAGAGCACGCCTGGCCGAGGACAGCCAGGCAGAAAGTTGCATCGTTTCTGACACCCAAGGCTGGTCCGCGAGACGTGGGGCAGCTGTCGCCTCCCAGCACGGAGGACGTGCGCCTGCCGTGACGCCTCTGTCCGCCCGCCGTCTTGCATAAATTGAAGCCCGTGGCACCAGCTAGAGCTTCTGTCCTGGTCACGAGCAGGACATGCCGCCGGAGGGAGGGGTTAGCAGTGAAGCTGTCCACCCGCGCCCTGGGTCTCCCCCAGGTGTGTGCCCGCTCCACGCCAGGCTCAGCCCCGGAGATGCGGAAGCCATGGCACCAGCCTTGCTGGAGAACAGTGGGCCACCCCCTCCCGGAGCAGGGGCTGGGGCCGAGGGTCTTTGTTTCCCTTTCTGCTGTGCACCCAGGGCGGAGCAGAGAGCCTGAGACACAGCAGGTGCAAGACAATGGACAAGCAGAGTCCAATGACGAAGACATTAGGGAAAGAACCACAATGAGAAAAAGGCTGGCAGGTGCAGAACATTTTATTTAAAGGGACTGAAGACCCAATTGGACCCTAAGAGTTTCAGCTAGAGCTTGCACCCTTAGTTCTGATCGTGGCTGCAGGACTGGCTCCGTGGTGACCACGACGGAAGGGACAAAGAGTGAGGGTCACCAGGAGCCAGCAGACACGGAGGTAAGTGCTTGCGGAGGAAATTTCAGGTGCAGGTGTTGGATGCCGGGAGGGATGGGGTGAGGAGGATGAGGGCCTCCTGATAAGTAACTGCAAAGGGGGTCACAGGATAAACCAAGGACTATGACAGGGCCATTTCCATCCTTAGGATTCAGAGAAAACTGTCCCTGGGTCGAGAGCAGCCCAGAGTAGAAGTGAGGAAGGAAGTCTTCCTGGGGACCCTGAGCTTACCTGAGTCTTATGGTCAGCATCTCAGATCTTGCACTGACAGCAGACGGGGACACAGCAGCTGGACTGGGAGCAGCAGGGCTTGCAGCAGCTGGACTGGCAGCAGCAGGGCTTGCAGCAGCTGGACTGGCAGCAGGATGACCCACAGCCTGAAGAGCAGCAACAGGGTTTGCAGCAGCTGGACTGGGAGCAGCCACAGGAGCCACAGCCCCCCTTGCAGCCCCCACATGAGCCACAACCCCCTTTGGAGCCCCCACAGGAGCCACAGCTGGAGCAGGAACAGGCTGGCACACAGCAGCACACTGGCTTGCAGCAGCAGACGGGCACACAGCAGCTGGAGCCACAGCCCCCACAGCCGGAGCCACAGCCCCCACAGCCGGAGCCACAGCCCCCGGAACAGCCACAGCAGCTCATGGTTCTGGTGGGTTGAGGGTGGAGCAGGTCAGAGGAGCAGGTGCGGAGGACAGTGCTCAGGTGTGGGGCCTTCTGGGCCGGGAGCCCTTTATACACCTGCCCAGGGTCGGCTGAGATGCTGGACACACGGTCACTTCCTGGTTCCTGTTGTGTCACTCCCCCAGGGAAATCGTATTTGTTTGTTTGTTTTTCATCTGAAAATAACCTCAGTGCTGTCGTAGTTTTGCACTTTTCCTTCAGTCCACCGTTTCCCCTCATGTGCTCCCTGACAGACGGGAAAGCCGTCCGTGTGTCCGCGGAAGGTGATGGGAGCAGGGCTCTTGGCTTGGAGGCCGGGCTCATCTCAGCGACCTGTATTGGTTCCCTGGGGCTCCAGAGCAGGCGGCCACAGGTGGAGGGCTTGACAGCAGACGTTCCTGCTCCCGCAGCCTGGAGGCTGCAGGTCCTCGGTGGAGTCAGCAGGGTCGTGGGCTCCCTGAGGCTCTGCGGGAGGATCGGTGCTGCCTCTTCCGGCTCCTGGGGCTGCCGGCATCCTTGACGCGCCCTGCGTCGCGCTGGAGCCTGACCCCTCTTCACGTGGCCTTTCTCCCCGTGCGTCTGCACCTCACCTCTCCTCTTTGCTCTCACGAGGACACCGGCCTTCAGTTAGGTCGTCACCTTGTCCGGGACAACCTCAGCTTGGCTCCGCCTGCAAAGACCTGATGTCCCAATGAGGGCGGATTCTGAAGTTCCAGAAGGACACGGTTCAATCCCCTGCACCGTCTCATGACGTTCCTGACGTCGCCCCTGGTGCCGCCCTGACCGTGAAAGCCCAGGGACTGTCCACAGAAGGCACAGGGGATGGAGTCCAGGGAAATGCTCTGGACCGGTCAGTCCTGTCCTGCCTGTCGCCTCTGGGAAGAACAGGACTGAAGGTCAGGACAGGACCCAGGACTAGGAAACGACTCGGGATCAGGACAGAATTCAGAATCAGGGTGGCACTCAGGGTCAGGACAGGGCAGGACTGGCTGGCTCAGGAATCACTTGTTTAGGGCTTGGAGGTGGTATTTTGTTCACCTCTTGCAAGATTGGACACGCTCCAAGTGGGCCCGTAGAGCGAGGAAGCAACGGCAGCGTGCCACGGCGCCAGCAGCTGAGGGGCCCCCGCTCCCGTCAGGCTGGATTGGCAAGGGGGGCCCACGCTGTGGACGAGGCCCTGCTCCCACCCCAGGTGCAGGACGCAGCCATGAGCCCAGGAACGCCACCCTGGGCAGCCCAACATGACTGCCAGACACGGTGTCGCTGACGGTGGTCCTTCAGATGCTGGGGGGCAGAGGCGTGCCAGTGAGGTGTCCTCGGAGGCCCGTGACAAGGGAGAAGGGCAGAGGGCAGACGTGGAGGGTCCCCGCACCGAAGGGGGCACAGACTGAGGACCAGCTTCCAAATTCACGGGACCTCTGCGAAAGGAAGCTGCAGAGGCCCTGGTCTGAAAACGGAAGAAATTCAAGAGCAGATGGGGCGCCCGGGGGGCTCCGTCGTCGGACGTCTGCCTTCGGCTCGGGTCATGATCCCGGGTCCTAGGATCGAGTCCCACATTGGGCTCCCTGCTCGGCGGGGAGTCTGCTTCCCCCCGCCCCTCCCCCTGCTCGTGTTCCCGCTCTCGCTGCGTCTCTGTTAAATGAATAAAATCTTCAAAGAAGTCAGGAGCGGCGGTGGCCTCACACCGGTCGGGACGGCCGCCGTCCGAAACCCAAGAGACGACACGTGCCGGCGAGGGTTGCAGCAGACGGGCTCCCGTGTGTGGCGGGTGGGGATGCAAACCGGTGCGGCCCGGCAAGCCCAGGACGGCCCTGCGAGCCCGGGGCCTCTGTGGGGTGTGCCCCTGCAGGGAGGGAACCCCTTCCCTCTCACAGCGAGGTCTGCGGCGCCCTTCGCCGCAGCATCGTTCACAGCAGCCAAGGCTCGGACCCACCGACGGGCCCGTCGGTGGATGGAAGTAAAGGAAGTGTGACGTGCACGCAAGGGAAGGTCACCCGCCTTTAAAGAAGAAAGGAATTCTGGCCCACGTTATAGCGCGGGTAAACGGGGAGGACGTTGTGCTGAGACGAGCCAGAGGAAGACGAACACCTCATGGCTTCCCTTCCATGTGGGGGGAGACGGCCGTGACACAGAAACGCAGAGTCCAGGAGGTGCCGGAGAGCGGAGACCAAGCCCGCACCCATCCGCCGGCCTGTGCGTCCACCCGCCCCCAGCAGAGGCGTCTGTGCCCACCCCTGCCCACAGCCTCTCAGGATGGGCCGGGAGCTGCAGGATGTCCTGGGGGGGCCTCAGGCCTCATGGCTGGAACCGCATCCCTTGTAGAGCCACAGACAGTGCAATCTCCATCTCCACTCCCTCTAGCCGTCGGACCTGAGCCATCCTGGACCCTCTCTGGGCCTCTGTTTGTCCGTAAGGGGGGACTCGGTGAGGGAAGGGGAGTTTGCCAGGTGACAGTGAATGAAACAAAAATAGAGCCGCAGGCCCCAGGCTCCGAGCAGGAGCGCAGGTGTCCGCTTACCCGTGCTCTCCATGGACTCTGGGGTCCGCGGTCTGGCATGGTCTCTGTTCCTCCCAGCACAACCTGCACCCCCCAGAGCACAGCCCATCCTCCAATGCCCCCCTAGAGCACTGCCCAGTCCCCAGCACCCACCACGCTCCCCTGGCACAGCTGCCCCCCATTCCTCCCGAATCCTCGGCAGGCCTGAGGGTTGAGTGCAGGGTGCTTGGAGGAACACGGGGAGTGGGAAGAAGCGGTGGGAGCAGAAGGCGTGGGAGCCCCATGCTGAACCCCTGGCGCCCGTGAGGCCGGGCCTGCACACACCCTGAGAGGGGGGCAGGCCTGCCAGGGGCTCGGAGGCCAGGACAGCCCGGAGCCAACCGTCCTCCGCCCAGGAGAGGCCTTGGGGTAGCCCCACTGGGTCCCTCCCTTTCCTGCCGAGCTGGGTATTGAGGCCTGCTGACCTTGCCGCGCTCCCCCAGGGCTGACTGTGCTCCCCCAGGCAGGGACGGGGCAGGGGAGCGTGCGGAGAGCAAGGACCCCCCTGCGGGTCAGGCAGCTCCTTGTGCGGGCGCTCTGGGCGGTCTGGGGGGCTGGCCGCCCTCTGGGTCACCACAGCACCTGCCGTCCCTCCAGCGCTCCCCTGGGTTCCCCGGGCACTGGCCGCAGGCCCCTGGCACAGGCCTTCACCGTCTCTGGGTACCCCGCAGCCCCGCCCCTGCCCTCCTGCACCGGGGGCCCACACCGAAGCTCCCCATCCCCATCACTCGGGGGCTGTGTCCTGGGTAGACTCTGGTCCCCACCGTGACTGTCCCCAAGTTACCGACGCTCTCTGTGGCTCCCTTTCTCCCTCTCAAGTCGCCCTAGGCATCGCGCCCCGCCCCCCGCGCCGTGAACGCGCGCCGTGAACGAGCGCCGTGAACGCGTGCATCCCTCGGGCAGGTGCAGGCCCGGCTCCGCGCGCTCCGGGGGGCGCCACCTGGTGGCAGCATCTGCACATGCGCGGTCTCTCCCTGCGAGGGCTCTGCCTGGGGAGGGTGACCTCGGGGGTCTGGGGCCTGCGGGAGTGCCCCTGCCTCCCAAGGAGCCGCGTCCCCGGGCGGCCAGGAGGGACGGCGGACGTGCCTGGAGGCTCTGCTCCGCTGGCCGCCCCGGGCGCGGGCGAGACACGCGGAACCAAAACCGCCCAGAAGCGTGCTGGCAGGTTTCGATCTTCCCGACCTCAGCGCCTTCCAGGCTGCTTGAGAACGAACAGCACATCCTTAAAATGTGGTTTCTGCGGCTGCCTTCCTGGGGCCGCCCGCTGAGCCGGCACAGCCGGAGGTCTGGGCGAGGTCAGGGAGAGCGACTCCGGGCAAGTGTGGGCCGCGCCCGCCGTCCGGTCGCTCAGAGTGGGAGGCAGCGGGCTGCGTGAGGTGGGACCGGAGGCCCCCGACGGTGCTGGGACAGGGTGCCCGTGGCTCCCGGGTGGGGGTCGCGTGGGGCTGGCTGAGATCTCAGCCCTGACCCCGTGGGGTGGGCTCCCCGGCTTCCCACCTGCCATGGGGGTTCCCCTGCCGGGGTCCTGCCTGCTAAGGGCCTGGGTGTCTGTCCCCTCCTCTCCGGCGCGCCTGCACCATCAACTTCGTGGGCCACGGCCGACTTGAGGAAAGGCCCTGGGGAGGAGGGGCTCCCTCCCGAACTTTCCCACGGACTGGAGAATTTACTCTTTCCGCTGGCCAACAGCCGTGGAGTCAGACCCCGTGGACGACCTGGCGGCCTGCTCGGATGGAGAAAGGGCCCTTTGTCCCCCAAGCTGGGTGACGCTGATGAGGGCCCCAGCCTCTGGCTTCGGTTGCTGACGGACGACCCAGGATGGACGGCCTCCTCTCGGGGCTGCCGTGGGGAGTCACAGTCACGAAGGCACCTGCCGGCCGCACCACCGTAAGGTGGTGGCCGCGTGACGTCTGCTGCTGCTGTGCACCCCTGCTTCCCGGGCCCTGGTCCCTCCTAAGACCCACTGCAGCTCCCCCTCCCCGGACAGCACCTTTGACGCCTGCTACATGGTCCCAGCAGCTCACCCAGCTGAGACCCCACAGACAGGCCCTGCCCTCTGTCCACTGCTTACAGTCCTGGAGGTCGAAGCCCGAGGTCAGGGGGTCAGTGGAGGGAGGCTCCAGAGGGGACCCCCTCCGCCTTCTAGGGTCCTCCCTGAGGAGAGGCGGTGGTCTCTGCTTCGGCAAGGACACGAATTCTACGGCAGGGCGCGCCCTCCTGACCTCATTTGCCCCAAATCACCTGCCAGAGGCCCCACGTCCCGACACCCCATGGTGGTTGCAGAGGACACAGTTCCGGCCACAGCGCGCCCCGCATCAGATCAGGACAGCTGGCTCCACTCCAGGCAGCGGGACCCAGACCAACCTGAAACCGGGGCCAGCCCCTCCCTCCTCGGCGTGCACCACATCCCTCCGCCAGGGTGGAAACCCTTTCTCTGCAACTCCCATCCCCGGCTCTGCACACAGTCGGTGCCACATAAATGCTAGATGTGAGGAGTGGGTAAACAGCTAAGAAGGAAGGTCGATGGACATGATCTCTGTGGCCAAAGCCAGGGGACAAAGTCTTGGCTCCAAACACCTACACACACTGTGCCTGGGGCCCTGCCCTGAGGGCCTGATTCAGTCCTGGGGTCGGGACCCTTGGAAGCCCTGCAAGCACAGCCCAGGACGGGCACACCTGGGCCTGGGCACTGTGGGCATGGGAAGGCAGTGTTGGATTCTCCACGCTCAGCCCTTAGCCAGCTCCACTCCTCCGCAGACCTAGAGCCAGGCTGGGGCCACCAAGGTGGGGGGACATCAGGCCAGGACCTGGAGGTGGTCACAATGTCCTGAACTGATTGGTGATTTGCTCTTAGGCCGCAGCAGGGCGGGGCCATGGGAGAGGGGGACACACAGGGCCTCCAGCCAGGCTGCGGTCATCGGCCCTACATCCAGAATCACAGCGTCCCACCAGCCCAAGGATTGCTTTTCCTCGAGAACCTTCTCTGGGACGAAGCCACCGGTTCTGGACACCGAGACGAGCCTTAGTGTTCCCCACGGCCGCCGACAGCCGCTGCAGGCCACGGTGGGTCAGCGGGGCGGGGGCCTGCAGGATGCGTGTGTGCTCCGGAATGACGGAGAGGGGCCCTTCCCAGCCGTGACAGGCCGGAGGGGCGATGACAGGTTCAGCCCCCGCACGACCATGCACACTGCGTCTCTGCATCAGCGCCGGTGACCCGTGTTTATCGTTCTCCGCCCGCCCGTCCGCGTGGCCGCTGAGAAAAGACAGGGGCTTCCTCTTGCGACTTCACACATGGAGGCACGGTTGGCCTCCGTCCCCCCGAGCACGTGCCGCTCCGTCATTAAAGAAAACACAGGCTCTGAGAAACCGCCCGAGCTGGGTTCGCAGCCGCCAGGCCCGAGTGCGGGAAAAGGCCAGCTCGGCGCGACGTGCAAGCTTGCCGCCCGCCCTGCAGGAGAGCTTGAGGATTCAAGCACCAGACCCGCCGGAAAGGAGCAAAAGGGAACGTCCCCCCCCACCCCCACCTCGAGCGGGAGACCTGGAACCGTCTGGTCAGAGCCGCAGGTCAGAAGGTGCTGAGACTACCGTCCAGCTCGGCACATCCCGTGCTTTCCCACGACAGAGAGGCGGCATTCGGACCCGTCCCCGGGTCGTGATTGTGTGTGAGGGGGCAGCTGGAGCCACACAAACTCCGAGGGAAGGGGGCGGCAGCCAGACAGGACTCGGGTCTGGGTCACAGCTACCCCAGGATAGAGCCTTAGACCCGTGGGGCCGGGACCCAGGGGCAGCCGGGCTCAGGCACTGTCTTCTGTCCCCTGAGCCATGGTGGCCGACGGGCTGACGCGTCTGGGTCTCTGGATGGGGAGCTGCAGACAGCCAGGGTCTGGGGAGGTCGGGTGTCCCCGCCGACTGCTGAGTGCTGGAATTGGGGGAGTGTGTCCGTGCCCGACAGGACGCAGTAGACGACGCTGTCTGCGGACCCACTGCCCTGAGCCGGCATGTGGGGGTGCCCGGCGGAGGACGCTGTGCTCCCCGACCTGGGTGTTCCCGTGAAGCACCGGTGGGGTCACACCCCTGGGCATGGGACCACCTGCGTGTCCAGCAGCCTGAGGACAGAGACACGAGGACGTGCCGTTCAGCAGCGTGTGGGGCCAGAGGGGTCTCCTGGTCCAGAGTGGGGGTCTGCAGAGGGAGCACTGGCCCCCAGGAGCGTGAGGAGGGGGCCCGAGTCCGGAGAGCCCCGGCGCCCCGGCCCCTGCGGTCGTGCTGCCCGGCATCCGAGGGTGAGAGGGACACTAGGCCCAGGGGAGGCAGCACACGGCCCAGGGACCCTGGTCGGGGAGGGCAGAATGCGTGTCCCGAGGACCACAGAGGACCAGCTAACTGCGGGAGGGGCCGCGCTCCCAGGTGACAGAGGAGGAAGGGGGCGATTGTCACAGGGGAGGGGACGGTGGCGGGACGTGGACTGGAAGGAGAGGTGCGGTCCAGCCCCCGGAGAAGGAGGGCCTGAGGTCGGCCTCTGGGGCCGGGTGCAGCCAGTGGACGCCTGGCCTGGTGGGGAGGGGTTCCCGGGAGTCTGGGGACAGCCGCAGGCGTCTCTCGCCACACCCGCAGCCCAGCGGCCCCAGGAGCAGCCCGGCAGCCCGTGGTTCTGGCCGCCCGAGGGCAGAGCGGCTCGGACGGGCAGGTGCGGAGGAGAGAGGTCGGGGCCTGCCGTAGGGGACAGGAACCCTGTGAGCCCTCTGTGGCCGTGCCTTCCCAGGGCCCCTTCTGTGACCCCCGGCCATTCCTCTCGGGCTGCCCCGACCCCCACACGCCCCTGCGCTCGCTGTCACTGCTGTGGACCCCGGGTCCCCAGTGCACGGGGCCCTCGCTCGGTCTGTGGACAACCCCGGGTCCCGCCGCCCCTTCCAGCCTCTGCTCTCAGGACGCCCCAGAGGCTTCGGCCATGGTGTCCAGCGTCCTGCCACGACGCTGGTCGCGGGGGCTGGCGAAGGCCTCCCGGCCTCCTCCTGGGGCCTGCTCCCCGGGCCGACGGCCGGCTGCGTTGTCTCTACCTGCACGGCCGGCCCGGGCTGCCGCTGACCACCCGGGTGGCCCGGCCGGGGGCTGATGCGTCCCCCAGATGGGGCCGTATTCGGAGATGGCGAGCCTCGCGTGATGGCGCAGACGGTCCCCGGGGACCCCGCAGACCTGCAGAACATTACCCCAAATGAAAGGGAAGGAGAGGGAGAGACAGACGCGGTGTCCTGTAAACAGTCTGATTTCTCGATGTAAACCAGATTCGGGCCCGGGACGTCAGGTAAGCGTCTGTGCCAGAGCCCGGGCCCCCCACCCCCGGGGAGGCCCGGCGGTCTGCATCGCCTACTCTGGGACACGTCAGAGTGACCGCCGAGACATTTCGTAATTAGGCAAAATTGGTCTTGCATTCCTTCCCTAAATCCCCCAGATCTCCGCAATTTCAGGTCTTCTCAAAAACGAAAACATTTGGTAATTCAATGACACAAGTGAAAAAAGCATAGGATGTTCTCTCAACTGGAAAATACCAATTAAGGAAGCAATTCTGACTTTCCACCCACCTCGGGCCGCGCGGGGAGCTTCTCTCCGGGGAGAGGGGTCTGCGGGGACCGGGGCCCCGCGAGGGCCGAGGCCGGGGCTGCTGCCGGCGGCTTCCCCGAGAGCGCTGCCCCGCGTCGGGCTCCGGGGAGGGCCGGGGACGCAGGGGAGGGGTGCGGGGGGGCCCTGCCGTCTGAGGTGGACATTTGGGGAGGGCCCGAGACGGCCTCCCGCTGTGTGGCAGCACCAAGGACAGTGTCTGGGCCCTGGGCAGCCGCGGGGGTGGTCGGTTTCCCTCAGCCTGGCCGTGTCCCCCACCTGGTCGTGGCTCCTGCGGGACCCCGGGCCCCTCTGCGGAGGGCAGGGCGCTGAGCCGGACGCAGCCGCAAATGGGACGTCAGCGGATGCTGCAGAGGTCACGTCAACCCCGTTTGGTTCGTCGCACATGGCTGGTCTGTCCATGTCATCTGTTTGACAGAAACGGTGGGAGCGTTGGACGTCCCCTCAGCCGCGGCCGCTGGCTCTGGTGGCCTTCCCTGGGGGTTGTGCTGTCGGTTAAGTTCTCACCTGCCCGTTGCTGCTCTTCTCTCTCACACGGAGGGAGAACGCGGTGTGTTCTCCTCTTCATACTCATCATTAGGAGGAACCTCTTTATTTTGAAATAGTTAGAGATTCGCAGGAATTTCTGACACAGGGACACTCGTGTTCCGTTCAGCCATCCTCCCCAGGGGACATCCCAGCCAGCTAGCAGCCAGATCCGGGCAGGAAGCTGGCCTCGCCGTGGCCTCCTGCGTCACGTGGCAGCTCAGTGACACGACTGTCCATCCCGCCACAGTCACAGCCCCCTTGCTACACGTGACCTGCCTCCTGTGGCTAAAACAGCGTCATCCTGAGAATGAGGCGTGGGCAGAACCACACGGCCTGCGGTCTCGCAAGGTTGGGGTTCTCTTCCTGGAGCAGATGGCGGTGAGATCCTTCGAGGTCGTCGTGTGTGTCCCCCGTGGTACGTGTGACAGGTGTGTCTCACGGTCTCCAGGGCAGCGTGTGTCCAGCTGTCAGCTATGCAGGAGGCTAGTTTGCAGCTGGGCTATATGGCAGCTGCGACGAGCCGTCGTGAGCGGTTTCCTGTTTGCGAGCTCGGGTGTCCGTTTCTCAGGGTGCGTGTTCGGGAGCGGAACTGCCCAGCCACGGGGTGAGTGTAGGTTTCATTTTTTAAGAAACTGTCCAATGACCCTGCAGGGACCCTGGGGTCGCGTTCCACAGTCCCAGTAGCTCCTGTGGCCGCGATCTCCCGGCTGCCGGTGGCAGCTCCGGCCGATGTCCCGAGTCCGTCTCTGAGCGACTCTGACGGCCAATCGGCGGCGACCTGTGGCGCTGCCGGACCCGCCCGTCCCCGGTAGCCAGTGTCGTGCACATCCGTGTGTCTCCTCGCCCCCCCCCCCATCGCCGGCGTGTCTCCACATCCGTCCCTGTCCCGCGTCGTTCCCGTCCGTTCTGTGTCCGGGTGCGCGTCTGTGGTCGCAGGTGTGGCTGGGAGTACTTTCTCCCGGTCGCGGGGTCGCGGGCTGCCCGCGGGGCCTCCGGCAGGACCAAAGTTCTCATTCCGGTGCAGTTAACGGCATTCTTTCTGCCGGACGAAAGTTTTTAATTCTGACTAAGTCTAACTCACAGATTTAAAAAATATTGTAACAGATCGTGCTTTGGGGGTTACGTTTAAGAGCTCTGCCCAGGGCCGGGTCCTGAAGACTTTCTCCTATTGTTTTTAAAGCCTTTTATTTTGTGTTTAAATTTATGATCCACTTGGAGTTCACTCTTTTTATAAGGTGGCGTGAGGTTCCGGTCAGGGGTCTTTCTCTCCCCTCCACGGACGTCCGGTTGCGGCAGCACCATTTGCCGAAAAGCCCGTCCTTCCTCTGTCGCCGGCCAGCTGTGTGGCGCAGGGTCAGCCGTGCCTCTGGGTCCCTCCGCGGGCTCCATCGCGCCCCTCCCGACGCACACGCGGTCGCTGCCGCTTCTCAGAGCTCAGCACGCTGCTCGTTCCCTCCACCCGATTCTGCTTTACAAAAAAAGTGGAGCTGACCTAGCTTTCTTGTCTTCTATGAATTTTAGAATCGGTTTTTCTCTTTCCACAAAAAGATTGTCCCTGTGCTTTGATAGGAACTGGGCTAATTCCGCACGGATCAAGGCAGAAAAAATCCCGACAACCCTTTCCTATGCTCACCAGCGTCATGAGGCACATGGTGTCGCCCGCGCTGTCGCCGGAAACCCGCCCCTCTGTGCGCAGCATGTTTTTCTGTGCAGCGCCGGTCTCTGATTTAGGGATTTATGTAGCCAATGTGGCGATTGGGATATCAACATTTTCACTGTTACATTTGCTTGAAATGTGTTTTTCTGGTCTGCGGGGGCCGCGGCCGAGAGATGTTCACGGAGGAAGAGCCGAGCCGCGGACCCCGGCATCCGTGCCTGTCTTGCCGACCCCTCCCGTGTCCTGCAGGACATGTCTTAGGTAAGTGTGGCTCTGTGGGTTCTGGTTGCCTTCAGCTTCCTGCCGTGTGTCGGTCGGGACCCAGACATCTTGCCCCCGATGAGTTAGTGATCACGGCGATGGCCTTGCCGTCGTGGCCACGGGCTATCCTGCCGACTGGGGCACCACTCGTCTGTCCGTCCGTCCGTCCATCCATCCCCTGGTTCCGCGCCACCTCACTTGCTTCTGACCCCGAGTCCGCGCGCTCGTGTCTGTTTGGAAAATGATTCTTGTTATTCTTTCTTTTCATGTTGCTTTCGAATCCGCCCAGGCCTCTCCGCGGACACACTCTTTGCTGAGACTCTGAGGGAAACTTGGTCACATGGAAATCATCGCTTAAGTGGGATGGAATGAAATTTGTAGGTTCACACTCGCAGAACTCAAGTGAAAAGTCTTTCCAAGCATAAAACAAAGGATTTCTCACCCTTTATTTAAATTTGGGGCGAGTCGACTCCTAAGACTTTTTTTTAATTAATTTTTTTCATCTATTTTAGTTTTTCTCTTGGGAATTCCCTATCACTTATGAATGGGGAGAGCCACATGTTTTCTATACACGGCACACAAAAGTCTGTTGGTTTGTGGTGTCGAGTGCCACACGGGTGTTTGCTCGCCGTGGCCTCCCTGCCCTTAGACGTTCCGCGCCCGGTGACCCTCCGTCCTGTCCCTGCGCTGTGGCAGCAAAAAACAATAATAGAAGCTGCTTTCTTCAAACGTTTCCCGTTTACCTGAGGGCCAGTGGCCATCTCTGGTGGACATCTCTCAGAAGACAAAGATACTGGCAACCAGTCAGGCTTCCCCTTACTTCTAAACACCAAACATTGAGCTCGGAGTGTTTGGGCGTGGAACTGTGTCGACCTTACAAGCCTCTGCAGCTGAGGATCCAGACACTCACAGATCAACAGTTCAAGACGCTTTGGGATTACCCAAGCAGGTTGTTTTCTGTCTATCCTCCTGGAATAACTCGTATTTGGCTCGGCACCCAGACGTAATAGATGCTCAATAAATAATCCGTTGCATAAATGAATGAATGACCAGCAAGGACATGGAGGCCACCCCACTCCATGGCCCGGGAGTGGCGGGCTCGCTGATGGGGGTGGTGGACACTGAGGAGCCCCGGCTGGTGTCCAGGCCCCACGCGGAAGCCTGAGGCCGTGACCGCTGCCAGAGATGCGGCCCAGATGCGGGAGCCGTGCAGCCAGACACGCCCCCTACCCTGAGGCCCTGCCGCAGGCCACACAGCCTTGCTCTGGTCTGCGGGCGCCTTGGTCTCTGCCATGCATCACGGGCCACTGATGGCTTATGAAGTGACAGCGAGGCAGGTCCAAAGATGCCCAGATGGCGGGAAGCCTGTTGTCAGGCAGCTGCATGGGGCATGTGCACACGGCAAGGCTCTCCCACCGGGACGTGACAAAAACAGACCGGCCCGCGGCGGGACCTGGGGTGGGGGAAGCAGGACACATGCACTCACAGGGGAGGAATTCCAGCAGGTAAATGAAAACACACCGAAAACGGTCGCGTGGAAACAACGCAGGAATCCCCAGCGGCCCGGGCAAGATGCGGCCAAGAGCAGGACGCGGGCGAGAGCCTGTGCCCGGAGCTCGTGGCAGAGGACGGTGCGAACCGCAGCACGACGGGGAAGACAGTGCCTGAAGGACAGTGGCCACGGTTCCCCCAAAGTCCTGAGAGACGACAAACCACAGATTCCTGAACCACGGAGAGCCCCCAGCCGGACACACGTGTGCACACCTGTCCCAGGTGACGCGCCAGGCTGGTGAGGCGGCGGGTGCCCGCGTCCCCAGACTGAGGGCCACTGAATGTCGTTGCATAGTGACAAACACTCTGAACATGGAATTAAGAAACCGGTTCCGTTCGTGACGGCGATACAAAGAGGAAGATACGTAAGGATTCCAGCAGCAGCGTCGGGGCCAGACCACGTGCTGGCTTCCCTGGCATGGCCGGTGACACGAGGACGGCTCAGCACGTGGGGCGCACGCCTTGCTCCTGGGCAACGGGAGTTCACCCCAGAAATGACTCGGAAGTTCAAAGCTCTGTCGCTGTCCCAGCAGGCCTATGTGCAAAGGTTCCCAAACCGACCCTCGTGTTGATAGGGAAACAGAAGACCCCGTGGAGACAAATAGTTCTGAAGAACAAAGAGAGGGGGCCTGTCCCTTCCCGGTCTCGGAACTGGCCGTGTGGTCCCTTCCCGGTCTCAGAACTGGCCGTGTGGTCCCTTCCCGGTCTCGGAACCGGCCGTGTGGTCCCTTCCCGGTCTCGGAACTGGCCGTGTGGTCACGGCCACTGAGAAGCGGCCGTGCCGGGGGCTGGTAGACGCACCGGAGGAGCGCGGCGGCACCGGGAATCCAGAAATTACCCTCGCGTTTACTGCCTGTGAGCGCTCACCACAAGCGCAAAGGCAATTCGACGGGGAAAAAATTGCCTTTTCACCTCCGCCGCGCAGGCACCTGGATGTGCCCGTGCAAAGGGGCGCGCTGGGAGCCCCCTCGGGCGGCTTCGGAGGTGAGTGCCAGGAGGCTTTAGGAGGTGAGTGAGGGCTGAGAGCAAGACTGACAGGAGGAGACGCGGGGGAAGCCGTTCCCGGCCTCCGTCTGGGCGCGATTCCGCAGACACAGCAGCAAAGTGTCATCTGTCGCAGAAAACACGGACGAGTTAACGTTCTGTTATGGTTACAAAGACACCACTCAGGAAAGAACAAGAAAAGCCGCGGGTTGGGAGGCGGCATTTGCACACCGTGGGCCTGTGACGGGATTGCGTCCGGAATGCGCGTCTGTGCACACGGAAGCTTCTGGTAGGCGCCACACGAACGAGCTAATTAGGAGCCGGCAAAGTGACCGAGCAGGCGGCCCCCGACTCGTGACTCGCGATGGATTTATTCGATGCCACGTTTATTTACTTAACATCGTACATTCCCCAGCGAGGACGGGCTCCGCGTGCTGCATTCCGCTCATTCTGAAGAGCGCTGCTTTTATCAACGTTATTTTAATTATTTCATACTTCCGCCTGTGAGTGTCTCTTTAACCCCGAGTTTACAGAGTAATTTAGCTACCACTTTTGTGACTCGGTTTCTCACGCTTCTGCCTCAGGGTGGCAGGACATGTGCTCTGCGTGCTCACCCCCACCTCTCAGAAACCCCGCCCGGGCCTTGTTCCCGAGACCGCTGCCCGGACCCCCCTCGGAGCCCGTCAAGCCCGCCGCGGCCTTCACAGATCGCCCAGCGCGGGGTCCTTTCGTTTAAGCTGTCGCCTGGGCGGGCCAATGCGCGCTCCTGTGGTGGCTCCTCCAGGCCGGGACGTGCTCCTGCCCCCTGCAGTCCTGTCTGCCGCTGGCCTGTGTCCGTGTCCTGCTTCTTACTCAGTACCGCGGAGGCGGACGCACCAAGTTTGGTCCTACGGGCTTAGCACGTATACATTGTTTTTATTCTTACGGTGGTTACATGGTTACACTTAACTTTTAATTTAAACAAAACAGCGTCTATGTCTTCAAGGTAACAGAACGCAAGCGTGCCTTCGCCAACTCTCATTTTTATCCCCACACGTGACTATTGCACAGAAAATGCAAGAATATAATTTTTCTTATCTGGTTCTTACCTTTTTTCTCCCTAAAGGTAATGAGTTTAGTAAAGAAAAAATATTTGATCATCCCATTCTCTTGTACTGGATATTTTTCTTTAATCATTCCGTGTTTTGGCAGAGCGGTTTTGTAGGATAATCCTCCAGACTCCGTGTTTGTCTGAGAACGTTTCTTGACACCCTCACGTTATCATCCACTCCCGGTTCCAAGTATTTTTGTTTGGAAATGATATTTTCTGTTGAAGGTTCCTTTGGGCCAGCCTGGCGCTCGCTGCCGTGGCCGCGACTCTCCACCCGGGGAGCCCCGCTTCGTCCTGGCTGTGTCCGCACGCCACCGACACGCGGCGGGCGGCTCGCTGCTTCTCCAGCCCTTTCCACAGAAGGGCCTTCCTTTCCCCCTCCCTTCCTCTCTCCCTCTTTCTTTCTCTCAAAAGCAATAAAGACTTTCTTTAGCTCTGGGAGAACTTCTCTCCATGATTTTTTCTCCCCCAGAGTATTTTCCGCTTCAAATCCATCGTGGACGAGGTGGACGTCCGGTCATGTCACTTCTTCTTCCTTCATATTTTCATCCCTCAGCCCTTTCCTGCGCATTGTTGGAGAGGATCCTCCACCTGTCGCCCGCCCCGCTCCCGAGCACGGCCCCTGCGGCCCATGAATACACGTGAGGGGAGACCGGTTGGACACGCCTGGGACACAGGAGGGTATCTCTGCGTGTTAGCTTGGATAAAATAGCAGCGAGGACAGATCTCTGGGTTTAGAGAAAGACTTTATTTAGCCATGCTGTGGCATTTGGTTTTACACACGAGATGGGGACCTACTGGTAGAAGGAGGTGGGGGACACTTGAATACACTGATTCACAGCTCCCAGCCACGGGGGTCTCTGGTCGGAGCTCAGATCTTGCACTGGCAGCAAACTGGGACACAGCAGCTGGACTGGGAGCAGCAGGGCTTGCAGCAGCTGGACTGGGAGCAGCAGGGGACACAGCAGCTGGACTGGGAGCAGCAAGGCTTGCAGCAGCAGGACTGGGAGCAGCAAGGCTTGCAGCAGCAGGACTGGGAGCAGCAAGGCTTGCAACAGCTGGACTGGCAGCAGCAGGGGACACAGCAGCTGGACTGGGAGCAGCCACAGGAGCCACAGGAGCCACAGCCCCCCTTGCAGCCCCCACAGGAGCCACAGCCCCCCTTGCAGCCCCCACAGGAGCCACAGCCCCCCTTGCAGCCCCCACAGGAGCCACAGCCCCCCTTGCAGCCCCCACAGGAGCCACAGCCCCCCTTGCAGCCCCCACAGGAGCCACAGCCCCCCTTGGAGCCCCCGCAGGAGCCACAGCTGGAGCAGGAACAGGCTGGCACACAGCAGCACACGGGCTTGCAGCAGCAGACGGGCACACAGCAGCCGGAGCCGCAGCCCCCGCAGCCGGAGCCACAGCCCCCGCAGCCGGAGCCACAGCCCCCACAGCTGGAGCCACAGCCCCCGGAACAGCCACAGCAGCTCATGGTTCTGGTGGGTTGAGGGTGGAGCAGGTCAGAGGAGCAGGTGCAGAGGACAGTGCTCAGGTGTGGGGCCTCCTGGGCCGGGGCCCTTTATACACCTGCCGGCTGTCTCCAGGCACCTGCTCACTTCCTTGTGTCTATTTATGCCATTACCCAGAGAAATTTGTTTGTTTGTTTTAGTCTTAAAATAATGACATTAGTCACTACAATTAGGTCACGCTTAGCATGTTTACTGTTTTGCAATTAAGTAAAAGTAAACCTAGGGAGTAATGGGGTTCAGGTCACCCCAGCTTTATGGCAGGGGGCGCGGTTCTAGGGACCCTGTCGCTCGCCTCCAGCTCTGCCCCTGCCCGGCCTCCGGCTCTCCCTGGGGGAATCCGCAGGGAAGAGGGACGCTGAGGCCAGACGCAGCTGTGCGGAGGTGAGCTGCCGCACCGGATTCTGCTCTTGGGGTGTCAGAGAGGCAAAGGCTGGTGCCTGGGGGTGGACCCCAGTGCTGGGATCAGGGGTCTTCAGCCCTGCTGGGGAGCCTTCCGCCGGCAGAGGATTTGAGAAGCTGGTGGGAAGCGCAGCCGCGCCGTGTGGTTGGGGCACAGGAGACCCGGGAGCACAACAGCCTCCGTCTGAGGCCACAGCACAGGATGGTGCCACTGGACGTCTGGTTCAGAAGATGCTGCCTGTCACCATGGAGAGGGGGACCCAGTGACCTGATTCCCCTCCCCGCACAGTTCTGCTGCCCGAGGGCCGCTGGCATGAAGCCCTTCTCTTGTTCAGCCTCCAGAACAAGAGAGGCCTCCGTGGTCAGTGGGCGTAAGTGGGTAGGTCCATCCCGTTGTAAGGCAGAAACAGGCCCCAGCAGTCACTTCATAACAACGGGCATGAGCAGCTCCTGGACCTCTTGCACAGGACACAGGTGGTAAGGGACAGGTTCTCTGGGAGGCCTGTGGTCAGGACGGTGTCCAGGAGGCCCGCTGGGCCCGGCCGCGCACACACGCGCCTCACCCACAGGGGCCTCCTCTCCGTTTCCCCACCCGGAGCCCGCCCCGCCCCGACTGCTCCACAGCATCTGCCCACAGGCCCTGGGCAGCGTCCCCTGCAGCCAGAGAAGGGCTGCGGGTCTGCCCACAGTGCACAGCGAGGGCCGGGGGGCGTGGCTTTGTGTCCCGGCTCGGGTCATCTGAAGAATCACCAAAGGAAGACCCCCCCGTTGCCCACAGCAGCACCAGCAGCGGCGGCATCTGGAGCCGCCCCGAGTGTGGGGCAGGTGCAAAGGGTGCCCGACGGACACTTAGGGCCTAAGTATTTTCGGAGCCCATTCGGGAAAAATCCTAGAAAGTTGGCAGCTCCGAGGCAGGAGCAGTTAGTTCCTGTCCCCCAAGAAGCGGTGGCTTGAGTCCCCTTGGGGGTACCTGCCGTCTCAGTCTGGGGAGATCGGCGCACGGAGCCACAGTCAGGAAGTGGGGAGGCGTGTCCGTGCGCATCCTGGATCCAGATGATTCAGAAGAGGAACGCTGAGCTCGGAGCGGGAATGCTGATTTCTGCGCATGTTGGCACTCCCGCCTGTTTTTGCCTTGACCCCGCGGCAATGCGTGGCATTCCCCAGCAGGACGCCCACGAGCCCACGTCTGACACGGGGCCAAGAGTCTAGACGAACCCCTCCTCCCTCCCACTGAGCATCTCCTCCAGGTCCTTACCTCCTGCCCCAGGATCAGCCTCTTCCCGGCCGGACTGGCGTGGGGAGGTGCCCCTCGGGACATTAACCCAGAATACAAGGTGGATTTCGGGGGCTCCGAGCGTGCAAGGTGCCCAGCAGAGTGTCCAAGACAGCGGCGCCCAGCGGTCCCCCGAGGCTCCGGCCTCCAGGGTCTGGGGGGTGCGCAGCCCACCCTGCCATGGGCTCTACCCGGATCCCTCATCTCTCGGAATTCGAGAAAGCCGCCGACACTGAGGCTTCCCTTCCTGGTCTAATCAATAAAGGAAAGAGAGCGAATCCGGAGGGCGCGGTCACGGCGCTGCAGAGGGGAACGGGGCGTCTTACCAACAACTTTCTGTCAAGGAATTTGACAGTTTCAGTGTCAGGGACAAATTTCCTAAAAGACACAAAACCATTGAAGCTCTCCACAGGTGAAACAGATAAAGCCCGCGGCCCGAGGTCTGCTCAGGAAATGGCGATTGTCGTCACACGTCTCCTGACGGGGAGAAGCAGGGACCGGATGCCCCACAGCTGGGTCTCAGCCCCTTCAGCAGAGACACGGTGTGGCCTCCCCACAGCTCACCCAGGGAAAGCGAGAGCAGTTCTGGGAGCTGGAATCCCTCTCACACCCAGAGCAGACGGACCACAGACCAGCCTCACAGGCACGGACGCGCCGGCTCCAGCAGGTGGGAGCCCAGGACACGTCTTCAGGGACGTGGCTGCACGGGAACCCCGTACATTGTCGCCGGGACTGTAAGACGGTGCGGGGACGTTGGAAACCAGTTTGGCAGCCCCCCGCCCTGGTGCCTGGCAGTCCCGGCCCCGTACACACCGAGAGACCCAAGACCGCGTCCAAGCGTTCACAGTTCACGTTGTTCGTAACAACCAAACCGTGGGAATAACCCAAACACCGATCAGCTGGTGGACACGTGAGCCAGACGCGCTCTGTCCACACAGTGAATAACCCTCTGCCACCAAAGGAGTGATGGCCTGAGTCCTGAGGGTCACAGCCTGGATGGACCTTGAAGACATCGCTCAGTGAGAGACTCCAGATGCGGAAGGGCCCAGATTTTACTCCCACCGAGTGCCCGGAGTCCGCCGGTCTGTGGGAACCGGAAGCAGACTGGTGGTGGCTTAGCCAGCGGGGTCATCGGGCGGGAACCACGGGGAGTGCCAGCTCAGGGGGGTCATGAGAATGTTCCAGAATTGCATCACGAGATGGGGATGGTGCCCTGCCTGCGAACATACCGAAAACCACGGGCTTGCTGCCGTCGGTAGGTCCGTGCCGTGGTACGCGGAGTGTATCTCCACAGGCCTATTAACATCAAGTGTATCTCTGTATTCCACCGATTAATGACTGAAACTAAGAGAAAAAAAACATGTAAAACTAGAGGAAAATCTGAAGTCTTGAGGAATGAGTCAGACAAAAGGTGTGCAAGGCCCGTTCAGCAAGAAGCACGAGGCTCTGCGGACAGAACGGGACACGCATCAAGTGCCCAGAGACATGCATCTTGTCCCTGGGTCACAACCTGAACGCCGTGCCGGAAGCCGGCCGGCAGGAGCTCTGTTTCTCCGTGGAACTCTGCCGCAGGTTGCGCGGTCCCCGGAGGTCGTGGGCACGCGAGGGACCTAGAGAGAATAAAAAGCACTTTGAGAAGCGGAAGCGGAAAGGCGGGCGGCCCGTGTCCGTGAGGCTGCAGCAGCTCAGAGGGGCAGAGTCGACCTCAGGAGAGACACGCAGGTGCGGGCGAGACCGCGGAAGGCAGGCGCAGGCCCCGGCCGGCGATCTCAGCGGCGCTGCCACGCGAGTCCGGTGGAGAAGGACTGTCTTCCCGACACGGGTTGGTAGCCAGTGGCTGAACCATGGGATGTTCGTTTGCCGAAAGATACAGTGAAATGCTCGGCTTGCGACGCTGAGCAGCGTCAGGTCTGGGTGCGCGGCAAGACGCTAGAAGCCCCTGAACGAAATGTCAGCGGCGGCCTCTGTGCCACGGCTGGGCCGGGCTTCCGGACGCAGCGCCAGAGGCACGGTCCGTAGAACAAGCCCATCAATTAGACGCCACCAGAATTAAAACCTGCAGCCTCAGCGCCTCGGAAGACGCGCGCAGGGGAGGGAAAGGCAAGCGCAGATGCGGGGCGTCTGCAAGCCGCTGAGCTGAGAGGGCTCGCGTCCAGGATGTAAAAATAACTGCGGCGGCTCCAACCGGAGGAAAACGTGCCGATTTAAAATCGGGGACAAAGGAACAGTCCCGTCACCCGTCACGGAAATGCGCATGAGGGAAAGGAGCGCGTGAGGAGACGGCGCGTCCGGGGAGCTCGGGCCACAGCCAGTCCTCACCTCAGGGCACCGCAGCTGCCAGGACGGGCTCCGGCCCCCATGGGCAACAGGTGGGGGCCCGGCCGGCTTGGGGCTGGGGGCGCGCAGGGAGACAGCTGCTTCGGAGGACGGTTGGGGGTTCTCAGCCGCGGGAGCGAGCACCTTCCCGGGGACCCGACTCCCGCCCTGGGTGTGACAGAGACACGGGGGCTGTGGCCAAGAGGCTCCATGACGGCCGCTTCCTTGCAGCAGCCGGACCTGGACGTGCCCGGACCCAGCCCGCCATGCCCCTCGAGGCGACGGAGAGAAGAACCCACTGTGTTCAGCGATCCCACGTCTCTGAAACCGGCAGAGCATGCGCGCGGGCAGGAGGACCGGCGGGCAAGCCGGCTGGGGGGCCGGGCGGCGGGAGGACGGTGGCTGAGGGCACGAGGAGCCTTTGGGGTGACGGTGCGTCCCTCCTGGTCGCGCTGACGGTTTCGTGGGTGAACACATGTCAACGTTTGTAAAATTACACACTTCACGTGTAGCTCACTGTACCCACGTGCGCCTCCGTAAAGATCCCCTTAGCACATTTTTACTGTTAAAATACACGTGACGGGACATTTACCCTCTGAGCCACATGCACACGTGGCACAGCTCGGCGGCTGTCACGCCGTCTCCCCGCCGCGCAGCGCGCACCTGCGTCCGGGTTCTTCCGAGGCGAGGCCTTGAGCAGGAGGCCCCGTCCGCGTCCACGTCCGCGGAGAGGCTGCTCCTCGGCCTCCGGAGTCGGTCCTCCCTGCTCAAGCACGCGTCGGAGTGAGGACCGCGGTCTGAGTGTCCCCGGCGTGCTTCTCCACACTCCTCCCGCGCTCTCTGGCCAAGCCTGACCTTCGAGCTGAATGTCAAGTTGAAAAGTCTCATTTTGAACATCACGAGACAAACGTTAACGATTCTGTGAGGGTTACTTTCGTGCGTCAGCTTGTTGGGCATCTGGGGAGACGAACATTTAAAACCGTGGACTCTGAGTAAAGCAGGTTGCCCTCCGCGGTGTGGGGGGGCCTCATCCAGTCGGCCGAAGGCCTGGATAGAACAAAGACTAACTCCCCCGCCAGAGGCATTGCCCCGCAGACAGCCTCCTGTGCTTGCCGGGTCTCCTGGGTCTCGGGCGGGCCCTGCAAGGTCTGGACTCGCCGGCGCCCACGACCGAACGAGGCTCCTCTTTCAGAGATGTGGCTGCCCGTATTTATCTCTGCTTCTGCCGGCTCTGCTCTCTGGAGAGGGCTGACTGATACGACTCCCAGGGAAGGCTGGAGGCCCGCATTCCCAGGGAGAAGGGAGCCCGCTCCTGCAGCGGTCCTCGCGGGGCCCCAGCAGTGGGCCGTGCGTGCGTGGCGTGAGAAAGCGGCCAAGGACACAGCTGCTCGGAGGCCGCCGTCCCAGGGAGAGGTTTCAGCGCGCGAGGGCCGGGGAGGCCGGCCAATGTGAGGGGCCCAGGCTGTCCGCGGAGACCCGGGAAGGGGCCACGTGGTCGGGGGGGAACAGCACGCCGGCCTTGACTGACTCACCGTGACCCGCTGTACTTTTCCTGCTGCCAGAAGAAAATGTGCTTGGCTCTGCCGGGGCTTACCTCATCTGGATCCGTTACCGACGTCCGCGCACAGGTCTGATGCAATCGGCCCTCGGAGATGACGGCCCCGGCCCCTCGTCGCCTGTGACCCTGGACCACCTGTGACCTTGGGCTGCCTGCGACCTTGGGCTGCCTGCTTGGTTTCTGGGAGCCTCAGTCTCCTCACACGGGAAACGGGGCCGGGGCGCAGACGCGGGCCTGGGGCTGGTCGCGAGGCCGTCTGGCATAAGTGGGCGACAGGAGTCCGCCCAGGGCAGGCAGGACCGAGGGGATGGGGACAGGACGGATGAGCACCCACCCTGCGACGGCCCGCCCATGCGAGGGACCCCCGCCCCTCGTCAGAGCCCCACACTGGCTCCTCCCAGGGCCGCCGCTCTGCCCAGAGGCCCCAGCGTCCGTGGCAGGTCCTTCTTGCTCTGTCCGCGCTGTCAGCGCGCTTGACGGGGGACCCGCTCTTGCTTCCAGCTCAGGCCTGCAGAGTGACCGCAGCTTCAGGCTCACTCCTGTAGTGCCCGCAGCACACCCCCATCCCGGCCCAGCTGTGCTTCCCTACGCGCTCGGGCCGTGGGGCGCCGTGCAGTGCCGGGGCCGTGCCCAGATCGTGCGTGTGTGTCTGCCCGTCTGCGTGTCTGTCTGTATCTCTGTGTGTCTGTGTCTGTGTGTCTGTGTCTGCGTGTCACTAGGACCCTGTCATTGTCACCTCACTGAACCCAGCAATTATGTTCTAAAATAAAAGAATGAGCCCCACCCCCGTAACCACTGGCTTAGAACCCTGCTCCCTGGCGGGGACGGACCCAGCACCCCGAGCGGTTCACCTACGTGATCCGGGTCCCTCCTCTGGAGCTGGAACTATCGGCCCTCCCGGCCTAGCATCCAGGCCGCAGCCGGGCTCCAGGGCACGGACTTCTGGGTCTTTATGGGAGGACGGAGATGCCCGTGAAGACCAGGGCCACGTCTCCGTCTCCCCGCCTTATGGCCTGCCACAAGCGGGTGTCGGGAACGTGTGTGCCCTGATGGGCGTGTCTGCGCAGCTGCGCTTGGGCCGGAAGCAGCACCTTCTGCAGGTGCGTCCGCTCCTCTGAGAGGGGGTCGCTCGGCGCAGGTGGAGACCGAGGCCGGCGCCTTTCAGCCCCGGGCCTGGACAGTTTCTGCATGTGGACTTGGCTCAGGACGCAGCAGCAGCCCCAGAAAATGGGTATTCAGGGGTCACAAAGGACACTTTCGGGTTTCCGTGTCAGCAGGCCCCGGGCCCCCAGGAAAGCTACACGTGAACTTCCACCAAGGTCAGAATGACTTCACCAAACCTCAAAACACGGGCTCTATTTCTGCCGAGAACTGTGCATCTGCCTCGTCAGCAAATAACCTAAAGGAAACATTTCAGTCTAAAGATAAGAGGAGAAATCTCCCCGGGTTTCCATCCCAGAGCTCTGCAGCCGCAACCTCGCACGTCCCGAGCACACGACATCGAGTGAGGCCTTTGTCCTGAAAGTTTGTGAGTCTTGGTGCAACAGAGACTGTCGATAACCCCGAGTCCTCCCCCTTCCCCAAGCCCCCCATCCCGGGAAACCATGCAGCCTGAGCTGGCCTCACCCCGGCTCCAGCTCCAGAGAAACCCTCTTCCTCTCTTGAAAGAAATTTTAAAGGTTTCTCTCGTTTTGTGTCGATGGAGTCCCCGGCCAGGTCTGCCTTCACGGCAGGAAGGTGGCCGAGGACGGTCGGGAAAGGCTGGGTGCCTCCTCCACGGCTCGTGCGGCCACTGAAATCAGAACGCCGTGTAATTTTCCTGTGTCACAACGTGTTATTCTGTGCTTGATTCTTACTCAACCGTCTGAAATGAAGAAGTGACTGTGAGGGTGTGGGCCACACAGAGGCAGGGCCGAGCGGGACACCGGCTCCAAGCTGGTCCTGGGGGTCACGGTCACCCACAGGACGCAGGACCACGTCCCCTGCTGTGGAGTCCGTAGCACCAGTGTGGGGTTTGGACGCGAAGAAGACCCCAAGGACCCCGGCTCTGTAGCAGCGGGAGGCTCGAAACCCCGAGTTAGCAGAGCAGACCCCGGCGGGATCCACACACAACTCACAGACTGGAGGACACTGGATGGGTCAGGACGATGCACTGAGCCAGGCCATGAGCAGGAGGAGGTGCCTAGGCCAGACAGTGGGGATGGTCAGTGACTAGACCACACTGCCCTAAGCAGCGGGGCCCAGGGTCCCGCAGGAGCCACGACCAGGTGGGGGACACGGCCAGGCTGAGGGAAACCGACCACCCCCGCGGCTGCCCAGGGCCCAGACACTGTCCTTGGTGCTGCCACACAGCGGGAGGCCGTCTCGGGCCCTCCCCAAATGTCCACCTCAGACGGCAGGGCCCCCCCGCACCCCTCCCCTGCGTCCCCGGCCCTCCCCGGAGCCCGACGCGGGGCAGCGCTCTCGGGGAAGCCGCCGGCAGCAGCCCCGGCCTCGGCCCTCGCGGGGCCCCGGTCCCCGCAGACCCCTCTCCCCGGAGAGAAGCTCCCCGCGCGGCCCGAGGTGGGTGGAAAGTCAGAATTGCTTCCTTAATTGGTATTTTCCAGTTGAGAGAACATCCTATGCTTTTTTCACTTGTGTCATTGAATTACCAAATGTTTTCGTTTTTGAGAAGACCTGAAATTGCGGAGATCTGGGGGATTTAGGGAAGGAATGCAAGACCAATTTTGCCTAATTACGAAATGTCTCGGCGGTCACTCTGACGTGTCCCAGAGTAGGCGATGCAGACCGCCGGGCCTCCCCGGGGGTGGGGGGCCCGGGCTCTGGCACAGACGCTTACCTGACGTCCCGGGCCCGAATCTGGTTTACATCGAGAAATCAGACTGTTTACAGGACACCGCGTCTGTCTCTCCCTCTCCTTCCCTTTCATTTGGGGTAATGTTCTGCAGGTCTGCGGGGTCCCCGGGGACCGTCTGCGCCATCACGCGAGGCTCGCCATCTCCGAATACGGCCCCATCTGGGGGACGCATCAGCCCCCGGCCGGGCCACCCGGGTGGTCAGCGGCAGCCCGGGCCGGCCGTGCAGGTAGAGACAACGCAGCCGGCCGTCGGCCCGGGGAGCAGGCCCCAGGAGGAGGCCGGGAGGCCTTCGCCAGCCCCCGCGACCAGCGTCGTGGCAGGACGCTGGACACCATGGCCGAAGCCTCTGGGGCGTCCTGAGAGCAGAGGCTGGAAGGGGCGGCGGGACCCGGGGTTGTCCACAGACCGAGCGAGGGCCCCGTGCACTGGGGACCCGGGGTCCACAGCAGTGACAGCGAGCGCAGGGGCGTGTGGGGGTCGGGGCAGCCCGAGAGGAATGGCCGGGGGTCACAGAAGGGGCCCTGGGAAGGCACGGCCACAGAGGGCTCACAGGGTTCCTGTCCCCTACGGCAGGCCCCGACCTCTCTCCTCCGCACCTGCCCGTCCGAGCCGCTCTGCCCTCGGGCGGCCAGAACCACGGGCTGCCGGGCTGCTCCTGGGGCCGCTGGGCTGCGGGTGTGGCGAGAGACGCCTGCGGCTGTCCCCAGACTCCCGGGAACCCCTCCCCACCAGGCCAGGCGTCCACTGGCTGCACCCGGCCCCAGAGGCCGACCTCAGGCCCTCCTTCTCCGGGGGCTGGACCGCACCTCTCCTTCCAGTCCACGTCCCGCCACCGTCCCCTCCCCTGTGACAATCGCCCCCTTCCTCCTCTGTCACCTGGGAGCGCGGCCCCTCCCGCAGTTAGCTGGTCCTCTGTGGTCCTCGGGACAACACGTATTCTGCCCTCCCCGACCAGGGTCCCTGGGCCGTGTGCTGCCTCCCCTGGGCCTAGTGTCCCTCTCACCCTCGGATGCCGGGCAGCACGACCGCAGGGGCCGGGGCGCCGGGGCTCTCCGGACTCGGGCCCCCTCCTCACGCTCCTGGGGGCCAGTGCTCCCTCTGCAGACCCCCACTCTGTACCAGGGGACCCCTCCGGCCCCACACGCTGCCGAACGGGACGTCCTCGTGTCTCTGTCCTCAGGCTGCTGGACACGCTCAGGTGGTCCCATGCCCAAGGGCGTGACCCCACCGGTGCTTCAGACCCACGATTCTTCCGGCACCATCTGGGACACCCAGCTGTGTCTGGACCGAGTCGCCGTGCTCCCACGAAGCTTGTCTGAGCTTCAGCCCCCCGCCCTGTGACCGTCTACTGAAGGCCTCACACCCCACGGGAACACCCAGGTCGGGGAGCACAGCGTCCTCCGCCGGGCACCTCCACATGCCGGCTCAGGGCAGTGGGTCCGCAGACAGCGTCGTCTACTGCGTCCTGTCAGGCACGGACACCCCCCCCCCCAATTCCAGCACTCAGTGGTCGGCGGGGACACCCAACCTCCCCGGACCCTGACTGTCTGCAGCTCCCCGTCCAGAGACCCAGACGCGTCAGCCCGTCGGCCACCATGGCTCAGGGGACAGAAGACACTGCCTGAGCCCGGCTGCCCCTGCGTCCCGGCCCCACGGGTCTAAGGCTCTATCCTGGGGTAGCTGTGACCCGGACCCGAGTCCTGTCTGGCTGCCGCCCCCTTCCCTCGGAGTTTGTGTGGCTCCAGCTGCCCCCTCACACACAATCACGACCCGGGGACGGGGCCGAATGCCGCCTCTCTGTCGTGGGAAAGCACGGGATGTGCCGAGCTGGACGGTAGTCTCAGCACCTTCTGACCTGCGGCTCTGACCAGACGGTTCCAGGTCTCCCGCTCGAGGTGGGGGTGGGGGGGGGACGTTCCCTTTTGCTCCTTTCTGGCGGGTCTGGTGCTTGAATCCTCAAGCTCTCCTGCAGAGCGGGCGGCAAGCTTGCACGTCGCGCCGAGCTGGCCTTTTCCCGCACTCGGGCCTGGCGGCTGCGAACCCAGCTCGGGCGGTTTCTCAGAGCCTGTGTTTGCTTTAATGACGGAGCGGCACGTGCTCGGGGGGACGGAGGCCAACCGTGCCTCCATGTGTGAAGTCGCAAGAGGAAGCCCCTGTCTTTTCTCAGCGGCCACGCGGACGGGCGGGCGGAGAACGATAAACACGGGTCACCGGCGCTGATGCAGAGACGCGGTGTGCATGGTCGTGCGGGGGCTGAACCTGTCATCGCCCCTCCGGCCTGTCACGGCTGGGAAGGGCCCCTCTCCGTCATTCCGGAGCACACACGCATCCTGCAGGCCCCCGCCCCGCTGACCCACCGTGGCCTGCAGCGGCTGTCGGCGGCCGTGGGGAACACTAAGGCTCGTCTCGGTGTCCAGAACCGGTGGCTTCGTCCCAGAGAAGGTTCTCGAGGAAAAGCAATCCTTGGGCCGGTGGGACGCTGTGATTCTGGATGTAGGGCCGATGACCGCAGCCTGGCTGGAGGCCCTGTGTGTCCCCCTCTCCCCTGCCCTGCCGAACCTACAGTAGGGAGCCTGGAACCCAGCCCAGCGTCCTGCGCATATGGGCAGCGGTGTCCTGGCAAACCTTGGCCTTCAGGGAACACCTGAGACCTGGATGCTGACAGAATGAAGCCTGTAATTCACGTCCTGTAGCGTTGCGGCTGCGCAGGCGGTGGTGGGCTCCGTGGGCCCGAGCATCCATGCATGTCCTTGTGCTCCAGACCGCAAGATCTGACAGTCCCCTGACGCTGAGCCCTTTCTCTAGCCAGTCACACAGGAGACTCCGTGGGGGGGAGTCGACTGCAGTGTGACCACCCAGGGGCTGCCTGTGCCCAGGCTGGGGGATGAGTTAGCTCACTGTCCGCTTCTGCTGGCTGCACGCTTACTGTCCAGCGGGGCAGGGGTGGACACGGGGTGCCAGATGTGCTGTGTGCTATGCTGCTGTTGGCTACAATGTTCCCGGCTGTGGGCACAGCCCGGGGCCCATTGTCATGGTGTTCCCAGCCCTGCTGGGCACCTGGGGGTGAAGAATGGGCCGCCAGCGAGAGAGTGTGGGTTTCCGGGCAGCAGGGAGTCTTTTGTCTGACCTGGGATGGATGGGCGCTGGCCAGAGCAAGATCCTTCTGGCAGGAGTAGCAGCTTCCTGTGTGATACCGGTGGCCAGAGGCTGTGGGCCACAGCGAGTGTGGCTGTCTGTTGGCCTCTGAGTCCGATGGTACCTGTCACCAGCACAGATCTTCCAAACCACCAAAGACATTTTTCAGTTCTCCTGTCCCTCAGCGCCCAGTCACCCTCTCAGCCGCCTTTCCCCCAAACAGACCCCAGCCCGGCTCCCGGCTCTCTGCTCCGGCCTGGCCCCCGGCTCTCTGCTCCGGCCCGGCTCCCCGGCTCTCTGCTCCGGCCTGGCCCCGGGCTCTCTGCTCCGGCCTCCTTCAGCTGCTTCTCCTGGTCTCCTGGGCATGGAGCTCCTCAGGGCCTCACTGCTCCCTCCTGCTCCTGCTTCTCCCCCCCCCTTTCCGTTCTCTCCCCCTCCCCCTTCTGGCCCCGTCCCTGCTCTTCTGTCCTTGTCATCGGTGCGTCCAAGAGCCGACACCACCCCCGAGCCCACAGCGTGAGCACAGCCCACTCCGTGCCTGGCACTCCGGGCGCCTCTCAGACACGTGCGTCCCCGCACACTGTCCGGCCACCTCCCCGCATCGTGGGAGCAGGTGCCCCTGGCCCCTGGTGAGTAGCCGGCCCGCTTGTCCTGCTGGGGACGAGCTCACTCCTGCTCCAAGATGCAGTCTCAGAGCTGGCTGACGGCCCCCTCCAGCCATCACAGCCACCATCACCTGTAAGGCGCCCGGGCACTTGGCGGGTCCCCCTATCCCTCCTCTTCTGTCTTCACAGGGCAGCGACGGGGCTTCTAACCAACCCGAGCTGGCCCCCCGCGCTCCCCTCTTCCAAGCCTCAGTGGCTCCCGCTGTACTTAGAATAAAAGCTAAAAGCGTCGGAGACTAGACCGAGGACTGTGATGGGGTTTTCTCCTGGGGACTGTGTGAATGAGACCACAGGGGACGGGCGCGACGGGCCTCCAGGGGGTGCATCTCCCAGAACAGATCCGTGGTGCGGCTTTCCTTCCTTCCCTATATTTTACTGATAAATAAAGTGAGTTAATTTGGTGTCCAAGCCCGAGGCCGTGGCTCTGTATCTTTCTGTTAAATGTGTATCTGGTCACACTCGGCCCCTTGGGCTCCTGGCGATGGCAGGTGCGGTGACGACACGCAGGCGTGTGTATTTACCTTGTCCCACTGTCCCCGCACATGGAAACACGTCTCGGTCCCGCTGGGGGACGGCGGCGCCCACAGCCTCCAGCCCCCGGGGCTACCGGCTTTGGGCCAGCCAGACTCGCCAGGACCTTGTCGAGGACTGAACACCAGCCCTCCGTTCTGTCAAAATCTCTGGATTTTCTTTCTTTCCTGTTTCTTTAATGTATGCCTTTCTCTTTACCCATTCACTTCCTTTTTCTTTCCTTCTTTCTTTCTTGTACTATTATTTTTTATTTATTTATTCGGTTAGAAACTGTGTCTCCAATTCACCTATGAACTGTTTTAACTGAGCGGGAGGGTCCCAGGCGGGCGATGTCTCGCAGCCCGACGAGATCCCCTTACTCTGTGAATCGCTGTCTTTACGGAAGTACGGTCCGGTTGGGGCTACGAGATGACATGGTGGCAAATGGGCTCTTGAAGAGGGAGGGCTTCTGTGAGCTCCCTCGGGTCCCCACCGAGCGCGGACAACGTGAGCCGGTGTTGGGAGCAAACTCTCGCCGCGTTGCGAGCTAGGGTGGCCACGTGCGCCGATACCCCTCGTGTGTCTGCAGACCAGGAATTCTCTCGGCCGCGTGTGTCGGTGCGGCTCGTTCCGTCCCATGGTTGCACATGTTCCCTCACGTAGGTGTGTCACGTGCTTGAAAGAATCACCCGATTGGTGGAAAATCACGTTATTTCCAGATCGTCTGTTTTGTATTGTTTTGCTGTTTCCATGACACGTAGTGCGGCGGGGCAGACATCCGCGTTTGGGAATCACACGGACACGCTTCGGCGAAGACTGAGATCCAATATGGGCTTGAAGAGCCGGAGGATATCTGCAGTTCAAATTAAAAAGACGAAAACAAAAGGACTAGTGGAAACAGGGACATGATGTAAACAGGAAATTCACGTGTGAGAAGAAACGCTGATGGCCGGGGCCATCGCAGAGAGCCCAGGGGGTCGCACACGTGCGAAGGAAGCCGCAAGCGAGCTCATCCATCCTGGGTTGATGGGGGCGCGGGGGGTCCAGTCTGTCACAGCCGAGAGGACAACCTACGTGTCCCGGTGCCAGGCCTTCTGGTCGCTTTCACACATCAAGTGTCCAGAAACCCCTTGGGCTGGGGCTGACCGGGCAACCCAGCGGTCGGAGTGAGTTCGAACGTCTACGAGTACTTTGTCAATAGCAAACAAGAGGTCAGGCCACAAGCCTTCCACCCGGGCACCCCACGTGCAGGCTGTTCCCTTCTTCCACACGCGCCACGAGCCCCACCAGCACCAGCCCCAGACCCAAGGCACCCGCCCAGCAGCACAAGCACCGGGATGAAGAGTGATGGTGACTCTCCAGGAAAGTCTGATTTCATCCTCGTCTTAGGGACGACGCGTTGGGTCTCGTAGTTTTAAATCGCGCTTCCACTGGCCTCTGAAACCAAGCGCACAGCTTCTTCCTGCCTTCGTTTGACCCTGGGTTTTGTTATAAGTGGGTATTAAGTTCTCTAAAGTGCTTTTGGGGTTTAGGTAGAGAATACTCGTTACGTCATTTGGTTTTCCAGCAACCAGCTGTCTTTCCTACTGGTTCCATCACATCTTTGCAGGGACGCCCCTGCGGTGTACCCTGCGCGTGAGGGCCAGTAGCATCTCCCCACCACGAAGGACCAAGGAGCCAGATCCTTCGTGTCGGCGGCTGGGGACAGGTGAGCTCAGCAGACCAGCCCTCGCTCAATGTGCACCCACACCTACCGGCCTTCCCCAGACAGCCGTGGCCTTCCACGGGCATGGAACTGTCTGGACACTGCTGAGCCCAGATTCCTGGGGGCAGAGCACAGCAGGGCCGTGTACCGGTTAGAGCTGGGGGTATGGGAAAATGACAAATGATCGACCGTCAGCTCAAACCCAGCTCAGGGCAGGCCCAGCACCGACCTGCGATCGCGTCCTCAGTCGCCAGACCCCCCCGCAGGAGGAGAATTTCCCGAGCGGGTGAGGCCCTAGAAAGCAGGCTGGCACTAAAAGGGCTACAGTCTGCTTGTTTGGGCTAATTTTCAAAATAACGAATGTGTCAAAATTTGAGTTTGGTGCGGGTGGGCTTTTGAGCTAAGGGATCACGGCCCGAAGGGAAGAAGTGAACATCCCAGCGGCCATGACCCAGAGACCAGCACAGGGTCCCTCTCCCGACGACCGCACAGCCCCTTCCCAGAGTCTGGTCTGCGCGGGGCTAATGGTTCTGTGCCCAGCAAAGGCCCAGCTGAGAGACGGCGCGGCCCGGGTAGAGCCGAAGCTGCAAGTGGCACGTGGCGTCTGGGCTCTGTAGGCCGCCGGACATACAGCAGGACGGGGGCTCTAGGGCCGGCCAGGGAGGGCCTGGGCCTCGGAGTCCGGCTGCATGATGGCCGCACGAGGAGGACCCCGCGTTTGACGGGCACGCACTTGCTTCCTTCCCAACACCGCGAGAGCCGACGAGAGACCCGAGCTCACTTCACCCTCTTGCCAGAGCCACAGCCCGATTCGAGCTGTGCTGTGTGGGGTCCCAGGCCACCGACTCAAGACGAGGTAAACAGACAAGCAGACAAGGGCTATCACAGGCCCAGGGACCTCTCGCCCAGGTGCCCATGCTTTTGCCCTCCGGGGGGAGGGAGGGACACAGACCCAGGGGACCCTTAAGATGCCTGATGCTATTCCGTGGGCTCACTCCGAACCTGCTGACGGGGTGCCCGGTTCGTCCTGTCTGAACTCGCAGCTCGGGGTTCAGGACAACGACTCCTCACCGAAGGTCAGAGGCTGAGGGCAGACAGAGCAGGCGAAAAGGAAAGACAGGGGACACACTGACAATGCCTACAGCGTGCACATCCGGGGGAGGGGGCGGGTCAGGGCAGGTGGCTGGGGAGATGGGGCCCGGCATCCTGACCCAGGAGGCAAACGATGAGCCTCCAGGAAAACCTGGTGCTTCTCAGGTCAGCCTGCTCTGAGGGGGACGCCCAGCTCAGCACCTCATGGGAAAACCCAGTCACAGCTCCCCAAGGGCCCGCTGCCCCATCTCCCGCAGCCCTGCCATGTGGACGGCCCTCCCCGCCCGCCCAGGCGGGTACCCCCCAGGCCAGCGTCCCCTGCCACCCCTTCCCGGGACCCTGAGGCCCCGGAGCCGCTTTCTTTCGCCAGACAACAGTGCCATCTGGTGGCCGGCTCTGCCCCGATGCCTCTCCTCTCCCGTCTCCATTCCAGAACCTGTGTCCACAGTTGCACCAGACCGTCCAGCCTCCAGGACAGCTCAGTTCTGGGATCAGGAAATCCAATCTCCCCTTTGGGCTTCAGGTTTGCTAGATCCCACAGTCTTAGGAGCTAATTCCTTGAGGTAAACTGAGGGAGAGAGTGTGCCTGCGTGCCGACAGCACATACACACACCACCGGCCCGTGTCTCTGCAGAACCCGGATCCACCCTCATGCACACGCAGAAACAACAGTGAGAAGGTCCATGTGGACGAGAGCCGGGCCGGGCAGGGGCCACGGTGCCTGAGGGTAAGGGGAGAGCGTGGGGGTGCGGCGGGTGCCTGGGCCTGGGACGCACTCCCGAATGCAGACTCCTTCGGGAAACCTAGCAGCACGCATCTGTCGGGTGCCACTGAATACCTCCCCCGACCCAGTTGCGGACGAACCCGGGGGCCTGTGGTGGGGCTCTAGATATTGTGATTTGGTGCTTTTTCTGAACTGTGGGCTCTCCGCTGGCAAAACAGGAAAGAGAGAGTGCTGTTTCTCACGATCCGGAGCAGCAGGGAAACTCTAGGTGAGCCCTGTGAGCTCTGACCTATGACCGCTGGAAACAGGCTTGCAAGCAGGTGGCAGGACATGAGCCCGTCTGGGAGCCCAGGCGTCCGACGCTGAATGTGCCTTGCGTGGACCGTGTGTGCTCTTTCTATCCCTCCCAGGGTTCTGCTGATTATTGACGCATTAGAACCGGCTTGGAGTCTTGTACTGATCATTAACGAGCTATAGCACCCGCAGGCGTTTCTTGTCGGGCCTCTGGCCTGGTGATCTCGAAGGCAGGATGAGTCTGAGGCCCGTGCCCTGCTGAGAGCAGTGGAGGAGAGCTTCAGCCTGGAGAGACCTGCAGGAGCTGGGAGGTGGGCCAGGGGCACAGACCCCGAGAGGACAGAGCTCAAGACATGGGTCTGAGGGGAGCAGCCGGGGTGGCCCCACCATCCCAGGGACGGGAAACAGGCGCTGATGGATTCGGCCACAACCGCAAACCTGAGGCATCGGCTGGTAGGCAGGAAACCGCCCGTATGCCTCTGCTGCGCCATGCAGAGAGCCACCCATCGCTGTCCGGGTCCTCGGGCGGCCGCCGCAAACCCAAACAGCTTCTGGTTTTCCCCCAAAAGGAAGGAGTTGGTGCTCAAGAGTCGCAGAGGCTCGCGGACCGCACTGGCCTTCTCGCCGCCAGAGGGCGCAGCGCGCCAGCTCCCCGCCCTCCCCCCACCACCCCCCCGCACACCCGCAATGTGGGCTCAGAGGCTGTCCCCGGGCCGGTGGGCATCCAGGCCAGCGTGACTGCCAGCGAGGACAGCTGGGCTCGCCTGCAACCAGAGCTCTGAGTTACTGACCGAGGCTGGGCTTCTCCCCAACCCTGTCTGTCTGTCATCCTTCCCCACGCTTCCGCATTCAGTGGGACTATAAAATTCAAACCACCTTTTATATCATTTCAGAGACCAGCAAAACCTCAAGCTAAAACACAATTGTTTGGGGGCGCTTTTACATTCAGAAATCAGGAATCCGGAAAGGTTACCCCTCCTCACAAGACAGAGGCTTCCTTCCCCGGCCATGACTGTCCCCGGTGCGCCAGGCCTGGGACGCCGCCGCACCTCTCCTGCCCCTTAGCACATGTCCTCCCGCGCCCCGTCCCCCCCGGAGGGACAGCAAGCGGCAGGTGGCAGGGACTGGCTCTCGGCAGGAGCCCGACAGTACAGATTTCCAAGCAAGTATACGTTTCTGTAGATACAAAGTTTCAAACTTAATGTCTATAGATACAAGGTTTCAAACCTAATGTCGTACAAAGTTGCCGAGGCCCACCCGGAGACAGGGCTTTCGGCCTCTGCAGCTCTACCCATCAGGCAGCTGAAAAGTCGGGTCCCTGCGTCCGAGCCCCCGCGAGCTGCTGTCAGGTCTGGGGCGTGAGGCCGGGGCCTCAAAGGCGGACAGGCCGCTGCTCTGAACATTTAGTCTCACTGTGGCTCACCGACCCCCCACTTTCCTTCAGAGTGAACCAGCCAGATTTTGGTATTTTAATGTGCACGGAGTTAAGAAGGCATCCTTGGGACGTGATAAGCAGATCGGGAGCCTTTGAAACTGCCTGTGGAATCTCTGCAATGCACGCGGCTAAGTGCGGAGAGACTGGGCACAGGCCGTCCGAGCCAGCGAGGACTCGGAGCGGGTGGTCCCCCCCCCAGATGTCCCCGGACCTGGGGGGCATGACCCCCATGGACACAGCCCGGCCCTGAGTCATCCCGGCTTCCTTCTGGAGCCAGAGCCGTGGGGCAGGAGGGGACCTGGGGGAGCCTGGCCTGCAACTCTGACGGCCGCTTCAAAGACACCCACCTCCGGCTTATCACATCGCCAGCTCGGCGGCCGAGATAAGGAGCCCAGCCGCCTACCCGCAGAATTCCGCTGGGGAGAAAGCGGTGGGTGAGCGGGACAGCGCGCTGCCCGGCTGCATTCCCCTGCTGCTCCCTCCTCGCCCCGGTCCCACTGTCATGCCTTTCATACACCGACAAAGAGTGACCCCGTGAACCCTCAGCCCCCACCCCCAGCCCCAGAGTTAGAGACCGAGGTCCATGCTGCCTCCCTCTCCTCTCCCCACGACCTTGACCTGTGGCCCCAGATGTGCCTACGCCCTCCAGGGCCTGTGAGTCAGGAAGCTTCCGTAGAGCCCCCTGATGGCTCTAGCTCAAGTGTGTCCTGTCATCGTGAGAAGGACCACTGGGGCCCGTCCAGCCATGACACTCGCCCCCATGGGAAAAGGCGTCTAGTGGCCCCCCACCAGTATTGCGGGCGCACGGGAGGGCCCAGGCATCCCCAGCATCACTACCCAGGCTGAGACCCACAACACGCAGGCAGCTGGTAGCGACCCCCCGACAGGAGCACCGGCGGGCTGCGGGGTCTCTCCTGAGTCAAAGACCTCGCCTGCCCAGAGCCAGCTCCGGTGAAAGGCAAACCAGGACAAGACTGAGGGCTCTAAACAGAAGCCCAGACCCACCAGGGCAGTGAGAATGCAGAATGCAGAGCCCTGGGCTGTCCCGGGCGCCCCGCGAGACCGAAGCTGAACCTGAATGACACTGCCCCGTCCCCAGTGGGCGTGGAGCTGTCCGCAGTGCCCGTCTGCTGCCGCGCCCGGTGCCGGTCATGGTCAGCCATGCTCGAAACCTTCAACTTTGGGGCACCTGAGGCTCAGTGGGTTACACGTCTGCCTTCAGCTGACTTCGGGGTCCTGGGATCGAGGCCCACATGGGGCTCTCTGCTCGGCGGGGAGCCTGCTTCTCCCTCTCCCTCTGCCCCTCCCCTCCTCGTGCTCTCTCCCCCTTCTGTGTCAAATAAGTAAGTAAATAAATAAAGATTTAAGAAGAAGATGGTGACAAGGAGGAGAAGCGGGAGGGGGAGGACTTTCCGACTTTGCTGGGCCCCCAGGGAGCTTATTGTGTCACGGACAATTCTCTTTCTCGTCCGGTTTCCTTGGTTTCGTCACTTTCTCCCTAATGCTGGGCTCACCACCAAGAGCTCAGCGCGGGGCACCTGCTCACTTGCCTGATGAGGCGCCTTTCCGTCCTCTCGATGCCCCCGGGGATGCAAGGCCCCCACTAAGCACGGCCTCCGCGGCCTCTGCTGCGCTGCCCGTTCATTGTCACTCAGGTTCAAAATATTTTTTTTAATTTCCGCTGAGACTCCCTCTTTGACACTCGGGCTACTCCGAGGTGTCTGGTTTGGTTTGGTTTGTCTAGTTTGGTTTCCAGTTCGCTAGGGAGAGGTTCGTGCTGCAGATGTCAAGGTTAATTCTGCTGCTTTGGGAGAGGCAGTCGTGAGACCCCCACGCGGCCGCAGGAGGTTGGGCCACGGCCTGGAGGCCGTCTTCCCGGGGGTAAGGAGCCCCGCGCCTGTGCTGGTCTCGTCACCTTGGGGGGGACTCTCTTTCCCTGTTCCAGACTCACTGTGTGTTCCTTGGTTCTGCTTAAGCATGTGTGTCTGGTGGCGTCTGGCCAGACCTGCTGCTCTCTGGGTCCCCTGTAGGGCGAGGACAGGGTCCTTCTGCGGCAGCACAAGAAGGGTGCGTTCAGGCCAATGGCCCCACGTCAGCTGCCTGGAGGGGACCAGCTGGCCGTGGGGGACCGACAGCCGCTGCTGAGACTGACCCCGCTCTGTCTCTTCCTGTGAGAAGAGCATTGTCCCATCCAGCACGTGACTGCGTGTGTGTTTCTTGGCGATTCCAATACGGCAGGCAGAGGACAGAAGTGCTCAGACGTCTTCTCCCGGTGACGGGAAACAGATGCCACTTGCTCAACACATACTTGATGTGATTTGCATTCTTCTAGGTCTGGTAAGCTTTGTTTTATGGCCCAGAAGATGCTCTATCATGGCAAATGGTCTATGTGTGCTTGACAGGAATGAATTTTCTCAACAAACAAGTAAAAAAAGCTGAAGCAGACCCATAACTACAGAGAACACACTGGGGGGTGCCGGGCGGGAAGGGGCGAGGGGCAAAATGGGTGAAGGGGTTGGGGGAACGCGCTTCCAGCCCGGGAGGGAATGAGTCACAGGGATGAAAGGTCCGGCCCCGGGGATACAGGCCATGGCATGTTCTCTCGGTGGGTGGTGGCCGGCGGCGGCCGCGCCTGTGGGGGCCCAGCACAGCGTACACGCTTGTCACATCCCTGTGCCGTACACCCGCCCCAGTGCTAACGTGGAGGGCTAACTGGACTTCAAGTCTTAAAAACCGTTAAAAGAGAGTAAATTTTCCCTATTGTTGGGAGAAATGCTCTATAAGTGTCGTTAGGTCAAGCTGTCGATGCCGGTGTCAGGTCTTCTTTGCTCCTGTTGACCTCTGCCGAGTGCCGAGTGCCGGCGAGGACCGCGGCTGTTCTCACGGCGGGTCTTCCGGATCAGCCTTTGCCTCTTGTGTTTTGGAGCGCTGTTATTATGTGCCTAGTGTTTGCAATCACTTTGTGTTCTTGGCGAGTTGGCCCCTTTATCGTTGTGTGACATCCCTCTGAGGGTCAACACGGTCTATCTTTCCCCAGCCCCTCACCGCCGGCCGGCCGAGCTGTAGTGCTGAAGTGGGTTTGGGACATCGCCTCTATCCACCAGGACAATCCTGGCCTCCGGCTGTTGTGTCCGGAACATTCACAATTTCAGCGACAACTGGCGTAGATCAAACTCTGTGACTTTGGGTGGCCGTTTGATATTTTTCATGTTTGCCCTCTGTTTCTTTGTTCTTCTTTTTCTGTCTTCTTTAGGTTTAGTTCAGCATTTTTTATGATTCCATGACATGTCTTCTATTGACTTATTTATATCTCTTTTTTCAAAACACAATTTTTAGGGGTTGCCCTAACGTGTACAACATACACTTGAAATGATTTACGTCCACCGGTAAATATTACACGGCTTCATGTGCGCAGCGAGGCCCTGGTGCTCCTGGCCCCTCCCTCCTACACCTATTCGGGGGCTGCCCTACACCCCATTTTACCCAACTTATACTCACCCAGTTCAGTGTTCCTATTACTGTGTGAGCAGCTGGTTATCTTGTAGAGCAAGCAAAAATAAAGACAATATTTTACTTTCATTTTGTCCATTTTCAACATTCTTCTTTTTGTAAAATCAAGTCTCTGACCTACTTCTGACCTTTCTTCCACCTGAAGAATTTCTTTAAATATTTCTTTTAGGGTTGGTCGGCTGGAAAAAGGTCCCTCTGTTTCTACCTGTTCAGGAAAATGTTTCTCCTTTACTTTTGAAGGATAGACTTACTGGATATAGATTCTGGCTTGATGGTTATTTTCTGTTAACATTTTTTTTTTTTTAAGATTTTATTTATTTGACAGACAGAGATCACAAGCAGGCAGAGAGGCAGGCAGAGAGAGAGGAGGAAGCAGGCTCCCCGCTGAGCAGAGAGCCCGATGTGGGGCTCCATCCCAGGACCCTGAGATCATGACCCGAGCCGAAGGCAGTGGCTTTAACCCACTGAGCCCCCCAGACGCCCCTTTCTGTTAACAGTGCAAAGACCACAGCCCGTTCTCTTCCTCGCGTGGTTTCTGGCGAGAGCCCTGCTCTAATTCTCATCCACGTTGCCCCACAGGTGATGTGGTTCTCATGCGCTCGCGGTCTGCGGGATTTTCCCATGGTCACGGGCTTTCAGCAAGTTAAATACGATTGGCCACAGTGTGCGCGCGCGTGCGTGTGTCGGTCTGAGCCATGACCGGGATTCTCCGAACTGGTGCGGTAACTATCCTTGATTTTGGCAAATCCTCAGCCACTGTTTCTTCCGCCTCCTCTGTTCCTTTTCTTCTTTTAAGCAGCCGGGATTCCAGCTGCCTGTGGGTTGTTTGGTTTTATCGCGTGGCTCCTGGATGAGCTGGTTTTCTTTTTCGCTCTTTGTATTTCAGTTTGAGCCCTTTGGGGGCGTTTTTATTTCTGTTGCTGTGTTTCCAATCTCTAGTATTTTTATATTATTCTTTCTGGCAGTTTGCATGGCTCTGCTGAGCGATGCATCTGCTGAAATGACCCACGAGTGTGAGGCTCCCACCTGTTTCCTCTCGCGTAAAGCCTTCAGACCCAACCGTTCTTCTCACCTGCATCACCACAGGCTAATGTCGTCTTGTTTGGTCAGTCCTAAGTGTGGACTCATGCAGGATACATTGTTTTGTGACTGGCTAATGGGTTCAACGTTCAGGACTGTGAAGTTGGTCCCCACGCTTGTATGTGGCAATTCCTTCTTTTACTTGACACGTAGAGTTCCATCACACAAATACCTCTCGGTTTACTTATCTGCTCTGTATTTCACGGACATATGAGGTGCGTCCGGTTCTGAGTCTTAGGAATACGATGGCTTTGGAAGTTTTTGCATGGTTTTTTGGTTGACAAGAGCATTCATTCCTGTTGGGTATATAACCAGAGTGGGTTTGCTGAATCATAAGGAAATCCCTTTCAGAAGTGATTGTGCCAGGGACACGTGGGTGGCTCAGTCGGTTAAACCCTTGGTTCAGGTCCTGATCCCGGGGTCCTGGGATCAGGCCCCTAGTCGGGCTCCCTGCTCAGTGAGGAGTCTGCTTCCTCCTCTCTCTCTGCCCCTGCCCGTGGCTTGTGCTCTCTTTCTCTCTAATAAATAAGTGAAGTCTTAAAAAAAAGTAATTGTGCCAAGTTGTGCTTCTTCCAACAATGCACAAGAGCCCCAGCTGACCTACATCCTTACCAGCATGTGGAAGTAGCACATTGTGACTAATTCTGTACTTTCCTGATGACTCATGAATCTGAGCAGTGTTTACTATGTTTAGCCATTTGGCTATTTTCTTTGTGAAACGTCTGTTCAAATCATTTGCTGATTTTTCTCTTGGATCATGTGTCTTTTAAAAATGACCCATGAGAGTCATTATTATGATTATTATATTTAACTTATTCACAAGATCCTGATACTAGTTCTTCATCAAATACATGCTTTCTCAGTATCTTCTCCAACTCTTCTGCCTGCTTTTCATTTCCTTGAAGCTTTCCTATAACGGCAGATTTCTTAAAATTAAATGCCACAAACTGTTACATGGTACGCCTCAGGAGAATGCGGAGCATCACAAAATGGCTCTAGGTTTCCTATACAAGTGTCGCTGTTTTCCATCTTTCACACCTGGAAATGCAATGCATCCAGAATTACTTCTGCGTATGGTACGAGGTGAGGGTCAGCTACCTTTCCCGAAATCCGGGTAGTCTCTTGATCTCAAACCATCACTGCACACTGCACCAACCATCACCGTGGTCATAATAAGGTTGTCGTACAATATGTAAAACTAGAACCGGACACCGCGTGCCGTCCGATACCATAGCCGCAGCCGCGTGTACCTCTATACATTTGAACCTTCCCTCACGCCACATTCTCCCAGATACTCTCGCTTCCTACCAGGCTAGATATGTGGTGAAGCAAACCAGCTTTGTTCTTCAAGACTGCTGCGGCTTTTCTGGGTCTTTTGAATCTCCATTTAATTTTGGAATCAGCTTATCAACGTCAGCAAAATTTACTTTCTGGGATTTTGATACAAATGACGTGGATTCCACATATTAAGTTTTGGAAGAATTGACATCTTTATAAATGTGACTTTTTTTTAAAAGATTTTATTTATTTGACAGAGATCACAAGTAGGCAGAGAGGCAGGCAGAGAGAGGAGGAAGCAGGCTCCCCACTGAGCAGAGAGCCCGATGCGGGGCTCGATCCCAGGACCCTGGGATCATGACCTGAGCCAAAGGCAGAGGCTTTAACCCACTCAGCCACCCAGGCGCCCCTAAATGTGACTTTTCAAGCCCATAAATACAGTATTTGGCTTTATTTACTTAGATCAATAGGTTGTAATTTTCTTTGTTCTTTTTTAGTTTTTTTTTTTGCCTAAGTAATTGATTTTTTAAATATTTTATAATTTAAAATTGTATTTGATCTGTCTTAAACTTAATTTTTAAGAGATTGTTGCTTGTCATCAAAACATAATTTTTTATGGACTCTGTTCCATCTGTATTGCTATATCAACTTTTTAATAGAAGTACTGGAACTTCACACGTTAAAAATCATGTTACTAAGCAGAGCGATTTTATTTCCTCTTTTCCAATATGTGTGGTGTTCTTTCTTTTCCTCGCCTATTGAACTGGCTGGGCTGTGTAATCAACACTTAACCAACCGAGTGATTAGGCACATCCAAGTCTTGTTTCTGAGTTTAGGACAAAACATTAATATTTCAACATATAGTTTGATTTTGTAGATTTAAAAAATCAGACAGGATTGTTCATTTCCAGCCATAGATATTAAATTTTTATGATGCTTTGGCTTCCAGCTGGGAGAAATTTTGCCCCACGAGGACATTGGGCACTACCTGGAGACACTTTCAGTTGCCACGACTTGAAGTGTGCGGGCCTCCTGGCATCTGGCCGATGGAAGCCAAGAGTCCCTCTGAACATATGATGCACAGGACAGTCCCTGCGGCAAATCCCCATCGTGGTGTTTCAATGTTCAACTCTATTCACGAGGGGCGCCTGGGGGGCTCCGTGGGTTAAGGCCTCTGCCTTAAGGCTCCCTCCTGAGATCACCGCTGAACGACCCGGAGGCCCAGGACAGGGGCACCTCTCTCAGGCCTTGTGGGCAGGGGGGGGTGCACCCCGCAGCCCTCTAACCTGCATTCGGCAGCCCCCAGGGGCTCAGGCCGTGCCTGACCTCACAGCCGCCCCACAATCTGCATTTCAGCCTCAGCCCCTGCGCGGGAAGAGACTCCAGGAATTGTCTCAGCAACCGGGATAGGCAAGGAGGAGCCGGGGTCCCTCTGCATGTGACGTCCTGCGCGTAAGGAAGACCGTCCCCTGCTGCGGGGTTTAGGCTGGGGCTTTGTTTCACTTGCGAAGGCCCTGGGGCCGTGAGTGGGCCAATACCCGAGCAAGGGAAGCAGACGGAGGTTAACAAACCCCTGAAGAGACAGGAGGAGTCGCGAAGCCTCGGGTGGATGCGGGGGCAGGGGGTCCCGCTGCTCCTGAAATCCCAACCTGGACTTGGGGGCAGCCTTGCAGGGGGGCTGTTGGCGATGTTCCCAGTCCCCGTTTCCCCTCATCCTTTTGGGGGACGTGGGGGTGGAGGGGTGGAGGAGATGGGGGTGGTGGGGTCTGTGGGGCCCAGGGTGTCGGCTCAGGAGTCACTGCTTCTCGGGGAGGCCGGAGGGCCCTGCGGGCTGAGGCCGCGTCAGAGGACCCACCCTGGGGCTAGAGCGCGTGAGCATGAGAAGTAGGGGTGGAAGCAGGAGGGGGAGAGGGAGGAAGGGGGTCCCTTTGGAGACTGCCATGCCTGCGTGGTCACCAGGGTCTGGAGGCAGGGACTCGGCCGGGAATCTCCCTGAGCCTCGGGCTCCGCCCGCATCTCCTGGTCAGCAGCGCCCCCTGCCGGCTGGCCGCCTCCAGCCGTCCCCCCTGAGCAAAGTCTGGCCACTGAACCACACCACGTCCACAGCAGGCCTGGGGCACACGACCCGTGCACGCCTTCCGCGAAGTCATCCAGTATCTGCCATGTGCGGGGCACTGCGGTTGACCCAGAGCAGCGGCCAGAACAACAGAGGCCCTGCTCCGCAGGCCAGTCCTGCAGCGGACTCCCTGGGTCGTCCCCCCATGAGGGGCGGTGTTAACAAATGCCTCCCCAGCAAATGCTTCCCTTCCAAGCCCAGAGGTGCCACGTGTCCTCGAGGATGGTGACTCACCCTCTGCTCTCACTTTCGGGACTGTCCCGCCGGCCTCAGTGTTCCGGTTCTGTGAACTCCTTCCAAACACTGCCTGCGCTCCCTGTCCGCTGCGTTCACCTGGAGACCCCTCCTTGGCTGTCCCTGGGTTTCTGCCCCTGTTCCGAGACCACCCAGCCAGCTTCTCTCCACTGCTGTTTCCTAGAAGAAATGGTCTATGGTTCATCACTGTCGTGTTTTCCTGTGATGCTCAACCTAACCCCAATTGATCAGACACTTTCTGGTCGACGGGTCACAGCTGCCGCCGACCTCGTGTGTCTCCTCAAGCGCGTGCATTAGTGACTTCTCCTGCGGGGTCGGGGGAAGTGGCTCCCACGACCGGATAGCAAACACCAGTGTGGCTTGGAGGGGCCACAGTGGGGCCGGACACCAAGGGGCAGGCCTGACCTGGGGGTGGCCGCTGCGGACCAGCAGAAAGGTGGTCAGAGAGGTGGGAGCAAGGCCTGGGGGGCAGGCAGAGGGGCGGGCGTGGCATGGAAGGGTTTCCAGAGTCTGCACGGCCCCTGGGCTGCTGTCGCCCTGGGATAAAGGGAGGACCTGTTCGGGGCCTGCGTGCCCGGGAGCTTCTGGAGGCAGGGGTACGGCAGGCAGTGGGTGTCGGGGACCCAGCTCCAGGTGAAGAGAAGCCATAGGGGGAACACTGCCATCAAGCTGGGAAGAAGGGCGGGAAGTGTGGGCGACCCCTCTCATGGCTCTCCGGAGCCACCACAGACGGGTCCCGGTGGGCTCAGGTGCTGTCCCCGCGTGCCCCCAGCCAGGGCCTAGAGGCGGGAGGCGGCAGCTCCCCACCCTCCCGTCGGCGGCCCCGCTGTGGGGTCTCGCCGGCGCAGCGGCGTCTCGGGATCCAAGCCACGCTCGCTGCTGAGCCACGTGGACTGACCACAGACACGGCTGCCACCACCCGTGGGCATCGCAAGGTGGCTGTGGCCCCTGGGTCAGCATCCCTGTGGCTCTCGGGCCTGGGACCCGGTCCCGGGGGGCGCTCGGGGCTCTCAACAGAGCCAGAGCCAGAGGCAGAGGCCGAGGCCCGCCCCTGGGCCAACGCTGTGGACTTGGGGAGTCCTGGGGGCGTGGCCTCTGGACCCGCCACCAACCGTGGAAGCACCCAGTTTCCATGTTGACCCCCTCGAGGCTCCCAAGGCCACTGCACACATTCCCTGGGGCCACGGAAACCAAGTGCCCCCTGGGGGCATAGGCCGCAGACTGTTGGCACAGTCTGGAGGCCAGGACGTCCCGTCCGTCCATCCTGGGTCTTTCCGAGGAACCCGGCTACGTTAGGGGTAAAACTCGGACTCTTTCAGCAACTTCCCTATGGCTTCCTCCGAGCCCCAGGGGCTCCCGGAGGTTCCTCTCCGGCACAGTCGCCACCGACTCTCTTCCACTGAAGAGTCTCAGCCTCCAGGAAACCCCCACCCCACCCTCCCCCAGGATGGCCCGCCACGGCGGCCACCGTCTCGCAGCCGCCAGCCCCAGTCCCCCCTCCAGACGGTGGAGCTCTATTCCGCACTTGACCCTCAGAGCCTGACGCCATGGGGGCAGAGGGCAGAAACCCATAAATGTCAGATTTAGATCATGAAGGAGATGAGGGCAGGAGAGGCGGAGCGGACTTGCGGACGGGGCTGGGAAAGGCTGCTCCGGGGTCCACAGAGAGGAAGGGAGGGCAGAGAGTTCTGCTTATCAGCTGTTTATGTGGAAGCCTGGGATCAGGCTTTGACATACAGGGAGCCAGAGGGTCATTCCAGCTCCTGAGAGGAGGGGCCGCTCTCAGGGTCCCAGGAGTCCGAGCTGCCTCGAGGGCCTCTGTCGGCCAGTTTGGGTCTTCAGTTGGGTGAGGGGAGAGAGGGAGGGCCCTGGAGGGAGACGAGCCAAGTGGAGGCCCCGTCACTGAGAAGGGGGTCCTGGGGTCCTGTTCATCCTGAGAATGTGTTGCCCAAGCTGGGGTGCAGATGGTGAAGTCAGAGCGTGAAGTCAAAGAGCCCCAGAGCAGTGGGCTGGGAGTGGGGGCCCCCGCATCGGCACGGGCCACTTGACATTGCTGTCCAGACCCTCAGATCTTGCACTGGCAGCAGCAGGGGACATAGCAGCTGGACTGGGAGCAGCCACAGGAGCCACAGCCCCCCTTGAAGCCCCCACAGGAGCCACAGCTAGAGCAGGAACAGCTGGCACACAGCAGCACACGGGCTTGCAGCAGCACACGGGCACACAGCAGCCAGAGCCACAGCAGCCCATGGTTCTGGTGGGCTGAGAGTGGAGCAGGTCAGAGGAGCAGGTGCGGAGGACAGTGCTCAGGTGCGGGGCCTCCTGGGCCGGGACCCCTTTATACACCTGCCGGCGGTCTCCGGGCACCTGCTCCCCATGGCCGGGGCTGTCAGTGCCGCGACCACCTGTCTTCCCTGCCTTCCTAGGCGACGTGCTGAGGATGGGTTTTCAGAAGGTCCCCTTCCCCCAGCAAATGCCTCCCACCGGCCCAGCCATGTCTCCGCATGATCAGTAGCCCTCGCACTGCGACACTGCTGCTCCCAGAACACAAGCTGGCCGTTCCAAGAAAGAGACTCAAAACATAAGCGAAAATGTTAAAGGAACCAGTAATCTCATCACACAATGGGGACATTCCGGTTGATTCGCCCAATTTACCTTTCTCCTTAGATGGCTCCATTTCATTTTACATTTTAAAATTTTCTACGTAAACCTGGTTTTCGTATTTTTGCCAAATTTTCATCCATGTCATGAAAGAGGCTTAACTGGAGGGGACTTGCTAGCTCTGACCCGTCTGCAAACACGGGCGAGCACGGCCGACTGTGCCTTTCAGCTTGCGCGGGCCCCCGCACGGCGCCCGGTGCCGGCTGCTACGGGGCGGCCAAGACGCCGAGTGTGTCGGGGTGACCTTCTCTCGTCTCGTGGGTGTCCCAGTCGGAAAAGGGCACCGCATTTATGGCTTTACTTTATTTTCAGTGAGGGTGATTTTTTTTTTTTTTTTTTTTTTACTTTTTTACTTTCTTACAAATTGTGTTTTCTTTGCATTCTCTGTTGCTTTGAGACATAATTTACATACAGAGGAGATGAGTTTCCTCGAACAACACGCTCTGCTTTCCACGGCCGCCCACGTGGGAGCTCGGGTTGGATGTATGTACTTAGGTAGGTCTTCAGTTAGCTATTGCCGAGAAAGTGTGAGAGCGCAGCAGACAGGAGGAGAGGGAGGAGGAAGCGGGCTCAGGCCCAGGACCCTGAGATCATGACCGGAACCGAAACCGGGAGCCCCAGGTGGGGGCACGTGAGGACCCCAGCATGTTTTCGTGGGTCTGGCGCCATGTGTCTGCCTTCCTGGCAGAAATATCTTTTCGTGACTTCTGCCCGTTTCTTGACTGGGTTTCTTCGGGGGGTGGAGGCTGAGTTTAACAAGCTCTTTCTAGGTCCTGGGTACCAGCCCTTTCCCTGCTGAGACCCTCCGCAGATGTCTTCTCCGTCTGTGGGCTGCCTTTTCGCTTTGTTGACTGTTTCCTCTGCTGGGCAGAAGTTTCTTATCTTGATGAAGTCCCCAGAGTTCATTTTTGCTTTTGTTTCCCTGCCCTGGGAGACGTGTTGTTGTGGACGGAACTAGAGGGCATTACGCTCAGGGAAACGGGTCAGTCCGACAAAGACAAAGACCGCGTGATCTCACTGCTGTGGATTGTGAGAAACGAGACCGATGAACATGGAGAAGGAAGGAAAAATAAAATCAGAGGAAAACAAGCCATAAGAGACCCGTAACTCTAGGAAACACACTGAGCGCTGCTGGGGGGGCCTGGGGTGACTGGGTGACGGGCACGAAGGAGGCACGTGGTGTCACGAACACTGCGGCTTAACCCCGACTGCTGGACCCCTGAACGCGACTCCTGAAACCAGTGACATGCTACATGGTAACTACATTGAATTTAAATAAAGAATCGAAAATACATTAAGAATCTGAAAAAGGAAGCCCGGGCAGAGGCAGGGGAGCAGGGGCCGGGCGCCAGGGAGCCCGGCAGACGGCACAAGGGAAGCAGGGCCCGCAGCCCCCCGGGATGGCTCGGAGCAGGAGAGCGGACACCAGGGAAGGCGTGGGAAGCCCCGGTGCGCGTGGGAGCCCGGAGACAGGGCCCGGCGGAAGCGGAGGCCCCTGAAACGTGGTGCAGGCCTTGCTCAGTGGAGCTGAACCAGGCTAAAAATATAGGCGGCCTTCCGCAGCCTGAACGAGGGATGTGCCGGGGCGCCCGGGCGGCTCGGTCGACGGATCAGACTCTTGATTTCGTCTTGGGTCACGATCTCGGGGTCGTGAGATCGAGCCCCTCGGGTCTGCTTGGGATTCTATCTCTCCTTCCCCCTCCCCACGCTCTCTTTCTATAAGATAAATAAATAAATCTTTAAAAAAAAAAAAGAGTGACACGTTCTGGGAAAAATGAAGCCAGAACACCGCCGACTAAGATATATGATTATCAAGTTACAGAATTCCAAAGATTAGCCCCGAAAATGTTGCCAAAACAGCAGATTCCCAGCCCTCTGTGGCGTGGGGCGAGGTGGGTGCGGGCGTCTGGCTGATCCCAGATGTCTCTTGGAGTGTCCCAAGCCCAAACACACTGGAGCACTGTCTCCAAACACCTGATAAAAGCAAAGCTTTCCCCTGGGATGTGTGTGTCTCCACAGAGCACCACCCCGGCGAGAGAGGACAGGCAGGCAGCCCCAAACATGCTCGAGCCCACAGCACCCCCGGGCGCCCTGATCCACCAGAACTGGAGGCCATCGGCCTGGGACCGGCGCCGGGGGCGGAGGGATGAGCCCGGGCGGCCTCAGCAGAGGCCTGACATGTAATCCGTGGGTGTGGGTTACGAACAACAGGACCTTTCTCCCCTGTTCTGACTCTCCCTCTATCTTCCCAGTGAGCACGGGGATTAGAGTCGGCGAGGATCACAAGCTCCTTTGAACATCGGTTCTTGTTCGTTCGCGGCTGGCGGCCGCCGCGCTGCCTCTTGGCCGGGGCGGGAGGCTGAAGCGCCCCAAGATTTCCGCACGTCCCTTCCTTCCTCCGAAACAGCACCCACTCCCGCAGCCCAGACATACCCACGCGGGGGAGGGGGGGGGGTCCCTCCTGAAATACACGGAGGGTCGTGTTCATGTTCTTATTTTCAAACCGGCCCGGAGGCCGGCTGCAGATGGACGCGGCCCCGCCTGCTGAGCCCTGCATTTTTCTAATTAAGCCGCGTTTCTTTACATCAGTCCAGCCCGCGATTTCTCTGATATGCAGTTTGCTCGCGTAAGCACATGCCTCGTTCTGTTTATTCTCCCCGTTTTGGACACCATCCGTGCTTGCAACCGGCCTGTCCACGAACCGGCCCCTGTGAGCAGGGCTCACGGCTCCTCCATGACCCCGGCTCCGGTGAGAGCCGAGGGGTGCCTGGGTCTGGTCACCTGGACGGAGGCTCCGTGCCGGGACCCACCTCTGAGGTCTGCGGGCGGGCTCAAGCCAGCACCACACAGCAAGCGTTCAGAGGGTCTCCCGACACGGAGGGGGTGCCGTGGGATCCCCTGTCATTGTTGTCCCTGATTCGCGACGCTCTCCATCAGGGCCCGAACCCCCGCCATCCCCCCTTCTCCCGGCCCGCCCCAACGCTGCCCTGCCCTGATTTATCGCCCAGGTGATGGGTGGGCTCTCCCTTCCTCGTGATCCGTGAAGCCTGATTCTCCCACGTAATTCAAGAGTTAGGAACAATTCTCCCGTGACCTTCCGGGACTGTTAGAATTGCACTTAGATTAGTTTGGGGACACTCTTCTTTCCATTGCCACGTTGCTGTCAGGGGAGGGCTCACGCCAGGGCTGGGGTGTCCCGGGCGCCAGCACTTCTGTTCTCCTTGTGGAAACGTGCCTCTCGTGTCCTACCTCGTGGTAGGAGTTCTGCGACTTTTGTGACTTGAGCGACAAGAGCAGTTGTTCTGGGAGCTTTGAGCAGGAGTTCTGCGACCTGGCTCAGCTCTCTTATCCTGATTTTCTCAATACCCATTCTGGCTGCTTTTCTTCGGAGATGGACGTGTCCCGTGCCGATTGTCCGCTTTTCTTTGCCCACAGTCACGACGGACCACATCTTGGTCTCACACGTAAATGTAGAAGGACGTGTCTGAACTTTCTGCAGTGACCGTCAGGGGTGCTGTGGGGATTGGACAGACAGACTTGATCGAGTTTTTAAGGGAGATTCTTCTGTCTCTCCACCTCTGGGCAGAAAAGTCATAAGTTGCTCATGGACCCTTTTCTTCACACCTGCTGAGCTGATCGTGTGAATTCTTTTCTTAGAATTCCTTAGCCTTCTTAGAATAAGCCCTCCTTGACTATGACTGGCTGCTTTCAAGGACCGACCTGATCGTTCCTGTATTTGGTTTAGAAATTGTGCAGTTCCATTCACACTGAAGCGGATTGACGATTTTCCTCTGTCTTACTGTGCTTTGCCAGATTCTGAAATGACAGTGGTAAAAGCGGCATGAGAGGGCGTGCTCAGCTGCCTTCCAGCTCACCCCAGCATTTGCAGGGGGGCTGTGGGACCTCATCGGTAAAGTCATCTGCGTCTGGGGCTTTCCAGGGCTCAGGATTTCTGGTGAAAATTTCACTGACTTTCAGGGTGATTGGTCGGTTCAAGCTTTCAAGGTCTTTTCATGTGAATTTTACTATTTCATTTTATTTTGGAAAGGTGTCCGTTTTTTCTAGATTCCAAATTTCCAGCAGATTTTCTCCCCAGATTCCTTTCTTGTGAGATCTGCTACGTGTCCATGATTTAACTTTGCTCAGGTTGTGTCTTGCTCGTGTGCATCTTGCTTCCTCTCCCGTGGCCCAGTTCTCAGACAGTTGTCTCCTCTGTTTTTCCAAAGATGCAGCATCCCCTGTTGCTTCACCGTTATTTTTCCTCTGCTTCTTTCTTATTATTTTAGTTTCATCCTGTGCTTTTTCTCACACCTTTATTTGAATGCTTGCCTTGTTTCCATTCTTTTCTCTTAAGCTCTAAATTTTCCTGGGTGGTCCTGGCTCAGGATTTCTCCTGAGGTTCTCAGCAAGGCATCGGTGGTGGCTGCGTCATCCGAAGGCTTGAGTGGGGTTGGAAGAGCCATTTCCAAGATGGCGCCCCACGTGGCTATGGGCCTCGGTTCTTCACCACGCGGGCCTCTCTGTAGGCTGTGACATGGCATTTGGCCTCCCCTGGCAGGGGTAGTGAAAGGGACCACACTGCCTTTTATGACCTCTCCTCCGATTCACACACCGTCAGTTCATTCCAAGGGAATCACTACGTTGTTGGTATTCTCATCTAAAGCCCTGTCCTCGGTCTTCAGGTGACCTTTCCTTGGTCACATAAATCACTTAGCCGTTCACCACCTGACACCATATTGCCCTGTCACGTTTGCTTTCCTCTTACTTTGGGAGAGGTGAGAAAACCCACACAACCAATCCTTCAAGCTTCATGGGAAGCCCACAGGAACTATCTAGGTTCACTTAGAGCCTCCTGTTCTAGTGGGTTCCCAACCGGATCTACAGACCACAGGTGGACATCAGGTCCTATAGGAATTCTTACAAATTTTACACACAATTCTATGTTTATGTTCATATGTATCGACTTGTCTAAGGAGACCCTCATTTGAATTTTAAAGAGGAGTATATGAACCACAAGTACTTAAGAATGGGTCTACAAGTGTGGTCCCCAACATGGATCACAGAAAAGCATATTAAAACCTATTTGTGTTTCAGCTTCAAAAATATGAAAAAATTAGCTAACATGCAATATATGACTGGATAGATCATATGCATATTACAGAAATTCACCTATTTCAGGGATGCATGCTATTAAATAAAAGCTGTTTATTGGGGCATCTGGGTGGTTCAGTGGTTAAGCCTCTGCTTTTGCCTCAGGTAGTGATCCCAGGGTCCTGGGATCAAGACCCACGTCAGGCTACCTGCTCAGCAGGAAGCCTGCTTCTCCCTCTCCCACTCCCCCTGCTTGTGTTCCCTCTCTCAATCTCTCTCTCTCTGCCAAATAATTTTTTAAAAAAATTTTAAGTTGTTCACTGAGGAGTTTCCCATCACAAAGGGTAGGATCCACTGTTGTGTTGGTAGTTCAGTGGGACATTTTGGGAACCTCTCCTAATGCATGTGCCCAACTGGGTGCAGACACCCCGGGTCCTAGAAGTCCAGAAGGGGACCCCAGCTCATTATCTGGGTCCCATCCTGATCCTCAGTCCTATTCTGATTCTGGGTCTTGTTCTAATTGCTGAGTCTTAACCTGGTCCTAACTTCTGTCCTGATCCTGACTCCTGTCCCCACGGGTCCTGAGTCCTGTACTGACCCTGAGTACTGCTCTTTTTTTTTTTTTTTTCAAAAAGATTTATTTATTTATCTATTTGAGAGAGAGAGAGAGGGGGAGAGAGAGAATGAGCTGAGGAGGAGCAGAACTAAGCAGGGATCCCAACGTGGGGCTTGATGTCAGGACCCTGAGATCATATCTGAGCTAAAACCAAGAGTTAGACCTTAACCAACTGGGCCACCCAGGCACTGCTGAGTAGTGTTCTGATTCTGAGTCTTATCTTGATTCTGGGTCCCATCCTGACCCTAAGTCCTTTTCTAATTCTCAACCCAATCCTGACCCTGGGTCCTTTCCTGATCCCGAGTTCTATCCTAGTCCTGGGTCCTGTCCTGACCTTCAGTCCTGTTCTTCCCAGAGGCGACAGGCAGGACAGGACTGACCGGTCCAGAGCATTTCCCTGGACTCCATCCCCTGTGCCTTCTGTGGACAGTCCCTGGGCTTTCACGGTCAGGGCGGCACCAGGGGCGACGTCAGGAACGTCATGAGACGGTGCAGGGGATTGAACCGTGTCCTTCTGGAACTTCAGAATCCGCCCTCATTGGGACATCAGGTCTTTGCAGGCGGACCCAGGCTGAGGTTGTCCCGGACAAGGTGACGACCTAACTGAAGGCCGGTGTCCTCATGAGAGCAAAGAGGAGAGGTGAGGTGCAGACGCACGGGGAGAAAGGCCACGTGAAGAGGGGTCAGGCTCCAGCGCGACGCAGGGCACGTCAAGGATGCCGGCAGCCCCAGGAGCCGGAAGAGGCAGCACCGATCCTCCCGCAGAGCCTCAGGGAGCCCACGACCCTGCTGACTCCACCGAGGACCTGCAGCCTCCAGGCTGCGGGAGCAGGAACGTCTGCTGTCAAGCCCTCCACCTGTGGCCGCCTGCTCTGGAGCCCCAGGGGACCAATACAGGTCGCTGAGATGAGCCCGGCCTCCAAGCCAAGAGCCCTGCTCCCATCACCTTCCGCGGACACACGGACGGCTTTCCCGTCTGTCAGGGAGCACATGAGGGGAAACAGTGGACTGAAGGAAAAGTGCAAAAACAGCACTGAGGTTATTTTCAGATGAAAAACAAACAAACAAATACGATTTCCCTGGGAGAGTGACACAACAGGAACCAGGAAGTGGCCGTGTGTCCAGCATCTCAGCTGACCCTGGGCAGGTGTATAAAGGGCTCCCGGCCCAGGAGGCCCCACACCTGAGCACTGTCCTCTGCACCTGCTCCTCTGACCTGCTCCACCCTCAACCCACCAGAACCATGAGCTGCTGTGGCTGTTCCGGGGGCTGTGGCTCCAGCTGTGGGGGCTGTGGCTCCGGCTGTGGGGGCTGTGGCTCCGGCTGTGGGGGCTGCTGTGTGCCCGTCTGCTGCTGCAAGCCTGTGTGCTGCTGTGTGCCAGCCTGTTCCTGCTCTAGCTGTGGCTCCTGTGGGGGCTCCAAAGGGGGCTGTGGCTCCTGTGGGGGTTGCAAGGGTGGCTGTGGCTCCTGTGGGGGCTCCAAGGGGGGCTGTGGCTCTTGTGGGGGTTGCAAGGGTGGCTGTGGCTCCTGTGGGGGCTCCAAGGGGGGCTGTGGCTCTTGTGGAGGTTGCAAGGGGGGCTGTGGCTCCTGTGGCTGCTCCCAGTCCAGCTGCTGCAAACCCTGTTGCTGCTCTTCAGGCTGTGGGTCATCCTGCTGCCAGTCCAGCTGCTGCAAACCCTGCTGTTCCCAGTCCTGCTGCTGCAAACCCTGCTGCTCCCAGTCCAGCTGCTGTGTCCCCTGCTGCTGCCAGTCCAGCTGCTGCAAGCCCTGCTGCTCCCAGTCCAGCTGCTGCAAACCCTGCTGCTCCCAGTCCAGCTGCTGTGTCCCCGTCTGCTGTCAGTGCAAAATTTGAGGTTCTGTTAAGGACCTCAGGTGACTCCTGCTGTGTTTTCCCAAGCTGTGACCTGTACTTTATTGCTAAGTTCCAAATCACACCCCAGGGCCATCGCCCTCTAGAAAGAAGACAAATTTGGTTGACGGTTCCTTGGGAGAAGCCTGTTTAATGTTCATTTTCTGCTGACTTTCCCATCACCTTCCGGAAGCATCTCCATCCTCCCCAGACCCCGTCCTGGTTGGCCCACCGACAAGCCCATGCTCCAGGTGGTGTCCTGTCTCCACTTTAGGAGGCTGTTAGTGTTGGTGTTCCACTGGGAACAAGGTTGTGGTTAAAGAAACACTTGGAGCTGCTCTGCGTGTCAAACACTGCTTTGTCTTAAATCGTATGTTTCCAATCAATAAAAATATGTTCACGGATTGAAACCCATGGCTTGTGCCTTCCTGTCATTGGTCATGACGACCATGAAGGTCGCTGCTGTTCTCATTCTGTTCTATTCCACACTTGGGGGCTGATGGATTTGTTGGTGGCGGCATTAGTGCCCCCCCGGGGTACGGCCGGCAATCACCCTGGCCACCCCTCTCCTCTGCGGTCTCTCTTCTATCCTCGGGACCCTCTCCAGCCATTGATGTGATAGAAAGAGGACAGTCCCCAAGGCCAGGGCGATAGAGGCCTAACAGCTGTGGGACAGTCCCAGAGCTCCAGACGGTCCCCTCCCTTCTTCCAGGGCTCTGCCCCCTTCCTCCTCCTCCTGCAACCACAGGCATAGCTGAATCCCTCAGTCCTGGTCAAGTGGTTGGGGCCTGGGAACCAGATGCTGCCATTCTCACCCACATCGGAGGACTGTGGTAAGACCAGCCTCTTGCCACAGGAAGCTCACACACCGGCTGAAGGAAGGGACTTCAGCTTCTGCATCCGTGTCCCAGCCCTTAACCTATCTGTTCCAATCTGCATAAAACATAAGGGATTGTCAGGAAAAAGAAAAACAGTGGCTGTTTCCCAGACTGAGGACCTTGGGAAATCATACTGTGAGGCCTCTCTTGTTATTCTGAGGCCTCCAACCACATTCTTTCAAAATTCTTAAAAGGCAGTATTAATAGAGATGAGTTATTTCAAGTCATTTGAAAACACAGTAATCTCCCGGTGTGATATGCCCTCACCATAGAAAAACACAAGAACAGAAATCTTAAGCCGTTTCTGGTAAACATTTTGTTGGTGGGTAACACCGATATTCTTACCCTGAGACAGCTCTGACCGTCTCAGTGAAGAGCAAATGTATAATTAGGTCAGGACCAGAAATGTGAGTGTGGGTGTGGGACTAATGAAGTTGAGTAAAAACCCTGTAGTGCTAAATGTGAATTTAAAATGCCAGTGTGCAATTATGATGTATATTATCTTTAAAAAACTGGTTTCCTATTCCACCGAAAGACCTAGAAAAATGGCCAGCCTGGTAGCTGTGAGCACTCCTTGTGCCAAACCTGTTGTTGTCAAATACCACTCCTCGTATCTAAGTGGGACCCGGGTTCTCCGCAGAAATGGGACTGGAAATGAGTAAAGTGAATATAGAACACCTCAGTGCTCCAGAAAGCCAAGAGATGACAAAGACTCCTCAGGTCATGTTGGAAGAAGCAGGGCATCAAGTTCAAAGAGGTCTCCAGGAGGTAAGTTGGGGTAATGTTTACACCAATGTTTAAATGGACTGAAACAGAGGCACCTGGTGACTTAGCCAGTTAGGTGTCCATCTCTCAGCTCAGCTCAGCTCATGATCTCAGCAACACGAGATGGAGTCCTGAGTTGGACCATGTGCTGAGCAAGGAGTCTGTTTGGGAGTCTCCACCCCCCTGCCCCTGTGCGCGCGCTCTCTCTAAAATAAATAAATAAATATATATATTTTTTTAATGGACTGATACACATCAAGTATGCTTAACTCTATAAGCACAGAGTGATGCACAGATAATAATACAAACAATATACAAAATGCATAGTATCACAGCTATAAGGCGTTTTATGTAAGCCTCATGGTAACCACACACAAAAAACATTATGGTGGATATACAAAAGACAGACAGGTTCAAAGTATATCATTACAGAATATTACCAAATCCCAAAGGAAGACCACAAGAAAAAAACAAAGGAACTACAAAACAGTCTGGAAATAATTGACAAGATGACAATAACTATAGTAAGTTCTTATCTATCATAATTCCTTTAAATATAAATGGATTAAACTCTTCAAAAGGTGTAGAGTGGATGGGTTTAAAGGAAAAAAGAAGTCCCAATTCCATGCTGCCTACAAGGGACTCACTTCAGCTTCAAGGTCACACCGAGGCTGACAGTAAGGGATGGAGAAAGATCTCCTGCAAATGGGAAATAAAAGACAGTGGGGGCGGCTGTACTGCCACCAGGGAAAACAGACTCAAGGCAAAATGGTAACAAGAGACAAGGAAGGGCATTATTAATGACAGAGAGGATGTAACAATTATGAGTATTTACCCACCCAGCATCAGAGCACCTAAACATAGCAAATACCAACAGATCCGAAAGTAGTAATAGACACAATAACAGTAGGGAACTTCAGTGCCCCCTTTCATCAACAAACAGATCGCTCATACAGAAAATCAGTGAGGAGACATTGGGTTTGAACTATATTTTAAAGTTTGGTGTACAGGGCACCAAACACACATTCTTCTCAAGCGACATGGGGCGGTCTTCAGAACAGATCATTTGTTAGGTCACAAAACAAACCCTGAACTTAGGAGGATTGAAGTTGTATCGAGTGTTCTCTCTGACAGTAACGTCAGGAAACCGGAGAACAGTAACAGGAAGAAAATGGAAACCTTCACACAGAAGTGGAAAGTAAGCAACATAGCCCTGAACCACCAATGAGTCCAGGAAGAAATCAAAAGGGGCATCCAAAAACCTCTTGAAACAAAAGAAAATGGAAGCACGTCGTACCAAAACATACAGGTTGCAGCGAAGGAGGTAAGTTGCTACCATTTCAATGCTTGTGTCCTCTCAGAATTCATATCAAAACCTTACCTCCTTCTCCCAATGTCCTCCATGTTATTCCTTATGCTCCACAAGTACATGAGACCCTATGATAATTAACTCTCTCTGCTTGACTTATTTCATTCAGCCTAATCTCCTCCAGTTGGGGGAAATCAGAGGGGAGACAAACCATGTGAGACTATGGACTCTCAGAGACAAACTGAGGGTTTTGGACGGTGGGGGTGGGTGGGTTGGGTGAGCCTGGTGGTGGGTGTTGGGGGGCACGGATCGCATGACGCACTGGGTGTGGGGCATAAACAATTAATCTCAGAACACTGAAAAATAAAATAAAATTAAAAAAAAAAAAACTTAACTCCTGAAGATGATGGTGCTAAGAGGTGGGACTTTGGGGAGATGCTCAGGTTATCAGAGAGGAGCCTCCTGAGTGGGATTCGTGTTGTTATAAGAGACCCTGCGGAGCCCCCCAGCCCCTTGTACCCCATGAGGACCCAGGGAAAGGCATCACCTATGAACCAAGAGGTGGGCCCTCGGCAGCAACCACATTGAGTCCGCCAGCACCATGACCTTGGGCTCCCCAGCCCCACCATATAAGAAATAAATTCTGTAGCTCATGAGTCTCCCAGTCTGTGATATTTTGCCGTAGGAGCCCAACGGACTAAGGCAGGGGGTTATGTGACAAACACCGAGACGAAGAAACAAGAAAGATGTCAACTAAACAACTGCTCTTACATCTTAGGGAACTGGGGCCAAAAAGACAAACTAAGCTCCAGGTTGGCAGAAGGGAGGAAATGGCGCAGCTCAGGTGAGGAAGGGCGGGAGACTGTAGAAGAGTAGCTGAAAACAGCGGTGCGGTGAAGGAGGTTTTTGAAAAGATAAAAAAGAGAGTTGATAAAACTTGGGCTAGAGTAACTTAGACTCAAAGAAAACCTGAAGCGAAGCAGAGGACATTACAACAGACCCCACAGAAACGCGACGGATGGTAAGAGATTACCGCGGACAATCATTCACCGACAGAACAGGTACTTCCGACGTGTGTTTTTTTAACACCACAAAATCCTTCCTTTCTCAGCGCTCACGGACTGGATGTCCCACAGTGAACGTGACTCTCTTCCGACACGACGCACCTGGCGTCGGCAGGTGAAGGGATCTCACGGGTGAAGGGCACAGTCCCGCAGGAACACCCCCGGCCCCACGACTGCTGTGTCACCTGTGCTTCTGACTGACCAGTGAGACGTCCAAGATTCCAACAACCCCTCCTTGGGTTTGACAGATTTGCTGGAGCCACCACAGAACTCACAGAAGTGTGTCACCCACTAGACGAATGGTTGCTGATAGAAGCATAAGCTCAGGCGCAGGGGGTAGAAGAGATGCAGGGAGCAAGGTATGGGGAAAGGGCGTGGAGCTTCCGCGCCGGCGAGCACATCACCGTCCCCCAAATCTCCCCATGTTCGCCAGCATGGGACCTCATCAAGTCCTGGTGTTCAAGAGTCTCTATAGAACCTGACCTCTAAGGAACCCCCTCCCCTTCCCAGGGGTAGAGGGGTGAGGCTGAAAGCTCCAAGACCTAGGGCCCCCACCCTGAGTCCCCTCAGCAGCACATACTCAGGTGTGTTCTTTTGAAGACTCCTAAGAAATGACAGAAGATGTTCTTATCACTTGGGAAATACTAAGGTTTTTAGGAGCTTCTTGCCAGAAACTGGAGACAAAAGATTGTATATATTTCTTACCCTACAACAATAACCTAGAAGAAAGGGATGAATTCCTAGAAGTGTACAACCGACCAAGACTGAATCACCAAGAAATAGGAAATCTGGGCGCTCCTTGGTGGCTCAGTCAGTTGAATGCCTGACTTTCAATTTCAGCTCAAGTCATGATCTCAAGGTTGTGAGATCAAGGCCCGCGTCATGGTCCACGTTGCGCTTAAGATTTTCTCTCTCGTTCTGCTCTTCTCCCCATGCCTGCTCATGCCCACTCCCGTCTCTCAAGAAAAGTAAGGAAGAGAGAGAGGGAGGAAGAAGGAGAAAATCCGAGCAGACCAAGAAGACTAAATGGAAAACTTCCCAGCAGAGAAACGTCCAGTCCAGATTGGTTTCACAGAAAACAGAAGCAACATGAATAAGCAGGACCACATCCCACTAAGACGTTTCTGCCCAGCAAAATACAGAAACAAAAACACCATCAAAAGAGTCCTCATGCAGCCTACAGGACGGGAGAAACACGTGTAAACCAAGTATCTGATAAGGGGTTAATATCCAAAACATTTAAGGAACTCGTACAACTCAATAGCAGAAAAACAAATAACTCTGTTAAAAAATGGGCAAAGGGCCCAAAGAGACATTTTTCCAAAGAAAACATATAAGAGCCAACAAGTACATGAAAAAGTGCTTCCATCCCTTATCACCAGGGAAACGCAAACCAAAACCACGAGGAAATCCCACCTCACCCGTCACAATGGCCGGCATCAGACAGGCAAGAACCGGCAGGTGTCGGGGAGGCTGTGGGGTAAGGGGAGCCCTCCTGCTCTGGGGGCGGGAGTGCGAGCGGGGCAGCCACGCTGCAGAACAGGCCGGAGGGTCCTCAGGAGGTTAAAAACAGAGCTGCCCTAGGACGTGCTGATCCCACTTCTGGGTATTTGTCCAAAGGGAGTGAACTCGCTAGCTTGAAGAGAAGCCTCGGCCCCGGTGCGCCCGCGGCGCCATTCAGGGCGGGGAAGGTACGGAGTCCGAAGTGTCTGCCCGCGGACCGGGGGAAAGAAAGCGTAGCTCGTGCTTACGGTGGGCCACGACACGCTGCCTACAAAGAAGGGAATCCTGCCGTTTGTGACAACGTGGATGGGGCTGGAGGGCATCAGCTCCGTGGAAGGAGGCAGACCCAGAAGGACGACCCCTGCAGAATCCCACGGCCGGGCTCTGACGACACGGAGCTCACAGCCGTCAGCCACACAGCGGCGGCCGTCCGGGGCCGGGGGTAGGGGTGGGGACGTCGGTCAAGGGGTACCCACTTCCCGCCGCCGGACCGCCCGTTCCCAGGATGGCACACGCGCCACGGGACTGTCGTTGGCAACACCGGGTTGTGCGCCCGAGAGCCCGAGAGAGCAGCCCTACGTGTCCTCCCTGCAGAAGCGGGGGCTGCGGGCGGCGGGCGATGGAGGCCACCGGGACCGCGTGTGCGAACCTCGAAACCGCAGGGGACGGGCTGGTCCCCACTTGCCAGCCACCCCTCCGTCAAGCTGGGAACAACATGCAGGGCCCTCGGCTGCCTGTGGAGGACGTTGGGAGTGTTTCCCTGCGCGAGAGGAGCTACGGGACAGAATCCTGTTTCCTCCCGCTGCTGCCACCCGCGCTCCTCCGGTCGGCGGGCAGATCCCGGGGGGCCAACGCCGCTCGGGATCAGAGCCCCCCCGTCGTGTAACCCAGGGCAGAAGAGGGGTGTGGGCGGCGGTGGTGAATCATTGCCGGGGAGACGGGGCCGGAGCCGGTCAGGCTGAGAAGGCTCGGGCTCTCATCACACCTCGGATAAGACAAGGCTTGAGAGATCATTAGCCAAAGGCCTGACGGGGCTGCCGCATGGAACACTGAATTCAGGCTATTTACGGGCCCCTTGTTCCTCCTTTCCTGGGGACAGGGTCAGATGGCAGGTGGCAAGCGGCCCCCAAGTCCCCACCACCACCCCCCGGCCGCCGGACGTGGCCATGTGATTCGCACGAGCCCGTGAGCAGAAACTGTGGCGCCGGTTCCCACGGACGCCTTTCCTTCCTCCCGGCGGCCCCGCTCCCAGCGCCCAGGCCGCCCCAGCCGCGTCCCGGGGGAGGAAGGGCGGTGAGCCGGGAGCGGGGCCGAAGCAGGCACTGAACCGTGGGGGCAGCTCGCTCAGAGGCATAATTGGCTGACCCGTCCTGCTTGACCCAGAAAGGTAATAAAATGAAAGCAGAGCCGTGGCCTTGGTTCAGTGGCCAGGCCGGGAGTGGACAGGAAATGGTTTTCAGAGGCAGGAGCGATGCCGAGAGGGGGTTGGTATCGCCTCCCGGGTCATGTGTCTCTGGGGGGCTCCGGACGCCCACTGCTAGCCCCTGCGCCGGGTGGTCCCAGGGGCCACACTCTGCGAGCCCCGTGAGGAGGAGGTGAGCTGGAGGGACTGGCAGGCGCGGCAGCCGGAGGGGCCGGGATGGAGTCGGCCCAGACGCGCAAGGAACCGCAGAATCGTCCCCCGAGCGGCCGCCAGTAGCCCGCAGGAGGCGCTGAGCAGCGAAGGGCACTCAAAGGTCAAATGAACACGAGGCCGCCGGCCGGGAACCCACGGTTATCCCCAAATCACGAGCTGACACGCAGAGTCCCTGTCGGCGGGAGCCCGTTTCCAAAGAGCACGGCTGGGCGCCCGGCCCGCAGGAAGGGCCCCGCACGCCCCGAGCCGGCGGTGACTGTGGTACCAGTCGGATGCCACCCGGGCTTCCAAAGCAGAATGCACGGCCGCCACCCCAGTCCGTCCTGGCGTCGCCCCCTGGTCCCAGCACGGCTCCTCCGCCACTCGGGAACGCCCTCGGCGGCCAGCCCATGGCTCAGCGTCCAACCCACTGCCCAGCCAGACGCCAGGTCGGGGGGAGGCCGGCCCTCCTTACCCTGCGCCCCCGACCTGCGTCCCCAGGAGCCCGCAAGGGCCACCATGCCTTGAAAATAGTCACAAACAAGGGTGCTGGGTGGCTCAGTGGGTGAAGCACCTGCCCTGGGCTCAGTCATGGTCCCAGGGTCCGGGGATCGAGCCCTGCGCCGAGCTCCCTGCTCGGCAGGGAGCCTGCTTCCCCCTCGGCCTCTGCTACGCCCTCCACTCGTGCTCTCTCTGACTCTCCCAGTCTCTCAAATAAACAAAATCTTAAAAAGAAAGAAAGGAAGAAAATAGTCACAGACACACTGACACATCTAATGTGGCATCCTGTCAGCGCAGCTCGCCCGGCAGAGCATGTTAGTCCCTGCCTGCCACGACCCGTCCCCAGGCGTCCCGTCCCTGCCGTGACCCGTCCCCAGGCGTCTCGTCCCTGCGGGTCCTGTCCCCCGTGCGTTGTGCCCCTGCCACGACCCGTCCCCAAGCCTCCTGTCCCTGTACATCACCCTCATCTGCCAATTAATCTGTGCTGACCATTCGGGGCGGTGTAATTACAGGCATCCTGTCCTCTCTACGTGGTGCTTTTATTTACAAAAATGAGCAGCAACTGACTTTTAAGGGGGGGTAAAAACACCAGCGCCCAGGCTCAGGGGCATAGAGGGCCCCCTGGGAAAGACAAGGATAGTGACCCCCCAGCCAGTGGCCAGACCTTGGGACTCAGCAGCCCAGCCCCTCAGGTCACGAGAGCCCGCAGTGGCCTGTCCCCTCTGCCACTCGAACCTCTCAGGGCCGTGAGTCCCGCCCCTTGGTGCCTCCAGTGAGCTCACTGGGAGCGTCCTGAGTGCGGCGCCTCCGACCAGGGCCCTTGCCGGCCCCCGCCTCACCCCTGCCTGCTCTCGGCCCCCACGACCCTCCTTCTCCAAACCGCTTAGGCTGCCGGAACCCGGATGACCGTTGAGCTCTGGCTAGAGGACACGGACGCATCCGTACCCGGGGGCCTCCCTGAGGGCAGGGGGTCTCGGAGCCCTTCCCTCCTGCCGGGTCATGGCTTAAGTGCCCTGCCGGTTGCCGGGACCCTCCCTTTCATGGATGTTCAGTTTGGATCTTCTAAATAAATAGAGTCTGTACCTCCCCAAAGTTTACTCTGGGATCCCTTATTTCAGCTTCTACAGGGTTAAATAAATGTGTAACTTCCACCTGACTCCGCCGCCACGCTTTTGGGACCAACACCGGCTGCCCCCACTGTGCTCCCGACGGTGTGGGTTTGCAGAGCATCACAGAGGCTCAGAGGCTCCCTGTCCCCAGTCCTGGAGGCCAGAGCCTGAGGGCCAGGCACAGGCACAGCCGGGTCCCCTGGGGCCTCTCTCCTCGTGTGTGGACGGCCATGCTCTCCCTGTGCCGTGGGTCTTCCCTCCTTACTTAGCCCGTCTCTGCGACCAAATTTCCGTTTCCATAAGGACCCCAGTCCTGTTGGAACAGGGGTCCCCACGCGGGCCGGCGTCCTCCTGGCTAGCTCTGTCTGCCCCAGCCCCGTTGCCCCAGAAGGCCCGTCTCTGAGGCCCCGGGCTCCGGACACGGACGTGAGCACGGTCTCCCAGGAGCTCGCACACGCCGGGGGCTCGTGGAGCAAGGCAGGCAGACGCCGGAGGGCGGGCTGCACGGCCGGAGCCCCCGCCCCAGGAACCCGGCCCCGCTCGGCCCCGCAGCCGCTCCGAGGGCCTCGTGACCCTCACGACAGACATGCAGGCCGCGGGGCCTCACGACCACGACGGGAGCTCATCCACTCAGCAATGTGGAAACGCCTCAACGCTCTCCCGAGTCCCAACCCCACTCCTCCCGCCAGAAACTTGTAGAAGCACTGGGTCCCCAAATGTCGTTTCGAAAGGTCACCGAGAGCCTCCAAAAGTGAAGATTCCTCAGAGCCAAGCACGGAGACTGGGAGTTTTGAGCCCATGGAAGAGGTGAACCAGGGCCACCGGCCTCCGCGCAGCCTGGGGACCGGCGACGGCGACGCCGGCAAGCTCGCGGGGACCTGCCTTGGTCAGGGAGGAAGCCGGAGAGCGCCTCCCCACCACCGCCATCCTCAGCTACGGGATTCCGGGTCAGGGCAGCCCACGCTGTATGGAAGCCCTCAGCCCACAAGGAAAGTCACCCTTAAGCAAATGTCAGTGATCCCCACAGATGACGGTCCCGGGAGCCAAACTCACAAATCAACACACACACACGCGCGCGCGCGCAGGCCTCGCAGGGTGGGGGAGAGCCAGCAACAGCTACAGACAGAAGAACCCGTCAGGCCAAGGCCCCGGGCCCTGGGACTGTCAGACATGGCACAAAACAGTGCTTTAGAAATAACTAAAGAGGGACGCCTGGGTGGCTCAGTGGGTTAAGCCGCTGCCTTCGGCTCAGGTCATGGTCCCAGGGTCCTGGGATCGAGCCCCGCATCAGGCTCTCTGCTCAGCGGGGAACCTGCTTCCCCTTCTCTCTGCCTGCCTCTCTGCCTACTTGTGATCTCTGTCTGTCGGATAAATAAATAAATTCTTTAAAAAAAAAAAAAAAAAAGGAAAAAGAACTAACTAAAGAAAGAAAACTCCTTTGGAAACGGGAGCAGGGGTGCAGAACAACAATGCTGTCGGGCACAGGGGAGCAGCCAACAAGAAATTCTACGAAGGAAAAGCAAATTAATTGAATTTTAAATTCCAGCTGGGTCTGGCTGGGCCAGATGCAAGGCGGCCCAGGCGCGGGAGTGTAAACACCGGTGCGCTATCTGCCATTCCGCACGGGAACACAGGCGCGGGGGGGGGGGGGGGGGGTGTGTGAGGGAGGAAGCCCGACACACAGACCGCCAGGCCTCCGGAGGGGCTGACGTTCAAAGAGATAACGTGGGAGAATTTTCCAGAATTTACGAGAAATGCTAATACCGAGCTTTGTGGGTCGCAAACAGGATCTAGAGAAACACGCACTCAGCACAGTAAAGCCGCAGAGAATCCGCGCTTCCGAGCAGCCCTGACAGGACATCTGCTTTGTGCCTGGCGCTGTCGTGACGCAGGGGTGGATGAAAGCACCAAAAATTCGCGTCCTGGGGGGGCTGACATTCCGGGGGGCGGGGGGGACCGTCGAAAAGCAATGCGGATCATTCAGTTACAGACGTGTGTCCCGAGGGAGGAAACCGGGCAGGAGTGGGAAGAATTCCCCGTGGGAAGGTGGCCCACGGTAAAGGGTGGGTCCCCTTGGGCAGGGGTCCGGCAGCAAAGACTTGGCAAAGCCGCGAGCCACACGGTTACCCGGGGCAGGGGGTGCTTTCTGGGCCAGCCCGCGCAAAGGCCGTGAGGCAGAAGCCTGCCGAGAGCGAGCGTTTGGGGGAATCAGCAGATCCGTTCCCAAGGTGGGCGCCTTCAGCACGTCTCAGATACCGTAGGCTCCACCGCCAGGGAGGTCGGCGAGTTTGCAGAAAGTCCGAAGCGCCCAGTTAACAGGCTACAGACGCTGGGTGTGCACAGACCCCGCGTTCGGCTGTTGAAACGGGCATTTCTGAGCCGGGACAGGCACGATAAGGCTAATCTCAGCACAGCTGGAGGGAATGTTCTCCAACCCCTCACTGACTTTTGAAAATCAACATCAAAAAGATAACTGGAAAAGCCCCACATTTCTGGAAACTTAAAAACATACCTCCCCATAATGCATAGATTAAAGAAATAATTCCAGCAATTAGACAACATTTTGAAAAGATTTTGCATCAAAACCAGGGAGACAGGCCTGAAGCAGGACAGACCCGAAGAGAATTTATGGCCTGCCTGTTTACATGAGAACACAGGCAAGGGGCCTTCTCACAGGATGTAGAAAGTGCAAGAGGAGGTCACCCGGAAAGCAGCGGTGGGAACGAGCGTCCCCCCCGGGTCCTGCGGAGACCCTGCCGCCACCCCACCCCGGCCGGTGGCGTCCCCTGACCCCCGCTCTCCTGCCTCCCCCTGCAGCCTGGCGGGGTCCTCCTGACCCCGGCACCCCCTCCCCGAGCCACCCACCCTCGGCGGCCGACTCGGAGGCCCGGGAGGTCACTGCGCTCGGGGACCTCCAAAGGGCAGAGGCCCAGCCTCTCCCACGGGCGCCTGAGCCCACGGAGCTCAGCCTGAGGCGGGGAGGGTCCCGGCCGGACTCCAGGGCCCTGTGAGAGAATGTGCTGTCCAGCCGCAGCCCCGTTCCTCACTCCGCAGCTGCAGAGAGGGGCGTCCTGCCCCCACGCCGTGGCCCTTGTCACCTGCCCCTCCTGTGTCCTGACGCGGACGCTTCCCACCTGGGGCTCCCCTGTGAGGGGAGGGGCCCGGCCCTGCAGCTGCTGCCCAGCAGCCCCGGCCCGTTCCTGGGACTCGGCAGAGGCCTTCTTGGGGATGTGGCCTAGAAGTCAGGGTCTTACCAAAACGCGGGACCCAGAGCCCTTCCCAGCTGCTGCTGATGCGGCTTTCTGGGAAGCAGGATGGAGGAAAACGCACCCCAAGAGGAGGGATGTTCAAAGTGCTGCTCCATCAGAACTGTGTCCCCCAAAGCCGTAAGTTGGAGTCCTACAGCCTGGACCTCCGAGTGGGATGGCAGCCCCAGATGAGGCCTTTACAGAGGGGCTCGAGGAAACACGGGGTCCCTGGGCCCTGATCCTGTGTGACTGGGATCCTTACGGGAAGAGGGGATCAGGACACGGACACACAGGAAGGGACGACCCTGTGGGGACCCAAGGGGAGCACAGCCGTCCACACACAAGGAGAGTGGCCTCGGGGGACACCCCCTGCCCACTCCTGCATCCCAGGCGTCAGCCTCCAGGACAGGGGACAGGGAGCGTCTGCTGTGTGAGCCCCATCTGTGGTGTTTGCTGTGGTAACCCCAGTGACTAATACAAGTGACACCGGGTGCCACAGGCAGAGAACCACGAAGGGCTCAGCTTCTCGCGAAGGTGACTGGGTCTCGGGGATGGCAAGTGGGCGTCCCCCGGAATCATCGCGAGAGACAATCTGCGTGGCCAAGTGGACGGCGCTGGGCAAGGGGGGACTGAGAGAGAGGACAGACAGAGCCAGAGCCCCAGGGACAGACACAGAGCCAGAGCCAGAGATAGAGAGACAAAGAGACACAGACAGACAGAGAGAGCCAGAGAGACAGAGACACAGAGGGACAAGACAGAGACCCAGAGAGCCAGAGACACAAAGAGACAGACAGAGAGCCAGAGCCAGAGAACCAGAGAGACAAAGACAGAGAGGGAGAAACAGAAAGGTAGCTCCTGCGTGGGGCCTGGGGGCCGCAGGGCCTGTAAGCCTCTGGCATGATTCGACCCTTTAAATACAAGAACTTTCTCCACTTTGTTGCGCTCACACCCGGGAGCTGGTACCTCGCGACCAGCTTCGCCGCGTCTCCCCGGTAGCCAGCAGGCGGCTCGCGGCGGCCGCGGCTTTGTCTCTGCTCTGAGGTTCCACACGTGAACGCCGCGGTCTCCGGCCTGTGTCGCTCGGCCTAACAGCCCCAAGGGCCGTCCATACGGCTGCCAGCGGCAAGCATTCAGCGATAAAACGCTGGAGATGAACATCCACACGGGCGTCCAGGCCCCGGGGCGACACGGGGACCGTCAGCCTCCCCTCTACAGCGAGCAGCCCAGCCGTCTGGACACAGCCCATGGTCCCAGCCGGCACCAGGCATGCAGGAGGGCAGGCCCGTGGCCCCCACAAGAAATCCAAGGCACCCAACTCTGCTTCTGGCTCCCGACGACCAAGGCCACGTCCGTAAGGGACAGCTGCCCTCAGTGAGGGCTGGTCCCAGGGGACGCTCTGGCCAGGCAGCTGCCTCCAGCCCCTCTGGGCACAGCCGAGCCTGCCCCAACCCCCGGGGTCCCGGCAAGCTGCTGCCATGGGGCAGCCTGTCCAGACCTGTTTGTACAGGGCCGTGCTCATGCAGGTAACAGCCACGCCAAACCCCGGCCCACATCCCTGCCCATCCGAGGCCACTCAGTGAAGGGCTTCCCACTGAGCCCTGTCCTCACGGCGGCTCTGGCCCTGCGGCCCCTGCTGGATCCGGTTACACCGTCCACCCCCAGATGCCAGGACCACGTCCGACACGCTCACACCTGCCAGAAAATTCATGTTCACCCTGGCCCCCACCTTCCCACACCCCTGCCCAGCCAACCATCCTGTGAGGGTCCCACGACCTTGTCCAGCCCTGCAGGCCTGGACTGAAGCCCAAAGCCAAGAGGTTGGAGACTCCCTGCTTTTCCCACAACATGTGAGCTTCCTGGCTATCAGGGCAAAGAGGGAAACACTCTGGCTACAAATTGTTCATGGCCTCAGAGAGAGACCAGACCAGACCTACCACTGATGGCAAGAAAATCCTCCTGATCCTGGGGCTGTCACGGGGGCGGGTTTCATTCGTGCACTCACAACACCGTGGCCCCGTGGCTGGTCCCCCACCCTGGAGGCCACGTGGATACGGGCGGTTACAGGATGGCCTGCAGACCAGACTCTCTGGCCCTGAAATCCGGCTCCTCTGCTGGCCGGCTCTGGGTCATCTGGGAAGTGGGGTGCGCGCCGCCTCCACCTCCAGGGCTGTGGGGTTGAGCGCAGGTAGCAAGGGCCAGGGCTGGGTCTGCGCTACCCCCCCCCCCATGACTGCCCGCTGGGTGTCGGGTGGTCTCTGGAGGGCGGCTGCCCCCAGGCCCAGCACAAGCCCACAATGCCCGGGCCTGGCTGCCAGGAGGCCGCACGGACGGTGCAAGGATGCCACCTCCCGGCCAGCCGGGTCTATAGCAGCGCTTCCGGACCGATCCCGGGCGGAGGGCGGAAGGAAGCTCCGCCTCCCAAGTCTCCCGCAGAGGACGCCGATGGCTCCTCTGGGCCCAGAGTTGGTGCCTCCCGAGGGGGCGGGCGTGGGGGGCGGCGGGCAGGTTGGGGGAGGTTGCAGGGGACTGTGGGCTGCGTCCCTGGGTGATGGGAGCCTGTCCACGCTCCAGTGGATGCTTTGGAGCAATTAACTGCAAATTCTTGTCTGTGCCAACATGAACTTCAAAGGCCTGGGCAGGGGCGGTGGGGGTGGGTGGCAGAGCAGCAGAGGGGGAAGGAATGCTCGGGCTTCCGGACCCTGACCCCTCCTGGCCCTGCAGCTCTAGCTACAAACCCTTGAGAAGCCCGTCTGCCTGGATCCCATGCCCTAGAGCCAAGGCGGGGAGCAGGTTGGGTGGGGCACACGTCCAGCGCCCGCTCAGCCCGTCTCAGCTGGGTTGTGGAAAGATGCTCCTGCTCTCTCCTCCTGTCCAGCTCTCCTGCTCCCCACGGCCCAAGTCACTCTGCTCAGGATCCCCCAACAGTCCCTGATGGCCTGCGGCCCGCTCAGGACTGTGACTGCGGGAACAGGCGTGGCGGGAGCCACATGGGCCTCCGGCGGAGTCTCCAGAGCCCTGGTCCACCTCCCCCACGACACGCACACCTGGACCAAGTCAGGGCAAGACGCGGTACTCGGGGTACTCGGGAGTAAACGTGCAGAACAACGCGGGGAAGCCGTGGGCGTTTTTAGATCCTGGGAAGACAAACGAAATCTCCCTGGGAGAGGAGCACAAAAGGACCAGGACGTGACCGTGTGTCCAGCAGCTCCGCTGACCCTGGCCAGTCTGAAAAGGCCCCACACCTGAGCTCTGTCCTCCGCACCTGCTCCTCTGACCTGCTCCACCTCAACCCACCAGAACCATGGGCTGCTGTGGCTGTTCCGGGGGCTGCGGCTCCGGCTGTGGGGGCTGCGGCTGCTCCCAGTCCAGCTGCTGTGCCCCCACCTGCCAGGGCAAGAGCCGATATAACGGCCACAGGCCTCAGGTGGTCCGCGAACGGGCGGCTCCCCAGGCAATGAGCTGCTCAGGCCTGGACCCATGGAGCCCCGCCCTTTGCCTCTGGAGTAGGACAGTCTGCACCTTTTGAACCGGAAACAGAGTCCCCCACTTGTACTCTTGTCCCCCCAGAAATCTGCTCCCCGTGCACCTCTGCTTTTGCCCTCCCCATGGGAACCTGAGGATGGCCTGTTCCCCCTCTGCCTGTCGCCACTGCCACACCACTAGTTGGGACGAGACCACCCTGGCCCTCCGTGCCCCACGGAGGAGGCCGCATCCCGCTTACAGGCCGGGGGGCAGTGGGCGCAGGTGCAGCCCAGACCTGAGCGCCTCTCTCCCGTGAGATCCCGCTTTGCCCAGCACTCAGGAGCCGCCCGCTCTGCTCATCAGCTTTGCTACTGCTGATCTGCTAGAGTCCAGCCGCACTCTGCGTCCCTCTACATCAATGCCCCGCCCCCTCGGTCCCTCTTCTCTCCGTGGCTCTTCTCTCTTGCCCCTGGGGGGCACAGGGCAGCCTCCCAAGAGGTGCCTCAGCGCCTTCAGCCTCCTGCTGCCTTTACCATGGCCCAAACCCTTCTCCGGGCATCGGCGTGCCCCCAGTATGCGTGACGTCGAGGGACCTCTTACCAAAAGGATCTGGACCCACGTGGGTGTTTCTCTTGGTCTTAAAGGAGGCCTGGGGGGCCCTAAGCAGCAGCGACCCTTGTGAGACGCATCTGGTCTGCCCGGCCAAGGTCAGGGTCCACCTGCCCTATCCTCCTGACCCAACCACCTGAGAGAAAAGGGGGCAGAGGTACTGTGTGGACAAACGCTCAGTCTCAGCAAACCCTGTATCATCTCACGGTCCAGAGAGCCCTGCTGTAGGACAGCACAGCCACGTCACCGGGTGACCCGGCAGTGGGCCACGTGCCCGGGTTTGTTTGGTCAAGCAGGGTCTAGGGATTCTGTTGCGCGACTGGCACTCGAATCACTGGACTTTGAGTAAAACCTTCCATATGCGCGTGGGCCGCAGCCGATCAGATGAAGGCTCTAAGAGTAAAGACCGAGGTTTCCTGCGAAGGAAGGAATCCCCTTAGGGTGGGACGTGGAGAGCCTGCCTGGGCTGCACGCCTGCTGCCTGCCCTACACACCGTGGACTCTCCAGTCCCCACAAGCACATGAGTTGTTTCCTTAACATAAACCTCTTTACACAGACACCACCCGACCGGTGGTGTTTCTCTGGGTACCGGTGCCGCCTCCACTGCAGAGGCAGACAGTGGCCCTGCTGGTGGCTCCCGGGTTATAAGTGCTGGTGGCCTGCCACCCTGTGGCAGGGGATGGTAAGAGCACCTGGAAGCTAGCCAAAACCCAAGTGACTCACCTGAGACCCTTCCTGTGGCCCCAGAAATTGTCACGGGGGCTGCCCAGCTGGTCGGGAGCTTCCGTTCGCAGAAGGGAAGGTCTCAAGATAGCAAACTTGTGTCTCATAATTTCTCCCAAAGCCAGCAGGACCTGAGCGCCGCGACCACAAGGGGTGAAGGGTGGTCCCCGGGGGGGCCCACGGCACCTCCCCCTTACCGTTCCCGAGGGTCCCGAAGCCCTTTTGTTTATGCGGGTCCGTGTGTGACGGGATAGCGGGAGTTCGCGCTGGCCGAGGTTTGGAACACCTGTGGACCAGCTCATTCTCGGTAACGCTGATCCGGGGGTCGGGAGGTGCAGGTTTCCGGTGACGAGCAAAAGGGTCTTGGGGACGCGACGCACCACATGGCAGCCACCGTCGGCCGCGCCGTGTGGGGTGTCGCCCCGCCGCTGAGCGCAGATCTGGACCGTTCTGGCCGCAGGGAAGACAGTGCAACCCCCAGGGGAGGCAGGTGGGGACCGAATGCGTCGCAGCCGCTGCTTCACGATGGATCCGGGTCATCTCGCCGGACACCGACACTTGCAGATGTTGTGACTCAGTCACAGCACAAGAGAACTTGGGAGAAATAGGATTAAATTTTACAAGGAGGGAGTTTATTTCCCTGATAATAAAAGGTTAACACTGAAAAAATTTAAAAATCAGTAAAATCACACGAGTAAGCCCTTTCCGTGTAGACACACGGGACCCGTTTCTTTGAAAAGCGGCTGCCTCCCCCTCCCACCGAGACAGTGGTGAGGGGCCGCTTTGTGGACAGGCGGGCGCTCACCGGCCTCTGTCATCACTGTTGCCACGACCACTGTTCGTGTAGCTTCCGGAAACTTCCCCCATTCACTCTCGAAAGACAGAAAGGGAAACCGATGTCGCGTAATAATTGTGAAGAGAGTGTTGACGTCCTGGACACCCTGATGGGGTGCTGGGGACCTCAGTTTGAGAAACATTGGGATAGCGGTGAGGACACTGGGTTCTGGAGCCAGAGGCCTGGAATCAAGGGGCAGAACCCCCCCCCCCACCAGGTCATTGTGTGACCATGGGAAATGGCATCATGGACTCTCCCCCACAGGGTTGTGAGGTCAAGGAGAAGCCAACCGGGGTCCCAAAGCCATGACCAGTGCACTAGCTTGGACCCCCCGAACAAGCAGAAAAAGCTGCGGTGGCACCGGCTGAGTGAGGAAAAACCCCACAAGGCAGTGAGCCCCCGACCAGAAGCAGCTCTGAAACACCGCCCCCAGCATGTTTCAGAGGCCGCCGCGTCCGTAAAGAGGGGCCGGCCGGCAGCTATGGGGTTAGGGGTTGGCAAGTGCTGTGGGACACACGCACCCAGACCTGGGGCCTGGACGGGCCTCGGCCGGGAGAGCAGAGGGCCGTGTGCTGGGCAGAGGCCCGGGTTCCCACCAGGTCCCGCCGCTCACCTGCTCCCTGGACAGAGCGTCCCGGGGGCCGAGTCCTCCCCATCCTACCCCTCATGTCCCTCTGAAGACAAGCCACCTGTCACCTCCCCCTGCGTGGCAGCTCCGCCTGGGCCCTCAGAAAGGGTCTTCTTCCTGTCCGCTGACTGATGTCGCCCATCCTCCGTTGCGACACGGAGAGTCACCGCAAGCCCAGGCATCTTCTGTGGGGCCTGTTCCCGCCACTGCCACGTCATGGGACTACAGGCAGCCACGGCGCGGAGGGCAGCCACGCGTTCAGGAAGAGACGACCGTGCCTTCCTGGGACTGCCGTCACCACCGGCTTGAGAGCCACGGGATCCCTCCTGTCTGGAGGCCAACGTCCAACATCTGGTGCAGACCAAGCTCCGGAGGCTCTGGGGGAGGGACACTTCTCGCCTCCCCCCACTCCTGGGGCTCCAGGCGTCCCTGCCTGGGCTTGTGGCCATGTGGCTCCTGTCTCTACTCTGTGGTCATGTGGCCCCCGTATGTCCGTCTCTCCTCTTCCTAAGAGGACACCGGTCCTGTTGGATCAGGGCGCACCCCGTGACCTTGTCTTCATTCACTTACATCCACAAAGACCCTGTTTCCAACTAAGGTCACGCTCCCAGGCGTCAGGGGTCAGGACCCGAGCGAACACTCTGGGGGATGCAGGTCAAGCCTCGCTACGTTCCGTCAGCGTCTCCCGGGCTCCGTTGTAACCACTGAGGACTCCGGCCGGCGCGGCGGCTCACTGTCCTTCCCCGCGGACACTGGAAGCCAGGCCGGGTGGAGGCCCAGAGAGCCGGGAGGTGGGGGTGGGGAAACCCGGGCCTGGGGGATGCACCTTCCTGGGGGCGAGGCGCTGCCTCCCTCCCCGCCGCACGGCTGCGCTAGCACAGCCCACGTGGGTACTACATCCCAGGACGGGAAACAAACAGCAGACCAGGTCACTAAGCTGGTCCCGTGTGAGAACCGGGAAAGCAGGTGGGGGCAGGGGGTGGGGGCAGGGGCGGGAACCACGCGGAGCTGTTGCCCGAGCTCACGGCCCACGGCTGTGTCTGCCAACGTGCGCGCTCGTGCGTGTTCCCGGGGCCCGACGGGGTGGGTCGCAGGCAAGAGGCGCAGAGAAACAGCTGTGTCGGGGACGCGAGCCTAGACCGGGAAGCGCCGGAGGACAAGGGGGGCGAGGTCGGGGGCGACGTGGTGCCGGCAGGGAAGTGATGACCGTCTAACATCTGGGCAGATGTATAAAAAGGGCTCCCAGCCCAGGAGGCCCCACACCTGAGCACTGTCCTCTGCACCTGCTCCTCTGACCTGCTCCACCCTCAACCCACCAGAACCATGGGCTGCTGTGGCTGTTCCGGGGGCTGCGGCTCCGGCTGTGGGGTCTGTGGCTCCAGCTGTGGGGGCTGTGGCTCCGGCTGTGGGGGCTGCGGCTCCGGCTGTGGGGGCTGCTGTGTGCCCGTCTGCTGCTGCAAGCCCGTGTGCTGCTGTGTGCCAGCCTGTTCCTGCTCCAGCTGTGGCTCCTGTGGGGGCTGCAAGGGGGGCTGTGGCTCCTGTGGGGGCTGCAAGGGGGGATGTGGCTCGTGTGGCTGCTCCCAGTCCAGCTGCTGCAAGCCCTGCTGCTCCCAGTCCAGCTGCTGTGTCCCCGTCTGCTGCCAGTGCAAGATCTGAGCTGCTGACCACAGACTCAGGTGATTCACTCCATTTCAGGTTTCTCAGGATGCATCCTAGGCTGTGTGTTGTGGCCCTAAGGCTGGAACGCCATCCTATCCTCAGTCTCCACAGCTGGGCAGGCCGGCTGCAGGTGAAGACCGGTAGAGATGCCATCATCCTCCTGCCCATCACGTCCTGATAGAAAGCCAGCATCCCCCAACTCCAGCACCACCCGCAGGGGGGTCCCATGTTCCTCCCTCCCTACCCTCACGGCTTCTTAGAGCTTGAGCCCAGAACCTCCCGGGATCCCTCAAACGAGGGGCCTCTCTGAGCACCTGCAAGTCCATGGTCACTTCTGCGGCTCTTCTTGCATTTTGTTTGGTCCCAGCAAGGCTTGGTGAAACCCTGAAGTAAACACACCCCCACCTTCTCATGGTGAAGTTCTCTCTGGGTCCCACTTGATGAGTGAAAGCCCGGTCTACGCCCCCACCGCGATCACTCCTCCCAAGTGTCTCGCTCTGGCCCTCTCACTCCTGCAGAGGAGGGAGCCCAGGAGCCGTGCAGGACACTGAGTGGGACCGAGGGTCTTCTCAGGTACAGAATTCAGTGAAGGGCACATGGGTGGCTCAGTTGATCAAGTGTCCAACTCTTGATTTTGGCTCAGGTCATGATCTCAGGGTCCTGCGATAGAGCCCGGTGTCGGGCTCCGCCGTCAGAGCAGTCTGCCTGTCCCTCTCCCCTTCTCAGCTTGGGTCCTTTCTCTCTCTCTCAAATAAATAAATAAATCTTTTTTTTAAAAGGAATTCGGTGATGTCATGCAGGGCTCAGGGGAGCGTGTCTGAGGGCACAGACGAACACCCACGGCACGAGGGACTGTGGGAAGAGCACAGGCTGGGCAGTCAGCGCCAGGTGCTGTGTGACCTTTGGTAAGTAACGGGTCCTCCTGGTGCCTCGGTTTCCTCATCTGTAAAACGAAGTCCGTGGGTACCTACCTCACAACGTCGAGGTGAAGACTGAGTGTTCGATCCATGCTAAGTGCTCCGCCGCGCAGGGAGGGCCACCGACATGATCGGGGAGAGAGCTGAACCCAACACAGGAGCCCGACCCTCTCACTGGCCGTTAGAGAGCCGGCGGGTGATGGCAGGCGGACAGTGTCTGGGGTTTCCGGACGTTTGTTCCATGGGGGGGGGGGGGTCACTGAAAGCCCAAATGCACAGGCAGAGCGGTGGAGCACACGGGGCTGCGGAGGCCGCATGATCTGGTCCACGTGGGCATGAGGATGAGGCTGCAGCAGACCTGGTGGAGACCAAATGCTAAGAGGAGGTGTGTGTGTTTCCGGCTGCTGTGGGACGCGCTACCGCACACTCTGAGGCTTAACACAACACACACTTATTATCTCGGTTTCCTCGGGTCTAGGGTCCAGGCTCAGCAAGCCTGGGTCCTCTGCTCAGGTTGCCACGAGGCCAGTGTGGACATCAGCGGCACACGGTTCCCTTCTGGAACTCCCAAGCCTGCTCGGTGTTTTCCTTGTGATTATAGGATCGGGGCTCCCGTTTTCTTCGGAGCCGCGTGCCCATGGCCACTCTCAGCCACTAGAGACCACCCACGGCTCCTTCCCCCGGGACCCCAGAGACTTCACAACGTGGCTGTCTGGTTCCCAGACCAGCAGGAGTTGTCTCTGACTTCTGCTCCAGCACCCGGGCTCCCTTTATAAGAGCTCACTGGCTAGGGCAAGCCCACCCAGCATAGTCTCCCGTTTGATGAACTTGGCTGCTCAGGAGCCTTGATCACGCCTGCGAACATTCCTTTTGCCATATAGCAGAACAAAACCATGGAGGCCGTATCTCACCCTAACCACAGGTTCCACCCATGCTCGAGAAGAAATTATGTAAGAGCAAAGGTAACTGAGGGTCATTTTATACTCCTGCCTGTCACAGTGTCCACAGGACAGGTCGCATTCACAGTGTCCACAGGACAGGTCGCATTCACAGTGTCCATAGGATACCAAAATGGAGGCTTCCCAAGTGTGGTCAGATAACAGGCCTGGAGTTCAGAGTCTTGCAGATCTAGAAGCGATCAGCACTGACAGTGGCAACAAAACCAGGAATGAACAAGGCTGGATAATTTCAGCCTTAAGGTCAATTATAGGGTGTAGAGAAGAGCAGTTGAGGACAGAGCCCTGGGGAGCATGAGCTCTGCGGATGACGGATGATGGAAGAGAAGAAGCGTCAGGGGCTGTCATGGAAGTCACAGGGGTGACAGCAGCTCGGAGGAAGCCCAGTGACCTGGGAGTCTGTGGGGAGCTGAGCTTTGCTGGACTGTACTCACAGTAAGATGTGATTGCGCAGAAAATCCTCAGGAATCTACAGACAAAACAAACACAAACAAAACTCTTGGAGTCAATGAACGCTTTCTGCGTCTAGTAAAGTCATAGGATACAAGGGCAACACACAAAAATCACTCATGTCTATATGATAGCAATGAGCAGTTGGAAACTAAATTTAAAGCTCATTTAGTTTCTCTAAAAAATAAAATGCATAACCATAAATGTAACAAAAAATATACTCAGTGTGCTGAAAACTAAAAAGTGCTAATGAAGGAAACCAAAAAAGATCTATATAAACAGAGAGATACACTATGTTCATGGATTGGAAAACTCACCATAGCTAAGACGTCAACATTCCCACAATGATCTACAGTTAGAAATTTCTATCAAAATCCCAGCAGGGTCCTTTGTAGATATAGACAGGCTGGTTCTAAAACTTATATAGAAAGATAAAGAAACTAAAATAGTCACAGCAATTTTGAAAAAGAATATAGTTGAAGGAATAACTCTACTTGATTTTAAGTCTTTGTATATATCTACAAAAACCAAGACAGTGCGTGGCATCAGGAAAGGAAAGGCACGTAGATCAATGAAACAGTACAGAGAACAGAATGTAGCTAAGAGAGAAGAGACAGTAACAGGATAGAGATTAGTATGTAAGAAATAGAGGGGCGCCAGGAGGGCTCAGTGGGTTAAGCCTCTGCCTTGGCTCAGATCATGATCCCAGGGTCCTGGGATGGAGTTCTGCATCCGGCTCCCTGCTTAACAAGGAGCTTGCTTCCTCCTCTGCCTGCCTCTCCCCCTGCTTGGGGATGCACTCTATCTCTCTCTGTTAAGTGAAATCTTTTTTTAAAAAAAATAATTTATTTTATTTTATTTATTTGAGAGACAGAGAGCGTGAGAGGGGAGATACCAGAGGGAGAATCGAGTCCCCGCTGAGCAGGGAGCCCTATGTGGGACTTGATCCCGGGACTCCAGGATTATGACCTGAGCCAAAGACAGACACTTAACCAACTGAGCCACCAGGTGCCCAAATACAATCTTTAAAAAAAAAAAAAGAATGTAACAAACAGAATGCAACCGAATAGAGAATACAGAAAGAGGCCCACACAAGTAGGGCCATCTGGCTTTGACAAAGATACAAAAACAATTCAATGGTAGAAGTATAGACTTTTCAACAAATAGCACTGAAATAATTAGATACGTGTAGGAGAAAAGGAATCTTGATCTAAACCTCATATTTTTTAAAATATTAACTCAACATAGATCATAGTATGCAAACCACAGAGCTATAAAAAGTCTATAAGAAAACAGAAAAATCTTCATGACTTAGGGTTAGACAGAGAAGGCGTTCTCAGATGTAGCACTAAAGACACGATCTGCCAGAGAACAACCTGCTGAATTGAATTTCATCAAAATTAAGACGGGTCACTCCGTGGAACTCCCATGAAAACAGTGGGAAAACAAGCTCAGGTAGGGAGAAAATACTTGAAAACAACAAATGTGACCGCTGGGCTACAAGACATCTAAGACTTCTCCAAACACAACAGTGAGAAAAACACCCTGATGGAAAAGTGGACAAAAGTCATAAAAAGGCTTTCCAAGGAAGAAGCCGTGTGACGGGCCGGGACTCACTCACCTGAGAAGATGTTCGGAAATTCAAATCAGGGACTCCGGGGTGGCTCAGCCGGTGAAGCCTCTGCCTTCGGCTCAGATCATGATCTGGGGGTCCTGGGAGTGGGGAGTCTGCCCCTCCCTCTGCCTGTGCTCACCTATCTCCGTCTTCCAAATAAATACATAAAATCTTTAAGAGCAAAAAAGAAAACACAGGGACGCCTGGGTGGCTCAGTTGGTTAAGCGGCTGCCTTCGGCTCAGGTCATGATCCCAGCGTCCTGGGATCGAGTCCCACATCGGGCTCCTTGCTCGGCAGGGAGCCTGCTTCTCCCTCTGCCTCTAGCCTGCCACTCTGTGCCTGTGCTTGCGCTCTGTATCTCTCTCTCTCTCTAACAAAAAAAAAAAAAAAAAAGAAAACACAAATTAAAGGCGCAGTGAGACACCCCCACACACTCGCTAGGGTGACTTAAAGTTACTAAAGATGCCAAGCGCCGGTGAGGTTAGGGAACGACCGGGTGTGTGACGCACCCCGGGCGGGGACAGCCGCTCCGCTGGAGGACAGCTCGGCGTTCCCTGGGCCGTGAAACGAACACTACCGCATGGCCCGGTGGCCGCATTCTGCATATTCTCCCTGGAGGACGTCAAACCCCAAAATCCACACACACAGGCAGGCAGCAACCCGAATGCCCCAGAAATGGAGGCGGCTCCACGCCCTGCAGTGAGTCCCCAGACAAGGACGCTGTGAGGCTGTCACCTCGTCTCTGGCGCGGGACGCTGACACTTGTAGGCGCAGCCTCCCTCTTCCTCTTCTGCCCCGAACCGGGACAGGCTGGAAGGGAAGCCTGGTGCCCCCACCACGGTGCAGGCCAGCATCCCGGGGCGCTCCCAGCCAGCCCGCCCTTTGCCCCCTGAACACCCCACACCATCTCCTCGCCCTGCTCGCTCTCCCGTGCTTGGGGGCCACGCTGCTCTCGCCAGAAAGCCTGATGTGAGCAGAACGTGCCGTGTCATGTCAGCACGCCCGTGCACCGCACCAGCCACACGCGGACCTCGGCGCGTGTGGCTTCGTCGGTCTTGACATCTAGACAGAAGTCTGGGCGGAGGACCGTCTTGTCTCGGCGGGGCTGAGAGGCCAAACAAGCAACCCAACAAGCCCCGCCCTCGCGAAGGCGGACGGCCGCAGGAAGCTCAGCCGTCCAAGGGCCGATCTCCTGATCCACGCTGCCACCTGGACCGACCTCGGTGCGGCGGTCGCCCAGGCAGGGTCACACGCTGTGCGGCTATGCTTACCTCACGCTCCCCAGCAGAGTCACTCCCAGGGTGGCCAGGGCTCAGGACTGTGGGGACAGTGGAGTTATCCAGGGACGGATGAGGGCGTGTTTTTAGGGTGACGGGACAGTGCGGAGTCTTGGCCGCGGTCATGCTTCTCTGAAGGCTCAGAGCCTCACAGACGATGAATGACAAGGTAGAGACCGTGGGATCCGAGCAAGTCTGTGCCCGAGTTCACGGTGCTGCCCCGATGTCAACTTCTCGTGTTTGACAATGTCCTGGGGTTACGAGAAAGACGATAATTGAGCAGAGAGAGTGGGGGTGTCCGTGTCTCGCGGGGACAGAGTTTCTACCTGGGAAGATGGAAAGTTCTGGAGACGGATGGTGCGGACGGACGTGGTGCCCTGAGCTGTGGACTTAGACACGCGAACACGGCACATTTTATGTTCTCTGTACTTTACCACAATAATAAAACACAAGTCCTACCACGGGAGGGAGCACAGTGCGGGGTGCCCAGGGAACCCTTCGTGTTTCTTGTGAGTCTGAACATTTCCATATGAAAGCAGGACTTTGTAGGCGCTCCCCTGCTTGTAGGATGAGTGATGGGATCACCCTCGCACCGGCAGACCCCGCAGAAGCTGCCCTCCTGGGTCTCAAGCCTTCGGGGACTGGCGACCTGCTGCCTCCTCTGCTTTCTTCCTCCCGCCGCGGGGATGCCCGCACCTGCGATGTCGCCTCGCCTCGGCGCTGTGGTTTGGAAGCAGATAATTTATGCGCTAGTTTCCCTGCCCTCAGATGGAGGGGAAATTTGCCCCAGGACGGGTCATATCCGGAGTATCACCCGTCCTGGACTCAGATGGTTCCGTGATGGGATCTGGGACTCTCGACCTAATGGTGTTTGACACGACCTGAGTCTGTAACGGGCTGGGAATTTAGGGGCTCTCGGGATACGGTGTGTGCGTCCTGCACATGGGACAAAGGTGGACGTTTGGGGTCCACGAGGCAGACTGTCGTGGGCTGAATGGTGGTCCCCCCAAAATTTACGTCCTGTCCTAATTCCTAGAACCTGTGAGTGTTCCCTTATGTAAGAAAAAAGTAAATGTGAATCGTATTTTGAAAAAGGGTCTTCGCAGATGCAGCAAGTTAAGGATCTTGAGGAGGGGACATTGCCCAGATTATAGGCGGGGTATAGATGCCAACAGGTGTCCTTACCAGAGAGACGCAGAGACAGACAGACGGACAGAACAGGAGGCAGCGGTGTGGCCCAGGACTGTGTTCGGCATGAAATGGGCGTGAGCCCAAGACGCCACGGTAGCTGGAAGAGGTCAAAGAACAGCCCCTCCCCGCAACCCCCGGGAGTGTGGTCCTCACACCTGGATTTAGGGTCTGGCCTCCAGAAGTGTGAGAGAAGAAACTCTCTTGCTTTAAGTCAGCCGGTGTGACGTAACTTTTACAGCAACCGCACCCGCCGACCAGTACTTGCTTCGAGAAATGCATCTGGACCCCAGCTCTCGGTTCCAGGTGACGCATCCAGTACGGGGCTCGGTCCTGTTCCTACCAGAGCTACCCCAGAGCTTTCTGCCTTTTTTTTTTTTTTTTTTTTGGTTTTTATTTTATCATGTTACCTCAGTCACCAGACGGCACAGCATTAGTGTTTGACGTCGTGTTCCAGGTTCATTGTTTCCTAGCACACCCAGTGCGCCGTGCGGTCCGTGCCTCCTTAGTACACATCACCGGGCGGACCCTAAGCCCCGCTCCCTGCGCTCTAAAACCCTCAGTTTGTCTCCCGGAGCCCACAGTCTCCCAGGGTTCGTCCCCCCTTTCAGTTCCCCCTTCCTTCTCCGAATGTCCTACCTGCTATTCCTTATTTTCCACAAATAAGTGAAACCATATGATAAGTGACTTTCTCTGCTTGACTTACTTCACTCAGCAGAACCCCCTCCAGTCCCGTCCACGTCGATGCAAATGCTGGGTGTGCATCATCCTTCCTGCTGGCTGCGGGATACTCCATCGTGGATATGGACCACATCTTTTTTATCCATCCGTCCGTTGAAGGGCATCTTGGCTCTTTCCACAGTTTGGTGATTCTGGCCATTGCTGCCATGAACACTGGGGTACAGATGGCCCTTCTGTTCACGACATCGGTATCTTCGGGGTAAATCCTCAGTAGTGCAATTGCTCTAAAGGCAAAGGAAACAAAAGTGAAAATGAACTTCTGGGACTTCGTCAAGATCAAAAGCTTCTGCACAGCCAAGGTAACAGTCAACAAAACAAAGAGGCAGCCCACGGGATGGGAGAAGATGTTCACAAATGACACTAGAGATAAAGGGCTGGCATCCAGGATCTATAAAGAACTCCTCAGGGACGCCTGGGAGGCTCAGTTGGTTAAGCTGCTGCCTTCGGCTCAGGTCATGATCCCAGCGTCCTGAGATCGAGTCCCACATCGGGCTCCTTGCTTGGCAGGGAGGCTGCTTCTCCCTCTGCCTCTGCCTGCCTCTCTGCCTGCTTGTGCTCGCTCCCGCTTCTCTCTCTATGACAAATAAATAAATAAAATCTTTAAAAAAAAAAAAAAAAAAAAGAACTCCTCAAACTCAACACACACAAAACAGATAATCATAGCAAAAAAATGGGCAGAAGACATGAACAGACACTTCTCCAATGAAGACATGTGAAAAAACGTTCATCGTCACTAGCCATCAGGGAGACTGAAATCAAAACCACGCAGAGATACCATCTTACACTGGTTAGAATGGCCCGAATTAATAGGACAGGAAGCAACACGTGCTGGAGGGAAGTGGAGAAAAGGGACCGCCCCGCACTGCCGGCGGGAAAGCAAGCTGGCGCGGCCACTCTGGAAAACAATGTGGAGGTTTTTTAAGAAGTTAAAAATAGAGCTTCCCTACGAGTGTTCTGCTTTTTGATGGACACGTGGGGTGTGAGCTGTCCTGTGAGCCCAGCACTGACCACAAGAGGCCACTGCGGGCTTGGAACAGGCGGGCGCCTGAGGCCCTGAAGCATTTACTTCACTGGATGTTTTACCACTTTGAATACAAACAGCACCCTGGTTGGCGGCAACCTTAGTGACAGCTCAGAGGGGCCCTCTGGTGCTGGCCCGTCCCCCTCCCCAGCTGTGGATCTCCTCTCCTGCACAGCTTGCTTCAGGGAACGCGGGGCGGAGGGCCCCACCTTCGGACTCTGTAGAAGCATCCGTGGCCCACACAGGCTGCAGAGCCTCTGCTAGTCGGACACCAGAATGAAGGACCACAGCGAGAACAACATTGGGGGTGGGGGAGTGTTTATTTGGGGATTTCACGGTGCAGGTCCTGACTCAGTACACACACCAGAGGGATCGGGGAACAGGAGCCAGCCACGCAGAGATGCTCAGGAGTGGGGCCAACTCTTGGCGGCAAAGGGTCCCTCGGATTAGGGGAACCCACCATCTGCTGCTCCCCTGGGACTCGGCTCCCACTGGAGTCCGAGGTGAGGCGGGCAGGAGGATGAGGATTGGGGGTAGAGTATCTTCAGGAGGAGGGATGGGCCCAGAGGCTGTCATATCTGCAGGAGTCCTGGTCAAGCCAGAGCCCAAGACGGGGCTGGTGTCAGGACCCCGCAGGGGCCACAGAGTGACCTCGGCAAAAATGTATGGTTCCTCAAGAACAGGTAAGAGGGACCCAATTCTACCACATGAATGACGTCTGTCTTCTATCGCAGCAGAACAGGGTCCTCCTGGGTCTGTAGACCAAGTTCCCACACATGGAGAGATAAAGGCTCCAGAGTGAGCTCAGGAGAGGACATGTGAAAGGAGCTGATTCAGGAAAATCACAATATAGGTTTCACCAAACACTGAGAAAGAAACCCAAGGTCTGGGTTCAGAGCTTTAGATGTTCACTGGCAGCAAATGGGGACACAGCAGCTGGACTGGGAGCAGCAGGGCTTGCAGCAGCTGGACTGGGAGCAGCAGGGAACACAGCAGCAGGACTGGGAGCAGCAGGGTTTGCAGCAGCTGGACTGGGAGCAGCAGGGCTTACAGCAGCTGGACTGGGAGCAGCAGGGTTTGCAACAGCTGGACTGGGAGCAGCAGGGGACACAGCAGCTGGACTGGGAGCAGCAGGGCTTACAGCAGCTGGACTGGGAGCAGCAGGGCTTACAGCAGCTGGACTGGGAGCAGCAGGGTTTGCAGCAGCTGGACTGGGAGCAGCAGGGTTTGCAACAGCTGGACTGGGAGCAGCAGGGGACACAGCAGCTGGACTGGGAGCAGCAGGGTTTGCAGCAGCTGGACTGGGAGCAGCAGGGTTTGCAACAGCTGGACTGGGAGCAGCAGGGGACACAGCAGCTGGACTGGGAGCAGCAGGGTTTGCAGCAGCTGGACTGGGAGCAGCAGGGCTTGCAACAGCTGGACTGGGAGCAGCAGGGCTTGCAGCAGCTGGACTGGGAGCAACCACATGAGCCACAGCTGGAGCAGGAACAGGCTGGCACACAGCAGCACACGGGCTTGCAGCAGCAGACGGGCACACAGCAGCTGGAGCCACAGCCCCCACAGCCGGAGCCACAGCCCCCGGAACAGCCACAGCAGCTCATGGTTCTGGTGGGTTGAGGGTGGAGCAGGTCAGAGGAGCAGGTGCGGAGGACAGGTGTTCAGGTGTGGGGCCTCCTGGGCCGGGAGCCCTTTATACACCTGCCCAGGGTCAGGTGAGGTGCTGGACACACGGCCACTTCCTTGTTTCTATTCATGTTCTCTTCCCAGGGAAAATGTGTGTCCTTTTAAAATAACATAAATATTGCTTTATGCCTGTGACACACTTCCTCCTTACACAATGTTTCCCTCTAAACCTTCAAGGTCAGAGTCCTCTCTTCTCTAGTGAGCCTTTGGAAACGAGGCAAGGTTGGTCGGCTCCCGCGCACCGCCCTTTGTGTCCTGGATAGGCTTCTCTGGGAGAAAGACTCGTTACAGAGTTTTTAGTGGTTTCTTTGTTTTGTGGGAACATTTATAAACCTTGGGCTCTCCCGATTCCTGACCCAAACCAAGCATAATCAGAAGCTATGTTCTACACTACGTCTGGGAGCAGAAGCACCTGGGAGGTCTCTGCCCTTGTCCGTCATTTGGGAATCTGGGATTTTCTCAGGTTCCTGGGTCACCAGGTTTCCCTGGAGCGTGTCTTTGTCTGTGACCCCATGACAAGTCCCGTTTCTGTTCTTCTTGGAGTTCATTGTTCTCCAGTGTCCATGGCCCCCCAGCCCTGCCCTTCCCCCGCTGCCGGGTTGTGGGTTCCTGGAGGAGTTCCCCTGCCTGCCCGTCACTGTCCCTGCTCCCTGCGCACCGGATGGCATCTCTCTGTCAGTCCTGAGTCTGAAAGGCTCGGGGGCTTCTCTTAGTTCTTCCTTATCCTAGTTTTCCCTTCTTTTTTCCAATTTTTTTATAGTAAAATACATATAACATAGAATTTACCACCTTAAGCATTTGTAAAAGATTTTATTTGTTTTTTTGAGAGAAAGCGTGAGTGGGAGAGAAGCAGGGGGAGCAGCAGAGGGAGAGAGAGAAGCAGGTCCCCACTGAGCAGGGACCCCGACGCTGGCTCGATCCCAGGACCCCGGGATCATGACCTGAGCTGAAGGCAGACGCTTCACCCCCTGAGCCGCCCAGGCGCCCCCCATCGTAACCAGTTTTAAGTGCACGTTCAGTGACATTCACGCTGCACTCACCCATCTCTACTGTCCATCTCCTCAACTCTTCATTTTGCAAAACTGAGACTCTGTCCCCCTGAGACACCGAGCCCATCCCTCCCCCGGCCCCGGCGCCCTCCGGCCACGGTCCGTCCCCGTGAATGTGTCTGCTCAATAGATCTCGTAGGAGTCGCACAGCCAGGTTGTGTCCTCTGTGTCTGGCCCACTTTCACTCAGTGTCATGTACTCACATTTCCTCCACGTTGTAGCAGGCGTCAGGATTCCCTTCCTTGGCGCGGCTGAGTGACGGTCCCGTGAGGGCTGGACCACACTCGGCTCACCCTGTCTCCCGAGGACAGACCACGGGGTTGTGTCCGACCCTTTGTGGCTGGGAACGTGGCTCTTCGAGACCCGGCTTTCAGTCCTCCCAGGGACATGGCCGGAAGCGGGGCCGCCGGGGCCTACGGTGATTCCGTCTGTAACTTTCTGAGCAGCCACCACGCTGTTCCATGGAGGCTGCCCCGGTGGACGTCCCCGCCGACCCCGCACGGCGTCCCCGTGTCCCCACCGCCTCACTCACACGTGCCACTTTGTGTTTCTTGAAGAGCAGGTGTCCCACGGCGTGTGAGGTGCCCGGGTTTTCCCCCTTAAGGAACCAGAGAGGCTCCGGGGCCTCCTGCTCGGCTCCCAGCATTTTCTGGCCGCCCTGGACACGGTGAAACTCCAGTCCCCTCGTAAGGGATGCCTCTTGGGTGTTGTTCCTGCCCCTCCTTCCAAGCACTCGAAGATCCAGGAGAAGAGTGGGCAGGTGGTCGAAGCTCTGAATCGGGGGCTGCAGGGGACCCTTGTCTGTCCCCCTGCCCACGGAAACTTCTTAAGAATTTCTTAGCGGCTCTGCTCGTCCCTCTGGCCTCTGTCTGGGGCACTTTGGCCACTGAACCCCCGACAGGCACAAGAGCTGCCCTGGGGCTCTTCTCCCCTGGAGTTTAGTGAGTTTTTATTTTCTTGTGTCCCCGCCTCTTTGGCGGGTTCCCCACAACATCTCTGCTCTTGTAGTTTGAGTCATTTTAGTTGATGAGAGTGACGGTCTTTCATGCCGTCCTCCATCCGAATGAGTGTCACCTCCAGCCTCTCTCGGGGAAATGATATCACAGAGAAAGAATACGGACATCCGAAAAAAGACAACTATCGAAAACACAGCATTTGCTACCAAAGAAGAGAAAAAAGCAACTGACCCCCACCCCCACCCCGGAGACGTGTAGCGCAGATGAGGCACGGTCCCTGCTGGTCGCCGTCGGGCTGGAGTCGTTGGCGACCGTGCCTGACTGACCGCCTGACCGGCCCAGGACTGATTTCTTTAAAGAGGAATTGATTCTTAAAGGGTCAGTGTATGGATGGAGCCCCGAGGTGAGACACGGAACGGGAAGGAGTATCCAGACAAAGCAGTCTTCACCTCATTCATAAGAACACAAGCGACCCAGCGGAGAACGGACGAAATATTGACACAGACACGGCCCCGGAGAGGACGTGTGCATGGATAACGCCCCGGGAAGGAGGCCGGACCGCGCTGGCCTTTTTGGAATTGAAAACGGAAGCAAGACACCGTCTCGCACCCAGCAGCGCGGCCGTGGTCCGGGAGACGGGCAGGAGCAGGTGCGGGCAGCTCGCGGAGACAGGCCGGGCCGCACGCCGCTGGCTGGAGTGTCCGTGGGGCAGCCGACGTGGACGACGAGTTTTATGAATTCTCGAAGAGTCAAACATGCATTTACTGTGAGACTCACGCGTTCCAGAGCGAGGAACCTTCCCAGAAGGAAACACACAACCACACCAGGGTCTGCGCACGAGCGTTCACTAACCAAAGAGCCCAAGAGCAGGAGCGACGCAACCGTCGCCTGTCGCCCGCGGGGGAACAGGTTGTCCCGTCCCCACACAGCAGCAAGCCCCGCGGGCCGTGGGGAGCGCGGCAGCAGGCCGGCACCGCAGACCCCCGGTTCGTCAAAGGAAGCTGGACGCAGTGAGCACCTAACGTCCTGCTTCCGGAAATCGCCCCCGGGGGGCGGCTGCCCAGACCCGGGGGGTCTCTCACTGTCCTGGGCCGGTGGCGGGAAGAGGAGCCAAGCACACGAGCGTCCGGGATCTCACGGCGGGGAGGAGACGGTCCCCAGACTGAACCGTGGGGACACTTCGCCACCTTCGCCCATATAATCAATGTCACTGATTTGTGCACGACGTTGTTCCGGAATGCCGGCACTGAGTGTGCCGTGACGTGGGCAGCTGGAAGCAGAGAGAGCCAGTGCCATCGCCGCTGCCTGCCTGGAGGCGCGTCCGGCCGCAGCTGCGGAAAGGGGTCCGCAGGGCCCGGGGTCGGCGCTGAGCTGTGGAGGCAGAACCTGTGCTGCGAGAGGTTAGGACAGCTGGGAGGCGTGGGGACGCAGCCCGCGGGAAGCTCGGAGACCTTCCGAGACGAAGAAGACGCTCGAGGGAGAGAAGTGCCTGGGATTCCGCGGACGCGAGACGCTGCAGAAGCGACGTCTCCCCGGTGTCGGACTCCGATAGGTTTTGCGGGCCGACAGGCACGAGGAGAGCGTCCGGGCCAGCCAGTAGCTCCCCTTGGGGCTGAGCGGGATGGCGAGTGTCGCGAGTCCAGGCGCATTAACGAACCACACCAGACTCGGGGGATCTGTCGAAGCAGGATCTCACTTTATTGAGCGGGGTTGCAGCTCATATTGGGTAGGGGATGGGAAATGAGGTCAGCGGGGAGAGAGCCTATGGGGTTTGGTTACGTAGTCAGTAACTGGGTAGGGTGTGTTGGGCGAGAGGAGGAAATATCAGAGATATGCGGAACTGAAACCGCCACGTTGGCGCCAATACTGCCACGGTGGCGCCTTTTCTAGCCGGAAGAGAAGGCAGGCCAGCGCCATCTTTGCTGTGCCCAACACCCGGGACAGCAGGGGTGGCGGGCACTGCCCAGAGGGGACACAAGGGAGCTTGTCCCCTACAGAGAGAGTGACCCCTCCCTGCCTCACAGACTAACCTTTAAGGGCAAAGGCCATGTGGTTGGGCCTGGTCACTCACAGGCGGCCAATGAGACTGTAACACAGAGAAAGCTGCACAGTCATGCTAGGTCACACACGGGGGCCAATTGAACTACAATTTACCCTAGTAGACATTTGCACTGGCCTATCACCTTGGTCCGAACTGGCACCCAAAAGGAGGGACCCACACTCCTTGGTAGCTAGGGAGACAGTATGCGCCCCCATGACTGGATACCTCCACCTGGCCTGACACACCCTTGTGTTTGGGCTTTGTTACCTGGGACTGGTTTCCCGGGCTTGCTTTTAAGTAAGTCCCTGATGGGGGGCAGGGTCAGTTTTCGTTCTACTGCGTAAACTACAAAATCACTGTTTAACCCAAGATGAAATCCCTCTGGCTAAATAGGCCCTTATAGGAAGAGTGAACGGAAAAAGTCCTCTCGTCGGCGTAGAGGGAGATCCCGCCGAGCCGAGGTGGGATTCAGCGTCTGTGTTTGTCGGAGTGGTGGACACGGCTCCTTCCGCAGGAGACGACCGTCCTCAGAAGGGATCCAGCGTGTGATTTCTGTGCCCACCCAGGCCCCAGCGCACGAGTCAAGTCCACAGAGAGGCAAGTGAGGCGAAAGCAACCTGTGCTCCCGACGTGTTCTGTAGGACGAAAGGCGAAGCGGAGCGCATCTGGGGCCGGAGACAGTGTGGCTCAGCGCAGGGGCACGAGCTCTCTGTCTCTGGGCTCCGGGTCCCGGATGCCACAGCTTTGGTTCAGCCCAGGGACGAACACAAGGGGAGCTCCTCAACCTGATACAGGGCAGCGACCGGACCCACCGCTGACACCACACTTCATGGACTTGCATACTGAAAACTGCGAAACACCATTGAGAGACATCGAAGACCAAGGTAAGCAGAAAGGCACCCGCATCCACATACCGGGAGATGTAACATTGTTGAAACGACAATCTTCCTCAACCGGATTGGCGGACCGAACGCAACCCCTACCAAAATCCCAGTTGCTTTTTGCAGAAACTGACAATCTGATCCTACAACTGATGAAAATTCAAGGAATCTCAGATAATCAAAACAGTCCTGGAAAAAAAAAAGGTGGGGAGGTCATCGCTCCCAGTTTCGAAGTGTGCTTCAGGGTGGCGCTAGCTGGGGTGCTGCGTTGCTGCCCTGAGGACAGATGCACGGACCAGTGCAATGGCACTGAGAGTGCAGAGATGGTGAGTTACGTCCCACGGATCGTCCACAAACGTCCCAGAACACTCCGTGGAGCTTCTTGTTCACAGATGGCACTGACACGACGAGACACCCACCGTCACGGGGAGGAAGTTGGATCTTCACCTCCCATCCTGTATAAAAGCAGCAACAACCACAACAAACCCTCTACCTGGATCAAGTACTTAATCATAAAAGTTGAAACTATACACCACAGGGGCCCCTGGGGGCTCCGTCACTTAAGCCTCTGCCTTTAGCTCAGGTCATGATCTCTGGGTCCTGGAATCGAGCCCCAAGTCAGGCTCCCTGCTCAGTGGGGAGCTTGCTTCTCTCTCTCCCTCCCTCTGCTCATGCTTTCTCTCTCTCTCTCTCTCTCTCTCTCTCTCTCTCTCAAATAAATAAATAAATAAAATTTTTAAAAACTATAAACCACAAGACTCTCAGAAGAAAACATGAACTAGGTCCTTGTGACCTTAGATCAGGCAATGGCTCTGAGATGTGACATCAAAAGCACAAGAAAAAAAAATCAGATAAATTTGACTCCATCAAAATTTAAAATCTTGTGATTCAAAGAACACTGTCAAAAAAATGAAAAGACAGCCTACAGAGGGGAGAAAATATTTGCAAATCACACATTTCTCAACTGGCTTATATTTAGAATACACAAAACTCTTACTACTCTAAAAACCTGTTTTTAAGACAAATAATCCAATTAAAAATTTAGTAAAGGTTTTGAATAGGCATTTTTCCAGGAAGACACACAAATAGATAATAAGCCAATAAAAAATGCTGAACATTATTAGGAAGCAGGGATGTGCCGGTCAGAACCCAGGGAGGTCCCACTCACACTGCCTTGGACGGCAATGATCAAAAAGTCAGAAATAGCGAATGTTGGTGAGGGTGCGGAGAAACTGGAACTCTTGCGGCAGCTCCGCAAATGTTACACAGAGTTACCATAGGACTCAGAAGTTCCACTGCTAGACATCCCCAAGAGATCTGAAAACCGAAGTCACGCAAAAACTCGCGCAGTAATGTTCATAGCGGCACGGCTCCCAGCTGCCACAAAGCGGAAATGCCCACATGCCTACCAACGGAGGCGTGGATCAACAGAATGGGGTATAGCCCACGACGGAATGTTACTTAGCCCTAAAGAGCTACAAAGTTCTGATCCATGCTATGACATAAACTCAAAGAAACTACGCCGAGGGAAAGAAGACAGACACAAAAGGCCACATATAACCCCATTTATGTGAAATGTCCAAAGTAGGTGAATCCACAAAGCCAGGAAGAAGGTTAGCATTCTGGGGGGACTGGGTGGGAATGGAGGAGTGGAGGCTACCTGCTAACATTCGGGGTTTCTTTGGGGGTGATGAAAATGTCTGGAAGGAGATGGGAGTAGTAGCTGTATTACTTTGTGAATCTACTAAAAACCACTGAATCGTATACACTAAACGGTTATTTTGTCATATATGAATTATATCTCAATTTTAAAATCCATGTCCTATGACTTTGTTTTGGAATAACCCGTATAGTAAACATACCAAATCACCCCGCGGTTTCCACGGAAGGTGTGTAGTTAAGTCGCTGACTTCAGACTTTGAAGGTAAAAATTGTAAGTAACCGTAAGTAAATTTAAAGGCAGTACTGACATATTTAGAATAAGTTGGTGTTTACTATATTCAAAGGCTATATTTATCTGGCCCATATACATTACACAGTAAAAGAGTCTTCGATTTTTAGGGGATTTTAAAGTGTCTTACAGAGGGAAACCCCTTCAGTTGGGCATGTAGGGAGTTTGGAAGGGGTCACTTTCAACCTCACAAGAAAACGTTGACCTGAAAACCAACACCCTGCGACAGACCCACCGGAGAACAGAGGTCCCTGGGCACACGGCTGCCACTAGTACCTGGAGAGACAGGGAATCACGACTTATGGAAGCAGAGACCCTGTGGGAACCAGTGCCACAGTGCTGACGTGTCCGAGAGCTATGAACTCCACGTGGACACAACCAAGATTCCCTCGTGCTTTTGGCCAGAGAGGATTGGAGTAGACACTTTGAAACATGCCAGAGAACTCTGTTCTCCATGCGGTCTGCCCTCAGGATAAATCATTTTACCAAGCCTAACCTTGCTGGGGTTTTCTCAGAGCCCAAGGGACCTGGCGGGAGGGAAGGGCCCAGCTCCAGCCCCGGCCCTCACAACCAGCTGGCTGGGAGGAGGAGCAGCTCAGACACATGTGTAAAGGTCGCGGGCCTGCTCACTAAGAGACTCAGGACACTTCCCCCACACACACCTTATTAACACACCCCTACGGGCCTGTTTACCACAATTCCATCCACCTGGTACGTCACGTCTGGCTCTCAACACATAGTTACAAGGCAGACTAGAAGGCAAACAGCGTAGCGGGAAGACACAGAGCAAGCGCCCGAGTTGGACGCAGACATGGCCGGGATTTTGAAATGAACAGAAAAGGAGGCTGGTCGTGCTGCAAGGAGACAGGCAAGAGCAAGCGGGCAGACGTGAGCTCCAGGAGGAAATCCTGAGAAAGAATCAGAGAAAAGCTGAGATCAAGTATCCCGAGACAGAAATGAAAATCCTTGATGGGCTCCTCAGTAGACCAGACACAATGCGGAAAGATTCCATGAACCCAGAGGCAGGTCAGTGGAAACCTCCCAAACTGGGGGCCCCTGGAGGGCTCGGTCTGTGAAGCGTCTGCCTTCGGCTCAGGTCATGATCCGGGTCCTGGGCGCGAGCCTCCTGTCGGGCTCCCTGCTCAGCGGGGCGCCTGCGTCCCCCTCGCTCTCCCTCTGCCCTTCCCACCGTGCTCAACGGCTCGCTCGCTCGCACTCTGCTCTCCCTTCCAAATAAATAAATAAAAATCTTTAAGAAAGAAAGAGAGAAAGAAAGAAAAGGAGAGAGAGAGAAAGTTCCCAAACTGAAAGAGAAGAAAAACGTCTGGGGACACGGAACAGAACATCCAAGAGCTGTGGAATTTCAAGACCTCGAGCAATCGAAACGCGCTCGCACGTGTTCCACCTGGAGCGGGACGGCGGGGAGGCCGGACGGAGCCGCCAGACGCCACCCCTGCGAAGAGAGTCGCCCTAGACACACAGGTCGCTTTTGCCACCACAGGCTTCCCCACTATTTTCACTACGAACCCACTAGCAAAATGTTTGTTTCCAAACCCCATGACCTTGTGCTCTGCTGGTGGAAAGGTCTTAGATCCAGAGGGAGAAATGCTCCCCCCTGGGACACACAGCCCTTCCCCTGGACTGAAGCTTCAGGTGGCCAGTCTGCCACTTTGGGCCCCTCATGCCTCGGAGTCAACAGGCAGCCGGGAGGCTTTGTACTGACTGCAGTGACCGATCCTGATTCCCAGGAAAACTCCGGCCGCTGCCCACACTGGAAGTACGGGAGAGGAGACCGCGCCCAGCAACGGAACTCAGAGGACAACTATGTTAGCGCAGCTCCAGAAGGGCTGCAAATGGCCCAGGCTCTGCACCAGGTCCCAGCCAGAACCCCGGGTGCCACCTGCTCCGAATCCCCACAGGCCCCTGCTGCCCCCAGATGAGCAGGAGGGACACGGCCCTGCTCCCCACCGCCACGGTGGTTTCTGGCTTCCCCCGCTGCCCACACCCTGAGCCCACCCCTCCCACCTCTCACGTGCTGTTTAGGGTTCTGTCAAGACTGTTCAGGCTCCACACAGAGTCAAGAGCTGTGTCGGGGTGATGACCAATAGGGCCCTGAGGCTCTGCTTCTGTCTCCCGACAAAACCCGAGACAGGAGCCTTGTCAGGGGATGGAAGCCATGTGCTGGGGATGAGCGGAACACAACAGGGGTGCTCCGGAATACCAGAACGTGTGCAATATTAAATTCTAAAAAATACTTGGAATTTTTCTGCTGGAAAGTGGCACAAACAGGAACCAGGAAGTGACTGTGTGTCCAGCACCTCACCTGACCCTGAGCAGGTGTATAAAGGGCTCCCAGCCCAGAAGTCTCCACACCTGAGCACCTGTCCTCTGCACCTGCTCCTCTGACCTGATCCACCCTCAACCCACCAGAACCATGAGCTGCTGTGGCTGTTCCGGGGGCTGTGGCTCCAGCTGTGGGGGCTGTGGCTCCGGCTGTGGGGGCTGCGGCTCCAGCTGTGGGGGCTGCGGCTCCAGCTGTGGGGGCTGTGGCTCCGGCTGTGGGGGCTGCTGTGTGCCCGTCTGCTGCTGCAAGCCCGTGTGCTGCTGTGTGCCAGCCTGTTCCTGCTCCAGCTGTGGCTCCTGTGGGGGTTCCAAGGGGGGCTGTGGCTCGTGTGGGAGCTCCAAGGGGGGCTGTGGCTCCTGTGGCTGCTCCAAGGGGGGCTGTGGCTCCTGTGGGGGCTCCAAGGGTGGCTGTGGCTCCTGTGCGGGCTCCAAGGGGGGCTGTGGCTCCTGTGGCTGCTCCAAGGGGGGCTGTGGCTCCTGTGGGGGCTCCAAGGGTGGCTGTGGCTCTTGTGGGGGTTGCAAGGGGGGTTGTGGCTCTTGTGGAGGCTCCAAGGGTGGCTGTGGCTCCTGTGGCTGCTCCCAGTCCAGCTGCTGCAAACCCTGCTGCTCCCAGTCCAGCTGTTGCAAACCCTGTTGCTGCTCTTCAGGCTGTGGGTCATCCTGCTCCCAGTCCAGCTGCTGTGTCCCCTGCTGCTCCCAGTCCAGCTGCTGCAAGCCCTGCTGCTCCCAGTCCAGCTGCTGTGTCCCCTGCTGCTCCCAGTCGAGCTGCTGCAAACCCTGCTGCTCCCAGTGCAGCTGCTGTGTCCCCTGCTGCTCCCAATCCAGCTGCTGCAAGCCCTGCTGCTCCCAGTCCAGCTGTTGCAAACCCTGCTGCTCCCAGTCTAGCTGCTGTGTCCCCTGCTGCTCCCAGTCCAGCTGCTGTCTCCCCATTTGCTGTCAGCGCAAGATCTGATTGGTCAGCACACACCCCCGCTGGCTATAGATCCAGAGCCCTGGGCAGAACTCAGTACTCCATCTCAAACCCCTGAGTCACAGCCCTGGCCTGCTGTTTCCTGGAATCAGAAGCAGATGTGTTTGGGGCACGAACAGCCCACAACACCTGAGAGGGGCCTGTCTCCCTTGCCACCTGTCATCTTATCTGGGAAGGCTCTCAACAACTCCATCTCCCCGGTCACCACAACCTACCAGGACATTCTGATGACTTCTCCTACCCCAGCCCCAGCCCCTGGGCGTCTCCCTGAGGAAAGCGCCTGGTGCTCTCATCCCCCGCATGTTGCAGTATGAAAATTCTGAGATTCTTGACCTTGTTGGACCTTTAAATAAACGTATCCGTTCCCCACAAGTCTTAGCGATAGTGTGATTCTTTCCTTCCTGCTTCTGTCAGTCTCCCACTTCCAACCTCTCCCTGGAGTGATCCCCCCCTTTGGACTTTCTGGGTCCCAGCAGGGTACCCAGTAACCCCCTCTTCCAGGGAACACGGTGTGCTCAGCACCCCTGCACGCACCACACAAGCGTCTGGGGCCCAGGAAAGAACATGCCTGACACCTGCTCAGAGCCGCTCCGGACTGTGGTGCTGGAGGACAGCAAAGGCCCGACAGCCACGAGGGCAACCAGACAGCACAGGGAGATAGGGACCAGCCAAGGCAGGAGTTGGGACAAGCCAACACTCTGGCGAGGTTTGGGGGTAGAATTTTGGACTGGGGAGTTGAGGGGAAGACAAGGCTGCCCTCCTTGTTCCTGAGACAGGGAACCCAAAGTGACCTTCTCCATTGGTCTTAGACATCATTTTGCATAAATATCACAAGATAATATCAGTTGGTTTAATGGTTTGCTGTTTGTTCTAAAGGGATTTATATTTTCAAATCTTAATAAAACAAAATGGGAAATGCCACATTATCCATCTATCATGCCCTGAAATTGTTTGTGTCTTGGAGGCAAACAGACCATCTCCAGAAAAGCCATTCTCTAATCAGGGGGAGAGTGAGCTCTCCGCAAAGAAACCCATTTCTCCCAAGATCTGAAAGTCTGAAGCCCTCAGACACCAGATGTGTGTGTGGATGTGTGCGTGTGCGTGCGTGTGCAAGTATGTGTAAGTGTGTATGTGACAGTGTGTGCAGGCTTGTGCGTGCGTGCAGGGGTGTGTGTGCGAGTGCGTGCATGTGTGCAACCATGTGCGAGTGTGTGTGGGTGTGCCTATGTGGCAAGCGTGTGCATGTCCACGTGTGCAAGTGTGTAAGGTTGCAAGCGTGCCCTTTTTTCAAGAGCAGGAGCCGCCACTTCTATCATCAAAGTCTTGAGTGAACCTCTGCCCCACTCTGACCTTTATTTTCGGTACCGCGGTCTACTCTGGGCAAAGTAAAACCTTCCTGTCCCCCGGGGGACGTGGGGCTGGATGAAGAGCAGAGGAAGGCAGGGAAGGAAACCGACAGTGGTGCTTGTCAGTCCGCCTTTGTGGGCACCAACAGAGAAACATGTCCCTGCTCGGACCCGCCCTGGATTCAGACTGGGGCCGGGGCACCTTCAAGTGGCAGGGGCGGCGAGGGTCACCAGAAGCACCATGGGTGAGGGTGGCCACTTCTGACCCGGGAGAGGCCAGGACAAGATAACCCTAAGTCATGACGCTCACGTGGCTTGTGAGCGGGAAAGCGAAGCACCTCGCTGTACTTCTCTCTATTTTCCTGCGACTCTAAAACTGTTCTAAAAAGTCTGTTAAAACTAGGGGCGCCTGGGGGGCTCAGTCAGTTAAGCCTCTGCTTCCAGCTCAGGTCGTGATCTCGGGGACCTGGGTTCAAGCCCCACCTCGGGCTCCCTGCTCAGCGGGGAGTGTGCTTCTGCCTCTCCTCCCCACTCATACTCTCTCTCACTTGCTTTGCTCGCTCACGTAAATAAATAAATAAATAGTTTTAAAAAATAATATATGGACTGATAAATCCAGGGTGAGAGGATCATTTGCCCCTTGGCTAGGCCTGTTTGGCTGTTAATGCAACATAAAATCACATGTAGCACGTGTGGCAGCCGCACCACACAGAGCCCCACCTTGAGTGTGCACAGAGCTCAACCACCCCAGGCATTTTTTCTACTAGCCAGGTCACCCCCTCTGTGATCTTGCAATGGTTTGGGATGAGAGAGCAGGGTTGGTTGCATACAGTCCTGTCACATCTTTTCCTACAATTCTATTTTTAACAAGTGGATTTGCACAGGAACATTGGAATGCAGTAGTTGGGGGATTTGGAGCAATGGGTGATATTTGTTTCCAGAATGATCCCGTGTGTGATTGCTGCGATGTTACGGTGCAAGAGTCAAGAGCAGCAACCACAGTGGAAACAGACCCTGAGATGCAGAGTTGGTGGCGTGCCCGCACGGCGCCCCGACCCGTGGGCAATGCTGGCGAAGGCCGTGCTCAGGCCTGAACGTGAGGGTGCAGAGCAGTGACAGTAATGAGAGAAGCTCCAGGACTGTGCAGGTGGAGTGAGCAAGAGTCCCGGGAGGGTCCGTCTGCAAACCAGGAAGGGGCCAGATGCTGCCTGTCATGTTACCAGGAGTCTGGGAAGCTGGAGTGAGCAAGGGTAGCCAGTCAAATAGGGTCAGGCCAAGGGGGTGCCCCTGGCATCACAGTTGTAATACACGCGCTCAAGCACAAGGGTTAGGGTCAGGGTTAGGGCGTCCGCCATCTCCTGGACTGGGTGGCAGAGGACCAAACTGCACAAAGTGCAGTTGGAAGGCTGGCTTGCCAGGACTTCCCGGGCACACGGTAGAGCCTGCACTGGCAAGCCTCTTTTGTGACGAGCCAGGTGGGACATGCCACAGGCTTCACAAGTCAGCAGGCCACTGAGGTGAGAACCAGCCACAGACTATGTAAATGAACAGGCAAGGCTGTTCTCCAGTAAACTTCACAGATGAAAATGGAAGGCTGTACTGCCAGCCCCCGCCCTAAGGGAAGGGGTCCAGGGGTCCAGGGAGAGGAGGACATTTCTCAGGGTCGATTAGGGATGACTTGTCTGCTCCTCTCCCCCACAAAACACTATCTGGTGAGGTCAGGAGGCCGAGTCCCTGTTGAGGGATGAAGAAATGTGTTAGTGAGGAGAGTCTCGGCATCCTTGCAAAGTTCTTTGTGGCTGTCCTCTTCTGGCCAGAGATATTTACCGTGGGGGTCGCCAAAGGCATCCCAGGCCCCCTCACGCCCTTGCGACTCCAGCTAGCCCTTAGCTGTCAGAGGCAAGTGCTCCACTCACCCCAGGAATCTGCAGGCAGGGACCGATGAGACCGAGTGTGCTTTGACCACAGGCATTTATAGCAGGAGCAGCTGATTGGGGCTGGACAGCCCACTGAGCTGCTACTTGATCTAAATTAGCAGGAAAACTCTAGGTCCAGTGGCAAAAACACCACCCAAAGCACCATGATGGAGATTTTCAGCCTCTGGCCGCGTTCCTAAACCTGAGTCACATCACAGGTCTGGAGCCCACTGATCAGCAGCAAGGCCAGATCCCCCTGCAGGAGGGCCCTGCAGACAGCGACATGCATGGCTGTTCTCCTCGGCCCCTCTGGAGGGGTCCACAGCCTGGCCAGAGAAAGGGCAAGAGGGTCACCAGATACCAGCCTTAAATCAGTGCTGGTCCTCGGGGACCCAAATACTATGGTGGTGCACTACTCAGAGTAAAGGCCCACGGAAGTCAGCAGAAGCATGTGTCGTGGCCTTGGGAAGCCTTAGAGTGGGTCTCGTGGGTCTGCGAACCATCCTGAGTCTGCGTGCCCACGGGGAATAGATAACAGGAAAACACTACTGACGGAATCTCCATACTGCTTTCCAGAACAAGAGTGTGGCAACAAGATGAAAGCCAGCAGAACTACCCCAATACGTGCACGCACACACACACATACATGCACACACGCACATGCACATGCACATGTGCACAAACGCAAAACCAAAGTCAGCATGGCTTCCCCAGGGGAATCCAGAGCTCAGAGCCTCCAGGACAGATCTGGAAGATGCAGGACCAATGATCCCAGCCCTCCCTCATGGGCCTCTCCTGTCTGACCCGTACAAAATCCGGATGGGTCTCAGACAAAGGCTGTGGGTTATTTGAACAAGTGTGTGGTGATGTCACTCACAGCTGCTTTTCTGGGCAGTACTGACCTGGCAGAGGTCTTCTCCTCCAGTCCCCACAGCGGAGATCATCAGGGCAGTAACACACTCCTGCTGTTTCCCTCAACACGAGACCACGCCTCCACCCTGATGTTCTCCATGACTGCTTCGATGGTCCACATGTCCAGGAACATGGCACTGCACTGCTCCATGATGGAACCATGTCAGCTGACTCAGCAGAAACACTTCACCCCCCCAGGAGAAGCCCCACAGCCCCACAGTGGGACACAGGCATACTCGAGGACAGGCGCAGACCCTGTAACACGGGTGTGGCTCCTATGGATCCCATGGTTGAGGAAGCCTCAAAACATTCCTTCTGAAGCGGGGCAAGGTTGCTGTACCTTCTAAAACACACCATTTGCTGAGCCTTGTAGGATTTTCACATACATTTGGGCATGTCGAGTTCAACCATTAAGTAAACAACTTCCAGGTGTGAGCAGGCTCCCACCGACAGATTTTGCAGGAGAGCCAGGCTGTAACCCAACTGGCCGTTAGAGCCACGTGAGCACGTGCACCCACTGGCGCATGAGGGGTCCGTGGTGGGCAAACACTTTCTGGAGCCTGGCAGACCCCACGTAGCTGGTCCCCTATGCCAGAAGCAAGCCCAAGTTTTTACCCCCACCTCCAGCCACAGAGTGAAGGCACAGGGCTCAGCACAAGGGTGGGTGGGGCACTCCATGGTGTGACAGGTCAACCCCCATGGGAGGAAGCCCCGTGTGGCTTCCATCTCTGTGTCAATAGCAGTCCTGCAGAAAGAATCAGGAATGACTGTTCAAAGAGGAAGACATCCCACAGAATGGGCCGCCTTGTCTACCTGCCTATGGGGAGGTCCTCTGAGGTGGGCGCCCTCCCCAGGGCACGTAGACGGGACGTGAGTGACTGCACACTCTGTGCCCATTTCTCACCACCGAGCTTCCAGTCGTGCAAATCTTCAGTGGCTTGTGATGGTGCAGCCATCCACCTCTGGTGCAGAGAGAGGCACAGGCCAGGCCCTGGGGTGTCTTCATCCATGGGGGCCATTGGGAAATCTGCTCGAGGCCCCACATGGAGGGCAGAAGCTAACCTGGAAGTCCTCCCGTGCGAGCCACAGTCCAAAGGGACAGCAGAGGGGGCCCAGGAGATGTCTGCAGTGTGGGTCAGAGGGAATGAGGGGAGCCACCAGCCAGCGTGCAGGACAGAAAGCACACCTTGGGATTCACGGGCACACGTTATTGAACAGGGACAGCTCACATTCACCAGGACAAGGGCTCGGATAATTCTTATCTGGTTGGTGAAGAACCTGTACTTCAGGAGCTCAACAGCGCACCGGACGTGAGATGACAGACCATGAGATCTGTCTGTTTTTAAAGAATTCCACGGGATCAACCAAGATCTTAGTGGTCTTGGGCCTGGGGTTATGGGTGATTTGTTTCCTTCTTGAATTCTCTACTTGTATTTAACTAAGACCGCATTGTTCTTTCAGTACAATACGTAACACAGTCTTGGTTTCAAGTGTGCGGCATAACGGGTCTGTGTTTGTACCTGTTGTGATGTGATCGTAGCATGACCAACACCCATCACCACTCACGGTCACAGGGCTGTTTCTCATGGTGGGAGCGTTCAAGAAGTCCTCTCAGCAGTGTTCAAATAGGCAGCACAGTCTTGCTGGGCACCTGGGCGGCTCCATGGGGTGGACATCCCATTCTTGGTTTGGCTCAGGTCATGATCTCAGGATGGTGGGACTGAACCCCATGTCGGGCTCCATGCTCAGCTGGGAGTCTGCTGGAGATTCCCCCACTCTCACTCTCTCTCTTTCTCCAAAACAAACCAAAAAACCAAACATGTGACACAGTTGGCTGTTGGCTGTTGACTCCGGTGGCCATGCTGTCCGCCACATGCACAGGACTTACCTATTTCACAACTGAAGTTGGTACCTTTTGCCCCTTCACCCATCTTGCCCACTCCCAAGCCCCACCTGGGCAACCACCAGTCTCTTCGCTGTGTCTGTGGACTTGTTCTTGGAATGTTGTTGTTTTTAAGTCCCACATGTATGTGAGATCACACGGTGTTTTACTCCCACTCTCTCATTTCACTGAGCATGATGGTCACAGGGTCCATCCCTGATGCTGAAAATGGCAAGATATCCTTCTTTTCATGGCTGAGTAATATTCCGTTGTTGATGTACACCACATCCTCTCTACCCGTTCATCTTCAGCAGACACAGGCTGCTTCCATATCTTCGCTGTTGTCAATAGTGCTACAATGGACATGGGGGTGCAGGGATCTTTTCAAGTTAGTGTTTTCATTTCATTTGGATAAAGACCCAGAAGTGGAATTACTGGATCATATGGTAATTCTATTCTTAATTTTTTGAGGAACCTCCATACTCTTTTCCACAGAGGCTGCACCAACTTCCATTGCCACCAATAGGACACGAGGGTTCCCTTTCTCTGCATCCTTACCAACACCTGCTGTTTCTTATCTTTTTGATTCTAGGTATTCTGATAGGTGTGGGGTGATACCTGACTGTGGTTTTGATTTGTATTTCCCTGATGGTCAGCGATGTTGAACATCTTTTCATGTGTCTCTTGATAATTGTAGGTCTTCTTTGGAAAATTGCACATTTATGAATCAGATTGTTCTTTACTGAGTTGTATAAGTTCTTTATATATTTCAATATTAATCCCTTATCGGATAAGCAATTTGCAAATATTTTCTTCCATTCAGTATGTTTCATTTTCATTTTGTGGATGGTTTCCTTGGCTGTATAAAAGCTTTTCAGTTTGATACAATCCCACTTGTTTATTTTTGCTTCCGTTGCCTTTGCAAAGACCTCATTTTTATTTATTTACTTATTTTTAAAATAATGTCTACACCCAACATGGGGTTCCAACTCATGATCCCAAGATCAAGAGTTACTCTACTAACTGAGCCAGGCATGTGTCTCTGCAAAGATCTCATTTTTAAAAATGAAATATTAAAATTAAATATGGGAACAGTTTGGGTACCAAAAACTACAGCAAAGGTGAAAAAGAGCCCGGGATCCATCAGTTACATGTTGCTACAAGATAACTAGAAACATCATAAATCCTGGAATTGTTTCTTTTTACAGGAAATAAGCAAGATGAGGTCAAAGACAAATTTAGACACTTAGGAAGGCATCTGTTGGATGAAAGCCAACAGAGGGCCATGGATTCCTGAAGTACAAAAAAAGACATCACTCCAGAAAAATAGCACAAGCAGAAACAAGGAAGTGGCCGTGTGCCCAGCATCTCAGCTGACCCTGAGCAGGTGTATAAAGGGCTCCCAGCCCAGAAGGCTCCACACCTGAACACTGTCCTCTGCACCTGCTCCTTTGACCTGATCCACCCTCAACCCACAAGAACCATGAGCTGCTGTGGCTGTTCTGGGGGCTGTGGCTCCGGCTGTGGGGGCTGTGGCTCCAGCTGTGGGGGCTGTGGCTCCAGCTATGGGGGCTGTGGCTCCAGCTGCTGTGTGCCCGTGTGCTGCTGCAAGCCCGTGTGCTGCTGTGTGCCAGCCTGTTCCTGCTCCAGCTGTGGCTCCTGTGGGGGCTCCAAGGGAGGCTGTGGCTCCTGTGGGGGCTCCAAGGGGGGCTGTGGCTCCTGTGGGGGCTCCAAGGGGGGCTGTGGCTCCTGTGGCTGCTCCAAGGGGGGCTGTGGCTCCTGTGGCTGCTCCCAGTCCAGCTGCTGTAAGCCCTGCTGCTGCTCTTCAGGCTGTGGGTCATCCTGCTGTCAATCCAGCTGCTGTGTCCCCTGCTGCTCGCAGTCCAGCTGCTGCAAGCCTTGCTGCTCCCAGTCCAGCTGTTGCAAACCCTGCTGCTCCCAGTCCAGCTGCTGTGTCCCCTGCTGCTCCCAGTCCAGCTGCTGCAAACCCTGCTGCTCCCAGTCCAGCTGCTGCGTCCCCATTTGCTGCCAGTGCAAGATCTGAGGCTATGTCCATGGACCTCAAGTGACCCCCACAGATCTGGGATCTCTAGGAAATGACCAGCTCTCCATACCAAAGCCACTAATTGCAGATCTAAATCCATCTTTTCCAGAATTGGCAGCCCAAATCTCCAGTCCCAGTGGGGTTGCTCCCCAGATAATGAAAGAGAAGTGCATCTAGTCTTACCTTTTGTCCTACTCTAAATCCCCTGCCTCATTTGCCTTGGAGAAAAGTACTTTCCTCCCCCCTCAACAATTACAGTCCCCTCAAGACAGATCCGCAGAGTCATTACCCTCTGCGCCACACGTGGGACTTGGCTGAGCCTGGAAATACCACCAGGTCAGTGGCTGGAGTCCAGGCTTGGGAGGTGCGCCCTGTTCTCCCCTGCCCCACACGTCACCAGGCTCAGCTGTGCACCTCCTTCTGATTCCCCTGTGCTTCTTTCACCTAGGAAGGTCCAGAGTGGACCTTGTGACCTCACTAAATAAACACATTTCTAGCTCAAGCACTCTCTGTCTCCATGATGCCTCTTTAATAGATATTCCAGTGACAAATTAACAAACACCTGCGCATCGCCGATGAGAGTAGAAACAGGTGCAATTATTTTTTCTGAAGATGACTTGGTAATATTTACACCAATTTCACTATTGCTAGTATTATTTTACTTGCTTTGGGAACATTATTCAATGTAATTATCAAAGAGAATGAAATGCAAAATGTAACAATTGAAAAGAAAAAGCAAAATGATCATTATTTACAGATGGTTCCATTGTACAACTGGAAAAAAATAAAAACAAGTCAAATGAATAATACTCAAAATGGAAGTATTTGGATAGAGGGCCAGGCGTGTAATTAACATGTGATATTAATGTCTCTCTATTCGCATATAACAGACAGAAATATGATAAAAGGAAGCCCACCCTCTACATAGGAGGCTTGTAAGAAACACTTTTAAAAGAAAAGCTGCACTTCTGGTGCTAAAAACTGAAACTGTCCAGATGGCCACTAATAGCAGGAAAGAATGTTTATTTGTGACATAGTCACTCAGTGAGCCACTTCGTGTCAATGAGAACCCTACAGACACAGTGTTGAGAAAAGGAAGCCAGACAGGGCACCTGGGGCTCAATTGGTTAAATGTCTGCCTTCGGCTCAGGTCATGATCCCAGGGTCCTGGGGTTGAGCTCCGGATCGAGCTCCCTGCTCTGCGGGGAGTCTGCTTCTCCCTCTGCCCCACCACTCTCACTCACTCACTCTCTCCCTCATATATAAAATGTTAAAAACAAGAAGAAGCCAGACAAAGGGATATATATTTTATGACTACTTTTTTATGAAGCACACATGCGAAAACAACAACAAAAAACGCTTATCTATTTCACCAAAGGTCAGGATAGGGGTCCCTTTAGTGGGAAAGTGGCTGGGAGGGCGACACAGAGCGTTTCTATGGTCTGGTGATGAGCTATTTCTAAATCTGAGTACTGGTCACATGTGTATCCCATTGGTGGAAATTCAGCATGCTGCCTTACGTTCATTTTTCTCCATGAATTTGTATTTCAGTAAAATTTTTCATGAAAGTCTTTAAAAATCTATGTGAAGAAAGCTGGAATATACTGAGACACAAACAAAAGAATAGATAATTCTTATTTTAATAGGAAGTTTTAATATTTTAATCAAGTCAATTCTCCCTAAATTAATCTAGACATTTGATCTGAATAAATATACCAAGAAAGTATTTTAAGTAGCTTTGCTGGTTGTAACATTTATACAGAAAACAATAGCCATGAAAATGCTAAAAAGGAAGTGGGCCAGATATCAAAACTTACTACAGAGTATGATAATTCAAACAACCTAACATAAACACATGAAAATCCAGTAGATAAATATAAAAGAAAAGAGATACCAGAAACAGAACCAAACATGCATGAAATACCTACATGAAAAAGATAGCATTTTAAATTCATAAGAAAAAATATTGTTCCATATATGGTGTTAAAACAATTATGTAGGATCTAAGAAAATTAAAATTGGGTGATTACCTCACCTCTTAATCCAAAAATAAATTCCATACAGAGTATGGGATAAAGACATAAACAGAAGTAGAAATAAAAATAAAAATAATTAAAAGTAAATAGGAATTTTTTAAGTAACATTATAAGAGAATAGTTCTTTCTAAGCATGACACAAAATTCAGCAGTCCACTAAAGAAATGAGTGATAAAATTTGGTATAAAAGAAAAATAAACGAAAATACCTGCATGGCAAAAGGAAAAATTTCTAACAATGTCAACAGATAATTAACAAAGAACAATCTGATGTCTGAGGTGCTGGCATCTGTCTTGTCTGACACACAGAACTGACTAGAATAGTGGCTTTGTTTAGAAGCCACTCAAAAAAAAAAAAAAAAAGCCACTGCAAGCATACACGATCACATGACACATTAAAGCCACAGTTCCAGAGCAGATGCCAGAGGGTTCCAAAGATTACAGGCTTCTGAGAAACAGGGACAAAATGTTTAGAGATTTTGGGATGACTGAGAGCACACACACACAAACTCCAAGAAGACACACATCCTCAGAAAAGGTTTGAGAGGTTCCAGAACCTCTAGCTAGGCTAATCAGTGAATGTCACCCACTGTACAAAGCCAGTCAGTAAGACTGGGAGGGGCCGTTGTTTATTTAAATAACGAAGTCTCAATGACAACAATAAAAATGCAAATCATACAAAGAAACAGGGATACATGGGACAACCAAATGAATAAAATAAAACTCTAGAAACCAACCAACCCTAAAGAAATAAAGATTTATGAGCTGTCTGACAAAGAGTTTAAAATAAATGTCATAAAGAGGCTCAATGAGCTAAAAGAATGACAACTGAATGAAATCAGGAAAATAATGCAAGCACAAAATGAGAATATCAACAAAGAGAAAAAACATTTTTCAAAAAAAATAGAACAGAAATACTAGAGCTGAAAAATACAATAATGGAACTGAAAACATTTACTAGAGGGATTAAATGGAAAACTTGTGAGTTTGAAGACAGGTTGTTGAAATCAAATCCGAAAAGCATGAAGAAAAGTGAAGAGAGCCTACGGATGTGTGGGTCGTCATGAAGGAGACCGATATATGCATTGTGGGAGTCCCAACAGACGCTGCAGAAGACAAAGAGGCAGAGAGTTTATTTGAAGAAATAATGGACAAAAACTTCTAATCTGAGGAAATAAATGGATGTATAAATTCAAGAAGCTCAAAGAACTCCAGTCATATTAAATCCAAAAAGATTCACATTGAGATACATTACAAACTGTCATTTGCAATTTTTCCCTTAGAACATATTTCTTGAAGGCTATTTGCTAGGCAAATGGGTATATTCATTAAGTGCAGATAAATATATATTTTGAATTGCTGATTTGTTTTTGATAAGCAGTAACCCCACATAGTAAATATAACACACTCTATTGCCGCTGTGCAACTTATCACAAATTTAACGTCTTAAAATGACACCAATTTATTATCTTACAGTTCTGGGGATTGGAAGACTCACCAGGTCTAAATAAAGGAGTCAGCAAGTCTGAGTCTCCCCTGGAGGCTCAAGGGAAGAATCCATTTCCTTGCCTTTTCTAGTTCCTAGGAATCGCCTATGTTCCTTGGCTCATCCCCAACCCCTTCCATCTCTAAAGCACATCACTCCAGTCTCCAGTTTTGTGGTTATGTCTCCTTCTCTGGCTCTCAAAGGACCTTCATATAAAGATTCCCTCTCACAAAGACCTTGGTGATTCCACTGGGTACGCCAGGATTATCCAGCATAATCTCCCATCTCAAGACTGTTAATCACATCTGCACAGTCTCCTTTACCATGTGAGGTAACATATTCATAAGTCCCAGGGATTAGGACATCCTTGGGGGACTGGAATCCAAACCACCCAGGACATAGGATTTGCCCTGGGAATGGATTAGGAGTGAAGGGAAAGGAACAGAAGAATAAGCACTGCTAAAGATGAGTTTATAATACATAAAAATTAAAAAATAAACTTTCATGAGCTATCATGAGCTATCAATATTTTCATGAGCTATCAGTATTTACAATAAACAGAAGGATCAAGAACCTAAACTTATAAATTAGAAAAAAAGAATATGAAAAAAATGCTATAAGCACATATATCTAAAACTATTAAAAATGTAAATAACTGCATTTGTATAGAAAGAATAAACTTTAAAAATAGATTTATAGGAGTGTTCATAGAGAATTACCAATATGAAATGCAATGTCACTAAAATTAAAAATCCAACATCCCAGTTAAACAGAAAAGTACATACAGATACAGGAGAGTCATAGGAAAGGAAATCAATCGGGATGCAGTATGGAAAAATATTTGAATATGAAAAGACCCTTAAGACACATGAAGACTAGAATGAAAATGTTCAATATATATCTTATGTGAATTTTGGAAGAAGAGTACAGAGGCAGTAGATAAAATTCAATATTTGGACCCAATAATCATCCAAAATTAATAAAAGGATGAAGTTCATATTGGATCATCGCAAATCTAAAGCATGACAAATAAAAATATAAGTAAATCCAAACCTAGACCCATCATAGCAAAACCTCAGAACACAACAGTAAGTAAAAAAAAATCTTAAAAGGTATCAGAGAAAAAAATTAACTTATAATTCAACTGACAACAAACTTCTCAATGAAAGGGCAAGGAAGTAAAAAAAAAAGTCGGGAGGGTTCAAATACTAAGCAGGAAATTTTCAACCTAGAATTCTATACCCAGCTAAATTATCAGCCAATAATTAAGTATAAAATAAAGATACTTCCAGCAAAATTCAGACTGATGGAACTTACCCACCAGCAGACCTTTGCAGTAGTAACTTACTATGAATGTAATTCAGGAAGAAGGAAATTAAACCGAGAGGCGAGGAACAGGTTACTAAAGGAAACCATCACGTGAGAAGATATAAACCATGTTGGCTAAAAAAACAAACAGAACCTCTTACACGTTGGTGGGAATGCAAGCTGGTGCAGCCCCTGTGGAAAACAGTGTGGAGGTTCCTCAAAACGTTGAAAATAGAGCCACCCTATGATCCAGCAGTCACACTACTCGCTATTTAGTCAAAGGATACAAACATAGTGATTGGGGTCACATGCACCCCAATGTTTATGGCAGCAATGTCCACAATAGCCAAACCATGGGAAGATCCCAGACGTCCCCTGACAGATGAATGGATAAGTAAGATGCGAGATATATGTTACTCAGCCATCAAAAGAATGAGATCTTGCCATTTGTGTTGACACAGATGGAACTAGAGGGTATTACGCTAAGTGAAATAAGTCAGTCAGAGAAAAACAAATACTATATGATTTCACTCGTGTGTGGCATTTAAGAAACAAAACAAATGAACACAGGGAAAGGGAAGGAAAAATAAGATGAAAATTGAGAGGGAGGCAAACCATAAGAGACTCTTAACTCTAGGAAATAAACTCGGGGTTGCTGGAGGGGAGGGGGCGGGGGGAAGGGTAGCTGCGGGACAGGCATGAAGGAGGCACTAGACGGAATGAGTGCTGCGCGTTATATGCAACTGATAAATCACTACATTCTACCTCTGAAACTAGTTTTTAAGAAGTGAAAAATAAGGTGTGCCTGGGTGGCTCAGTGGGTTAAAGCCTCTGCCTTCGGCTCAGGTCATGATCCCAGGGTCCTGGGATCAAGCCCCACATCGGGCTCTCTGCTCCAAGGGGAGTCTGCTTCCTCCTCTCTCTGTCTGCCTCTCTGCCTACTACTTGTGATCTCTGTCTGTCAAATAAATAAATAAAATCTTTTAAAAATTAAAAAAAAAAATAAAAATAAAAAAATAAAAAAAGAAGTGAAAAATAAAAATCTTGCAAAATCAAAAAAGTGTACAAAAAGATTCTTCAGTGGGTAAGTGGGATCAATAAGCTTTAGACTCTACTTCAGACCTAGAATTGCTTTGCCTTTAGTAATGCTTTAACCTTCATTTATTCTCACTAAGTGGAGAAAGATCTGAAGTCATACAGTCTCTGATTTTAGAATCCTGATTTCCTGTGGTTTTTAGAAAACTGGTACCCATGTACTGAGTCATCCGTGCATATGCCACACAGATTCTTCTGTGTTTGTGTAGAGTAGGGGTTGAGTGTCATGACTTCTCCCCGATCTTTGCTCTCAACTGACTACCTTCCATCCTATTTCACAGAGAAAACGGAACCCTCAGAAAGGACCGCCGTAGCTTCGTGACCCACATCTACTTCCCATAGCTCCTGTGCCGGTCACCTGGCCCACCTCCTGGGATAGGTCATGAACAGTCCCTGCTCCAGCCTAAGGCCAGCCCCAGCCCAACTTGTCCCTTCTAGTCCATTCAAGGCGTCTCTCCAAGACTCTTCCCCACGCACCTGCATCACCTAGGGAAGCACTCCGTCATTATCATCCATAAAATAACTTGACCTGGGAAAGTTCTGGAGGCAGGTGGTGGTGGTAATGGTACAGCACAAATGCACTTAATACTACTGACTGTTGGCTTGAAAATGGAGAAGATGGCAAATTCTAAGTTTTGTGTTTCATTGTTTTCACATTTTAAAAAACGGTGTTATTTTTCACATCTTAAACTCTTGAATCCACTTCTCTCTCAAACTATTGTCCTACTTCCCTACTCACTTACCAGGACGGCCTTTGAAAGACTGAGGTTCACCGTCTCTTCTCTCCTCACTCCCACACTTCCTCTCGGGAAACATCGTCTTAAAAGTCTACTTTATCTAACACTAAAGCAAAAATATGCTCTGGTCTTTTGGGTTAATATCTTCCTTCTGTATATTTTCCTGTTTATTTTCAACATTCCTGTGCCATTACATTTTGTAACTGTTCTCTTAACAGATTTTTAAAACCCTGAAGATTTGTCTTGGACATGATGAGATCGATTCTTTTTCACTGGGATCGTGGATATGCCTGGCTGGGATTCTTCTCTCTTTGATGCTTCCCACTCACCACGTTTTTTCCTTGCCCTGCCTTTCTTTAATGTCCTCAATTGTATTAATCTAATTTCTCCTTCTTTCTTTCCACCCCCACTGAAAACTCCAGGATTTTTAAGAAAGTGTGTGATTTATTTCTGTTGATTCGGGCATGGGTTTCAGTTGTGTGTCAGGAGAAATGTTTCTGGGTGATTAGAGACAAGAGGTCGAGCACCCACAGCATTGCCTTCCCAAACATGGGAGCCTGAGCGGTGAGAAAAGCTATTGCCAAAACCAGTTAGTGTAGAAACAGCTGCTGTCCTTGCCGAACACGTCCACACAGCCCTCACTGGGGCATGACCAGCCATGGACACAGGACAGGACCACCAGCACCGCTTTTTACAATGCCAAGTCTTGGTCATACGTCCCTGCCCTCAAGAATGGCAGGACAGGAGAGAGAAAATTGACCATTCTGCCTTTTATCCTGGAAGACAGCTTGGCCTCTGGATTTCCCAAATACAAGAGATGGTTCCAAAACATGCCAAATGGTGTTAAAATATTCTTTTAGCCATTGCCTTTAAATATTAAAAGCGATTCCTGGTCAAAGGACAAATTCACGAGGCAGACACAACATTCTCAAACATGAATGCACCTACCAACACAGACTCAAAATACAGAAAACAAAAATGGGAGGATTATAGGAGAAATGGATACACCGACAAACGTCTCTTGGTAATTAGGAGAAAAATAAAATGTTATCAGTACAATTAGAGAAAATTCAAATCGTCCAACTAAAAGGATGTTTCCCCGGAGTATATATTGAACACAGCACCCAACAGTGAGATAACACACATTCTGTTCTCAGAGACGAGGCGCATTCGTCAAAATTAACCGTATTACTGAACTGGACCCATTTTTGCACAAGCCCTTAAAAAGATGTCAAAATGCAAAAACCAATGGGATGAATTTGCCCAAAAGACCTTATAAGTGTCCCACCCCAACAAATAAGGATGGGTACAAAACAAAGCGACACGACAGTCAACCAGATAGAAAGTACCTCTCCACCGTCCCAGCTCGAGCTCCACCGTCCCAGCTCTGAGCAGGTGGCAAGTGCCGGGCGTTGCTGCTGCAACAGACAGCCTTATAAGCTGTGTGAAATATCTCCACCAACTGGAAACCATTACCTGCGATTTTCTTCAACAAAGTGAAACCATATGAAAACAGTGCCGGCTGTTGGATAGCACGTGCTGTTGGTCAGAGAAGTTTGCACAGGCACCGGTCTGGGACTGCCAGCTGCCCTCAGAAACACGAGTACACATGCCGACACCGTGTCCATGCAGCTCACGGCCCCAGACACCCCCAAACACAGCTGCCTCCGGACTCCCTGAAGGCACCCCCTTCCCATCCTGCTGAGGTCGTCCGTCCGTAACTGGCAGATACTGACCTCACATGTGACTGGCATTTTTTTTTTTGTAAAGAATCTAAAGGAAATGAAATTATCTGCCAGGGGCGCCTGGGTGGCTCAGTGGGTTAAAGCCTCTGCCTTTGGCTCAGGTCATGATCTCAGGGTCCTGGGATCAAGCCCCGCATCGGGCTCTCTGCTTGGCAAGGAGCCTGCTTCCCCCTCTCTCTGCCTGCCTCTTTGCCTACTTGTGATCTCTGTCTGTCAAATAAATAAAATCTTAAAAAAAAAAAAAGAAAGAAATGATCTTCCCAATTTAAGGCAGCTCCAGCCTTGCAACATGGGTTCAATGGTTTAAGAATTCTGAAGTATATTTTCAAGAATTCACAAGAGAAGTCTGAACACAAACAGCATGCAAACGTTACTTTACTTGAGTACAAAAGTGTCTCCTGCACTGCAGTTTGGAAATACGTTGTCAGACATTCCAGTTAAAAAGTGAGAACGCACTGGATCCTGGATAGAACATAAGCAAAGCAAACCTTCTACCGTCTTCACGTGTATTTGTTAAGGAACTGACGGAGACTTCACGACATTAACAGAAAGGGAAGGAAGCGTGATAAGGTCAGGTGTACATTACTCCGACCGGAGACACAGGCAACCGCAAAATTCTCACGTCACACCATGAGCAGAATCCGGTAACAGGAGGTACGTTTCAAACAGAAGTACTCAAGGCTCATGAATTATTTGATCACCCCATTAAGATACAGTAGCAAAGCAGAAGTATTTTAGAAAAGATGTCAGCCTCCTGCTGATTTCACGTGAAAATGCTGAGCAGCCAGAGACGCTGTTGAGCGCGCCACAGGCCACCGCGAGCGGGATGTCACGGCAGCTGCGGACGGAAGGAGCTGATCGCAGGAGAACGTGAAGTCACGCGCAACACCGTGCGGAAATAGAAATGCCGGTGCCCGGAGGTTGGCCGCACGTGCGCGGACACCTTTGACACCTAGTAATTGCCGCGACAGTACCACGAGGGCAAAGGAAACTTCGAGACCCAACAATCAAGAAAGAAACCGGGAGCATCAGAGCGACGAGAAACCCCTAAGATGTCTTTGTGCTCTCTCTCTGGAAAACAAAATCACGAGACTGTTGCCATAGGAAGGGCCACCAACAATACCTGGCCAAAACGCAGAGTGGAAGGAAGGAGCCTGGGTCCGGAGGGGCGTTCGGGCCATCAGTTCAATGAAATCACGTTACTTTCCTAGACTGGACTGTGTGGTCTTTGCCAGCTTCTTTAAATGTCTGGTCTGTTATGACGTCCATTATTATTATTGTTATTAAACTACAATAAATACACACCCTTCCTCCAAAATCAGAGGAAGCACACAGGTCTTCTTAAAGTCAAGAGTTTAGGCTTCAGATGAGGCCGGCGCTCCATCGGCCAGAACATTCTGCGGGACGTGTCCCCTACCGCCTGCCTGGGAAAGCTCGGGAGGATGACAGGGCACCGCGTCCCAGGAACCCCCGGATGTGCACCTTCCCCCTAAAGCCTTTGGACAAGGAATCCCCAAATCCCCCAGGATAAACACTGTTATTAAAAAATCCAATTAAACAAATAAAAGTCCGGTAAGTAAAATCCTAACACTCTAGATCATGTGCCGCCCAGAAACCATACCAAGCCTGGATACCTCAGAACAACTTTATGAAACATTCAAGGAACAGCCTCCTCTGCCCATGAACTGCTCGTGGGACGGAAGAACACGGCACGGTCTCCGGGTCTCTGCTGGGGCGCTTGGTGACTGGGCGGGGTCTGGCCAGAGGCCGATGCCTGACAGAGGCTCTTGCATGTAAACCCAAGACCCCACACGAGTCCGGGGGCTCGGGGGACCTGGTGCACCGACTCAAAGTTTTATTCCGTTTGCTTTCTTCCCCATTTTTCCATATGTCGGAGGTGGGAGGCTTCCCCCACGGCCTCCCCAGCTGGGCCCATGATAAGCTCAGCAGAGCAGAAGGAGGGAGACCCGCCCTCCGCACAGAACGGAGACCTCATTGTGAGGTTCACCTAGAGAGACCCCACCACCACCCCCACCTGCCCCGCTCCCACCCACACGGTCTCCGCTCCCCACCTATGGAGCCTAAAGTGGGTGCCGCCAGCCCACATACACCCCGAGCCCTTTCCCTGAGCCTTGGCACCGCTCCTCCCCACACGGAACGCCTTCCCAAATGCTGTTTACCGGCCTCACCTCTCCAAGGGATTTTCTGTGGAGGGGAGCCTGGGGGGCTCAGGTCGTTGAGCATCTGACTCCTGGCTTTGCCTCGGGTCGTGATCTCAGGGTCAGGAGGTAGAGCCCATGTCAGGCTCTGTGCTGAGCGTAGAGCCTGCTTGAGGTTCTCTCTCTCCCTCTCCCTCTGACCCTCCACCCCTGCACTCTCTCTCTGCCCCCCCCAAAAGAATATTCTCTTGGCCAAACCCCCAAACACACACCCAGGAGTCCCCTCCCAGAAGCAGCCCCATCCACCGGGCGCACGAGGAACAAGAAGAAAGCCTTCACCTCCCCAACACCGACCCGGTGTGGCATCCGTAGGGGACTGACAGCTTCAGTGCGGGCACGTGGCAGCTCGCCGCGTCCAGGACTGGTCTCTGTTAGCCTGCTGCTAAGCATTCACCCTTCTCAGGTGGGCCAGCCTGGGCCACAGCCCCCGCCTGCCAGTCTGAGGTCACTGGGAGCCACCCAGCAAGCGATCCTGGCCCGTGGCCATGCGGTCTCCCGCAGAATGCAGGAGCACTGGCCCCCTGCACTGCCCGGGTGCACAGGCAGCCTGCCCATCTCCTCTCCACAAGCCCCGGGGCTTCTCTCTCCAGCTGTCCTCCACGGCTGCCGCAGCTCAGAGCCCAGCTCTCCCCAGCACACCCCAGCTTTGGGGAGAACTCCACACACGGCCCCCAGGCCTTATCTGAGGTCCCACCGGGGACAGAGGGAGGGGGAGGAGGCTGCAACCCAGGCCCGACTGGGAAGAGGTGTCCCTGCGGGGCACCTGTGATCTGGGACATTGCCAAACAACGTCGGAAAAATGTTCAGGCATCTTGAGCAAAAAAACAAACCTCTGCCCAAGACGGGACAGAATGAGCAGAACACCACCACGGCGGGTGAGAGCACCCGGCTTCTGGGGAGGAGGAAACACAAGGAACAAAGGGCCAGGGGAGGCAGTGACAACAGGAAGTGGCCGTGTGTCCAGCACCTCAGCTGACCCTGGGCAGGTGTATAAAGGGCTCCCGGCCCAGAAGGCCCCACACCTGAGCACTGTCCTCCGCACCTGCTTCTCTGACCTGCTCCACCCTCAACCCACCAGAACCATGAGCTGCTGTGGCTGTTCCGGGGGCTGTGGCTCCAGCTGTGGGGGCTGTGGCTCCGGCTGCGGGGGCTGTGGCTCCGGCTGCGGGGGCTGCGGCTCCGGCTGCTGTGTGCCCGTCTGCTGCTGCAAGCCCGTGTGCTGCTGTGTGCCAGGCTGTTCCTGCTCCAGCTGTGGCTCCTGCGGGGGCTCCAAGGGCGGCTGTGGCTCCTGTGGGGGTTGCAAGGGGGGTTGTGGCTCTTGTGGGGGCTCCAAGGGGGGCTGTGGCTCCTGTGGCTGCTCCCAGTCCAGCTGTTGCAAACCCTGTTGCTGCTCTTCAGGCTGTGGGTCATCCTGCTGCCAGTCCAGCTGCTGCAAACCCTGCTGTTCCCAGTCCTGCTGCTGCAAACCCTGCTGCTCTCAGTCCAGCTGCTGTGTCCCCTGCTGCTCTCAGTCCAGCTGCTGCAAACCTTGCTGTTCCCAGTCCAGCTGTTGCAAACCCTGCTGCTCCCAGTCCAGCTGTTGCAAACCCTGTTGCTGCTCTTCAGGCTGTGGGTCATCCTGCTGCCAGTCCAGCTGCTGCAAGCCCTGCTGCTCCCAGTCCAGCTGCTGCGTCCCCGTCTGCTGCCAGTGCAAGATCTGATGGCACAGCCTGTCCAGGCTCCCGCTAACCTCCTCCAGCTGCAGCGTGCAGCGAGGCCCCCGGTCCCATCAGGCCCCGAAAGCTCTCGCCCTCTCACCCTCCTTCCTCCGAGTCCCCGTCTCCAGCACCGGAAGCTCCGTTCTGCGTCATGGGCCATGGCTCTCTGCTGTCCCCCGAGAGAGTCTTACCCAGAGGAAGGCCATATTCTAATGCTGCCCCACAGTCCCACAAGAGGCAAGGGGCCCCTTCCAGGCGCTGACCCCATGCTCAGGCTTTACCAGTGATGGGTCAGCAACGTCCCCCCCTGGCCTCGCACTCCGGAGAAGCACGGTCTCATCACGTCTGAGCTGCTTCCTCCCACAGACAATGTACAGTCCAGAAAGGCTCCTTCCTTCCCAACATGTTGCCATATTTATCTGTTAAAATACACCAAAATCCCCTTTCAATAAAGTCATCGTTCACCACGAAACAGCTTCGTTTCATTCGGTGTGACTTTTTCATTGTGGTCTCTTCACTGCGCACAGATGAACAAGGAAGGTCCCTGGCAATCGGCTTGGGGAATCGGCAGGTGCTCCAAGTGTCCTCCACCGCCCCGAGGGTCCTCCACCGAGGTTTTGGCATGGGGCATCTCAGGCTTGGTGAGGGGGCACAGAGGTCCAGGCTCCAGGTCAGGACATGGGGCTGGAGTCTTACACCGGTGACCGTCCAGCTGTGGGACCCCCCTCATGTGGCAGTGACCTTGGAGTGTTGGGGCCGGCAGCCTCTCCGTCCTGCTGCCCCGGCCCAGCGGAGGCTGGGAAGCACTCTCCAGGCTCCCTTGCAGCTCTGGCTGCAGACCCGATCAGGCTCAGCCCACCTGCCTTTGCCTTCTCATGATGTTTGGACAGAAAACAAGGCCGGAGTGCCAGGACTTCTGGGACCTTGTAAGGTGACATTCACAATATCCCCCGATCGATGGGCCTGGTGCTTGTCAAAGTGCAGGGCCTGGATCTGGATGCGGCGGGCAGCCGGTCCTCCAAACCACTGGCACTGCGGTAGTGGGACGGGGCCTCCCCAGAGACGTCCTGCCCTCATCCCGGCGCCTGGTGCACCTGCTTCGCGGCAAAGGGGGCCTCACGGTCCTCGTCAGCTGGCCCCAGAGAGATCGTCCTGGGTTACCCACTATGGGGTCCTGAAATGGGGCGGAGGCAGCAGCTGAGGCGGCGTGAGGGCTCCCCTGGCCACTGCTGGCTCGGGAGACGAGGCAGCGGTCATGACCAAGGAGAGCCGGCGGCTGCCAGAAGCCAGAAAAGACAAGGGGAAGCTGCTCTCCGGCGTGTCCACAAATAAACATGGCCCTCCAAGGCCTCGATGCTCACGTGAGGAGGCCCGCCGTGGACTCCGACCCAGGACCGGCGAGGTGGCCGTGCGTTACAGCAGCCCCGGGAGCCAACCCAGGTGCAGAACTGTCTGTTACCTGGGATGAAGCCCAGTCTTGGCGTCTTGGGGTCCCCGTGGCTCTGGCACCCCGGAATGAAATGTAAGTACGGGGTGTGCGTCCCCTTCTCTGAGCTACACCAGGTTTCCTCCTGGAGTGGCAAGACCCCAAATCTCGTGCCTGTTTGACTCGATCTCGCGACGCCCACAGAGTCCCCAGAGGGCCGGCGCTTGGCCAGGGGTCCCTTGACCCAAGGGCAGACACGGGTTGCGCCAGCCGTGCCTCTGACCGCATGCCTGTCCCTTGGAGACGGCAGCGGGCCAAGCCACTCGTACCCACGTCCCTGCACGGCCCCCCGGAGCGAACACAGCCACGACATTTCATACCAGCGAACTCTCGCTTTAAGAAATGCAGAAAGAAGCTCTCAGGCGGGAGAAAAACAATTCCATAAAAACACGGATGTGCGGGAAGGAACAGAGAGCCCGAGCCCGGGAACATACGGTGAGGGCTCGTCAGAGACAGAGTCATGTTCCCAAACTTTCATGCACTGAAGCCCAGCGCCCCGTGTGAGGGACGGTGCATCTGCGGAGGGGACTGTGAAGGGGCAGCCTGTCTGCGGAGGTCACTACAGTTGAGTGAAGCCATAAGGGCAAGCCCCAGACCTAATAGGACTGGGGTCCTTATGGAACAGGAGGAGACAGCAGATCTCCCCCGCTCTGTGCACAAGGGAAAGCCGTGTGTGGACACAGCGGGCCAGGGGCCGGCGGCAAGTCGGGAAGAGAGGCCTCACCTGAAACCAAGCTTCCTCTGGGGCGTCCGGCCTCCGGGGTGGTGAGGGGTGAATGTCTGTTCTGAAGCCCCGGCGCGGCGCTCTGCTCTGGCAGCCCCAGCACAGACGGTGACGGATAGGGAGACGGCGGCTCGGGGTCTACACTCGGTCCGAGGGAGCCAGCAGGACGCAGTGGGGCTGATACACCCTCGGGCCCCAGGACAGGAGCAAAGCACCAAGTGTGAAGGCAGGCTGTGTGTGTCAAGGAAGGGACAGGAAATAAGTGCCCAGACACAAAAGGAAATTCAAAATAATCTACAGATTCAGTATTCTAACCAGGAAGTAGATTAGCACCAGCACCGGGTGAAAGGTCAACATAAAATTGATTTCCCTTATACGCCAACAACACTTAGCAGAGCACGTCACCCAGACGGCTGCGGGCACGCGACAAAATGCTCCACATCCCAGGGCATCAGGGAGAACGCATGGAAACGGCAACGAGATTCCCTGTGGCGCCTGTCGGAACGGCCGAGCGAGTCGGGAAACGCCAGGCGTCGGCGAGGACGCGGACAAAGGGGAGCCTTGTCCCCGCGGGCCGGATGTGACCTGGGGCAGCCGCACGGGGACGCGGCGGGGAGGGGCCTCGGGGAGGGGACACGGAGCAGCCCCCGCCCCAGCGGTCGCGCGACGGGGACTCACCCAAAGGATACAAATGTAGCGAAAAGGAAGGGCACGTGCACCCAACGTCCACAACGGCCAGACTATGGAAAGAGCCAGATGTCCACCGACGGGTGAACAGATAAGAAGACGTGGTCCATAGGCACAATGGAATATGACTCAGCCGTCAAAAAGGAGGAAATCCTGCCGTTTGCAACGACGTGGATGGGACCGGAGGATATAATGCTCAGTGAATCAGTCCACTGGGGAAAGACAACAACCGCCTGATTTTACTCAAATGTGTAATTTAAGAAACAAAACAGAGGGTCACGGGGGAAGGGAGGGGCAGGTAAAACAAGGCGAAGTCAGAGAGTGAGACAACCCGTAAGGGACCCATAAGTCTCGGAAACAAACGGAGGGTTGGAGGGGGTGGGGATGGGGGTTGGGGGGCTGGGAGGGCTTTGAGGAGGGCACGCGATGCCGCGAGCACTGGGGGTTACTCACGACTGAGGAATCACCGACCTCTACCTCTGAAGCTGTAACAGGCTCTGTGTTGACTCTACTGAACTTAAGTCAGTCATAACAAGGTGGGGGGGGTACATTAAAAACCTGCAGCATTTATAATTCAGGCCCCCAAAATCATATACCTAGAAATGTAAGTCATACCAAACATTGCACAAAACTTCTAAAATGAAAATCACGAAACGTCTCTGGGAGAAATTAAAGAGGGTTTGATGAGCAGAAAGCAGCCTTGTATCCACGCGCTGCACTGAAGACCATGATTTCCCCCAAATTCGTCAGCACGTGCCATCGCGGCACTGAAAGCCCAGTGGACGCTCCTGTTGTCCCGAACTCCGAGAGGCTCGCTCTGAGCGGAGTCGCGATCCTGGGCTCCGGCCCGCACGAGGGGCGCGCGCTGAGGAAGCCGCTCTTCCTCTGCCCCGAGGGTGTCCGTCTGTCCGGTTCGTCGCCGCCGGCGTCAGATCCGGCCGGACGCTCACTGATGCATCGACAAGACGTGTGGGTTTTCTCCTGATTCCCTCACCCGGGTAGTTCCACGGACTCAGGAAACCAGCTCGGGATCCCAGAGGTAAAGTCCACTTCGCCAAAGTGCGCTACCCAAGTTGCGTTCGGCCAGATTCCTTTCTGCTGAGCAGTTTTTATGTTCCCAAGAAGCCAGGGGTGATGGTTTTCTCGTTCTGAGCCTCCCGAGGGTCACACCAGCAGTAACGCCCTGCGGACCCGCGCGGCCCAGCAGTGCTCTTCCAGCCGCGCAGAACCGAGGGGAAGCGGCCGCGCGGCCCCGGCTGGCGGACTGCGAAGGCCGAGCCAAGTGGCGCCGGGCGGCAGCTCCGAGCCACACGGAGGAGCACCGGGAGGAAAGGGTAAGGCCAAAGCGCTCCGGGCCCCACGGACTGCGGGGCTTACGTTCTACACAGAATCAGGAGCCACGATGTGGGAAACGTGGGGTGAGGAGCGTGGCCAGGGGCCCTGCGTGCTCTGCCGTGCGGAACCAGAAAATACAGTTGATGGGATTTGTATGCGTCAGGAAAGTGCATTTTCAGATCCAGGGTAAGCCTGGAAAGAAGAGTACAATGAGGTCGACGCCCCACAGGAGCAGGAAGGGTAAAAATCGGGTTTTTTGTCCTTGAAGAGAGAGGACGGACCCCAAGGAACTCGAGGCGTGAAATGGGGCGTTTAAGCCTGAATAGTGACGGCAGGAGATGTGGGCGCCCTGAATGTCCAGCTACAGGACAAGTGTGGACAGGCTAGTTTTAAAAAATGAAACAAAAAACATTTAAGCTTTTTTACTTGTTTAAGAGAGAGAGCACAGAGCAGAAAAGAACATGAGTAGGAGGAGAGGGGCAGAGGGAGGGGGAAGCGGGCTCTCCTCCGAGCAGGGAGCCCCATGCGGGCTCGATCCTGGGACCTTGGGATCCTGACCTGAGCTGAAGACAGATGCTTAACAACTGAGCCACTCAGAAGTCCCTAAACAAACTTTCTTAAACCCTGCTACAAGCAACACCCGTAGAAATAAAACCACAGACACGTCCGTCGACAACAAAGGATAGGCAGATAAGCAACTTGCAAATACAGCATTGAGCCAGGATTTCTCCACAGGGAAGGGACGGCGGCCACGGGCGAGCATGGGGCTGGTGGGCCGCACCGCACCCGCCCGGCCCGAGAAGGAGACAGGACACCCAGCACCGGACCCAGGTCTGTGCCCCGCCGCTCCGGGGCCGCTGCTCCAGAGGGAGTACAGCTCCCACGGAACAAGGGTAATGATGAGCGATGGACACAGGACAGAGAAACGGGAGGAGACCAGAGCACACACTGTTCAGACAGGGACCCCCCGTCCAGTTCCCCGCCTCATGAGAAATGCCAAGTCAAACCCAACCATGCTGTCCACGCACACCGGGCGGGAGCCGGCGAGCGAAAGCCCGGCCAGAGCACACACAGGCAGGGACGTGAGCGGCCAGAGCCCCCGGACGCAGCGGATAGCCGTGGGAGCTGCCGCGGGCCCTGCAGCACTGGGTCCCACCCGCCAATGTGGGACGCTGTCCCGCGAGGTAGTGACTCCACCCTGGGTGCCCCCACAGTGGAACCGAGCGTCAAGCCTCAGGGGTCCCGTGCAGGGATGTCCCCAGGACGCCGTGCACAGTGACCCAAAGCCGGACCCACGTGTGCGCCCACAGCAGATGGGACACACGAGCGGAGGCGTCCATCCCTTTGAGGGGCTGCTGAGTGGTTAGAAGAAAGGGCTCGGGGACACCATAAACACGCGGAGTGGGGTCGGCGGACACGTGGCCTAGAACTCCAGACATCAACGTTCATCAGTGGGGGCACAGGTCAGGACAGCGGGTCTTTGAGGGGAGGGCTTGCCGTTTGCGGAGGGGGTGTGGGCTCCGGGTTCGGTGAGGGGCCGCTCGGCACCAGACGCAAGCAGTGGGGGCTGCGCGGGGCTCCCTTTGCAGAGCGTCCTGGTCTGTGGGCTCGCGGGTTTCCCGTGGGGCCGGCACGCTTCACAGAAGCACAGTGGGTTCAAAACCAGATGCCGGGCGAGCGCTCCTCTGCTTCTGTCCTGAATCCGCGGGAAAACCCACGAGTCCACTCAGCAAGTTTGTGGGGCACCTGTTACGTCTCAGGGGCTCTTCAAGGCATGGGGGAGACAGGAGGATAGAAGGTTCGTGCTTTTACTGAGCCTCCCCGCGGGGCAGGGGGCGCGGGGAGGCCCAAGGGTGAGAAAGGGCGGCAAGCGGAACAGAAGGTCCGGGAACGGGGCCGGTGGGCCAGGAAGGAAGGAAAGGGGCAGGCCGAGCGGGGTGAGCTGAGCAACGGCGACATTTCCGGAGTTAGGACCCTGCTGAGACCGTGTCACTTGAGCAAAGGTTGGAAGGAGGTGAGGACATCGAGGGACAGACAGGGCAGAAGCCCAGGGCACGAGCTGGGCTGCGGGCGGAACGCCAGGCGGGAGCTGGAGACTCGGGAGCCAGAGGGGCAGTGAGAGAACCCAAGGTCCCAGTGGGGATCAGGCAGGTCTGGTCTCGCAGCCCGAGGACACGGGGTCTGTCGTGAGTGGGACGGGCTGCCCGGGAAATATGTAGGGCAGAAAACTGACAGACCAGCAAGCACACGAGGGTCCCGTGGTGACAGCAGGCTGGTGAGGGACGGGGGAGGAGCTCCCGGACCCAGGCCTCACCAGGCGGGTGGAGCGCCCAGGGTGGAAGCCAGCAGACGCTGGGTGAAGCAGAGCACCAGGGGCCGCCCCAGGCTGGCAGACCCGCTTCCAGGCACCCCGCCCCGCCAGACTGCAGGAGCCCCTACAGCCTTAGGGTAGTGCAGACAGCCCTGTAGGGACGGAGGGCCGGGCGGGAACACCAAGTCCTTAAGAGAATAATAAAAATTTTAAAATCATGCATTTGTTCCTTCGATTAAAAAAATTAATTTTAGTATACTAAATAATAAAATTAGTCTAAAAATTAATTGGAAATTAGCAGTCTTAATCTGCTGGAAGAAGCCGGATCCTAGGCAGTAAATCAATGAGCCCTGACTGCAGGCCACGGGCCCCTCCCCAAAGGGCCGCTGAGAAGCCAGGCCCATGGGGACGGGGCCATGGGGGCCATGGGGGCTCCTCTCCCCTCGAGGCCCACTCATGGTCAGCATGAAAGACAGGTGACCAGTTCCTAGGAATGCCAAGAAGCAGAACAGGCCAGAGCTCGGTTTCTAATTATAGGGGCCACGGAGAGCGGAAGACACCACATTTAGAACGTGGTGCAGCCAGAGCCAGTGAAAGGCACAGGGAGAAAGTCACCAGTCGGCAGGAGTGGCACAACAGGAATTAGGAAGTGACCGTGTGTCCAGCACCTCACCTGACCCTGGGCAGGTGTATAAAGGGCCCCAGCCCAGGAGGCTCCACACCTGAGCACCTGTCCTCCGTACCTGCTCCTCTGACCTGCTCCACCCTCAACCCACCAGAACCATGGGCTGCTGTGGCTGTTCCGGGGGCTGTGGCTCCAGCTGTGGGGGCTGTGGCTCCGGCTGTGGGGGCTGTGGCTCCGGCTGTGGGGGCTGTGGCTCCAGCTGTGGGGGCTGTGGCTCCGGCTGTGGGGGCTGTGGCTCCGGCTGTGGGGGCTGCGGCTCCGGCTGTGGGAGCTGTGGCTCCAGCTGTGGGGGCTGCGGCTCCGGCTGCTGTGTCCCTGTCTGCTGCTGCAAGCCCGTGTGCTGCTGTGTGCCAGTCTGTTCCTGTTCCAGCTGTGGCTCCTGTGGGGGCTCCAAGGGGTGCTGTGGCTCGTGTGGGGGCTCTAAGGGGGGCTGTGGCTCCTGTGGCTGCTCCCAGTCCAGCTGTTGCAAGCCCTGCTGCTCCCAGTCCAGCTGCTGTGTCCCCTGCTGCTCCCAGTCCAGCTGTTGCAAGCCCTGCTGCTCCCAGTCCAGCTGTTGCAAGCCCTGCTGCTCCCAGTCCAGCTGTTGCAAACCCTGCTGCTCCCAGTCCAGCTGCTGCAAGCCCTGCTGCTCCCAGTCCAGCTGCTGTGTCCCCTGCTGCTCCCAGTCCAGCTGCTGTAAACCCTGCTGTTCCCAGTCCAGCTGCTGCAAACCCTGCTGCTCCCAGTCCAGCTGCTGTGTCCCCATCTGCTGTCAGTGCAAAATCTGAGATATGAGCACAGGCTCAGAGGGGCTCCTGGCTTCTGACCACGCGTGATGACTCATCCCATAGCCCCAACACACTGTTCTGCGTCCATCCCCTTCATGAATGACACAGACTGAATCTTCAGGACCAGACATCCTGTTCCACGTTTCCCTAGGGAGAAGGGGGTCTCCCTCATACTCTGATCCATCCATGGACCAGATTTGACCAAAGAGAAATGTCCTCCTTGCCAACTTGACTTTGCTGTCCGCAGGCTCCTTGGTCACGGAGCCTCAGAAAACCCACCTCTCGTGCGCTGACTAGGTCCCAGTGCTGTCCCAGCCAGGCCCCCTTCCCCACCTCTTCCTGCTCAGCCCTCCTCCCCACCTTGGCTGGTGCTGATCCCTAGAGCGCGGCTGCCCAGATCCAGCACCCACACTTCCCCCCCTCCCCGGGCATCTCCCCTGACACCAGCTCCTCCTGACGCTGGGTCTGGTAAATCTGACCGTGAACTTTGTGAGGCTTCCACATAAACCAATCCTCCAAGATCAGGTCTCATTCTTACAGCTGTGGTGCACCCGGTGGTGGAGACCAGGGCGCACTGGCTCGGTGCCTGGGGACACTTGTATTTAGTGCACAAGCTTCTCAGAGTTTATCCGGAGAAAGGACTGGATGCTCACAGATTTCGTGGGTAAGGTTGGTTCACACAAAGTTATCTAGAAGAGGATGGATTAGGAACCACCTGAAATTGCAGGACGGATGCTCGTCTGTGTGATGGGGAGGACGCGGGGCGCATCCGGCGAGAAGGACCCCAGGCAGCCGGGGCAAATGCCTGTGCTTCTTTACGGCCTGGGGATGCGGTTTTCTTACTACACAACGGAAAAAAAGCCGCGACACGAGACGTTACAGAGCTGTGATCACGGCCGTGTGTGCCACACAGATGGATGATGATAATCTTTAAGAATCTCATGTTTAATATTAAAAATTAATAAACTTTAACAAGTGCACAGGGGCGGGACCCACGAGCCTTCCTTGCGGTGAAGCGGCTTACGCAGCGACGAGCTCTGGGGGCTGGGAGCTCTGGGACAGGCCCTTCCACACTCAAATCCACAGCAAAGCACGGAACAGACACACAGCGCCCAGGTGCTGTTCTCCGACCCACAGGGAGAAACAGCTGCGCCCGGCCGGTGCTGGGAACCACAGCGGACAGCAGGAGCCTGCGGTCCTCGGCAGAGCACCGCCCCCCCACGCCCCGACACTCCGTTTCGGGCGGACCCTGCCCTTCTGAGCCTCTGTTGGCCTTGGCAACACCCAAGAAGAGTGAGGCTGCTTTTCAAGAGGGCCCTGGAAGCTCCTGTGAGACCCAATCCACTTTCCGCTCAAAGTTAGGAAACCGTTAGTGGGGCTACAGCGGGTCAGGCCTAGCGCCCGGGGGCAGGTGACACAGACACGGCAGAGCCAGTGCCCAGGAAGGCAGGGGTTGTCGGGGAGGCTCGCGCGGGGGACCGGTGTGCTCCCAGCAAGGCTGGACGCCCCTCTGGGCCGGGGCACGAGCTGGCATCACTCACGGGCGACCACCGTCAGCCAAGTGAGTGTGTGAGGACGCGTGGCCGGCAGCGTGGCCTTTCCCGTGGCCGCGAGCCAGCAGCGCGGCTGTCCCCGCGGCGCCACACGGCGCCAGGACGGGAAGGGGGCCGCGTCTCCCCGCTGGCTCCGGGTCCTCCGCGCAGAGGCCGGGGAATCAACAGGGATTAGGACCCGCACGCGGGGGACCCCCGTAAGACATCCGAGAGGGACAAAACTCATTGGTCACCAGGAGAGTCGGCCTCGCAGCCGCACGCGGACCCGAGGGAGCCCTGGAGGCGCTGAGTCAGCGGCCGCAGCAGAGACGCGCGCGGCGGGGCTGAGCCTGCGGGACCCGCGAGAGCGCGGCGGATCCCAGCGCCCCGGCGCCGTCCACCGCGTGTCCACCCACCTGCGGGGACCGCAGCTCCGCGGCGGCGCGGGGCAGGGCACGGACGCGCGTGGACGCGGCGCCCCCTCATCCAGCCTGGGAACCGTCCAAGGACCCGCCGCAGGCAGAGCGCGCAAGGAAACGCCCCTGGAGTCGCGGAAAGCGAGGGGCTGGGGCGGGACGGGAACAGCGGAGGACCGAGGACGCCCCGCGGGAAGGGGGCGAGCCCGTGGGCAGCGCTCGCGGGAGGCCGCCGGCGGCCCGTGCGGTCCGCGGCACGGCTTCCCCCGGCCGCTCGGAAGCTCCGCGTCTGCCTTCGCACCCGGATCTGGGCCTCACGCTGTTTCAGGGTCGGGTCAGCCTCGGGGCTCCAGGCTCTGCGGGGAGCTGGCGAGGACTCCCCGCGCCTGGAGCCCCTCCCCCGCCGTCCCCTTGCCCTGGACCGCAGCCTGCCACCTGCCTGCCGGGGTCCCGGCTGCTCAGTCCCCTTCAGCGCGTCTCTAAAAACCACAGCTGCTGAGGACGCTTCTGAATCCTGTGCCCGTGACCTCTGGGGACACCCGTCTCAGCCACACCTGGGGAGGTGCGGTCCTACCCAAGGCCCTGCAGACCAGGATAGCCGTAGTCCTACTACCTCTGGCAAATAAGTCAACTTCTCGTAACAAAATAAATGTGTTTCATTTAAAACAAAACAAAAAACAAAACAGAAAAAAAACTTTTTTTTGCCAAATAAAAAAATCCATCTTAATACATATAAGGAATTTCCAGAGACCCCCTACCATCGCCCAATAGCCCAGCTATCTTGAAAAAGAACAAAGTTTAAGGACTCATACTTCTTGATTTTAAGACTTACTATGAAGTACAGTAATCATAACAGTGTGACGCTGGCTTATAGACCAGGGCCAGAGAGCGCGCGGCCCAGAAGTCGCCCTCCCCTCACACGGCCGGGCCCTGGTCTTCAACGGGAGTGCCAAGACCAGTCAGTCACAGCAAATGGTTCTGGGATGACTGGGTGTCCACAGGCGGAGGACAAGAGTGAAGCTGGACCCCCACCCTCATACCATATACAAAAATTAACTCAAAATGGATCAAAGATTTAAATGTAAGAGCTAACACTATAAAATGCAGAGGAAAACATCTATGTAGTCAAAGCACACCACCAAGAGAGTGAAAAGATAACCCACAAAAAGGAAGACGATATTTGCATATCGTATATCAGATAAGGGCTTAATATCCAGAATACTAAAAGAACTCCTACAACCGAACAACAACAACAAAAAAAAAAACCTAATTAAAAAATAGGTAAAAGATTGAACAGGCCTGGTTCCAAAGAAGACACCACTGACCCGTCAATGTCATTAAGTGTTTGAAACCCTTAGCCATCACAGACATACAAATCAAAACCACAATGAGATGCCACCTACAGCCGCAATGGCAGGTGACAATTTAAAAAAAGAAAGAATTAGGACAAGCGTTAGGGAGCAGGATTCGGAGCCCTCGTGCACAGCTGGCAGGAAGGAAAACGGGGCTGTCGCTGTGCAAACAGCAGGGCAGTCCCTCTAACTGTTACACACAGAATTGCCATCTGACTCAGCAGTTCTGCTCCCCAGTGTTTCCCCAAAGGAAGCAAGGGCAGAGCACAGACACTTGACACCCAGAGTCACAGGGGCAGTGTGCGCAGCAGCCAAATGTGGAAACCACCAAAGAGCCCATCAACAGAAAACAGGTAACAAATGTGGTCTACCCACATGTGGAACGTTATTCATCCATAAACAAGAACAGGACCCTGAGCCCTGCTACAATGTGAGCGAGCCGGGAACATGACCCGCCGAGTGCAATAAGTTGGTCACTAAAGGATGAACGCTGTCCTACTTAGTGCGTATGAAATAGCTAGAATGGGCAAATTCCTGGAGGTTGAAAGTAGATTAGAAGCTATCACGGCTAGGGAGGGGGGACATGGGGAGTTACTGCTTAATGGGGACAGAATTTTTCTCCGAAGTGATGAAAGAAATCCAGAAATGGGGGAGAGGTGATGATTCCAGAACATCGTTAACATACATAAAGCCACAGAATTGTAGGGGTAAAATTATTTTAAAATATTACTTTAAAACAACAATAAGTCAACCAGATATCTTATTTAGATATTATGATTCCCCTGGTATTTTGGTGGGGACTGCATTAAAGGTAGATTGCTGTGGGTAGTATAGGCATTTAAACAAGCCCTATTAATATACCGATGGCATTTCTCACAGAGCTGGAACAAGCAATCCTAAAATTTGTATGGAACCAGAAAAGCCCAAAATAGCCAAAGGTATGTTAAAAAGGAAAACCAAAGCTGAGGAGGAGTCAAGATGGCAGAGGAGCAGCAGGCTGGGACGCCTTCAGGTAGCGGGAGACCGGCTAGAGAGTTGTCAGACCATTGCAAACACCTACAAATCCAAGAGCAGCACCAGAAAATCCACCACTTTCTGAAAGGTAGCACCTGCGGAGAAGCCACTCCAAAGCGATGGGAAGACAGACCGAGGGGGGAGGGGCCGCTCCCAGCAAGTGGTGGAGCAACGGAGCACAAAATCAGGACTTTTAAAAGTCTGCTCCACGGAGGGACATTGCTCCAGAGGCTAAGCCAGGGTGAAGCCCACACGGGGTCAGCTGGCCCCAGGTTTCATGGGGTCACAGAAGGACCGGGGGTGTCTGAGTGTCACAGAGCTCGCAGGTATTAGAGCAGGGAAGCCAGCTACAGAGACGGAGCCAAGGAGTGAGCTCTCAGCTCGGGGTTACCTTGAACTATAATCCATGGCACAGGCCACTGCTCTGTGAGCGGAGACCCCACAAGATCCTGCGAGACCCCTGGAAGAGTGCAGGGGTCTGCGGGGTTTGGAAACTCCAGGCGGATCTGTGTGCCAGACACAGAGACACTTGGTCACAGGCTGGATGAGCTCGGAGCGTGGCCGGAGGTCAGGGAGACGGGAGTGAGTGAGCCCTCTCCGAGGGCGCACTGAGTAGTGGGGCCCAGGCTCTTGGCTCCTCCAGGCTGGGGATTGGGCGGTTGCCATCTTCATTCCTGTCCTCTGGAGCTCTATGGAACGCGTTCAGGGAACAAAAGCTCCCGAAAGCAAACCCGAGATTACTTAGCCCAACCCCTGGCAAGGGCCGTGCATTTCCGCTGCGGGCAAAGACACTCGAGAATCACTACCACAGCCCCCCACCCCAGAAGATCAACAAGAAATCCGGCCAAGACCAAGTTCACTGACCAAGGAGAACAGCGGAATTCCAGAGGAGGAGAAACCAAAGCATGGAATTCATGGCTTTCTCCCCATGATTCTTTAGTCTTGCAATTAATTAATTTTTTTATTTTATTTTTTTTCTTCTGCTACATTTTTTAAGCTTTTACCGTTTTCTCTCTTAACATTTTTTAACTGGTTTATCTTAACAATACCTTTCATTTAAAAAATAATAATAATAATCTTTTTTGAACCTTCATTCTTATATTTTATCTTTCATTGTATCTAACTTTAGTTTTTGTATAAACAAAGGGTTTTTTCTTCTAAAAAATTTGGGGTACAACTTCTTCTAATAGATCAAAATATGCCCTAAATCTAGCTCCAGGCTTGTTCTATCTCCAGCCCCAGAAAATTCTCACCACTTTCTTTTCCTTTATTCTCCCAACCAACTCCTTATCAACTCCTTTTTTAGAAAGTTTAAAAAAAATTTTTTTTCATCTTTATGGGCATGTTCCATCCCTTCATTGTGTTTACCCTTATATATGCTTTTCATTCTTTAAAATTTGGGGAGTAGTTTCTTCTAAGAGACCAAAATACTCCCAAAATTAAGTGGGTGACCCTGTTCTAGTCACCAATCTAATATATATATATTTTTTTCTTTTTTTATATTTTTTCTTTATTTTTTTTTTATTTTTTTTCTCTGAACTTCTTTTTATCCCCTTTCTCCCCTCCACAATTTGCGGTCTCTTCTGATTTGGTTAAAGCACATTTTCCTGGGGTCTTTGCCACCCTTTTAGTATTTTATTTGCTCCTTCATATATTCTTATCTGGACAAAATGACAAGACAGAAAAACTCACCACAAAAAAAATAAAAGGCAGTACCGAAGGTTAAGGACCTAATCAATACAGGCATTGGTAATATGTCAGATCTAGAGTTCAGAATGATGATTCTCAAGGTTCCTTATGGGCTTGAAAAAGGCACGGAAGATATTAGAGAAATCCTCTCCAGAGAGATAAAAGCCCTTTCTGGAGAAATAAAAGAACTAAAACCTAACCAAGTTGAAATCAAAAAAGCTATTAATGAGGTGCAATAAAAAATGGAGGCTCTCACGGCTAGGATAAATGAGGCAGGAGAAAGGATTAGTGATATAGAAGATAAAAATAACAGAGAATAAAGAAGCTGAGCAAAAGAGGGACAAACAGCTACTGGACCACGAGGGGAGAATTTGAGAGATAAGTGACACCGTAAGACAAAGCAACATTAGAATAATTGGGATTCCAGAAGAAGAAGAGAGAGGGGAGCAGAAGGTATATTGGAGAGAATTATTGTAGAGAATTTCCCTAATATGGCAAAGGGAACAAGCATCAAAATCCAGGAGATGCAGAGAACGCCCCCTCAAAATCAATAAGAATAGACACCGTGTCACCTAGTAGTAAAATTTGCAAGTCTTAACAACAAAGAGAAAATCCTGAAAGCAGCCTGGGAAAAGAAGTCTGTAACATACAATGGTAAAAAATATTAGATTGGCAGCATACTTATCCACAGAGACTTGGCAGGCCAGAAAGAACTGGCATGATATATTCAGAGCACTAAATGAGAAAAACATGCAGCCAAGAATACTATATCCAGCTAAGCTATCACTGAAAATAGAAGGAGAGATTTTAAAAAAAAGTTTCCATAACAAACAAAAACTGAAAGAATTTGCAAACACCAAACCAGCTCTACAGGAAATACTGAAAGGGGTCCTCTAAGCAAAGAGAGACCCTAAAAGTAGTAGATCAGAAAGGAAAGACAGGAGACAATATACAGTAACATTCACCTTACAGGCAATACAATGGCACTAAATTCATATCTCTCAATAGTTACCCTGAACGTAAATGGGCTAAATGCCTCCAATCAAAAGACACAGGGTATCATAATGGATAAAAAAACAAAACCCATTAATATGCTTCCTACAAGAAACTCATTTTAGACCTGAAGACACCTCCAGATTTGAAGTGAGGGGGTGGAAAATTATTTACCATGCTAATGGACAACAGAAGAAAGCTGGGGTGGCAATCCTTATATCAGATCAATTAGATTTTAAGCCAAACACTATAATAAGAGATGAGGAAGGACACTATATCATACTCAAATGGTCTGTCCAATAAGAAGATCTAAAATTTTAAAAATCTATACCCCTAACATGGGAGCAGGCAACTATATAAACCAATTAATAACAAAATCAAAGAAACACATTGACAATGATACAATAATAGTAGGGGACTTTAACACTCCCCTCACTGAAATGGACAGATAATCCAAGCAAAAGATCAACAAGGAAATAAAGGCTTAAACAACACACTGGACCAGATGGATGTCACAGATATATTCAGAACATTCCATCCCAAAGCAACAGAATACACATTCTTCTCTAGTGCACATGGAGCATTCTCCAGAATAGATCACATCCTAGGTCATAAATCAGGTATCAACCAGTATCAAAAGATTGGGATCATTCCCTGCATATTTTCAGATCACAATGCTCTGAAGCTAGAACTCAATCACAAGAGGAAATTTGGAAAGAGCCCAGATACATGGAGATTAAGCAGCATCCTTCTAAAGAATGAATGGGACAACCAGGAAATTAAAGGAGAATTTTTAAAAATTTATGGAAACAAATGAAAATGAAAACATAACTGTTCAAAATCTTTGGGACACAGCAAAAGCAGTCCTGCAAGGAATGTATTTAGCAATACAAGTCTTTCTCAAGAAACAAGAAAGGTCTCAAATACACAACCTAACCCTACACCTAAAGGAGCTGCAGAAAGAACAACAAAGAAAGCCTAAACCCAGCAGGAGAAGAGAAATAATAAAGATCAGAGCAGAAATCAGTGAAATTAAAACCAAAAGAACAGTAGAACAAATCAAAAAAACTAGGAGCTGGTTCTTTGAAAGAATTAATAAGATTGATAAACCCCTGGCCAGACTTACCAAAAAGAAGAGAGAAAGGACCCAAATAAGTAAAATCATGAATGAAAGAGGAGAGATCACAACCAACACCAAAGAAATACAAACAATTGTAAGAACAAACTATGAGCAACTCTACGCCAACAAATTTGACAATCTGGAAGAAATGGATGCATTCCTAGAAACATATAAACTACCACAACTGAACCAGGAAGAAATAGGAAACCTGATCAGATCTATAACCTGTAAGGAGATTGAAACAGTCACCAAAAATCTCCAAACAAACAAAAGCCCAGGGCAGACGGCTTCCCAGAGGAATTCTACCAAACATTTAAAGAAGAATTAATTCCTATTCTTCTGAAACAGTTCCAAAATATAGAAATGAAGGAAAACTTCCAAACTCATTTCATGAGGCCAGCATCACCTTGATCCCAAAACCAGACAAGGATCCCATCAAAAAAGAGAATTACAGACCAATATCCTTGATGAACACAGATGCAAAAATTCTCACCAAAATACTAGCCAATAGGATCCAACAGTACATTAAAAGGATTAGTCACCACAGCCAAGTGGGATTTATTCCAGGGATGCAAGTTTGGTTCAACATCTGCAAATCAATCAATGTGATACAACACATCAATAAAAGAAAGGACAAGAACCATATGATACTCTCAATAGATGCTGAAAAAGCATTTGACAAAGTATAGCATCCTTTCTTAATCAAAACTCTTCACAGTGTAGGGATGAAGGGTACCTACTTCAATATCATCAAAGCCATCTATGAAAAACCCACAGTGACTATCATTCTCAATGGGGAAAAACTGAAAGCTTTTCCCCTAAGGTCAGGAACACAGTGGGACTGTCCACTATCATCACTGCTATTCATCACAGTACTAGAAGTCCTAGCCTCAGCAATCAGACAACAAAAAGAAATTAAAGGCATCCAAATCAGCAAAGAAGAAGTAAAACTATCACTCTTTGCAGATAATATGATAGTATATGTTGAAAACCCAAAAGACTACACTCCAAAACTTCTAGAACTTGTACCTGAATTCAGTAAAGAGTCAGGATATAAAATCAATGCACAGAAATCAGTTGCATTTCTTTACACCAACAGCAAGACAGAAGAAAGAGAAATTAAGGAGTCAATCCCATTTTCAATTGCACCCAAAACCATAAGATACATAGGGATAAAACTGACCAAAGAGGTAAAGAATCTATACTCAGAAAACTATAAAGTACTCATGAAAGAAATTGAGGAAGACCCAAAGAAATGGGAAAATGTTCCATGCTCCTGGATTGGAAGAACAACTATTGTGAAAATGTCTATGCTACCTAAATGCTATCTACACATTTAATGCAATCCCTATCAAAATCCCATCCATATTTTTCAAAGAAATGGAACAAATAATCCTAAAATGTATATGGAACCAGAAAAGACCTCGAATAGCCAAAGGAATATTGAAAAAGAAAGCCAAAGTTGGTGGCATCACAATTCCAGACTTCAAGCTCTATTACAAAGCTGTCATCATCAAGGCAATATGGTACTGGCACAAAAACAGACACATAGATCCATGGAACAGAATAGAGAGCCCAGGAATGGACTCTCAACTCTATGGTCAACTAATCTTCAACAAAGCAGGAAAGAACGTCCAATGGAAAAAAGACAGTCTCTTCAACAAATGTTGTAGGGAAAATTGGACAGCCAAATGCAGAAGAATGAAACTGGACCATTTCCTTACACCACACATGAAAATAGACTCAAAATGGATGAAGGACCTCAATGTGAGAAAGGAATCCATCAAAATCCTTGAGGAGAACACAGGCAGAAACCTCTTTGACCTCAGCCACAACAACTTCTTCCTAGGAACATTGCCAAAGGCAAGGAAGCAAGGGGAAAAGTGAACTATTGGGACTTTATCAAGATCAAAAGCTTTTGCACAGCAAAGGAAATGGTTAACAAAATCAAAAGACAACTGACAGAATGGGAGAAGATATTTGCAAACGACATATCAGATAAAGGACTAGTGTCCAGAATCTATAAAGAACTTAGCAAACTCAACACCCAAAGAACAAATAATCCAATCAAGAAATGGGCAGAGGACATGAACAGACATTTCTTCAAAGAAGACATCCAGATGGCCAACAGACACATGAAAAAGTGCTCCACATCACTCAGCATCAGGGAAATACAAATCATAACTGCAGTGAGATGCCACCTCACACCAGTCAGAATGGCTAAAATTAACAAGTCAGGAAATGACAGATGCTGGCGAGGATGCGGAGAAAGGGGAACCCTCCTACACTGTTGGTGGGAATGCAAGCTGGTGCAACCACTGTGGGAAACAGCATGGAGCTTCCTCAAAATGTTGAAAATAGAACTGCCCTATGACCCAGCAATTGCACTACTGGGTATTTACCCTAAAGATACAAATGTAGTGATCCAAAGGGCCATGTGCACCCAAATGTTTATAGCAGCAGTATCCACAATAGCCAAACTATGGAAAGAACCTAGATGCCCATCAACAGATGAATGGATAAAGAAGATGTGGTATATACATATATATATACAACGTAATACTATGCAGCCATCAAAAGAAATGAAATCTTGCCGTTTGCAATGACGTGGATGGAACTAGAGGGTATTATGCTTAACAAAATAAGTCAACCAGAGAAAGACAACTATCATATGATCTCCCTAATATGAGGAAGTGGAGATGCAACATTGGGGGTTTGAGGGGTAGGAAAAGAATAAATGAATCAAGATGGGATCAGAAGGGAGACAAGCCATAAGAGACTCTTAATCTCACAAAAAAAAAAAAAAAAAAACTGAGGGTTGCCAGGGGGAGGGATGTAAGGAGAGGGTCATGGGGTTATGGACACTGGGGAAGGTGTGTGCTATGGTGTGTGCTGTGAAATGTGTAAACCTGGTGATTTACAGACCTGTACCCCTGGGGCTAATAATACATCATATGTTTATTTTTTTTTAAATCTTCAAAAAAAGAAAAAGAAAACCAAATCTGGTGGCATCACAATTCTGGACTTCAAGCTGTATTACAAAATTGTGATCACCAAGACAGTATGGTACTGGCTCAAGAACAGACACATAGATCAATGGAACAGAACAGAGAGCCCAGGAATGGACCCTCAAGTCTATGCTCAACTAATCTTTGACAAAGCAGGAAAAATGTCCAGTGAAAAAAAAGGCAATATCTTTAACAAATGGTACTGGGAAAATTGGACAGCCACATGCAGAAGAATGAAACTGGACCACTTTCTTAGACCACACACAAAGATGAACTCAAAATGGATGAAAGACCTAAATGTGAGACAGGAATCCATCAAAACCCTAGAGGAGAACTCAGGCAGTAAACTCTTTGATATTGGCTGTAGCAACTTCTTGCTAGACACATATCTAAAGGCAAGAGAAACAAAAGCAAAAATGAACTATTGGAACTTCAAGATAAAAAACTTCTGTACAGGGTCATCTGGGTAGCTCAGTGGGTTAAGCCTCTGCCTTCAGCTCAGGTCATGATCCCAGGGTCCTGGGATCAAGCCCCACATCGGGGTCTCTGCTTGGTGGGGAGCCTGCTTGCGCTCTCTCTCTCTGCCTGCCTTTCTGCCTACTTGTGATGTCTCGCTCTCTGTGTGTGTCAAATAAATAAATAAAATCTTTTTTTAAAAAGCTTTTGCACAACAAAGGAAACAGTCAACAAAACCAAAAGCTGTCTACAGAATGGGAGAAGATATTTGCAAATGACTTATCAGATAAAGGATTAGTATCAAAAATCTATAAAGAACTGATACAACTCAACACCCAAAGAACAAATAATCCAGTTAAGAAATGGGCAGAAGACATGAACAGTCATTTCTCCAAAGAAGACATCCACATGGATATAGACACATGAAAAAATGCTCAACGTCACTTGGCCTCAGGAAAGTACAAATCAAACCACAGTGAGTTACCACCTCACACCAGTCAGAAGGCTAAAATTAACCAGGAAAAAAACAAGTGTTGGTGAAGATGCAGAGAAAGGGGAACCCCTTACACTGGGGTGGGAATGTGAACTGGGGTAGCCACTCTGGAAGACGGTATGGAGGTCACTCAAAAAGGACTGCATGGAGCACTAGGCATTATATGCAAACAATGAATCATGGAACGTGACATTGAAACTATATGGTGATTAACAGAATTTTTTTGTAAGTCAAAAATAGAACAACCCTATGGCCCAGCAATTGCACCACTAGGTATTTACACAAAGGATACAAAAATATAGATTCAAAGGGGCAGCTGCACCCCAAGGTTTACAGCAGCAATGTCTGTAATAGCAAAAGTACAGTAAGAGTGGAAAGAGCCCAGATGTCCATTGACAGACAAATGGGTAAAGAAGATGCAGTATAGATACACAATGGAATATTATGCAGCTGTGAAAAGGAATGATCTCTTTTCATTTGCAATGACATGGGTGGAACTAGAGGGTATTCTTTTAAACAAAATAAGTCAGAAAAGACAAATACCATATGGTCTCATTCATATGTGCAATATAAGAAACACATAGGGGAAGGGAAAAAGGAGAGAGAGACAGAGAAGGAAGACGGCCATAAGATACTCTTAGAGAACAGACGTAGGGTGGAGGGAGGGAGGTGGGGGATGGGCTGGCTGGGGGTTGAGGATTAAGGAGGGCACCTGTTGTGATGAGGATTGGGTGCTGTGTGTAAGGTGAATCACTGAACTCTATTCCAGAAACCAGTGCTGCGCTATATGCTAACGAACTAGAATTTAAACAAAAATTTTAAAAGAAAAAGAATTACGATTCTCCTAAGTCATCTCTATAGGAGGTGGTGGTGGGAATTGGGACAGCACCACCGGCACCTGCGAATAAGCCTGGCCTTCGTGTGCAGCCTGCCAGGGAGAAGCACACACACCTAAGAACTGCAGATACTCCAGTCTCTGAAAATTCAAGAAAAACTAAGAATCCTAGAAATTAGTTTCTATTAATAACAGTGAAACGAAATGGGAAGAAGTTAAATTTAGAAACATGAAAAAGGATGTCAAAGCCGGTGGGAGGTCAGGATGGCAGCCCTGGAGAAAAGGCACAAACAGGAAGTAGGAAGTCAGTGTGTGATCAGCCTGATCTCTGGGCAGGTATATAAAGGGTCCTGGCCCAGAAGTCTCCACACCTGAGCACCTGTCCTCTGCACCTGCTCCTCTGACCTGCTCCACCTTCAACCCACCAGAATCATGGGCTGCTGTGGCTGTTCCGGGGGCTGTGGCTCCGGCTGTGGGGGCTGTGGCTCCAGCTGCTGTGTGCCCGTCTGCTGCTGCAAGCCCGTGTGCTGCTGTGTGCCAGCCTGTTCCTGCTCCAGCTGTGGCTCCTGTGGGGGCTGCAAGGGGGGCTGTGGCTCCTGTGGGGGCTGCAAGGGGGGCTGTGGCTCCTGTGGGGGCTGCAAGGGGGGCTGTGGCTCCTGTGGGGGCTGCAAGGGGGGCTGTGGCTCCTGTGGGGGCTGCAAGGGGGGCTGTGGCTCCTGTGGGGGCTACAAGGGGGGCTGTGGCTCCTGTGGGGGATGCAAGGGGGGCTGTGGCTCCTGTGGGGGCTGTGGTTCCTGTGGCTCCTGTAGCTGCTCCCAGTCCAGCTGCTGCAAACCCTGCTGCTCCCAGTCCAGCTGTTGCAAGCCCTGCTGCTCTCAGTCCAGCTGTTGCAAGCCCTGCTGCTCCCAGTCCTGCTGCTGTGTCCCCTGCTGCTCCCAGTCCTGCTGCTGTGTCCCCTGCTGCTCCCAGTCCAGCTGCTGCAAACCCTGCTGCTCCCAGTCCAGCTGCTGCAAACCCTGCTGCTCCCAGTCCAGCTGCTGTGTCCCCATTTGCTGCCAGTGCAAGATCTGAGGCTCTGACCACAGACCCCAGGTACCTGCAATCTCAGTTCCCCTGGCCATGACCAGTGAGACATTCCATATCCCCGGAGCCCAAATCCCTGTCCATCTTCATCTGAAAAGGAGTGGCTGAGACTTTTGGCAGGAGTCCCAGCTCACCAGATGCTGTTCTCTTACCCATCCTGGAATCCCTCCCCACTCACCTTCCAGAAGGCCCTTCCTCTGTGTCCACTGCATTTGTATCTCAGCTCCTTGGGATCTGAACCTCTAAACACCCACCACTCCCCCCAGTGAATTTGGTTAGGAATAGGCTTGTGCTAGTACCATCAGAGACCTACATCCCCTTCCCACCACCTGTCCTTTCCACCTTTAACACCTGAGCTGAGGCTGCTGTGGGACTCCTGGGAGGCAGTCTACCCCCAGCTCTGGAGCTGCCTGGGACCCAAACCATCACTCCTCTTCCCTGAGCCTTCCTCCCCAGCCCTGTTCTGTGTCTACCAAGGTCTGCTCCAGACCCTGAAAAGCTCCTAAATAAATACATTGTCAAACCACAAGCCTTGGGCTCCCTGTGATTCCTTTCTTCCTTCTCCTGCAGTTGAAGAAGGTGCCCAAAACACTGGCATGAAAACCAGTGAAGTATATGATGTTACAAGTGTTTAGCTGGTAATGCCTATTCAAGATGCACATATTCCCAGAATATGTCCTTGGGTGCAGAGGCTGAGCTCTCGGACCTGGACCACATCCACCGGCAGGTGCTCTGGCCAAGGCACTCCCCCTACCCCACACCCCAGGCATCAGTTTCCTGGTGGCTCACACAGTTCAGCTACCTGTGGTCAACCTCCATCTGGAAGTAGATGGTCCCTTGAGGTGGTGTCAGAAGTCGAGAGCAAAGGTTATGCTGTGGCCCCATACCCACATCATCCACCTCACTTCATCTCAACACACAGGTATTTTATCATCTCACATCATCACAAGAAGGGTTAAAAACTTGACCTTGGAGCTTTAGGGGGGAGGACAAGATGGCAGCCAAGTAGGGGGTCTCGTTTCATCTGGTCCCTTGAATTTAGCTAGATATCTATCAAACCGTTCTGAACACACATGAATTCAACCTGAGATGTAAGATTTATCTGGATCTCCACAAGCAGAAAAATAACTTCAATAGATGAATGGATAAATAAGATATGGTCCATATATACAATGGAATATTACTCAGCCATCACAAAGGATGAATACCCAACTTTTGCATCACCATGTGGGACTGGAGGGGATTATGCTGAGTGAAATAAGTCAGCAGAGAAAGACAATTATCATATGGCTTCATTTATTTGTGCAACATAAGGAATAGCACAGAGGACATTAGGAGAAGGAAGGAAAAAATGAACGGGGAGAATCAGAGGGGGAGACAAACCTGAAGAGACTAGGGACTCTGGGAATCAAACTGAGGGTTTCAAAGGGGAGGGGGATGAGGAGATGTGTTAGCCCAGTGATGGGTATTGAGGAGGGCATGGACTGCATGGAGCACTGGGTGTTATACGCAAACAATGAATCATGGAACACATCAAAAACTAATGATGTACTGTATGGTGACTCATATAACTGAACCTTTGGGGGAAATAGAGGAAGATAAACCGAGGGGGGAGTGAGCTTCCATAAGCTGGCCATTAGAAAGTGATATAACACTGGAGCAAATTTTCAGGACCCTTGGAAATCTGCTCTGTGAGAGGCACCCCCAAGGGCACAAAGGCTGAATAGGGCAGAATTCTGGGTGGATCATTGTGGTCTCAGGATTCCAGGAGACTCAGAAAGAATGGGGAAGCCTGAACCGACAGAGTACTCAAGCAGTGGAGTGGGGAGACTGGTTATGGTCAGCAAGTCCAGAAGGAACTTTCAGCTCTGGACACCATAAACCATGAGCCAAGCCAGACCACCCTGAAAAGGACTAGGGGCGGGCTAACATCCTAGGGGAGATGTAGAACAGCTTGTGCCCATGACAGGGACAGCTGTCAGTGTGCTGTGGGGCAGCACCCAGCATGATTAGGGAGCTGTGGAAGAGAGTGCACCATGAGCCCACTTCCCCTAACAGTTGCAAAGTCACAAAGCACAGAGATGCTCATGGGTCTTCATGACTCCCTCAGGAGAGGTGTAGCATACAAGAGCTGCATGAGTCTGTGGAGTTTGGTACACACAGAGGTGGAGATGGTTTGACCTGGAGGATTTGTTGGTGGGGGAGAGGGGCAGGGTGTACCACGAACTTGCGACTCTGGGCCAGAGATTCCTGCAAGGCCAGATGTGCTCTGACCCAAAAGAGATGTAGAATGATGCCAGGGAACAAAAGCCACACAGTTGACCAGCTCACATTAAGCCCATCCCCCTGACAAGGGGAGGGGCAATGCACCCAGGCAAAGATGCCTAGGAATCCGAGCAGCAGGCACGGCCCCCAGAAGACAGACTAGAAGAAGAGGCGAACGATAAGCTTATTTCCCACAGGATTGTAAAACTCCAGCACCAGGGGAAAATAACATAGGGAGCTCCAAGGGTTCCCTTATGACTTGTCTATACGTTAGGCTAAAATGTTTACATTCCTTCTTTAATTTCTTTTCTTATTTTTTCTTTCTTTTTCTTTGTTTTTACCCTGTTCCCATTTCAAATAGATTCTTACTTCCCAACCTATTTTATTTTATTTTTTTATTTATTTGTGAGAGACAGAAAGAGCAAGAGAAGGAGGAGAGCAGAGGGAGAGGGAGAAGCAGACCCCCCACTGAGCAGGGAGCCTGACACGGGGCTCAATCCCAGAACCTTGGGATCATGACATGAGCTGAAGGCAGCTGCTTAACTGATTGAGCCACCTGGGCACACCCCCAACCAATGTTTTTAAGTTGCTTCTTAACTTTTGTTTTTTTCACATCTATGTTTTAAAGATTTATGCCCCATACTAGCCTGCTTTTCACTCTACTCAATTTATCTTAATATATATATAAGTTCTGATTTCTTTGCTGTTTGGGGATATAGTGCCTTCTACCACACAGACCAAAAATCAAACAAGAACAGGCAGATCGCCCTGTTTTGTCCACCCTGAGAAATTATAATCTCTCTCCCCACCATCCCCATTTTTTCTTTTTTATTGTTTTAGATCATCTTGGCTCTGCTTGCATACCTGTGGTGGCTTTTGACCACTTCATATTTTTTCTAAGGTGCATTTTGCTTGAGTCATGGTTGATATTTTGGATTCTGTCCATTCACTCAACCATCCCTTGATAGAATGACTAGGAAGAGGAACTCCCAACAAAAAAAAAAAAGAACCAGAGACAATGTACTCTGCCACAGAACTAATGGATATGGATATAAGCAAGATGTCATAGATGGAATTCAGGATAGTAATCATAAAGTCAATAGCTAGGCTTGAAAAAAAGCATTAGTGGCAATATAGAATCTCTAAGAGCAGAAATGAGATCCAATCAAGCTGAACTTAAAAATGAGATACAGTCTAAACTGGATACTCCAACAGCCAGGGTTTATGAGGTAGAATAACCAATCAGTGACCTAGAAGAAGAGCTGATAGAAAGGAAGTCGAGGAATATAGGAATAGGCAGCTAGTAGTCCATGAAAACAGACAGATCAATGATGCCATGAAACATTCCAATGTCAGAATTATTGGGATCTGAGGGAGTGGCGGGAGAGAGAGGAATAAAAGGTATATTTGAGCAAATCACAGCTGAGAACTTCCCCAGTCTGGGGAAGGAAACAAGCATTCATATCCAAGAGGAAGAGAGGACCCCACCCAAAATCAATAAAAATAGATGAACATTCTGACATATAATAGTGAAGCTTGCAAATCTTAAAGCCAAGGAAGCTATCCTGAGAGAAGCTAGATGAAAGAGATTCCTTATGTGTGGAGGGAGGAACATCAGAATAACATCAGACCTATCCACAGAGTCCTGGCAAGCCAGAAAGGCCTGGCAAGACATATTCAGGGGACTAACTGAGAAGAACATGCAAGAGGGATGGGGCAGCTGGGTGATGGATATTGGGGAGGGTATGTGCTATGATGAGTGCTGTGAATTGTGTAAGACTGATGAATCACAGACCTGTACCCTGAAATAATACATTATATGTTAATTAATTAATTAGTTAATTAATCTTTGAAATGTATCTAAGAATACTTTATCCAGCAAGGCTGTCATTCAGAATGGATGGAGAGATAAAGAGCTTTCTGGACCAGCAGAAACTGAAAGAATATGTGACCACCAAGCCAGCCCTGCAAGAAATATTAAGGGGGATTCTGTAAAAGAAGAAAACCCCAAGAGTAATATGGACGAGAAATTGATAGAGACTACCTAGAGGATCAGGGACTTTACAGGTAGTATGATGGCACTAAAATTGTATCTTTCAATAGTTACTCTCAATGCAAATGTATTAAATACTCCAATCAAAAGATACAGGGTTTCAGATTGGATTTTAAAAGCAGGACCCATCCACATACTGTCTACAAGAGACTCATCTTGAACCTAAAGACACCTCCAGATTGAAAGTAAGGGCACAGAGAACAATTTACCATGCCAATAGACCTCAAAGGAAAGCTGAGGTAGCAATTCTCATATCATACAAATTAGATTTTAAACCAAAGACTATAGTAAGAGATGTAGAGGGACACTATATCATTCTGAAAGGGTCTATCCAAAAAAAGATCTAACAATTGTAATTATCTATGCCCCCAACCTGAGAGCAGCTAACTACCTAAACCAACTAATAACCAAAATAAGGAATCATACTGATAATAGTACATTGATAATAGGAGACTTCAACACTCCCCTCACAGCAATGGACAGACCCCCTAAGCAGAAGATCAACAAACAAGAGCTTTGAAGGACACACTGGACCAAATGGACTTCATAGATACATACAGAACATTCCATCCTAAAACAACAGTCTTCTAATTCTTCTTGAGTGCCCATGGAAATTTCTCCAGAACAGATCACATACTGAATCATACATCTGGTCTCAACTGATAACAAAAGACTAAGATTATTCCCTGCATATTTTCAGACCACAATGCTTTGAAACTGGAACTCAACCACAAAAAAAATTTTGAAAGGAACACAAACACTTAGAGGTTAAAAAGCATCCTGCTAAAGAGTGAATGGGTCAACCAGGAAATTAGAGAGGAACTTAAACAATTCATGCAAACCAATGAAAATGAAAACAAATCAGTTCAAAATCTATGGGATACTGCCAAGGCAGTCCTCAGAGGGAAGTATACAACCATCCAAGTCTCACTCAAAAAATTAGAAAAATCCCTAATGGCTAGTGATGATGAACATTTTTTCATGTGTCTGATAGCCATTTGTATGTCTTCATTGAAGAAGTGTCTGTTCATATCTTCTGCCCATTTTTTGATATGATTATCTGTTTTGTGTGTGTTGAGTTTGAGGAGTTCTTTAAAGATCCTGGATATCAACCTTTTGTCTGTACTGTCATTTGCAAATATCTTCTCCCATTCCATGTGTTGCCTCTTTGTTTTCGACTGTTTCCTTTGCTGTGCAGAAGCTTTTGATCTTGATGAAGTCCCAAAAGTTTATTTTCACTTTTGTTTCCTTTGCCTTTGGAGACATATCTTGAAAGAAGTTGCTGTGGCTGATATCGAAGAGGTTACTGCCTATGTTCTCCTCTAGGATTCTGATGGATTCCTGTCTCATGTTGAGGTCTTTTATCCATTTTTAGTTTATCTTTGTGTACAGTGTAAGAGAATGGTCAAGTTTCATTCTTCTACATATAGCTGTCCAGTTTTTCCAGCACCATTTGTTGAAGAGATTGTCTTTTACCATGCTGTCTTGGTGATCACAGCTTTGTAGTAAAGCTTGAAATCAGGTAACGTGATGCCCCCAGTTTTATTTTTGTTTTTCAACATTTCCTCAGTGATTCAGGGTCTCTTCTGATTCCATACAAATTTTAGGATTATTTGCTCCAGCTCTTTGAAAAACACCGGTGGAATTTTTATTGGAATGGCATTAAAAGTATAGATTGCTCTAGGCAGTATAGACATTTTAACAATGTTTATTCTTCTGATCCAAGAGCATGGAATGGTCTTCCATCTTTTTGTGTCTTCTTCAATTTCTTTCATGAGTGTTCTGTAGTTCCTCGAGTACTAGCCATCAGGGAGATTCAAATTAAAACCACATTGAGATATCACCTTACACCAGTTAGAATGGCCAAAATTAGCAAGACAGGAAACAACATGTGTTGGAGGGGATGTGGAGAAAGGGGAACCCTCTTACACTGTTGATGGGAATGCAAGTTGGTGCAGCCACTTTGGAGAACAGTGTGGAGATTCCTCAAGAAATTAAAAATAGAGCTTCCCTATGATCCTGCCATTGCACTCCTAGGCATTTACCCCAAAGATACAGATGTAGTGAAAAGAAGGGCCATCTGTACCCCAATGTTTAGAGCAGCAATGGCCACGGTCGCCAAACTGTGGAAGGAACCAAGATGCCCTTCAACGGACGAATGGATAAGGAAGATGTGGTCCATATACACTGTGGAGTATTATGCCTCCATCAGAAAGGATGAATACCCAACTTTTGTAGCAACATGGATGGGACTGGAAGAGATTATGCTGAGTGAAATAAGTCAAGCAGAGAGAGTCAATTATCATATGGTTTCACTTATTTGTGGAGCATAACAAATAGCATGGAGGACAAGGGGAATTAGAGAAGAGAAGGGAGTTGGGGGAAATTGGAAGGGGAGGTGAACCATGAGAGACTATGGACTCTGAAAAACAATCTGAGGGGTTTGAAGTGGTGGGGGGTGGGAGGTTGGGGGAATCAGGTGGTGGGTATTAGAGAGGGCATGGATTGCATGGAGCACTGGGTGTGGTGCAAAAACAATGAATACTGTTATGCTGAAAATAAATTTTAAAAAATTAGAAAAATCCCATGCACAAGCTAACCTCACCCCTGAAGGATCTGGAGAAAGAACAGCAAATAAAGCCTTTAAAAAGCAGCAGAAGAGAAATTATAAAGATTAGAGCAGAAATCAATGAAATAGAATTAGAAGAATAGTAGAATAGATCAATGAAACTAGAAGCTGGTTCTTTGAAAAAATAAACCTCTGGCCAGAATTATCCAAAAGAAAAGATAATTGACCCAAATTAATAAAATCTTGAATGAAAGTGGAGAAATCACAACTAATACCAAGGAAATAGAGACAATTATTATAACTTACTACCACATACCGAAGCTACGTGCCAACAAACTAGGTAATCTGGAAGAAATGGATGCATTCTTGGATACTTATAAGCTACCAAGACTGAAACTGGAAGAAATAGACAATCTGAACCAACCAATAACCAGCAAGGAAATTGAAGCAGTCATCAAAAACTTCCCAAAAAACAAGAGTCCAGGGCCAGATGGCTTCCCAGGGAAATTCCACCAAACATCTAAAGAAGTCATACCTATACTACTGAAGCTATTCTGAAAAATAGAAATGGAAGGAAAACTCCCAGACTTGTTCTATGAGGCCAGGATTACACCAATCCCAAAACCATACAAAGACCCCACCAAAAAGAAGAATTACAGACTAATATTCCTGATGAACATGGACGTCAAAATATTCAACAAGATCCTAGCCCACAGGACCCAACAGTACATTAAAAGGATTATTCACCAGCACCAGGTGGGATTTATCCCTGGGATACAAGAATGTTTCAACATTTGCAAATCAATCAATGTGATGTACTACATTAATTAAAGAAACAGTAAGAACTGTATGATCCTCTCAATAGATGCAGAAAAAGCATTTGACAAAATTCAGCATTCTTTCCTGATTAAAACTCTTCAAAATATAGGGATAGAGGGAACATACCTCAATATCATAAAAGCCATTTATGAAAAGCCCTCTGTGAATATCATTCTCAACAAGGAAAAACTGAGAGCTTTTTCCTTGAGGGCAGGACACAACAAGGATGCCCACTCTCACCACTTTTGCTCAACATAATGCTAGAAGTCCTAGCCTCAGCAATCACAACAAAAAGAAATGAAAGTCATTCAAACCAGCAAAGAGGTCAAACTCTCTCTCTTTGCAGATGATATGATACTTTATGAGGAAGACCCAAAAGACTCCACCCCAAATTACTAGAACTCATACAGTAATTGATCAGCACGGCAGGATACAAAATCAATGCACAGAAATCAGTTGCATTTCTTTTGTTTTTTTAAGATGCAGCAATGAAAAATAGTTGTAGTTCCATGGTCATGGATAGGAATAAACATTGTGAAAATGTCTATGCCGCGCAGAGCAATTGACACTTTCAATGCCAACCCTATCAAAATACCATCGACATTTTTTACAGAGCTGGAACAAGGAACCCTAAAATTTGTATGAAACCAGAAAAGATCCCAAATTGCCCGGGGATTGTTGAAAAAGAAAATCAAAGCTGGAGGCATCACAGTCTGACTTCAAGCTATATTATAAAGCTGTGATCATCAAGACAGCATGGTATTGGCACAAACAGACACATAGATCAATGGAACAGAATAGAGAGCCGCAAAATGCACCCTCAACTCTATGGTCAACTAATCTTCAAAAATCAGGAAAGAATATCCAATGGGAAAAAGACAGTTTCTTCAATAAATGGTGCTGGGAGAATTGGACAGCCACATGCAGAAGAATGAAAGCATGTACATTGTCTTACACCACACACAAAGATAAACTCAAAATGGATGAGACCTCAGTGTGAGATGGGAGTCCATCAAAATCCTAGAGGAGAACATAGAGAGTAACCTCTTTCACATTGACCACAGAGACTTCTTTCAACACGTGTCTCTAAAGACAAGGGAAACAAAATCAAAATGAACTTTTGGGACTTCATCAAGATAAAAATCTTTTTCACAACAAAGGAAACAGTCAACAAAACTAAGAGGTAATCTTCTCCACAGAATGGGAGAAGATATTTGCAAATGACATATCAGATAAAGAGTTGGTATCCAAGATCTTTAAAGAACTTCACAAACTCAATACCTCCCCAAGAATTAATAATAATAATAATAATAATCCAGTCAATCCAGTCAATAAATGGGCAGAAGACATGAACAGACCTTTTCCAAAGACATACAAATGGCTAACAGACACATGACAAAATGTTCAACATCATTAGCCATCAGGAAAATACAAATAAAGACCACTATGAGATAATACCTTTCACCAGTTAGAATGGCAAAAATTGGGGCATCTGGGTGGCTCAGTCATCAAGCGACTGCCTTTGGCTCAGATCATGATCCAAAAGTCCTGGAATCGAGTCCCTCACAGGGTTCCCTGTTCTGTGGAAAGCCTGTTCTCCCTCTCCCATTCCCCCTGCGTGTGCTCCCTCTGCACTGTGTCTCTTTCTGCCAAATCAATAAAGAAAATCTTTTTTAAAAATTAGAATGGCAAAAACTAACAAGACAGGAAATGCTAACAAGGATGTGGAGAAAGGGGAACCCTCTTACACTGTTGGTGGGAACGCAAGCTGGTGCAGCCACCCAGGAAGACAGTATGGAGGGTCCTCAAGATATTAAAAACTAGAGCTACCCTACGACCCAGAGATTGCACTACTAGGTTCTTACCCCAAAGATACAGATGTAGTAAAAAGAAGGGCCATCTGCACCCCAATGTCCATAGGTCAATGTCCACACTTGCCAAACTGTGGACAGAGCGGAGACGCCCTTCAACAGATGAATGGACAAAGAAGATGTGGTCCATGTATACGATGGATTATTCCTCAGCCATCAGAAAGGATGAATCCCCACCATTTGCATCGACATGGGTGGGACTGGAGGGGATCCTGCTGCGTGAAGTACATCGAGCCGAGAAAGACACTTACCGTATGTTCTCCGTCGTACGTGGGACGTGCGGAGCACGAGGAGCAGCGCAGCGGACCCCAGGGGAGGGAGGGAAACTGAGGGGAAAGAAATCGGAGAGGGAGACAAACCATGAGAGATTCTGGACTCCAGGAACCGAACTGAGGGCTACAGAGGGGAGGGGGATGGGGTAACCGGGTGACGGTACTAAGGACGGCGCGTGTTGGGATGAGCCGGGGGTTATCTGCGACTAATGAATCGCTGAACACGACACTGAAAACTAATGATATACTATATGTTGGCTAAACAAACATAATAACAAATAAATTAAAACATTAAAAAGTAAAGACTATGTCCTACGGAACAAATGCTGGCTAGCCCCAAGAAGACCACAGGTGAGGCTATTTGTGAAAACATTCCTTATAAGAGGAAGTATGCGAAAGCTTCCCAACAGTCCGGCAGGTGACTTGGTGAGGTAAGAAAGCTTTGCATGCACAGGTGGACGCCAGGCAGTGGCCCAGACTGCAATCTTCACGTCTGAGAAGGTAATTTTGTCACCAGGAAGGATTATGAGGGGCTCAGTCTCTCGGGCTTCTGAGAGCCCGGACCTGAGTGACAGGTATGTAAGTGCACCCCACTGCTCTGCCGGGCCAGCGCTAGTGACCCACCTCGGGAGCACCCTGTTGCGGGGGGCTAGGCGCCCCCCTCCTGGGGCTCAGTGCATGTGCCCTTCTTTGCTTGCCAAGACGTTTTGTCTAGAACTACAGAGGAAGGTTTGTCCCTGTGAGAAGGTGACATATAACGCACACAGAACTGATGAACCAGGGAGGGACAGTATATGGCTTTAAAGTGTGGGGACAAAGATGAGAGAAAACGTCCACGTGTAGAGAGCGATGCGGGCGGCAGAGACGGAGGGTGAGCACAAGATTTTTTGCACATCTTCCAGGACTATTTGCCTTTTAAACTACATATTTATGATACTGATTTTAAATGTAGCTTAAGGTAACATGTAAGGGGCACTGGGGGGGCTCCGTGGGTTAAGCCTCCAACTCTCGGTTTGGGCTCGGGTCCTGATCCCAGGGTTGTGAGGTCAAGCCCTGCACCGGCTCCCGGCTCCACTCGGAGTCTGCGTGGGGTCCTTTCTCCTTTCTTTCCCTGCCCCTCCCTGGCTCGTGCCCTCTCTCTCTCAAGTAAGTGAATATATCGTCCCTTTTTTGTCTTTTTTCTTTTTGTTGTGTTATGTTAGTCACCACACAGTACATCATTGGTTTTTGGCGTTGTGTTCCATGATTCGCTGTTTGCGTGTAACACCCAGTGCTCCGAGCAACCTGTGCCCTCCTTAATACCCACCGCGGGGCCAACCCTCCCCCACCCCCTCCCCCCGACACCCTCATTTTATTCCCCAGAGTCCACAGTCTCTCATGGTTCACCTCCCCCTCCAATTTCCCCCGCTTCATTTTTCCCTTTAGTCTCCTAATGTCCTCCGTGCTGCTCCTTATGCTCCACATGTAAGTGAAACCTTATAATAATTGACTTTCTCTGCTTGACTTACTTCACTCAGCAGAATCCCCTCCAGTCCTGTCCCTGTCGATGCAAATGGTGGGTGTGCATCCTTCCTGCTGGCTGAGTAATAGTCCATTGTATGTATGGACCACATCTTAAAAAAAAAATAAAATAAAATAACATAAATGTAAAATAATCCAGACCACTTAATTTTAAATAAACAGTCTTCTAAGTAATTCTTAAAGACACAGACATTGTGGGCATCAGGACTCCCGGCCCCTTAGGGAGAAACACTGGGTCTCTCAGCAATGGCTGCAACCCCTCGCCGGCACTGCGAGCCCTTAGTGAGCACCTGCTGGATGCCGGCCTTGCTCTGGCCCTGGGGTAATGGCAGTAAACAGTACGTGAGACCCGACCTTGAGGTCTGATCTTCCAGGGGAAAGAGGCAGGCAGGAGCCTCAACGCAGCCTGCGAGGGGTGCAGAGTTCTGAAAGCTGCATAGGAAAAGGAAGGGAGCTGGCGGGAGCTGGTCCTGCCGGGCGCCGCGCGGAAAGACATGGAAGCAGCTGGGGGCCCGGTGCAGACAGCCCTCCTGTTCCATCCCAGTCTAGGTCACAGCTGTGCTATGGCCCCTCCACGAAGCAAGGGGGAGGTGTGTTTCTCCTAAAGGGAAAACCATTCCATGTGAAGAGCTAACCTTGCACTGAGAGTGTCTCTTTGCTAACTCTGGACACTAACATCTCCTTAACCGATACTGACTTCATGAGAGATGCTGTTTACTTCCTCACTGGGCAAAATTAAGAGCTGTCAGCAGTAAGCCCTTCGCTCCACTTTTCTTCTTAATTTTATAGATCTAAGAAATTCGGAATCTGACAACCATTCTTAGGCCTAGTAAGACATTCATTCTCTTCCACAGCAAAAATCTATCAGATAATGTGGTGGTCTGCTGACTTTCCTGGTGTGTCCACCTGGACACCAGAAAGCTCTCTGTGGATATCCACAGAAAAGAAGGCAGTCCCCAAACTCTTCATCAGAAGGCTGGCTGCAACTGTCTTATGTGTATACCAACTAGAATGATGCTGCCCACATTTCTTTGTCAGCAACCTGACTTTTTTCATAAAATATATAGCCTGGAGGGGCACCTGGGTGGCTTAGTCGGTTGAGCGTCAACTCTTTTTTCTTTAAGATTTTATTTATTTATTTGTCAGAGAGAGAGAGAGAGCACGGGCAGGCAGAGTGGCAGGCAGAGGCAGAGAGAGAAGCAGGCTCCCCTCTAGGCAAGGAGCCTGATGCAGGACTCGATCCCAGGACCCTGGGATCATGACCTGAGCCAAAGGCAGTAGCTTAACTGACTGAGCCACCCAGGCTACCTTGAGCATCAACTCTTAATCTCAGCTCAGGTCTTGATCTCAGGGCTGTGAGCTCAAGCCCCACACTGGGCTCCACACTAAGAAACCCATCACCGTATATCATGGATATCCCTCCTAGGAAGAAGACAGGTGTAAGTTTGGGTTTCACCAGGCACGGGCATGCATGTAAATAACTTTTACACAAGTAGGATCATGTAACATACTGGATTCATTTTTGTATTCTCCACTGCCTCTTTGCCTGCCTCCTACGGCCGGCCTCCTCTGTCCCCAACAACTATTCTGCTCCTCCCTGACGCACATACACAAAATATGTGTGAGGGATATTTCATACTCTTTCCGCAACCCTCCCTCCTGCCGTGTGGCAGGAGGAACAATTGGTCCAGGCTCTCAGGAAAACAGCATGGTGGTTCCTCAAAAAATTAAAAATAGAACTTCCATGTGATCCAGTCATTCCAGCCCTGGGTATTTATCCAAAGAAAACAAAAACACGAATTCAAACAGATACCTGCAGCCTCACATTCATGGAGGCATTACTGACCACAGCCAAGGTACGGAAGCTGCCCAAGTGTCCATCCATGGATGAATGGATAAAGAAGATGTGGGGTGTGTACAGTGGACTATCTCTCGGCCATAAAAACAGAATGAAATCTTGCCATTTGCAATGATGTGGATGGAGCTAGAGAGTGTGATGCTGAGTGAAATTAGTCAGAGAAAAGCAAACACCATGTGACTTCACTCATATGTGGAATTTTAAGAAACAGAACAAATGAGCAGCAGGGAAACAAAAGAGACAAACCAGGAAACAGAGTCTTAACTCTAAAAAACACACTGATGAGCCCGGAGGTGGGTGGGAAGGTGGGGGACGGGGACGGGCGATGGGGTGAGCAGTGCTCTGTTGCCCTGCTGTGGTGAGCACCAGGCGACGGGCAGAAGGGACCTCGCACACCTGAAACCAGCATCGCACTGGATGTCGACTGTCCCTCAACAGCTGGGAAGAAATAAACAAGAAGAAATACTTCGTACGGTTTTGTTCCCAAAATGAGATCCGATTGTGCTTGTTTCTCTACATCCACTTTTCTCACCAACAAATTCCTTGGGGAAATTTCTCCAATTCAACCTATATGGCTAATCTAATGTTTCTAATAGGTATTATTATTGGTGTCGAATTTGGTTGGGGGGGTTGCCAATGTGTGTGTGTGTGTGTGTGTGTGTGTACATATATATATGGTCTGTTTCTACTCACTTTTTACTTTTAGTAATTTCAAGGCAATTGTATTGATACCACCTAATTTTATTAAATGATGCTTTCAAAATAAAACTACACCAACTTACATCCCAAGAACAATGTACAAGAGCTCCTTTCCCCAACTTCATGAGCAATGGCTATCATCACTCCTGCTAATTTTTACCAGACTGGTGGATATCCATATCTTATTTTTAATTTGCTTTTATCTGACTGCCAGTGAATCTGACCTATTTGTCAACGTGTAGGAGCCATTGTGCTGTAAGGACCAGAACCAGTGGACAAGTCCAGCAAGGACTCAGGACACAAGATCAACACATGGAAACTGACGGTATGTCTGTTCACTTCTCATGAAGGATCTGAACACAAAATTAAGGAAAAAACCTCATGCCCAACAGAAGGAGAATGAAAGAATAAAATACTTGGGAATGGATTTAACAGGAGAGGTACAAAGCCAATATGCTGAAAGTGACAAAACATTGTTAAAAGAAATTAAAGGATATGTAAGTAAATGTGGAGATTGAATGTTTGAGCCCCACCAAACGCACTCACTGAGCACTGGGTGTAGACACGGAGACTCAATGGAAGTGATTGTGGTTACATAAGGTTAGAAGGGTGGGCTGATCCCAGAGGACTGGTGTCCTGGTAGGAAGAGACCCAGAGCACTCTCTCCATCTCTCGCTCTCCACTGTTCTCTCTCCATCTCTCTCTCCTCTCTCTCTCTCTCTCTCTCCTGCTAGGGAAAGGCAGTGTGTCCACACAGTGAGAACACAGCCATCTGCAACCCAAAGGAAGGATTTTCACCAGAAACTGAATCTGTAGGCACCCTGCTTTGGGGCTCTGCCCTCCAGGACCATGAGAATTAATTTCATTTGTTTAAGCCATCATGTCTGGCATTTTGTTATGGCAGCCAGAGCTCATTAATACAAAGCTCACAGGCCTGGAGACTTAATGAAGTTGAGATGGCAAGACTGAGTCACAGAGTCAGTGTGCTCCCCGTCAGAATCGCAGCTGTCTTCTTGGTGGGAACTGAGAAGCTGACTCTAAAGCCCACATGGAAACCCAAGTGACCTTGAGCAGCCAAAACAATCTTTGAAAAGGATGGGGCACCTGGGTGGCTCAGTGGGTTAAAGCCTCTGCCTTTGGCTCAGGTCATGATCTCAGGGTCCTGGGATCGAGTCCCGCGTCAGGCTCTCTGCTCAGCGGGGAGCCTGCTTCCCTCTCTCTCTCTCTGCCTGACTCTCTGCCTGCTTGTGATCTCTGTCAAATAAATAAATAAAATCTTTTAAATTAAAAAAAAGAGAGAGAACAGAGGGGAGGAGCAAGATGGTAGAGCAGAAAAAGATTTTTCTTTTTTTTTCTTTCTTTTTTAAAGATTTTAAATAAAATCTCATAAATAAATCTTTAAATAAAATCCCCCTCCTTTCTCCTCTGAGAGAGGCAGCGCAGGAGAGTGTAACAGGAATCTGCTGGGTTTGGAGACTCCAAACGGGGTGTGCACCAGAGACAGAAACGCTCCACCACAGGCCAGCTGAGCTCCCAGCGAGCCCTGCCAGACACCAAGGAGACAGGAGCGATTGACTGCTTTTCTCCGAGGGCGCACTGAGGAGTGGGGCTTCAAGCTCTTGGCTCCTCCAGACCCGGGGATTGGGCAGCCGCCATCCTCATTCCCGTCCTCCGGAACTCTACAGAAAGTGCTCAGGGAACAAAAGCTCCTGAGAGCAAACCCCAGCAGATGACTTAGGCCGGCCCCTGGCAAGGGCGGAGCAATTCCGCGGTAGGCAAGGACATCTGAGAATCACCGCAAGAGGCCCCTCCCCCAGAAGATCAGCAAGAACATCCCGCCAAGGCCAACTTCACTCTCAATGAGAACGGCAGAACTCCAGAGCTAGGGGAGTGCAACACATAGAATTCATGGCTTTTCCTCATGATCCTTTAGTGTTTCAAAGTTAATTTTTTTATTTAATTTTTTTCTTATTTTACTTTTTAAATTTTTCCTCTTTCCTATTTTAACGTTTTTTAACTTTTATCAATACCTTTTTTAAAAAAATCCTTTTTAATTTTGATTGTTATAGTCATATTCTATCCCTTCATTGTATTTAACCTTATTTTTTGTATACATACACGTTTCACTTTCTTTAAAATTTTGGGATACAGTTTCTTCAACAGATCAAAATATACCCTAAATCCAGTGTATGACATTGGTCTAGTCTCCAGCCTGATCACATTCTTTCCTTTTTTTTTAACCAACTTCTTATCAATTTCTTTTTTAGAATCTTTTTTAAGTTTCATCTTTACAGTCATATTCTATCCCTTCATCGTGTTTACCCTTATTTTTGTATATATGTCTTTATTTCTTTAAAATTTGGGGAGACAGTTTCTTCTAACAGACCAAAACACACCCAAAATCAAGTGTGTGGTCCTGTTCTATTCACCAGTCGAGAATAAAAAATATAGATATATAGATACATACATACATATCTATCTATATATATATACCAAACCTGAAGAGACCCAAAACTGGGGGGGGGGGGAGAGAAAAGGAGAAAAAGTATATGTATATCTTTCTTTCTTTCTTTCTTTCTTCTCCCCCAAGTCACAGGTCTCTTCCAATTTGGTTAGTGTGTATTTTTCTGGGGTCATTGCTGCCCTTTTAGTATTTTGTGCTCTCGTTCATCTATTCTTATCTAGATAAAATGACAAGGTGGAAAAACTCACCCCCAAAACAAACAAACAAAAAGAGAACAAAAGGCAACAGTGAAGGCTAGGGACCTAATCAATATGGACATTAGTAAAATGCCAGAACTACAGTTCAGAATGATGATTCTTAAGGTGCTACTGGGCTCAAAAAAAAGCATGGGAGATACTAGACAATCCCTTTCTGGAGAAATAAAATGCCTTTCTGGAAAAATAAAAGAACTAAAATCTAACCAAGTTGAAATAAAAAAAGCTATTAATGAGGTGCAATAAAAGATGGGGGCTCTTACTGCTAAGATAAATGAGGCAGAAGAGAGAATTAGTGATATAGAAGACCAACTGATGGAGAATAAAGAAGCTGAGAAAAAGAGAGACAAACAACCACTGGACCACGAGGGGAGAATTTGAGAGATAAGTGATACCGTAAGATGAAACAATATTAGAATAACTGAGATCCCAGAAGAAGAAGAAAGAGAGAGGGGGCAAAAAATGTATTGGAGCAAATTATAGCAGGGAATTTCTCTGATTTGGTGACGGGAACAAGCATCAAAATCCAGGAGGTGGCGCACCTGTGTAGCTCAGTTGGTTAAGCGGCTGCCTTTGGCTCAGATCATGATCCAGGGTCCTGGGATTGAGCCCCACATCAGGCTCCCTGTTTGGCAGAGAGCCAGCTTCTTCCTCTCCCTCTGCCTGCTGCACTGTCTACTTGTGCTCTCTCTATCCATCAAATAAATAAATAAAATCTTTTTTTTAATCCAGAAGGCATAAAGAACCCCCCTCAAAAAAAAAAAAAAAAATAGGTCAATATCCCATCATCTAATAGTAAAACTTACGAGTTTCAGTGACAGAAAATCCTAAAAGCAGCTTGGGACAAGAAGCCTGTAACATACAATGGTAGAAATATTAGACTGACAGCCGACCTATCCACAGAGACCTGGCAGGCCAGAAAGGGCTGGCATGATATATTCAGAGCACTAAATGAGAAAAACATGCATCTAAGAATACTATATCCAGCTAGTCTGTCACTGAAAATAGAAGAGAGATAAAAAGCTTCCAGGACAAATAAAAACTAAAAGAATTTACAAACACCAAACTAGCCCTACAGGAAACATTGAAAGGGATCCTCTAAGCAAAGACAGAGCCTAAAAGTAATAGACCAGAAAGGAACAGAGACAATAAACAGTAACAGTCACCTTACAGACAATACAATGGCACTAAATTCATATTTCTCAATAGTTACCCTGAATGTAAATGGGCTAAATGCCCCAATAAAAAGACACAGGGCATCAGAATGGATTAAAAACACAAGACCCATTGATATGCTGTCTGCAAGAAATTCATTTTAGATCCAAAGACACTTCCAGATTTAAAATGAGGGGATGGAAAACAATTCACCATGCTAATGGACATCACAAGAAAGCTGGGGTAGCAAACCTTACATCAGATAAATTATATTTTAAGCCAAAGTCTATAATATCATACTTAAGGGATCTCTCCAACAAGAAATCTAACAATTTTGCAGACTTAGGGTTTGGGGGAGGGGAGTTAGGTGAGCCTGGTGGTGGGTATGAAGTAGGGCATATATTTCATGGAGCACTGGGTGTGCTGCATAAACAATGAATCTTGGAACACTGAAAAAATAAAATTAAATTAAAAAGAAAAGAGAGAAATATCTATGCCCCTAACATGGGAGCAGCCAATTGTATAAACCAATTAATAACAAACACATCAACAATAATACCTTAATAGTAGGGGACTTAAACACCCCTCCTCACTGAAATGGACAGATCATCTAAGCAAAAGATCAAGAAGGAAATACAGACTTCAAATGACACACTGGACCGGACGGACATCACAGATATATTCAGAACATTGTATCTCAAAACAACAAGTAGACTTTCTTCTCTAGTGCACATGAAACATTCTCCAGAATAGATCATATCCTGGGTCACAAATCAGGTCTCAAGTGGTACCAAAAGATTGGAATCATTCCCTACATATTTTCAGACAACACTGCTTTGAAACTAGAACTCAACCACAAGAGGAAAGCTGGAAAGAACTCAAATACATGGAGGCTAAAAAGCATCCTACTAAAAAATGAATGGGTCAACCAGGAAATTAAAGAAGAATTTTTAAAAATTTATGGAAACAAATGAAAATGAAAACATAACTGTTCAAAATCTTTGGGACACAGCAAAAGTAGTCCTGCAAGGAATGTATATAACAATACAAGCCTTTCTCAAGAAACAAGAAAGGTCTCAAACACACAACCTAACCCTACACCTAAAGGAGCTGCAGAAAGAACAACAAAGAAAGCCTAAACCCAGCAGGAGAAGAGAAATAATAAAGATGAGACCAGAAACCGATGAAATTAAAACCAAAAGAACAGTAGAACAAATCAACAAAACTAGAAGCTGGTTCTTTGAAAGAATTAATAAGATTGATAAACCCCTGGCCAGACTTACCAAAAAGAAGAGAGAAAGGACCCAAATAAGTAAAATCATGAATGAAAGAGGAGAGATCACAACCAACACCAAAGAAATACAAACAATTGTAAGAACATACTATGAGCAACTCTACGCCAACAAATTTGACAATCTGGAAGAAATGGATGCATTCCTAGAGACATATAAACTACCACAACCATACCAGGAAGAAATAGAAAACCTGAACAGACCCATAACCAGTAAGGAGATTGAAGCAGACATCAAAAATCTCCCAGCAAGGGGTGCCTGGGTGGCTCAGTGGGTTAGGCAGCTGCCTTCGGCTCAGGTCATGATCTCAAGGTCCTGGGATCGAGTCCCACATCGGGCTCTCTGCTCAGCGGGGAGCCTGCTTCCCTCTCTCTCTCTCTGCCTGCCTCTCCGTCTACTTGTGATTTCTCTCTGTCAAATAAATAAATAAAATCTTTTAAAAAAAAAAAATCTCCCAGCAAACAAGAATACAGGACCAGACAGTTTCCCAGGGGAATTCTAGCAAACATTTAAAGAATTGATACCTATTCTCCTGAAATTGTTCCAAAATATAGAAATGAAGGATAAACTTCCAAACCCATTTTATGAGGCCAGCATCACCTTGATCCCAAAACCAGACAAGGATCCCATCAAAAAAGAGAATTACAGACCAATATCCTTGATGAACACAGATGCAAAAATTCTCACCAAAATACTAGGCAATAGGATCCAACAGTACATTAAAAGGATTAGTCACCACGACCAAGTGGGATTTATTCCAGAGCTGCAAGGTTGGTTCAACATCTGCAAATCAATCAATGTGATACAATACATTAATAAAAGAAAAAACAAGAACCATATGATACTCTCAATAGATGCTGAAAAAGCATTTGACTAAGTATAGCACCCTTTCTTGATCAAAACTCTTCAGTGTAGGGATAAAGGGTACATACCTCAATATCATCAAAGCCATCTATGAAAAACCCACAGTGAATATCATTCTCAATGGGGAAAAACTGAAAGCTTTTCCCCTAAGGTCAGGAACACAGTGGGACTGTCCACTATCACCACTGCTATTCATCACAGTACTAGAAGTCCTAACCTCAGCAATCAGAAAACAAAAAGAAATTAAAGGCATCCAAATCTGCAAAGAAGTCAAACTATCACTCTTTGCATATTATATGATAGTATATATGGAAAACCCAAAAGACTACACTCCAAAACTTCTAGAACTTGTACCTGAATTCAGTAAAGTGTCAGGATATAAAATCAATGCACAGAAATCAGTTGCATTTCTTTACATCAACAGCAAGACAGAAGAAAGAGAAATTAAGGAGTCAATCCCATTTACTACTGCACCCAAAACCATAAGATACCTAGGAATAAACCTATCCAAAGAGGTAAAGAATCTGTACTCAGAAAACTATAAAGTACTCATGAAAGAAATTGAGGAAGACCCAAAGAAATGGAAAAACCTTCATGGATTAGAAGAACAAGTATTGTGAAAATGTCTGTGCTACCCAAGGCAATCTGCACATCTAATGCAATCCCTATCAAAATACCATCAATTTCGTTCAAAGAAAATGAACAAATAATCCTAAAATTTATGTGGAACCAGAAAAGACCCCAAATAGAGGAATGTTGAAAAAGAAAACCAAAGTTGGTGGCATCACAATTCCAGACTTAAGCTCTATTACAAAGCTGTCATCATCAAGACAGCATGGTACTGACACAAAAACAGACACATAGATCAATGGAACAGAACAGAGAGCCCAGGAATTGACCCTCAACTCTATGGTCAACTAATCTTCAACAAAGCAGGAAAGAATGTCCAGTGGGAAAAAGACAGCCTCTTCAACAAAATATGTTGGGAAAATTGGACAGCCAAATGCAGAAAAATGAAACTGGACCATTTCCTTACACCACACACGAAAATAGACTCAAAATGGATGAAGGACCTCAATGTGTGAAAGGAATCCATCAAAACCCTTGAGGAGAACACAGGCAGCAACCTCTTTGACCTCAGCCACAACAACTTCTTCCTAGGAACATCACCAAAGGCAAGGAAGCAAGGGGAAAAGTGAACTATTGGGACTTTATCTAGATCAAAAGCTTTTGCACAGCAAAGGAAACGGTTAACAAAACCAAAAGACAACTGACAGAATGGGAGAAGATATTTGCAAACAACATATCAGATAAAGGGCTCGTATCCAAAATCTATAAAGCCTTATCAAACTCAACACCCAAAGAACAATCCAATCAAGAAATGGGCAGAGGACATGAACAGACATTTCTGCAAAGAAGACATCCAGATGGCCAACAGACACATGAAAAAGTGCTCCACGTCACTCAGCATCAGGGAAATACAAATCAAAACCACAATGAGATATCACCTCACACCAGTCAGAATGGCTAAAATCAACAAGTCAGGAAATGACCGATGCTGGCGAGGATGTGGAGAAAGGGGAACCCTCCTACACTGTTGGAATGCAAGCTGGTGCAACCACTGTGGAAAACAGCATGTTGGTTCCTCAAAAAGTCGAAAATAGAGCCACCCTATGACCCAGCAAGATACAAATGTAGTGGGGCGCCTGGGTGGCTCAGTGGGTTAAGCTGCTGCCTTTGGCTCAGGTCATGATCTCAGGGTCCTGGGATCAAGTCCCACATCGGGCTCTCTGCTCAGCAGGGAGCCTGCTTCCCTTCCTCTCTCTCTGCCTGCCTCTCCGTCTACTTGTGATTTCTCTCTGTCAAATAAATAAATAAAAATCTTAAAAAAAAAATTTGTTAAAGATACAAATGTAGTGATCTGAAGGGGCACGTGCACCCAATGTTTGTAGCGGCAATGTGCACAATAGTCAGACTATGGAAAGAACCTAGATGTCCATCAACAGATGAATGGATAAAGAAGATGTGGTGTGTGTATATATATATATGTGTGTGTGTATATATGTATATATATATAAAATACAATATTATGCAACCATCAGAAAATGAAATTTTGCCATTTGCAATGATGTGGATGGAACTAGAGGGTTTTATGCTGAGCGAAATAAGTCAATAAGAGAAAGACAATTATCATATGATCTCCCTGATATGAGGAATTTGAGAGGGAGCGTGGGGCGTTGTGGGGGTAGGGAGGGAAAAAAATTGAAACAAGATGGGATCGGGAGGGAGACAAACCAGAAGAGACTCTTAATCTCAGAAAACAAACTGAGCGTTGCTGGGGAGGAGGGAAGGGATGGGGTGGCTGGTGATGAACACTGGGGAGGGCAGTGCAATGGTGAGTGCTGCGGAATGTGTAAGACTGATGATTCACAGACATGTACCTTGAAGCAAATAATACATTATATGCTAATTTAAAAAATAAAAATATATAAATAAAATGAAAAAAAAAGGGAGAACAAAGTTGGGGTTCACATTTCCTGATGTCAAAACCTGCCAGAAAGCCACGGTGGTGAAGACAGTGTGGCACTGGCTTAAGGACACACACACAGACCAATGGAATAAAATAGAGAGCCTCATGCACATGGCCAGGTTTTGACGAGGGAGTCAAGATCCCTGGGTAAAGAAGCGTCTCTTCAGAGAATGGGGCTGGGCTGACTGCACAGCCACATATGAGGGGACGAGTCAGAGCTGTACATGACACCACACACAGAAGCTAATTCAAAATGGATCAACAAGCCCAAATTTAAGAATCAAACTGTACCACTCTTGGAAGGGGACCTGGTTAGATCTTCATGAACTTGGGTCTGGCAGTGGTATCTTAGGTCTGATGTCACAAGACAGGAACAAAAGAAAAAAATAGATAAATTGGACATCATCAAAATTTGAAGAGTTTATGCCTCAAAGGACATGGTCAAGACAGTGAAGATGAAGCCTAAGGTGGGAGAAAATATCTACAGATCCCAGGACCGATAAGGCGCTAGTGTCCAAAATATATAAAGAACTCTTGCAAATCGAAAATACAAAGATAGGGGTGGCTGGGTGGCTCAGCGGGTTAAAGCCTCTGCCTTCAGCTCAGGTCATGATCTCAGGGTCCTGGGGTCAAGCCCCACATTGGGCTCTCTGCTCAGCAGGGAGCCTGCTTCCTCCTCTCTCCCTGCCTGCCTCTCTGCCTGCTTGTGATCTCTGTCTGTCAAATAGTTGAATAATAAAAAACAAAACAAAACAAAGCAACAGAACTAAAAATCAGATAGCCAACAAGCACACGAAAATATTCTCAACATCATTAGCATCAGGCAAGTACAAATCCTCACCAGAGAGAGTACCACTTCATGCCCACCAGGATGGCTCGATAGAAAATATGAGACACTAGCAAGCGTCAGAGAGGATGCGGGAAACATGGGACCCTCGTAACTGTTGCTGGGAGCATGAGCTGCTCAGCCACTGTGGAAGGCAGCCCGGCAGCTCCTCCAAGCTAAACGCAGAGTCCCACCGTCTGACCCAGAAGTCCACCCAAGAGAATGAAAACATATGTCCACAGGATGCCTGCACTCAAAAGCTCATGGCAGCATCTTCACAACAGCCAAATGTCCATCAGATGATGGTTGGATAAAAGATGTAGCTGACCCATAAAATGGATTATTATTAACAAATAGTATCTGATAAACAAATAGTACCTGATAAACAAATAGTATCTGATAAAAAGGAATGAAGTATGGCATAGGCTACAGCAAGAATAAAACTCCACACGTTATGCTAAGTGGAAGAAGCCATTTGCAGAAGACTGCCTATTATAGCATTTTATTTTTATGTAATTTCCAAAATAGGCAAATACATAGAGACAGAAGGCAAATGAGTAGTTGTGTAAAGCTGGAGCCAGGGAGGATGAATTGGGGGGTTTTCTCCTGAGGTGATGAACATTCTGTATGCTCCATGGTGGGTGTAGTTGTGGAAACACTGACCACCACCCAGCTGTGCACCTTCAGTGGGTCAGTGCTATGCTGTGTCAGTTTTATGCCAACCAGCCATTACAAAAGAAGTCATCGGAGAGGTTGAAGGTCAGTGGAGAGGGTCCCTGCCCCTGGATGGAGGGTCCTTGTGAGGTCAGGGCACAGAAGAGTGTAAGCTAGAAAGGGGGTAGAGTAGTTGGGGGAGAGGTGCATAGTCGAGCACGATATGGGGTTGGGCTCATCAAGAGAAAAGTCAAGTAGACCCCCAACCGAGCGGAGAGGTCAAGACACCGAGAAGACCCAGAAACTATCGGAGAGCACGGCCTCGAGCCGGTAGCCAAACTCACTGAGCAGTGCGGTCCTGGCGTCCTGTTCGCATGACCAACCAACCACGGCAAAGCTGCAGGGTTCAAGGGGCATGAGGAGCACCCTAGGTCCAGAGCCAGTTCCCAAAGTTGGCAGTGGGGATTGTCATTTGCACGACTCAGTTCCTGTATAACCTTTTATAGTTTTGTCCAAAGATAAGTCCAATTCCAAAAGTGAGATATCGAAATCTCCTTCCGTAATTCCATTTTTACTTGTCTCCCCCATGCACTTGTAATCATTTTTGTTGAACAATGCAGCAGCTCTGCTGTTCGGGACACACAGGTCCACCGTAGTTTCAGCTTTTCCGTAGAGCTCACCTGCTAGCCTCAGCCTCTTTACCCCGTTCAGTGCTTTTAACCTTCAACGTCACCTAGTACACTTGCTGCCATGGGCTTGTCCATTCTTCTCCTCTGTATCACTCACCTGATTTTCAGCGCTTCTCCATCGCTCTGTTACATGTTTCTTGGAAACTTCCTGTGACCGAGTTTTGACTTTTTCCACAAGTCCCTGTCTTCCTCAGAAGAAGGCATCCCCCTCCTGAGGAGGCTGTCCTGTTACTCGGTGTCTGGACAGAGCATCCCTCAAGGATTTCTGCAGACGGGTGGGTTCCTGTATCCTCATTCTTTCTGTGTGGGGGTTTCCACAATATTCCTCAGGGTCGTTTCTCCTAGCAATCCTCCCTGAGACTCAATGAGTCTTTCCAAATGCTGACTCGACTGCTAACTAGCTCTGGGGATTGTCTTACTGGACGCATCACTCCTGCCTCTGCCCTGGCCGTCTGCCTGCCCCTGACCGCACTCCTATTGTTCCTGCATGCCATGTCCTCGGTGGGATCTCACCCCTTCCTCTTGTCGCTTTGCTTTGTGCTCCTGTTCTGTGATGTGAGATTTTCCTTTCACTTAAGTCTTCCGGAGCAATCATCTCAGCCCGTGACTGTCCTTCAAGTCATCCACATCTGCATCTGCATCTACAGCTACGGTTTTTTGCTAAATTGTACTTCTTTGAGGCAGTTTTAAGTTCACAACAAAACTTAGAATAAGCTGCAGAGGTCTCCCACAGACCCCTTGCCTCCCCACATGCACAGCCTCAGTCACCGTCGACGTCTCCACCAGACACAGCTTTGTTGAAGCTGATGAATCTGCACTGACATCCTTGGGTGCAAAGTCCTTCATCTACACCTTCACTCGTGATGTCATATGTTCTATGGGTTTTAACACACATATAATGGCATGTATCCACCACCACAGTGTCACACGGAGGGGTCTCCCTGCCATAAAGCCCTCCCCGCCCCACCTGTTAACCCCTCCCCCCACTCCAAACTGTACGACCGCCGATCCCTGTACCGTCTCCCTAGTTCTGCCTTTTCCAGAATGTCTTAGAGCTGGGATCCCACAGTCTGTGGTTGTCTCCTTTCACTTAGGAAGAGGGATTTAAGGCGTCTCCATGACTTTTCATGGCTTGATAGCTTATTTTTTAAACATTTTTAGCATATTTAATTTTAAAGAATATTCTAGTGTCTGGATGGACCACAGTTTATTTATCCATAACCTGCCGAAGGGCATCTTGGTTGCTTCCAAGTTTTGCCAATTATAAGTAAAGCTTCTATAAGCATCTATATGCAGGGTTTTGAGTGCACATGAGCTTTTGCTCCGTTGAGTTAATGTTAAGGAGCACAATTGCTGGATCGTATGGGAAGTGTTTCGTTTTGCAAGAAACCACCAAACTGTCTTCCAGAGGGGCCGCACCATTCTGAATGCCCACCGTGGTTAGAGAGCGCTCCTGCTGCTCCTTGTCCTTGCCAACACTTGGTGCTGCTTGTTTAGTTCTTCTAAATCATGATTTTTTTAGTTTAGTGACATGACATGATTGCTTATGTAGAAAATCTCACATAATCAACAAAAAAATATAGAGCTACTAAGTGATGGTAGCAAAGTTGCACGATACAAGGTTAATATAAAACATCAATTGCTTTTTCATATCCCAGCAAGGAGCATTTAGAATTTGACATTAAAAACTCAATATCATTTACATTAGCACCAAAAAATGAATTATTTAGGTAAAAACCTAATAATATATATAAGATATATTCAAGGAATCTAAAAAACTCTAATGAAAGAGATCATTCCAACTTGATGTGCAGATTCAGTGTGAGCCCAATAAAGATCCCAGCCTGTTGTCGACAAACTGGTGCTGGAGACTCTAGCAAAAAGCAAAAGACCCCGAACAGCCAACACTAATAGAGGAAAACAGAGCCCGAAGACTAACACTCCTCAGCTCGAGACCCACCACAGGCCACAGTAATCAGGATGACATGGCACTGCCGATAAAACAGACAGATACACGGAGCCATGAACAGAGAACCCGGAAACAGACGCACACAAAGGTAGTCAGCGGATGTGACAAAGGGGCAAAGGACATTCAGGGGAGAAAGGACAGTCTTTCCAGAAAACCGTGCTGGGCCTCTTGGACATCTCCATGCGAGAAAAGAAAAAAGAGGGGCTCCTGGGTGGCTCAGTTGGCTAAGCATCTGCCTTTGACTCAGGCCATGATCCCAGAGTCCTGGGATCACATCCCAGGATCGGCACCCAGCTCAGTGGGGGGCCTGCTTCTCCCTGTACCCCTCCCCCTGCTTGTACTGTCTCTCAAGTAAATAAATAAAATCTTTAAAGAAAAGAAAAAAGAAAGAATCTATATCCAGACCTTACACCCTTCCCAAAAATAAACTCAAAATGGACCACAGACCTCGCATAAGACACAAAACTATTAAAGTCCTAGAAGATAACAGAAGAGAAAATCTAGGTGATCTTGGGTTTGGTGACTACTTAGACACAACACCAAAAGGACATCCTTCCAAAAAAATTTAACAGAAAAATTTGTTAAGTTGTACTTCATGAACATTAAAGACATCTGCTCTATGAAAGACACTGAGAAAATGAAAACACAAGACACAGCCTGGCAGGGGGGGACACAAAACACATGTCAGATACAGGAATTGTATCCAAAATATACAAAGAAATTTTAAAACTCAACAATAAGAAAACAATTCAATCTAAAAATGGGCAAAAGAGCTGTACATACACTTCACCAAAGAAGACACAGAGATGGCACATAATCATATGAAAAGATGCTCTATGTTCTAGGTCACTCAGGAAATGCAAATCAAAACAACATTGAGATATCATCACACACCCCTGCTGGGAATACAATAATGGTGCAACCACTTTGGGCAATTTCTTACAAAACTAAATATACTCTTACCTTATGATTCAGCAGTCACATTCCTTGGTGAATTCCTTGGAGGTGAGAATTTACATCCATACAAAAACCTCCATGTGGATATTTCTAGCAGCTTTATTTATAATTGTCAAAACTTGGAAATAGCCAAGATGGCCGTCAGTAGACGAATGGATAAATAAACTGTGAAAAGTCCAGACAACGAAATACCATTCGGTAGTAAAAAGAAATGAGCTATCAAGCCATGAAAAGTCATGGAGGCACTTTAAATGCATCTTACTAAGTGGGAAAAAAAAGTCCAAAATGGCCACATACTACCTGATCCAAACGCTATGATGTTCTGGAAAAGGCAAAACAAAGGAACTGATAACAAGATCAGTGGTTGCCAAGGGTTGGAGGAGGGAGGGAGAGAGATGAACAGGCAGAGCACAGAGGATTTTAAGGCAGTGAAACTATTATTCTGTGTGGTACCATCACCAAGAATATATGTCATAATGATTTTTCGAATCCATGGAATATGCAACAAGAGTGACCCTAAACTATGGACTTCAATTAACACTAGTGTATCCATATTGGTTCATAAGTTGCAACAAATGTACCACATGAGATGTAAGAAATATGGAAAATTCAGGGGGTGGTGAGGAAAGAGGGTATATGGGAATCCCCTGTACTTTTCACTCATTTTTTCCTGTAAACCCGAACCTGCTAAAACTGAATTGTCTATTTTTTTTAATCTCCATGGGCATACACTTGACTTGTCTGAACTAGTCTTCCTCTCTTGTTCACCTGACATTCATCCCACCAGAAACTCCATTTTATTGAGATCTGGTGCCCAGACTCCTTGTCCCTCCAACTTGCTCACCCCCTTGTGTGATGCATGTGTCCTGCTGCCCCGTGGGGCCCACTTCACCTGCTGGAGCATCTGTAATGGCTGCATTCCCACAAGATGTGGAAGTTCAGACCTCCAGCGAGGCAACAGGTGGGATCCACTCTGTTCCTCAGTGCTCCCATGTCCTTCCAGAAGTAGAGGACTCATTTCATCTTTTTCTTAACTGTGCAGGAGCAGAGGCAGAGAACGCTCAGGAGGCAGACAGACACTAATTTGCACTGTGCTCCATGGCTTAATGTGGTCAGTCCTTGCCTAGGCCAGGGTCTCTGACTGTTCCCAACTTCTCATCAAGCTCAGAGGTTCAAGGAAAGCTGAGCCTCCTCTACCAGCTCACCTATGACCTCCCTGTCTGCTGCCCTTGAAAGACCCATGGCTGAGAATCAAGGTTGGCAACAGGGAAAAGATGCTACATAGTCAAGCTGCCATCACCAAAGAATGCCCTCTAAATTTTACTTCTGGATGTAGATGCAAACGTTATCAACTGAATACAACAATGTATCAAACTAAAAACACACTATGACCAAGCTGGGTTGCATCCTCAAGCACACAAGGATAGTTCAATACCAGGAACTCCAGTCAAAGCAGCAGATAGACAAAGCGCCACCTTCCCATTGACTAGGAAGACCTGGGATGAGAGCACAAGCCAGGCGCAGAGACAGCGCACTGATGTGTTAAATTCACTGTTCAATCAAGTACAAGGCTAACCTCATGAGGAATAAGGTGCATCACTTCAGAAATTATCACATAACGTGCTGATTTGGAGGATCCCTTGTTAGTATCAGAATCAGAGGTAAAGACTATAAAGACAAGGTGGGAAATTTTTATATTAAGGGGAGCAGTCCAGCCATGGGTGGATGGTTGGAGGCCAGTCAGCAGGAGGCTGATGTCCAAAGGCATGGCCAAGAGAAATTAGGAGCAGGGACATCTGGTATGCAGACTTAAGTTTTCCTTCTCAGTAGAGTAATCCTCTTGTGCTCACCTCAAGCTTTATAATCATCTCTTCAACCAAGAAACCTTGCATTGGCCATGGCTTGCTGTTTGGAAATAAATCACCCCTTCTCCTTTGGGGCAATGCTGAGAAGGGCAGCAGACTCAGAAGCTGGACGAAGTAGCTCAAAATGAATGGATGGTCTGAATGGAAAGAAGACAAACAGGAACCAGAGATATTTCTGCGGTTTTCAGAAATAATCAAGGAGAAAAAGGATTCCTTTCCAAATACCAGGACAGGGGCTGGATTATTCTTATTCTGGTCATTAAGGAATGGGCGTTTCCAGAAGGGACAAGGCATGGATAAACTGATGGAATATAAACACACACACACTTACTCGTACTTACAGAAACCAACCAAAATGTCATCCCTAGATGGCAGGATTATGGGAATTCTTTTCTTCTTTAGATTTTTATTGTTTCCAGTAAAGACGATGGACGATTTTTACGATCTTAACATAGAAGAGGACTATTGGAAGAGGTCAGCACAGCACAGGTAATGGCACCGGGGCAGGAGGAGCCATAGGTCACTTGAGGCCGACAGAGAGTGCAGGTGACCAGTGCCTGGGCTCCTCGGGAAACAAAGACATCCTGGAGCTGAGGTTCTAATTATAGGGCTCAAAACAAAAGTGGAAGAAGACAAATTTAGGAAACAGAAAGTGGATGCTCACCTGAGCCAGTAGGAAGGCACTGGCAAAGAGGAAAAATAGGGCTGGAAAACAGTATAAACAGGCACAAGGAAGTGACCTTGTGGCCTGTGAAGCCACTAGACAGGTATATAAAGGGTCCTGGCCCAGAAGTATCCACACCTGAGCACCTGTCCTCTGCACCTGCTCCTCTGACCTGATCCACTCTCAACCCACCAGAACCATGAGCTGCTGTGGCTGTTCCGGGGGCTGTGGCTCCAGCTGTGGGGGCTGCGGGTCCGGCTGTGGGGGCTGTGGCTCCAGCTGTGGGGGCTGCTGTGTGCCCGTGTGCTGCTGCAAGCCCGTGTGCTGCTGTGTGCCAGCCTGTTCCTGCTCCAGCTGTGGCTCCTGTGGGGGCTGCAAGGGGGGCTGTGGCTCCTGTGGGGGCTGCAAGGGGGGTAGTGGCTCCTGTGGGGGCTGCAAGGGGGGCTGTGGCTCCTGTGGGGGCTGCAAGGGGGGCTGTGGCTCCTGTAGGGGCTGCAAGGGGGGCTGTGGCTCCTGTGGGGGCTGCAAGGGGGGCAGTGGCTCCTGTGGGGGCTGCAAGGGGGGCTGTGGCTCCTGTGGGGGTTGCAAGGGGGGCTGTGGCTCCTGTGGGGGCTGCAAGGGGGGTTGTGGCTCCTGTGGGGGCTGCAAGGGGGGTTGTGGATCCTGTGGGGGATGCAAGGGGGGCTGTGGCTCCTGTGGGGGTTGCAAGGGGGGCTGTGGCTCCTGTGGCTGCTCCCAGTCCAGCTGCTGCAAGCCTTGCTGCTCCCAGTCCAGCTGCTGCAAGCCCTGCTGCTCCCAGTCCAGCTGCTGCAAGCCCTGCTGCTCCCAATCCTGCTGCTGTGTCCCCTGCTGCTCCCAGTCCAGCTGCTGCAAACCTTGCTGCTGCTCTTCAGGCTGTGGGTCATCCTGCTGCCAGTCCTGCTGCTGTGTCCCCTGCTGCTCCCAGTCCAGCTGCTGTAAGCCCTGCTGCTCCCAGTCCGGCTGCTGTGTCCCCGTCTGCTGTCAGTGCAAGATCTAAAGCTCTGAACCCAAACCTTGGGTTTCTTTCTCAATATTTGGTGAAACCTATATTCTTGTGGTTTCCCTAAATCAGCTCTTTTCACCTGTCCTCTCCTGATGCATCCACAACCTTCTCCTACTTTTCATTCCTACACATACCTCCTTCCTTGACTCATCTCCACCTCTGAGATCTGTCTTTAACCTCATCACTCAGAAATATTTTCTGTAGATGCCTCTGCTTAGAAGCAGGTGCCAGCTGATGCTACAATCAGCTCTTCCAACTTGGGTGGGAGCTGGCTGAGAAGCAAAGTCAGGTCCAGGTTTCTGAGTGAAAATTGAGACTGCTTTAATCTGGCTTCTTAGCCGTAAGGATGCTGGATCCTACTGGGCCACTTTCTGCTCACCTGTAACTCTCCTCTCCCTACAAGAACTTCCTTCTTTCCTGCTGCCTCTAACTCCACTTGTTTAAAACAATAACAATTGTATTTCCCTTTAATAAAATTTATCTTGTCTCTGTAAGCCAACTGTACACTTGGTGTGATTTTTTTCTTTTCAAACTTTTTCCCATATGGTGACAAATTAGCAACATCCTTGTAAATGGGCTTTTGGATCCACCAACTCTGTTGGCACATTCACAAAGAACCATGCATTGACTCCTATGTTCCCAATGGACACCAAACATCTTCACCCTCTCCGCTCCAAGGATAAGAGGGCTCAGCCCCAGCAAAGTGGGCGAGGGAGTCGGCCATGGGAGGTAGAGATGGGCAGCAGGTGCTGGGTGCTGACAACCATCTGAGCAGGGACTAGGCGTGTGCATCCATGTGAGTAAGAGATGGATGACCTTCCCTATCCCCTCACCACCCAGGTCCTATAGAGAACGCTGGTCCTTGGGAAGACCCCAGAACAGGCCAAGTTCAGGGAGAGGAAACATAAGCATCAGGATGTACCTTCCATGTGAGTTACAGTCCACCTTCGATTCAAATACAAAATTAGGATTCTAGGCTTCAAACTGGAGTTACCAGAAAGCTACAGCCCTGCTCACAGCACCATGAGACAACAGTCTCCCCCAGGAGAGGCAAGATCATCTTGGCACAAGGTTGTTTCACACTGACATGCGTGTTGAGACTATCCTCGGAACAGGGAACACAGGCACAGGCACTGTTTTAGAAACTATACCTTTTCCAGGGAGGAGGGGACAAACGTTACATGAGGATGTTCCTCAGCCAAATAAACACTGCATGAAAACACAGAGACACTGTGAGCAGCGAATCCCAATACAGTGTCCAGGAAAACCTAAATGGCTGCAGGTGATGGGCTGAAGAAATCCAGCATGCCCCTGAAGAAAGGATCCTTGAGATAAAAGAGATAAGATGTAAGAGAAAAAGACAAGTTAATCCAGAAATAAAATATCAGACTTTTTCCAAGCATAGTTAGGAGGCAAGGAGAGGGCAAAAATCTGTGCCAGACATCTCGTCTCACCAGGGAACGGGGTTATTGTTTGTTTTGTGATGTCAAAAGAAAATACGACTTAAGGAATTTGGGTCAAAATCTCAGTAGGGGAATTTTAGAAAGGTGGACGCCCTGGGGGCTCATCTGTATATTCCTACATCCCCACATAAAAACAGACCAGGCAGCTAGACAGGAAAACCAAAATTCCTTGGCTGAAATTTATAACAAGATCAGGTGAACTCCAAGGTACAAATTCTCAAGAGCCACAAGTTCCCTGTGGTATCAGCATCTCTGCAGGAGAAAGCAAAAGGAAGCAAAGGGACATGTGAGAGAGCTGAAGGCAGGACAGCCTCAGAAGAACCACTGGTCTATGTCAGAAAGCATGGTGTGTGCCTGGAGTTTAGCATCTGAACCTGGACGGCTTTCCCCACCGTGAAGGGGAGTGGCTTTAGGGGACTTCAGTGAGTCCTTAGGGCAAGAGATGGGCAACAGAAACAAACTCGACCCGACAGACCAACAAGTAGCCTGCCATTTCAAAACAAGCTAATAAACAACCAGAGGAACATAAACAAGACAAAGGAACAACATAAGACAGAACACCAAGTTTGGATGAGGGGAAACCCCTCATGGGAAAATGAGAGATAGAAGGAAAATCACTCCAGAAATCAAGACTAAAATGAAGGAAACACGGCAAACGAAAAAAAACACATTTTAAGGTCAAAATGAATGAGATAAAAAGGATTCAAGAGAGAGTGATGAATATTGAACACAGGCAAAGAAGATCCCAAGTGTTAAGCGTGGTCCTTGGGGAGAAAGGAAGCTGTGTGGGACAGTCACACGATGAAATCAACCTGAAAAGGCACGAGGAAGGAGAGGAGAGAAAGACTGACAGGCTGAATCTATATTAAATACAAAATAAGAGGCAGGTTTAAAACCAAATGTGTCAGAAATTACACTAAGTAGAAATGGACAAAAATATGCTACCTTAAATACAAAGATTGCTGGAGTAGATTTGCTTTTAATCTAATTTCATACCAACTCAAAAGCCACATTTAACCAAAGTATAGAGAAAGGTTAAAAATTTAAAAATGGGGAAAGATATGCATGCAAACAAAGCTCTGTCAATAGCAGGCCAAACAGAAACAAAAAGCCCCAAAGAGTTACTGGAGAAGACGAGTATCGCTTCCATAAACTAAGAGTTCCCACCACTTAAAATTTGCGTGTACGGAACGAAACAGCCTTAAAAAAGGAAGCAAAGCAGAATGGGACAAACTATGGAATGAAGTGGACCAAACCATAATCAGAGTGGAAGACTCTGAGGTTCCTTCTCCGTATTTTATACACAAGCGACAAGAAACATGGGGCAGATGTGGGGGATCTGGGCCCCCAAGTTAACAAACTGACCCAATAGGATTCATGGCAAGTGTTGTGCCACCAACTATACAATTCCACTCTTCTAAGTGCATGTAGAGCAGTCACAAAAATGAACGAAGCCTTGCCATGAAGCCTCAGCATGCACGGTGAATTCTATAAGTCACGTCGCCAGCTAATGGGTCCTCCCTGTTTATTACTTACCTTTTCTCCTTCATCCTCAGGCCAACCCCACCACCCTCCACAGACACCTGTCCGCACACCCTTCTCTATCACCTTCTGGAAATGTGTTTCCACATGTGGGCATACAGTCATGACAAGTAGTATTTTCCTAGAATGGGTGTTTATTTTTATTCATGGGGGGTTTAAAGCTTGTTCGATTTCTCAGTATTTTTTTTTTTAAGCAAATCTGAGATTGATTTGTTTTGCTACATAAAAATACAATAAATTATTTCTGGCCACTATATCGTATTCCGTTATATACATAGACCATGTTGTGAGAGTTCAGTGCCCTTTTGGGAGCTCTTTGCTGAGACAATACACCGTAATTAATATCCTTCTTCCTTAGCATCTGTATGAGTGTTTCTCTGGATAGAATCTGCACGTCAAAGGTACGCATGTACTCCACTCACGAAATCCCACCAGGCTGTATGAGCATTCTTCTGGGGTACATACAGGGGGACAATCTACTTGTCACAAGGAAGAGATAATACCCCGTATCAAAAATGCTGACAGAGTTCTCCCTCTCTTCAAAAACACAGTGGTATTTTGTTTTAATTTGGTTTCCTCTGGGGGCACCTGGGTGGCTCCATCAGTTAAGTGTCTGCTTTCAGCTCAGGCCATGAGCCCGCAGTCCTAGGATGGAGTTTGTGCTGGTCTCCCGGCTCAGCAGAGCATCCGCTTCTCCCTCTCCCTCTGCCATTGCCCCCGCTTGTGCTCTCTGGCTCCCGTTCTCTGGCGCTCTCTCTCTCTCTCTCTCTCTCTCTCTCTCTCTCTCTGTGTCAAATAAATAAGTAAAACTCAAAATAATAATAACAACAACAACTTGCTTTCCGCTGATGAAAATCAGGGTGACCGTCTCTTTGTGTTCTTATTGGCCGCGTGTGAACGCTCACTTCCCAGTCTCTGTCCATTCCCTGGTGGTTTGCAGTTCCTAGTACAGTCTAGACATTAACCCCTTAGTGATTATAAGCAGCAAGTGTCTTCCCCTGAAAGTCCAACCATCTTTTTATGTTGTTCCACAGTGACTGCCACTGAACACAAATGTATATAATTCTGATGCAGTTAAATCCACCATTTTCCTAACTATTACTTGTGCTCTGGGATCATATTTAAGAATTCCTTTCCTACCCTGAGCATAATAACCATAACCTCCAACAGATACTATCTCCTACACTTTGTATTTTCTCCTTCGCTTTTACATATACTTTAAGACCTTAAATCCATCTGTATTTTGGGGGGTGCGGCATTACCATCTAATTTTAATTTTCTTTTTTTTAAGATTTTTTTAATTTATTTAACGGACAGAGATCACAAGTAGGCAGAGAGGCAAGCAGAGAGAGAGAGAGTGGAGGAAACAAGCTTCCCGCTGAGCAGAACTCTGGGATCATGGCCTGAGCCAAAGGCAGAGGCTTTAACCCACTGAGCCACCCGGGAGCCCCTAATTTTAACTATCTGTATAGAGTGAGCCACCTTCCCCATTCAATTTCCTCATTCAAAAGTAGAGTTCCCAAATACATGGGCCTTTTATGGGTTCTTGTTCTGTATCTTCATCTATTTATCTGTTCCTATGTTAGCAGCAAGCTTTTATTAGATAAGAATTTATTCTATGTTTATTTTATATTTAATAATATCTGGCAGATATTTTGCTTATTATTCACAATTGCCTCAGTTATTCATGAACTTTGCACATAAATTTTAGATCTGTGGGAGAAATTCCAAAATTAAATCCTGTGGAATTCCAACTAAAATCGCACGGAATACATGGACTAACACGGGAGAAATTAATGTTTTATAATGCTGTCTGGCTATCCACGAACATGGTATACTTCTCCATTTATCCAATTCTTTATGGCTCAGAAGAAAGAAAGAAAGAAAGAGAGAGAGAAAGAGAGGGAGAGATGGAAAGAGAGGTGGGAAGGAAGGAAGAAAGAAAAAGATTGTTAGGGGCGCCTGGGTGGCTCAGTGGGTTAAAGCCTCTGCCTTCGGCTCAGGTCATGATCTCAGGGTCCTGGGATGGAGCCCCGTATCGGGCTCTCTGCTCAGCGCGGAGCCTGCTTCCTCCTCTCTCTCTGCCTGCCTCTCTGCCTACTTATGATCACTCTGTCAAATAAATAAATAAAATCTTTTAAAAAAAAAAAAAGAAAGAAAAAAATTTTTACAGTTTCCCCACAGAAGTCTCAGGCATTCTTTATCAATTAGTTCTTAGATATGTAATGTTTTGTTCACACTTTAAATAACTTATTTCCCACTAGATTTTCTCATTATTTGTGGTGAATAAGAATATGAGATTAATTCACAATAACACACTGGCATGCACTGAAGGGGACAATGGTGAGTGTGGGTGGAGAACAGGGACTCCCACCCATGCTCAGGGTGAAGAGCAGCCCAGCCCAAGCCCCTCCACTCCAAAGTGCAGGAGGGCTTTTAGGCAGGAAAGTGGCATAAGCTGTCAAATTGCAAAAGAAAGGAAACAAAAGGTCCAACAATGGGTAAAGGGATGAATCGATGGTTGTAGCTTCAGGAAGAAAATAGGTTAACTAGAGCCGTACAAACCACCTAGAGAAATCTCTTTACTACAACCACTGCATTTTGCAAAAGCAGTTTTCAGGAGAAAAGTAGTGCATTACCACTTACTATACTAAGTTTAAAGCCCGCAAAATAATGTTTCAAGAACACACGTAATATGTTTATTAAGCATGTGAAGACCACATGGGACTAACACTTTCCGATTCAGGAACTTGCCTAGGGTAGGAGGAAACAATGCGAGAAGAGGCGTGGACAGGGATTCACCCATCTTCCTACTGTTTTCATAACTCGGACATTTTTACATGTTTTTTTATGTGTTATTGCGTATACCCCTTGTACAGCTAAAATAAACCACTGTTAATCAAGTGACACTCTGCAGTTAAAGGGAATGAGCTGAACCCTTGCAAGGGATGGGGAACTCCCTCAAGTCTAGACATGGATTCTGGGAGGGGCTAGGTCCCAACGAGTAGCCAATAGCAGCTAATGGCACATAGACTTTACACCAGAGGCTGATGTCTAAAGGAAAACAGGAAGGGAGATCCTAAACATAGCACAAACAAGAACCAGGAAGTGACCATGTGGCCAGCATCACACCTCACACTGGGGCAGGAGTATATAAAGGGCTCCCGGCCCAGGAGGCCCCACACCTGAGCACCTGTCCTCTGCACCTGCTCCTCTGACCTGCTCCACCCTCAATCCACCAGAACCATGGGCTGCTGTGGTTGTTCCGGGGGCTGTGGCTCCAGCTGTGGGGGCTGTGGCTCCAGCTGTGGGGGCTGCTGTGTGCCCGTGTGCTGCTGCAAGCCCGTGTGCTGCTGTGTGCCAGCCTGTTCCTGCTCCAGCTGTGGCTCCTGTGGGGGCTGCAAGGGGGGCTGTGGCTCCTGTGGGGGCTGCAAGGGGGGCTGTGGCTCCTGTGGGGGCTGCAAGGGGGGCTGTGGCTCCTGTGGGGGCTGCAAGGGGGGCTGTGGCTCCTGTGGGGGCTGCAAGGGGGGTTGTGGCTCCTGTGGGGGATGCAAGGGGGGCTGTGGCTCCTGTGGGGGTTGCAAGGGGGGCTGTGGCTCCTGTGGGGGTTGCAAGGGGGGCTGTGGCTCCTGTGGCTGCTCCCAGTCCAGCTGCTGCAAGCCTTGCTGCTCCCAGTCCAGCTGCTGCAAGCCCTGCTGCTCCCAGTCCAGCTGCTGCAAGCCCTGCTGCTCCCAGTCCAGCTGCTGCAAGCCCTGCTGCTCCCAGTCCAGCTGCTGCAAACCTTGCTGCTGCTCTTCAGGCTGTGGGTCATCCTGCTGCCAGTCCTGCTGCTGTGTCCCCTGCTGCTCCCAGTCCAGCTGCTGTAAGCCCTGCTGCTCCCAGTCCGGCTGCTGTGTCCCCGTCTGCTGTCAGTGCAAGATCTAAAGCTCTGAACCCAAACCTTGGGTTTCTTTCTCAATATTTGGTGAAACCTATATTCTTGTGGTTTCCCTAAATCAGCTCTTTTCACCTGTCCTCTCCTGATGCATCCACAACCTTCTCCTACTTTTCATTCCTATACATACCTCCTTCCTTGACTCATCTCCACCTCTGAGATCTGTCTTTAACCTCATCACTCAGAAATATTTTCTGTAGATGCCTCTGCTTAGAAGCAGGTGCCAGCTGATGCTACAATCAGCTCTTCCAACTTGGGTGGGAGCTGGCTGAGAAGCAAAGTCAGGTCCAGGTTTCTGAGTGAAAATTGAGACTGCTTTAATCTGGCTTCTTAGCCGTAAGGATGCTGGATCCTACTGGGCCACTTTCTGCTCACCTGTAACTCTCCTCTCCCTACAAGAACTTCCTTCTTTCCTGCTGCCTCTAACTCCACTTGTTTAAAACAATAACAATTGTATTTCCCTTTAATAAAATTTATCTTGTCTCTGTAAGCCAACTGTACACTTGGTGTGATTTTTTTCTTTTCAAACTTTTTCCCATATGGTGACAAATTAGCAACATCCTTGTAAATGGGCTTTTGGATCCACCAACTCTGTTGGCACATTCACAAAGAACCATGCATTGACTCCTATGTTCCCAATGGACACCAAACATCTTCACCCTCTCCGCTCCAAGGATAAGAGGGCTCAGCCCCAGCAAAGTGGGCGAGGGAGTCGGCCATGGGAGGTAGAGATGGGCAGCAGGTGCTGGGTGCTGACAACCATCTGAGCAGGGACTAGGCGTGTGCATCCATGTGAGTAAGAGATGGATGACCTTCCCTATCCCCTCACCACCCAGGTCCTATAGAGAACGCTGGTCCTTGGGAAGACCCCAGAACAGGCCAAGTTCAGGGAGAGGAAACATAAGCATCAGGATGTACCTTCCATGTGAGTTACAGTCCACCTTCGATTCAAATACAAAATTAGGATTCTAGGCTTCAAACTGGAGTTACCAGAAAGCTACAGCCCTGCTCACAGCACCATGAGACAACAGTCTCCCCCAGGAGAGGCAAGATCATCTTGGCACAAGGTTGTTTCACACTGACATGCGTGTTGAGACTATCCTCGGAACAGGGAACACAGGCACAGGCACTGTTTTAGAAACTATACCTTTTCCAGGGAGGAGGGGACAAACGTTACATGAGGATGTTCCTCAGCCAAATAAACACTGCATGAAAACACAGAGACACTGTGAGCAGCGAATCCCAATACAGTGTCCAGGAAAACCTAAATGGCTGCAGGTGATGGGCTGAAGAAATCCAGCATGCCCCTGAAGAAAGGATCCTTGAGATAAAAGAGATAAGATGTAAGAGAAAAAGACAAGTTAATCCAGAAATAAAATATCAGACTTTTTCCAAGCATAGTTAGGAGGCAAGGAGAGGGCAAAAATCTGTGCCAGACATCTCGTCTCACCAGGGAACGGGGTTATTGTTTGTTTTGTGATGTCAAAAGAAAATACGACTTAAGGAATTTGGGTCAAAATCTCAGTAGGGGAATTTTAGAAAGGTGGACGCCCTGGGGGCTCATCTGTATATTCCTACATCCCCACATAAAAACAGACCAGGCAGCTAGACAGGAAAACCAAAATTCCTTGGCTGAAATTTATAACAAGATCAGGTGAACTCCAAGGTACAAATTCTCAAGAGCCACAAGTTCCCTGTGGTATCAGCATCTCTGCAGGAGAAAGCAAAAGGAAGCAAAGGGACATGTGAGAGAGCTGAAGGCAGGACAGCCTCAGAAGAACCACTGGTCTATGTCAGAAAGCATGGTGTGTGCCTGGAGTTTAGCATCTGAACCTGGACGGCTTTCCCCACCGTGAAGGGGAGTGGCTTTAGGGGACTTCAGTGAGTCCTTAGGGCAAGAGATGGGCAACAGAAACAAACTCGACCCGACAGACCAACAAGTAGCCTGCCATTTCAAAACAAGCTAATAAACAACCAGAGGAACATAAACAAGACAAAGGAACAACATAAGACAGAACACCAAGTTTGGATGAGGGGAAACCCCTCATGGGAAAATGAGAGATAGAAGGAAAATCACTCCAGAAATCAAGACTAAAATGAAGGAAACACGGCAAACGAAAAAAAACACATTTTAAGGTCAAAATGAATGAGATAAAAAGGATTCAAGAGAGAGTGATGAATATTGAACACAGGCAAAGAAGATCCCAAGTGTTAAGCGTGGTCCTTGGGGAGAAAGGAAGCTGTGTGGGACAGTCACACGATGAAATCAACCTGAAAAGGCACGAGGAAGGAGAGGAGAGAAAGACTGACAGGCTGAATCTATATTAAATACAAAATAAGAGGCAGGTTTAAAACCAAATGTGTCAGAAATTACACTAAGTAGAAATGGACAAAAATATGCTACCTTAAATACAAAGATTGCTGGAGTAGATTTGCTTTTAATCTAATTTCATACCAACTCAAAAGCCACATTTAACCAAAGTATAGAGAAAGGTTAAAAATTTAAAAATGGGGAAAGATATGCATGCAAACAAAGCTCTGTCAATAGCAGGCCAAACAGAAACAAAAAGCCCCAAAGAGTTACTGGAGAAGACGAGTATCGCTTCCATAAACTAAGAGTTCCCACCACTTAAAATTTGCGTGTACGGAACGAAACAGCCTTAAAAAAGGAAGCAAAGCAGAATGGGACAAACTATGGAATGAAGTGGACCAAACCATAATCAGAGTGGAAGACTCTGAGGTTCCTTCTCCGTATTTTATACACAAGCGACAAGAAACATGGGGCAGATGTGGGGGATCTGGGCCCCCAAGTTAACAAACTGACCCAATAGGATTCATGGCAAGTGTTGTGCCACCAACTATACAATTCCACTCTTCTAAGTGCATGTAGAGCAGTCACAAAAATGAACGAAGCCTTGCCATGAAGCCTCAGCATGCACGGTGAATTCTATAAGTCACGTCGCCAGCTAATGGGTCCTCCCTGTTTATTACTTACCTTTTCTCCTTCATCCTCAGGCCAACCCCACCACCCTCCACAGACACCTGTCCGCACACCCTTCTCTATCACCTTCTGGAAATGTGTTTCCACATGTGGGCATACAGTCATGACAAGTAGTATTTTCCTAGAATGGGTGTTTATTTTTATTCATGGGGGGTTTAAAGCTTGTTCGATTTCTCAGTATTTTTTTTTTTAAGCAAATCTGAGATTGATTTGTTTTGCTACATAAAAATACAATAAATTATTTCTGGCCACTATATCGTATTCCGTTATATACATAGACCATGTTGTGAGAGTTCAGTGCCCTTTTGGGAGCTCTTTGCTGAGACAATACACCGTAATTAATATCCTTCTTCCTTAGCATCTGTATGAGTGTTTCTCTGGATAGAATCTGCACGTCAAAGGTACGCATGTACTCCACTCACGAAATCCCACCAGGCTGTATGAGCATTCTTCTGGGGTACATACAGGGGGACAATCTACTTGTCACAAGGAAGAGATAATACCCCGTATCAAAAATGCTGACAGAGTTCTCCCTCTCTTCAAAAACACAGTGGTATTTTGTTTTAATTTGGTTTCCTCTGGGGGCACCTGGGTGGCTCCATCAGTTAAGTGTCTGCTTTCAGCTCAGGCCATGAGCCCGCAGTCCTAGGATGGAGTTTGTGCTGGTCTCCCGGCTCAGCAGAGCATCCGCTTCTCCCTCTCCCTCTGCCATTGCCCCCGCTTGTGCTCTCTGGCTCCCGTTCTCTGGCGCTCGCTCTCTCTCTCTCTCTCTCTCTCTCTCTCTCTGTCAAATAAATAAGTAAAACTCAAAATAATAATAACAACAACAACTTGCTTTCCGCTGATGAAAATCAGGGTGACCGTCTCTTTGTGTTCTTATTGGCCGCGTGTGAACGCTCACTTCCCAGTCTCTGTCCATTCCCTGGTGGTTTGCAGTTCCTAGTACAGTCTAGACATTAACCCCTTAGTGATTATAAGCAGCAAGTGTCTTCCCCTGAAAGTCCAACCATCTTTTTATGTTGTTCCACAGTGACTGCCACTGAACACAAATGTATATAATTCTGATGCAGTTAAATCCACCATTTTCCTAACTATTACTTGTGCTCTGGGATCATATTTAAGAATTCCTTTCCTACCCTGAGCATAATAACCATAACCTCCAACAGATACTATCTCCTACACTTTGTATTTTCTCCTTCGCTTTTACATATACTTTAAGACCTTAAATCCATCTGTATTTTGGGGGGTGCGGCATTACCATCTAATTTTAATTTTCTTTTTTTTAAGATTTTTTTAATTTATTTAACGGACAGAGATCACAAGTAGGCAGAGAGGCAAGCAGAGAGAGAGAGAGTGGAGGAAACAAGCTTCCCGCTGAGCAGAACTCTGGGATCATGGCCTGAGCCAAAGGCAGAGGCTTTAACCCACTGAGCCACCCGGGAGCCCCTAATTTTAACTATCTGTATAGAGTGAGCCACCTTCCCCATTCAATTTCCTCATTCAAAAGTAGAGTTCCCAAATACATGGGCCTTTTATGGGTTCTTGTTCTGTATCTTCATCTATTTATCTGTTCCTATGTTAGCAGCAAGCTTTTATTAGATAAGAATTTATTCTATGTTTATTTTATATTTAATAATATCTGGCAGATATTTTGCTTATTATTCACAATTGCCTCAGTTATTCATGAACTTTGCACATAAATTTTAGATCTGTGGGAGAAATTCCAAAATTAAATCCTGTGGAATTCCAACTAAAATCGCACGGAATACATGGACTAACACGGGAGAAATTAATGTTTTATAATGCTGTCTGGCTATCCACGAACATGGTATACTTCTCCATTTATCCAATTCTTTATGGCTCAGAAGAAAGAAAGAAAGAAAGAGAGAGAGAAAGAGAGGGAGAGATGGAAAGAGAGGTGGGAAGGAAGGAAGAAAGAAAAAGATTGTTAGGGGCGCCTGGGTGGCTCAGTGGGTTAAAGCCTCTGCCTTCGGCTCAGGTCATGATCTCAGGGTCCTGGGATGGAGCCCCGTATCGGGCTCTCTGCTCAGCGCGGAGCCTGCTTCCTCCTCTCTCTCTGCCTGCCTCTCTGCCTACTTATGATCACTCTGTCAAATAAATAAATAAAATCTTTTAAAAAAAAAAAAAGAAAGAAAAAAATTTTTACAGTTTCCCCACAGAAGTCTCAGGCATTCTTTATCAATTAGTTCTTAGATATGTAATGTTTTGTTCACACTTTAAATAACTTATTTCCCACTAGATTTTCTCATTATTTGTGGTGAATAAGAATATGAGATTAATTCACAATAACACACTGGCATGCACTGAAGGGGACAATGGTGAGTGTGGGTGGAGAACAGGGACTCCCACCCATGCTCAGGGTGAAGAGCAGCCCAGCCCAAGCCCCTCCACTCCAAAGTGCAGGAGGGCTTTTAGGCAGGAAAGTGGCATAAGCTGTCAAATTGCAAAAGAAAGGAAACAAAAGGTCCAACAATGGGTAAAGGGATGAATCGATGGTTGTAGCTTCAGGAAGAAAATAGGTTAACTAGAGCCGTACAAACCACCTAGAGAAATCTCTTTACTACAACCACTGCATTTTGCAAAAGCAGTTTTCAGGAGAAAAGTAGTGCATTACCACTTACTATACTAAGTTTAAAGCCCGCAAAATAATGTTTCAAGAACACACGTAATATGTTTATTAAGCATGTGAAGACCACATGGGACTAACACTTTCCGATTCAGGAACTTGCCTAGGGTAGGAGGAAACAATGCGAGAAGAGGCGTGGACAGGGATTCACCCATCTTCCTACTGTTTTCATAACTCGGACATTTTTACATGTTTTTTTATGTGTTATTGCGTATACCCCTTGTACAGCTAAAATAAACCACTGTTAATCAAGTGACACTCTGCAGTTAAAGGGAATGAGCTGAACCCTTGCAAGGGATGGGGAACTCCCTCAAGTCTAGACATGGATTCTGGGAGGGGCTAGGTCCCAACGAGTAGCCAATAGCAGCTAATGGCACATAGACTTTACACCAGAGGCTGATGTCTAAAGGAAAACAGGAAGGGAGATCCTAAACATAGCACAAACAAGAACCAGGAAGTGACCATGTGGCCAGCATCACACCTCACACTGGGGCAGGAGTATATAAAGGGCTCCCGGCCCAGGAGGCCCCACACCTGAGCACCTGTCCTCTGCACCTGCTCCTCTGACCTGCTCCACCCTCAATCCACCAGAACCATGGGCTGCTGTGGTTGTTCCGGGGGCTGTGGCTCCAGCTGTGGGGGCTGTGGCTCCAGCTGTGGGGGCTGTGGCTCCAGCTGTGGGGGCTGCTGTGTGCCCGTGTGCTGCTGCAAGCCCGTGTGCTGCTGTGTGCCAGCCTGTTCCTGCTCCAGCTGTGGCTCCTGTGGGGGCTGCAAGGGGGGCTGTGGCTCCTGTGGGGGCTGCAAGGGGGGCTGTGGCTCCTGTGGGGGCTGCAAGGGGGGCTGTGGCTCCTGTGGGGGCTGCAAGGGGGGCTGTGGCTCCTGTGGGGGCTGCAAGGGGGGTTGTGGCTCCTGTGGGGGATGCAAGGGGGGCTGTGGCTCCTGTGGGGGTTGCAAGGGGGGCTGTGGCTCCTGTGGGGGTTGCAAGGGGGGCTGTGGCTCCTGTGGCTGCTCCCAGTCCAGCTGCTGCAAGCCTTGCTGCTCCCAGTCCAGCTGCTGCAAGCCCTGCTGCTCCCAGTCCAGCTGCTGCAAGCCCTGCTGCTCCCAATCCTGCTGTTGTGTCCCCTGCTGCTCCCAGTCCAGCTGCTGCAAACCTTGCTGCTGCTCTTCAGGCTGTGGGTCATCCTGCTGCCAGTCCTGCTGCTGTGTCCCCTGCTGCTCCCAGTCCAGCTGCTGTAAGCCCTGCTGCTCCCAGTCCGGCTGCTGTGTCCCCGTCTGCTGTCAGTGCAAGATCTAAAGCTCTGAACCCAAACCTTGGGTTTCTTTCTCAATATTTGGTGAAACCTATATTCTTGTGGTTTCCCTAAATCAGCTCTTTTCACCTGTCCTCTCCTGATGCATCCACAACCTTCTCCTACTTTTCATTCCTATACATACCTCCTTCCTTGACTCATCTCCACCTCTGAGATCTGTCTTTAACCTCATCACTCAGAAATATTTTCTGTAGATGCCTCTGCTTAGAAGCAGGTGCCAGCTGATGCTACAATCAGCTCTTCCAACTTGGGTGGGAGCTGGCTGAGAAGCAAAGTCAGGTCCAGGTTTCTGAGTGAAAATTGAGACTGCTTTAATCTGGCTTCTTAGCCGTAAGGATGCTGGATCCTACTGGGCCACTTTCTGCTCACCTGTAACTCTCCTCTCCCTACAAGAACTTCCTTCTTTCCTGCTGCCTCTAACTCCACTTGTTTAAAACAATAACAATTGTATTTCCCTTTAATAAAATTTATCTTGTCTCTGTAAGCCAACTGTACACTTGGTGTGATTTTTTTCTTTTCAAACTTTTTCCCATATGGTGACAAATTAGCAACATCCTTGTAAATGGGCTTTTGGATCCACCAACTCTGTTGGCACATTCACAAAGAACCATGCATTGACTCCTATGTTCCCAATGGACACCAAACATCTTCACCCTCTCCGCTCCAAGGATAAGAGGGCTCAGCCCCAGCAAAGTGGGCGAGGGAGTCGGCCATGGGAGGTAGAGATGGGCAGCAGGTGCTGGGTGCTGACAACCATCTGAGCAGGGACTAGGCGTGTGCATCCATGTGAGTAAGAGATGGATGACCTTCCCTATCCCCTCACCACCCAGGTCCTATAGAGAACGCTGGTCCTTGGGAAGACCCCAGAACAGGCCAAGTTCAGGGAGAGGAAACATAAGCATCAGGATGTACCTTCCATGTGAGTTACAGTCCACCTTCGATTCAAATACAAAATTAGGATTCTAGGCTTCAAACTGGAGTTACCAGAAAGCTACAGCCCTGCTCACAGCACCATGAGACAACAGTCTCCCCCAGGAGAGGCAAGATCATCTTGGCACAAGGTTGTTTCACACTGACATGCGTGTTGAGACTATCCTCGGAACAGGGAACACAGGCACAGGCACTGTTTTAGAAACTATACCTTTTCCAGGGAGGAGGGGACAAACGTTACATGAGGATGTTCCTCAGCCAAATAAACACTGCATGAAAACACAGAGACACTGTGAGCAGCGAATCCCAATACAGTGTCCAGGAAAACCTAAATGGCTGCAGGTGATGGGCTGAAGAAATCCAGCATGCCCCTGAAGAAAGGATCCTTGAGATAAAAGAGATAAGATGTAAGAGAAAAAGACAAGTTAATCCAGAAATAAAATATCAGACTTTTTCCAAGCATAGTTAGGAGGCAAGGAGAGGGCAAAAATCTGTGCCAGACATCTCGTCTCACCAGGGAACGGGGTTATTGTTTGTTTTGTGATGTCAAAAGAAAATACGACTTAAGGAATTTGGGTCAAAATCTCAGTAGGGGAATTTTAGAAAGGTGGACGCCCTGGGGGCTCATCTGTATATTCCTACATCCCCACATAAAAACAGACCAGGCAGCTAGACAGGAAAACCAAAATTCCTTGGCTGAAATTTATAACAAGATCAGGTGAACTCCAAGGTACAAATTCTCAAGAGCCACAAGTTCCCTGTGGTATCAGCATCTCTGCAGGAGAAAGCAAAAGGAAGCAAAGGGACATGTGAGAGAGCTGAAGGCAGGACAGCCTCAGAAGAACCACTGGTCTATGTCAGAAAGCATGGTGTGTGCCTGGAGTTTAGCATCTGAACCTGGACGGCTTTCCCCACCGTGAAGGGGAGTGGCTTTAGGGGACTTCAGTGAGTCCTTAGGGCAAGAGATGGGCAACAGAAACAAACTCGACCCGACAGACCAACAAGTAGCCTGCCATTTCAAAACAAGCTAATAAACAACCAGAGGAACATAAACAAGACAAAGGAACAACATAAGACAGAACACCAAGTTTGGATGAGGGGAAACCCCTCATGGGAAAATGAGAGATAGAAGGAAAATCACTCCAGAAATCAAGACTAAAATGAAGGAAACACGGCAAACGAAAAAAAACACATTTTAAGGTCAAAATGAATGAGATAAAAAGGATTCAAGAGAGAGTGATGAATATTGAACACAGGCAAAGAAGATCGCAAGTGTTAAGCGTGGTCCTTGGGGAGAAAGGAAGCTGTGTGGGACAGTCACACGATGAAATCAACCTGAAAAGGCACGAGGAAGGAGAGGAGAGAAAGACTGACAGGCTGAATCTATATTAAATACAAAATAAGAGGCAGGTTTAAAACCAAATGTGTCAGAAATTACACTAAGTAGAAATGGACAAAAATATGCTACCTTAAATACAAAGATTGCTGGAGTAGATTTGCTTTTAATCTAATTTCATACCAATTCAAAAGCCACATTTAACCAAAGTATAGAGAAAGGTTAAAAATTTAAAAATGGGGAAAGATATGCATGCAAACAAAGCTCTGTCAATAGCAGGCCAAACAGAAACAAAAAGCCCCAAAGAGTTACTGGAGAAGACGAGTATCGCTTCCATAAACTAAGAGTTCCCACCACTTAAAATTTGCGTGTACGGAACGAAACAGCCTTAAAAAAGGAAGCAAAGCAGAATGGGACAAACTATGGAATGAAGTGGACCAAACCATAATCAGAGTGGAAGACTCTGAGGTTCCTTCTCCGTATTTTATACACAAGCGACAAGAAACATGGGGCAGATGTGGGGGATCTGGGCCCCCAAGTTAACAAACTGACCCAATAGGATTCATGGCAAGTGTTGTGCCACCAACTATACAATTCCACTCTTCTAAGTGCATGTAGAGCAGTCACAAAAATGAACGAAGCCTTGCCATGAAGCCTCAGCATGCACGGTGAATTCTATAAGTCACGTCGCCAGCTAATGGGTCCTCCCTGTTTATTACTTACCTTTTCTCCTTCATCCTCAGGCCAACCCCACCACCCTCCACAGACACCTGTCCGCACACCCTTCTCTATCACCTTCTGGAAATGTGTTTCCACATGTGGGCATACAGTCATGACAAGTAGTATTTTCCTAGAATGGGTGTTTATTTTTATTCATGGGGGGTTTAAAGCTTGTTCGATTTCTCAGTATTTTTTTTTTTTAAGCAAATCTGAGATTGATTTGTTTTGCTACATAAAAATACAATAAATTATTTCTGGCCACTATATCGTATTCCGTTATATACATAGACCATGTTGTGAGAGTTCAGTGCCCTTTTGGGAGCTCTTTGCTGAGACAATACACCGTAATTAATATCCTTCTTCCTTAGCATCTGTATGAGTGTTTCTCTGGATAGAATCTGCACGTCAAAGGTACGCATGTACTCCACTCACGAAATCCCACCAGGCTGTATGAGCATTCTTCTGGGGTACATACAGGGGGACAATCTACTTGTCACAAGGAAGAGATAATACCCCGTATCAAAAATGCTGACAGAGTTCTCCCTCTCTTCAAAAACACAGTGGTATTTTGTTTTAATTTGGTTTCCTCTGGGGGCACCTGGGTGGCTCCATCAGTTAAGTGTCTGCTTTCAGCTCAGGCCATGAGCCCGCAGTCCTAGGATGGAGTTTGTGCTGGTCTCCCGGCTCAGCAGAGCATCCGCTTCTCCCTCTCCCTCTGCCATTGCCCCCGCTTGTGCTCTCTGGCTCCCGTTCTCTGGCGCTCTCTCTCTCTCTCTCTCTCTCTCTCTCTCTCTCTGTGTCAAATAAATAAGTAAAACTCAAAATAATAATAACAACAACAACTTGCTTTCCGCTGATGAAAATCAGGGTGACCGTCTCTTTGTGTTCTTATTGGCCGCGTGTGAACGCTCACTTCCCAGTCTCTGTCCATTCCCTGGTGGTTTGCAGTTCCTAGTACAGTCTAGACATTAACCCCTTAGTGATTATAAGCAGCAAGTGTCTTCCCCTGAAAGTCCAACCATCTTTTTATGTTGTTCCACAGTGACTGCCACTGAACACAAATGTATATAATTCTGATGCAGTTAAATCCACCATTTTCCTAACTATTACTTGTGCTCTGGGATCATATTTAAGAATTCCTTTCCTACCCTGAGCATAATAACCATAACCTCCAACAGATACTATCTCCTACACTTTGTATTTTCTCCTTCGCTTTTACATATACTTTAAGACCTTAAATCCATCTGTATTTTGGGGGGTGCGGCATTACCATCTAATTTTAATTTTCTTTTTTTTAAGATTTTTTTAATTTATTTAACGGACAGAGATCACAAGTAGGCAGAGAGGCAAGCAGAGAGAGAGAGAGTGGAGGAAACAAGCTTCCCGCTGAGCAGAACTCTGGGATCATGGCCTGAGCCAAAGGCAGAGGCTTTAACCCACTGAGCCACCCGGGAGCCCCTAATTTTAACTATCTGTATAGAGTGAGCCACCTTCCCCATTCAATTTCCTCATTCAAAAGTAGAGTTCCCAAATACATGGGCCTTTTATGGGTTCTTGTTCTGTATCTTCATCTATTTATCTGTTCCTATGTTAGCAGCAAGCTTTTATTAGATAAGAATTTATTCTATGTTTATTTTATATTTAATAATATCTGGCAGATATTTTGCTTATTATTCACAATTGCCTCAGTTATTCATGAACTTTGCACATAAATTTTAGATCTGTGGGAGAAATTCCAAAATTAAATCCTGTGGAATTCCAACTAAAATCGCACGGAATACATGGACTAACACGGGAGAAATTAATGTTTTATAATGCTGTCTGGCTATCCACGAACATGGTATACTTCTCCATTTATCCAATTCTTTATGGCTCAGAAGAAAGAAAGAAAGAAAGAGAGAGAGAAAGAGAGGGAGAGATGGAAAGAGAGGTGGGAAGGAAGGAAGAAAGAAAAAGATTGTTAGGGGCGCCTGGGTGGCTCAGTGGGTTAAAGCCTCTGCCTTCGGCTCAGGTCATGATCTCAGGGTCCTGGGATGGAGCCCCGTATCGGGCTCTCTGCTCAGCGCGGAGCCTGCTTCCTCCTCTCTCTCTGCCTGCCTCTCTGCCTACTTATGATCACTCTGTCAAATAAATAAATAAAATCTTTTAAAAAAAAAAAAAGAAAGAAAAAAATTTTTACAGTTTCCCCACAGAAGTCTCAGGCATTCTTTATCAATTAGTTCTTAGATATGTAATGTTTTGTTCACACTTTAAATAACTTATTTCCCACTAGATTTTCTCATTATTTGTGGTGAATAAGAATATGAGATTAATTCACAATAACACACTGGCATGCACTGAAGGGGACAATGGTGAGTGTGGGTGGAGAACAGGGACTCCCACCCATGCTCAGGGTGAAGAGCAGCCCAGCCCAAGCCCCTCCACTCCAAAGTGCAGGAGGGCTTTTAGGCAGGAAAGTGGCATAAGCTGTCAAATTGCAAAAGAAAGGAAACAAAAGGTCCAACAATGGGTAAAGGGATGAATCGATGGTTGTAGCTTCAGGAAGAAAATAGGTTAACTAGAGCCGTACAAACCACCTAGAGAAATCTCTTTACTACAACCACTGCATTTTGCAAAAGCAGTTTTCAGGAGAAAAGTAGTGCATTACCACTTACTATACTAAGTTTAAAGCCCGCAAAATAATGTTTCAAGAACACACGTAATATGTTTATTAAGCATGTGAAGACCACATGGGACTAACACTTTCCGATTCAGGAACTTGCCTAGGGTAGGAGGAAACAATGCGAGAAGAGGCGTGGACAGGGATTCACCCATCTTCCTACTGTTTTCATAACTCGGACATTTTTACATGTTTTTTTATGTGTTATTGCGTATACCCCTTGTACAGCTAAAATAAACCACTGTTAATCAAGTGACACTCTGCAGTTAAAGGGAATGAGCTGAACCCTTGCAAGGGATGGGGAACTCCCTCAAGTCTAGACATGGATTCTGGGAGGGGCTAGGTCCCAACGAGTAGCCAATAGCAGCTAATGGCACATAGACTTTACACCAGAGGCTGATGTCTAAAGGAAAACAGGAAGGGAGATCCTAAACATAGCACAAACAAGAACCAGGAAGTGACCATGTGGCCAGCATCACACCTCACACTGGGGCAGGAGTATATAAAGGGCTCCCGGCCCAGGAGGCCCCACACCTGAGCACCTGTCCTCTGCACCTGCTCCTCTGACCTGCTCCACCCTCAATCCACCAGAACCATGGGCTGCTGTGGTTGTTCCGGGGGCTGTGGCTCCAGCTGTGGGGGCTGTGGCTCCAGCTGTGGGGGCTGTGGCTCCAGCTGTGGGGGCTGCTGTGTGCCCGTGTGCTGCTGCAAGCCCGTGTGCTGCTGTGTGCCAGCCTGTTCCTGCTCCAGCTGTGGCTCCTGTGGGGGCTGCAAGGGGGGCTGTGGCTCCTGTGGGGGCTGCAAGGGGGGCTGTGGCTCCTGTGGGGGCTGCAAGGGGGGCTGTGGCTCCTGTGGGGGCTGCAAGGGGGGCTGTGGCTCCTGTGGGAGCTGCAAGGGGGGCTGTGGCTCCTGTGGGGGCTGCAAGGGGGGCTGTGGCTCCTGTGGGGGCTGCAAGGGGGGCTGTGGCTCCTGTGGGGGCTCCAAGGGGGGCTGTGGCTCCTGTGGGGGCTCCAAGGGGGGCTGTGGTTCCAGCTGTGGGGGCTGTGGCTCTGGCTGCTGTGTCCCCGTCTGCTGCTGCAAGCCCGTGTGCTGCTGTGTCCCAGCCTGTTCCTGCTCCAGCTGTGGCTCATGTGGGTGCTCCAAAGGGGGTTGTGGCTCCTGTGGCTCCTGTGGCTGCTCCCAGTCCAGCTGCTGCAAACCCTGCTGTTCCCAGTCCAGCTGCTGTAAGCCCTGCTGCTCCCAGTCCAGCTGCTGTGTCCCCTGCTGCTCCCAGTCCAGCTGCTGCAAGCCCTGCTGCTCCCAGTCCAGCTGCTGCAAACCTTGTTGCTCTCAGTCCAGCTGCTGTGTCCCTGTTTGCTGCCAGTGCAAGATCTGATTTTCCATTTTCACAGGGACTCTTACCAAAGGCAGGGCCATCCCGGGTCCGAGTCATGGATTCCAGCACAGCCATATCTGCCTTTTCCATGAATGCCTGATCCAGACCCTCCTCCAAGCCGGTATTCTGTCATCCCCCTCCTCCCTTGCCCCCTGTGAGCATTTCTCTTTGAGTTCCTCCAAGAAAATACAATGGACACTTGTATCCAAGAATGACTTCCAAGACTTCCCCTTTCCCAGAACCTGGAGCCCTTTCCCAGGCACCTGCAGAAGTGGCGCACCCCAAGCCCTGCCTGCCCAGCACCTTCTGCAGCAAGAACGTCCAAGCAGGGGCAGCACGAGGATTCCTCAGCTCTGCTCGGTCTGCAGTCACCAATTTCTCAGCTATCTGTCTTTGAAGCATCTAATAAAGCCATTGTCCCCAAACCCCACCACTGTGTCAATGTGTGTATGTTTCCATCTCTCTGGTGGGAGGGGGAGGTGAACTGGAATAACATGTCTGCCCATGCTCAGTTCCTGGACCTGCTCACAGGCCCCCTGTCCTAGGCTCCCAGAGTGCCCTTGGCAAATGCTGATCTGCTCCCCATCTGCAAACACTCGGGGTGTTTCCTACAGCTGACTAGCTGAGAAGCCTTGAATCAATCATTCTTCCCAGAACCTTTTCCACACCTGTAAAATAGGTTGCTGACAAAGCGCCTTCCTCATAGTTCAGGCATGGTAAAGCAGCCATCCTAGATGGACTCCATCCTGATGGACAGCCGGCCTCCTCCAGGCTCCATGCTGAGGAGGTAGGCATGGCCCTGTTGTCTTTCCTAAAGCAATCTTACCAAAATGAAATCACCTCCAACTGTCTCCTGTGTGGATCTGGCAGTGTGCTACACACCAAATGCTTGCAGCAGCCCCAGCCTACAGATGTAAAATGAAGCACAAAGAGACTACGTGCAATAAGGAGCCCAGCGCCATCATTGACGTTGGGCCGCTGACAGTTTTCAGGGGCTCCCCACGGCCAGGCAGCCAATGAGAAAGCCCACTGCCACTGGCAGGGATGTTCAAACCATTCAATCTCTAGCCTGTATGGGAACCCTAAGCCTACACCCACCCCTAACCATGAGAAAAACAAAAGCACATTCCTCTCTTCACTCGTCATTCCAAACCAGCTTGGGTGTCTGCCCTGCTCACCCAGAGTCTAGGTAAGTAATAAACCTTTTCCTACCCTCTTGGTGTATGCGCAGTGTCATCGGTCTCATATCTGCACCACTTTGGGGTAGAGACTTGATCCTTCCCCCATGAGGCAACCACAAGATAGTAACACCTTGTCCATACTTCAAATGTAGAGAGCTACAGAGCCAGGACTGAAAACCAAATAGTCCGTTTCTCAGTCCACCCTCCTAACCCCTCAACTATGAAGGTTTATGATGATGCATAAAAGCTTTCCACTTCTAGAGGGAATGTAGTATTTATGGAAGGTTGACAATCCTATTGCAGCAACTAGGAAAGGCCAAACTAGTTTCAAAACCCATAGAGTAAAAGATGCTAGCAAATTGTATGTGGTGTGTATTTTATCACAATTTGTAAAAAGTGGAACACATATATAATATTAGGGCACTGTAGAATCAGGGAGGACCAGAAAAAAGTAAGTCTCACAAGGGAAAGCTCTCTGAGATGAACTAAGGATCAACCACCACATGTTCTACCATTGGGGAATTAGACACTTCCGGGTGTGGGCTGATCATCAGATGTGATCCAGAAGGAGGGGCTCTACAGGGAAAAAGAAAACCCACAGAACTTGCCATTGCCGCCAGGGCTGGTGTAGAAAATTGGGACATTTGCTAAGTCCAGGGCTATGAGAGCCACAAAACTTTACCTGAGGCTTCTACAGGTGAAGTGAAATGTCCTGAACCTCATTGTACTTAGCACACAATGTCCTTCTAGAGAAAAACGTTTCTGCCTCAGACACAAGACACATGTCCCATAAGACATTTTCCAAATATTGAAGTTGACTGAGCAGAAAATTAAAGAGCTAAGTTGAAAATATTTGAGGAAAAGTACAGAGGTCCCCACAGCCTTGCAGCCCTGAGGAGATAGAGAGGACCCAGGCTGTTCACCAGACACCAGAAGAGCCACACCTAGAAGGCTCACAAGCACAGTGAGCCCAAACCCAGCCCAGTCTCTACTGGATTGGAGTGTTCAGCTTCTTGCCTTACCAGGATAAGAGAGGAAAGGCCAAGTGCCCCATTAGATGGTATCAACTAGATCCTCCCTAGCCCTCTTATACAAATATCCAGCACACACTCAAAAAGTCTGGATAGAGGAAGTGGCAGGAAAATGTGATCGATAATGGAGAGGAAAATGAACAACAGAAGCAGGGCCACAGATAAACCATATACTGGAGTAAGCAAACATAAATTTTAAATAGCTATGATAAATATGTCAAACGAAATAAAGGAAAAGGTAAGCAAAATGGATGAAAAGATTATCTTTTTCAGCAAAGAATTAGAATATATTTTAAAACGTTCAATGGAAGAACATCCTTATACTGAAAAATGCAGTATCTGAACTACCTAAAACTAATGACTCATTGGGCGGGTTGGACAACAGAAACCAGGTTTAGAGAACACAGATATACACCAATGGGAAATACCCTGACTGAAGCAAAGAAAGAATAAACACAGAGAATAGAAAGAGTACAAAACATGAGACACAGGGAACCGCTTAAAACCTGCTTTGGACTCCCAGAAGGAGAGCAAGAAATAATAGAGTGAAGGCCGTACAAAGAGAACATGATATAATATTTACCCAGAATTGTTGAAAACCATGAATCTACAGATCTAAGAAGTTGGGCAAACTCACAGCAGAATGAATAAATAGAAAACCACAGGGAGGCATACCATGGGAAATCTTCCAAGCACCAAAGATCAAGAGAAAACTATTAGAGCAACAGGAGAAAAAGAACAGGTTATCTTTGGAGGAACAACCATAAGAGTGACGGCTGATTTTTAAATAGAAGTGATAGAAGCCAGAAGACATGGAAGAGCAGAAAGAAAAAAATACCCACCAACCTAGAACTTTACATCTAACGAAAATAATCCTCAAAATGCAACTGAAATAGAGTTGTTTTCAGATGAGAGACATTATCACCAAAAGATCTATACCACAGGAAATAAGGCTGGAGGAAAAGAACCCCCTAGTGAAGCATGGGACTTCAGGAATGAGCAGAGAGCATTGGAAACTGCAAATATGTGGGTAAGTACAAAAGAAAATTAACTGCTTAAAACACCATATTAATGTCCTGTAAGATATTTAACATTTTTGGAAGTAAAATATAGAGGATAAATGGAATTAAACAGATTCACGGTTCTTGCCTTGTTCAGAAGTCATAAGACTACAAATTGGTAGTTTATTATAATAAGTCAAGGACATGGGGGTGCCTGGGTGGCTCAGTGGGTTAAAGCCTCTGCCTTCGGCTCAGGGCATGATCCCAAGGTCCTTGGATCGAGCCCCGCATCAGGCTTTCTGCTCAGCGGGGAGCCTGCTCCCCTCCCCCCGCCTGCCTCTCTGCCTGCTTGTGATCTCCGTCTGTCAAATAAATAAATAAAATCTTTAAAAAACATAAGTCAAGGGCACGAAATATCATCTCTAGGATAACCACTAAAGACTAGTACAGGAATATAGAACTCAACGGATGGCTAATAGAGAAACTGAATGAATAAAGTCCAAAAGAAAGCAAAAAAGAAGCAAGAAAGGAACAAAGTAGAGGTGGAAGAAATGGATACTTAACCAGCTGCTAATAAACATGAGCAGAGTCCATGGTCAGAGGCTGAGGGACACCCAAGTAGGGCCATGAGTGTTGCTGGCTCTCCTACAGCACAGGGCCCGGGAGAGCTTCCGGTCTCCAAGGAGAGAGCATAGCTGCACCGTTTCCTGACAGCCACAATCATCCCTGAGGGCAATGACCCCCACGAAGTCCTGAGACACAGACCTACAGAGAGCAGGAGAGGAGCCAGCCAGCCCTCCGGGTCACAGGCCAGGGAACAGAGATGGTCTGGATGCCCAGGGACTGGCAAAGGTCATGCCCTCCCAAGTGTTGGCCACAAGCAGGCATCACCCACAGTCCACTCTGCAGACTTGCAATTTGCATTTCTGTTTAATGCTCACAGTAGGGCCAACCCAGAGAGATAGCCTCAACACTGATAAAATCCCACAGACGCCATGGGGCGGGGGGCATCCCAAGCCTGAGCGCTGAGGCTGCTCGCGATGGGCCATGTTGGCCACAGACAGGCATCCCGAGGGCAAGCTGTTCACCTGACAACGACCGATGAACCGATAAGGAGCATCCCACCTTGTCAGCCCCAGAGGTCCTGAGCCCTGGGAGGCTGTGAAGATTTAGGGCCTAAAATGTCCTGGATAAAGATAGGTGTCCCCTGCCCCAAACCATGCAGTCTCCTTAGTGTTACGCAAACTGTGGACAGGAGCACGAATACACCCCCCAAGGGACCTAGCCATGGCCGTACCACACGGTAGAGGCGGTGATTCAAAGAGCAGGTCCCCAGAGAGCAAATACATGAGGCACTCAGAAATGTGGGCCACGTGCGGAGCCATGGGAGGCCCCAAGGGGGCATCAGGCACCTTTCAAACCAAAAGGGCTGCCTCAAAGCAAAATCCTCATGGAGGTCAGGTGCCCTCTGCCCAAGGAATTGAGAGCCAGTGTTTGCCTGAGAACAGATCCCTCTGTGGGCACCCCTACTCCCAGACTCATAGCCCTGTGTCCTCATTCGATGGTCTGCAGGGGAAGGGGATGGGCATGGGGCTGAGGTCTCTTGGCCGCAGGGAGACGAAGGTCTCGTGGCCGGGCAAGTGTACAATGGGCCAGACGCTGCAGATCTCCGTGTCTGTGTCAAATATGATGGCCAGGGGAGTCACCCAGTGGTGGTGGAGGGAGCCTCCCGGAGGACAGCTTTGTGGCCAGGGGCGGAGAACGGCTCATTCAGATTGGAAAACTAGAATAGTCTCCTTAAAGTTGGTTAACAGGATGGTTACAGGACCCCGCTTGTAACAACCCTCCCCCCAGTGTCCGCTGGCCCCTCACCAGCCTGGTCCCTCGCCTCGCTTCCAGACAGGGCCAGCCCCAGGTCTGACCTTCAGCAACAGGAGTCCCAGGAGACTCTGCACGCTGCTCCAACTTTACTGGACCCACGAAGCTCCGGGCCCTCCAGTGGCCTCCTAAAAGAGCTGATTTCACACACAGTGCAAGTTCAGGGAAGTCGGTTCCCCGTGAAGTGAGCTCTCATCTACGAGAACAGAACACAGGAGGACAAAGTGCTCTCCCTTCTTCCTCCATGAAGACTGCCCTGAGATGCGGTGTCTCCATGAGGCCTCCCGGGGCTGGCCTGCGTAGACAAGCAGCCTGCAGTAGACAAACTCCCGCCGCACTCCGGCTTCCTTTGTGGCAACCCTTCAACAGCTGCACCGGCGCTCAGCTTTGCCTCTGGCTGCTTTGCAGGCAGCTCAGGCTGAGACTCTTACCGTCCCCAGGGACATCTGACATTATGATGGAGGGACACTAGCCAATGCAACGTGACAAGGAAAAGAAATGGGTGACGTCGGCCTCGGAAAGAAACAAGTGTGGGGCCCACAGATGTGTGATGGGCTACTTGGAAAGTCCACGTGAGTTGACAGGTAATCTGGTGGAACGAAATGAGGGAATTCAGGAAGGCTGGATCAAAGCCGTCGAGCAAGTGACAACGCATCGGAAACGAGGATTTTACCGACAGCCCTTCCCGACAGCAACAGAAATCACAAGGCAAGTAGAAGTGTATCTCACAGGCATGGGACATTTAAAAGCCAAACCTGCGTGTGGATGAGAGGAGCCAACAGTGTTCTCCAAATTAAGCTACCAGTTCAATGCAGCTGCGGCCACAAGGCCAAATGTTGACGAGGTCATTAAAAAACGGGCCTTTCACAACCCACCGGCGGGCGATTATTGTATTCCCGCTTTGAGAGCAGTTCAGCAACGTCCGGAAAGCTAAAGGCAAGCGTAGCCTGTAACCCGATGACCGCACTTCTGGGCACACACCTCAGAGAGATCCGGCCCAAAAGCCCTGGGACAGAATCTCTCAAAGATTGACCTACGAACAGCAGTTTCTTGTAAGTCAAAGCTGCACCTACCGTGTGACCCAGCAGCCACACGCCTGCGTACTTACTCTGGAGACATGAAAACTTCTATTAGCCCAAAACCTGCACTGGGATGTTTGTAACAGCTTTATTCATAATCTCCAAAAATTGAAAAGACCCCCAGTGCCTGTCAGCAAGTCCTGGGTACGCTGTTTCTAAATTCGCCACCATTTACTTCCCAGCAGTAAAAAGGACCGAGCTACGGACACACCCAGCAACTTGGATGAGACCGAAGCCTCGGGGTGCCCGAAGTTTCGATGCGGCACAACTCCGTCCCTCTGATGCTTCTCAGAAGGACGGAACAATATCGATGGAGACAGACCAGGGGCTGCCAAGGGGCAGGAGGGGGAGGAGGGTGTCCCCATAAAGAACTAGCATGAGGGATAGTCTTCGGGTGACAGAGCAGTCCTGTACCCTGATTATGAGGATGGGCTTGAATCTAAGTAGGTGTCAAAACCCAAAAGAGTCAAGTTGGCTGAGATGGTGAGAAACTGGGACCCTTGGGCCTTGTTGGTGGAAATTGAAAACAGAGCAGCTGCTGTGGGAGACGGTCGGATGGTTTCTGAGTTGTTAAACATGTACATCACAGGGTCTGGTCATTCCACATCGGGGTATATCCCCCAAAGAGTGGAAAGCAGAGCCTCATACAGATACTGGTACACTGGGGCGCCTGGGGGGCTCAATTGTTAAGCCTCTGCCTTTGGCTCAGGTCATGATCTCAGGGTTCTAGGATGGAGGCCCGCGTCTGGCTCCCTGCTCAGTGGAGAGTCTGCTTCTCCCTCTCCCTCTCGCTCTGCCCCCCGCCCCCCGCCCCTCTGCCCCCCGCCCCGCTCCTGCTATCCCTCTCTCTCACTTGCTCTCGCTCTATCTCAAGTAAATAAACACAATCTCTAAAAATAAATACTGGTACACAGATTTTCACGGCAGCATTATTCACAGTAGACAAAGGTGGACACAACCCAAGAAAGAGTCCCAAGACAGGGGAATGGATACGCAAAATCTGGAATACTATTCCGCCTTAAAGAGGAAGGAGATTTCTTTTTTTTTTTTTTTCTGACACCCGCGACAGCACAGACGAACCTGGAGGACGCGACGCTCAGTGTAAGAAACCAGACACGAAGGACCCATCCGGCAGGATTCCACGCATGAATCCTGGAGGAGTCGAATTCACAGACTTAGAAAGTTGAATGGTGGGGGCCAGGGGCCAGGGCAGGGACAACGGGGTTTAGCATTTAACGGGGACAGAGTTTCAGTTTGGCAAGACGACGAAGTCTGGACAGGGTTGCTGGCGATGGTTCCACAGGGTGTGAGTGCAGCTCGCCCCTGAGCCGTCCACTTAAAAATGGCTAAAATGCAACTTTTCTATTATGCGTATCTCATCACAATAAAAAAGTCAATGACTCAGGGTTACTACATGGTAATTTGAAAAATTAAATAAAATGACGCAAAAAAGGAAAAACCAGAAACTGAATGTGCATACAGATCCTCTGAATTTGTTAAAACACAGAGTCTGACTTAGCAGACTTGAGTGGGGGCCGGGAGTCCGGGTTCCTAACACAGTCACGGGTGGTGCGGACACAAGCTGCTGGGGACGACCGTGACTTACACAGTGCTAGTGACCGGAATGTTCCTTGCAACACTGCTGCGTGTCGAAAAACTTGCAAGCAAGCTACGTGTCCATCGGTAGAGGAATGGCTAAGTGAGGGTCTGCTCATTCAGCGCCCACCCGGCCGGCAGCTCACGTGCATGGCGTCGGCTCGCCCGCATCAACCAGGATAAACAGGCCGGAACGTGGGCGGAAAAAGTGAATCGAAGGACTGATGTTGTGCTGTGACACTTATCCATGAATATTGAAAAGCACACAAGATCCGATCGTGGGCCGCGTGCAAGACCGTTCACTGATACAGACAGAGGCCAGAACACAGCCGGCACCCTGAACCTGGGCTCCGGACGGGCCAGGACAGACCTGGGGAGCCCCCAGGATGCAGACTGTTGTTTTTCTAACCTGAATCAAAACCGGAAAACTGCTGACATGGTCGGGTCCAGGAGCTAGATGTTTGTTACAGCATCCTCCGTGTTTCTCAGGGTGTTTTGGCTTTTTTCTAGATCATGATTAAAACCCAGGAAAGAAAATCATCTTTAATGTGTTATGAGAAACAGAGAAGGTGCTGCCCATTGTGCTGGTCGTTTAATAGCCAAAATATGGAGATAATCTTCCATATAACTCCATAAAATTCCTTCAAATACCAATGGACGTGCCTAAAATGCGACACCACCCGGACACGTGTCACCTGGTGGTGGCAAAGCAGGTCCCTAGATCAACCCGAAAAGCACTTCCTGCAGCTGAAGAAACGGGCGACCCTGTCTGCAGAGTTCAAAGTTCGAAGTTCGGGGACAGGCAGCGCTGACTGCTAGGTCAGAAGGTGAGGGACAGCTGGCTGGGAGGGGGGTAGGGAACTTCCCGGGGTGCGGGGAACGTTGGAGCCCTCACGAGGGTGGTGGTAACACCGGGGCACACAGTTGTCCGAGCCCACCTCCTTGGACAAGGGCGATGGGCATTTTATTGTTAACAATGACGACTTAAAAAAAAAAAAAAAGAGTCAGGTCGTGGGAAGAGCAAGGCCATGGATACGCGCTTAGCGGGAGTCTCCGGTGGAAACGCTGAGTTGCAAATGAGCATGAAAAAGCGGACCCCACTCGTCTTCTGGCGCGGAGAGACTGTGGTAATAAGGAAAGCCGGCCCTGGGCACCGTCCCGGAGGCTGGTCGGGCGCGGCCGGGCGGCAGAGGGCGCGCACGGACCGACCTTCCAGCTGCGCCCGCACCTGCCGGACTCCCGCACCCGCCGCGGGGGCGGACGCGACCCGCCCAGCTCCGGGTGCTGCTCCACAGCTGGGAGCGCGGACCCCCGGAGCCGCGATCACCCAGCGGGCAGCCGTACTTGGACCTGGCCCCGCATGACACGGGGGCCACTGGCTGGGGAGCTGGAGAGCCCGGGAGGGGTTCCCTTCCACGCACCACCCGGGGCTCCGACCGCAGCCCTCCCCAAGTCGCCCCCGCCCCTCCACGTTGCGCCCCTTGGAGCAGGAGTCTCGGCGTCCTGGAGGAGAGCCAGGGGAGGGAATTTAGCCCCGGGACTGGGAAGAACCTAGGACAGAGCTAGTGGCCTTGGAAAACCACAATACCTCCCTAACCCTGGCCCCACCGCTGGAAAACTCCAGGTTGTAAGTGCTCATTCCCAGGAGAAGTGACAGGATCATAAAATAATTATGGCCCAAACACGGCTCCCTGGCCAGGCAGAGCCCCAGAAAGCTGCAGGCCACCCCCACCCATTCACCTACTCTGGCTTCCAGAAGGAAGAGAGGCCACCATCACCTGCCCCTCCGTTTACTGCCATCTGCTCAGGCTCAGAGAGGAGCTGCCCAGGGCCCCGCCAGCCTTCTTTGGGGCAAAGGGCACTCCCAGGCCATCTGCGGGCCCTAGCCATCTCTGAGCTGAGCAGAAGAGGAACCCACTTGGACACCGTCCACCTTCCTCCTTTCCTGGGCTCATCCTGGGCCTGGACAGGGAGCAAGGCCAGCTCCTTCAGCTAAAGACTGACAACCTCCCAACTTCTGTCAATCCCAGGCCCTCTGGCTCTGTCTCTGCTCCCCAAAGGTCGTGTGTGTTCCCTGCAGCCACCTGGCCCCATCTGAGGCGCAGCCAGAATCCTCCTGTCCCTTCCGAGGGCACACCACTTTTCAGACAGGAGTGGGCCAAACGCAGCAAGGCCCCACTGCATGGCCCCACCCAGCACTGACCTGGACACGCATCTCTCGAGCTCAGGGTCTGCCCCGGCCAGGACCTCTCCTCCGCAGGGCCCTCTTCCTCCAGGCTCCAGCTAGGGACAGAGAAAGAGGAAGGACCTGAACCCAGCCCCAGCCCCAGCCCCCAAATAGCCCCTGGGTTCCCAGCGCTTCCTTCCAGGACAGGCCTGTTTGTCTGTGACTTTGGCTCTGTGCCAGGAACACCCCCCCCACACACCCCATATACAAAGATCCTGACATTCTTCCAGCCAGCAAGGAAGGAGGCCCCAGGCATTTCCTAAACACCTCCTCTGCGAAGCTTGGAGGTCACAGGTGACAGTGCCTGCTCTCCAGAACTGAGGACCAGAAAGGGGCCCCCAGAACCCCAGCCAGTGCCCGCCTGCAGCCCAGTGCCCTCCCGCAGGCCCACACAGAGCTCTGGGGTCCTGAGTGTGCCTTTTCTCCGACTCCTCATTCAACCAGGGATAGCTAAGAGTTGCCTCCCAGCTCCCTCCTTCCAAGGGAAGGGGCTGCACTCCCTGAGGGCCGAAGCCCTTCTAGGAGCCCCAAGGAGGCCCTGGGAGACCTGCCAAGGCCAGGGGACTCCAGGCTGGAAGAAAGATCACCCTCACTCACCATCAGGGGGCCTTAGAGGAGGGGGTTTAGAAACATCAGAGCTGTCTAGTCACCCCCACCCCAATAATTACTTTCAAAGGTTCCCATCAGCTCATGGGCCGGGGTCTTTATCCTCTCTCTCAGAGCTAACCCCCTAGTGCCTGGCACAGGGCTGGCCCCAGAAGGCACTCGCTCGGAGTAAGTACCTGGTGAATCAGTAGTGCAGGAGGGCATCTCCTTTCCTGGCTCTGCTGGCTTCTGCTCCCTGGCCTCCTCCAAGTCTTTCCTGCCTGGGGGTTGGGGGGGGGGGGGCGGTCCCTCCTGCACCTTGGGTGCCTCCACAGTCTCCCCTCACTGCCTGCATGTCACCTCCTGGGGTGGCCTCCAGACCGCACACCCCCTTGTGTCTGGCCCCTGTTTGTTTCCGTCCCAGCCCTGCTCAAGGTGTAATTACCTATGTTGTGCCCGCTCTGGACTCCCAGCGCCTGTTCCCCAGCGCACCGAGGTCGCCTGGGGGCAGCCCCTCACTGGGGGTGGGGAGAACACACACGGTCAGAGTGGACCCCGATGAGCGCTGGTTAGGGGCGGTCTTTCCCTGCAAGCGCCAGGGGCTGGAGGGGATCTGGCTCGGGGACCAGCTCGGGGACAAGCTCGGGGACAGCGCTGCACTGGGGACTCCCAGAGAACAGATGTGTGACCCGACGCAAACCCCCTAGCCTCTGGGCTTCCAGTTTCCTGCCTAGCGACGCGGAAACCCAGCTTCCCACCCCCGGGGTCGTGGAAAGGGTCGGCGTGGGTGCTGCAGGGGAAGTGCCGGCCGGGCCTAGCGCCCCGCGGGCCCCCGAGGCTGGCGAGCGCCCCTCGGGGCCTGCAGGCCCCGCGCGAACAAAGGCTGGGGGCGCGGGAGGCGGCGCCAGCTCGGACCCGGCCGCCGCGGAGAGAAAGCCCTCGCGCCGGGACCCGTGCAGCCGGCCCCTCCCCGGGCGTGAGCGCCGCGGGCCCGGCTTCCCCGGGCGGCGGGGCCGGGCGCGAGGCCGGGAAGGCTTCCCGGAGGCGGGGGCCCCCGGCGGCACGGGAGGGACGCCGTGCGGTCCCTTTAAGAGCCGGTGCAGGGCGAGGGGCGGAGGGCAGAGGGCGGAGGGCGGCGGCCCGCCCGGCCCGCCGCCCCCCCGCGGCCGCCGCCTCTGATCTGCACCCGCGGCCCCGCTCCGGCTGACGTCACCTGCCCTCGAGCCGCGCGCGCTGATTGGCTGCAGGTGACGTCAGGGCCTTTTTCGCTCGGCATGACCTCATCCCCGCCGGCGGCCCCGCCCTCCGCCCCGGGCCTGTCACTCGCGGCCGAGCGCGGCGGCCGAGCCGGCTCCGCGCCCCCCGCCCGGACGCCGGAGCCCGAGCCGCGCCGGAGCCGCACCGGCCGCGCCCGCCGAGCCCGGGGTGGGATGCGCGCCGCGAGCGCGCGTGCCCGCCCGCAGTGCGCGCGCCCCGGCCCGAGCGAGCGCTCCCCGCGGCGGCGGCGGCGACGGCGGCGACGGCGACGCGGCCCGCGCGCTCCCCCGGCCCCTGCCCCGGCTGCGCGGGCCCCCGCCGGGCCCATGGGCGGCGCGGCCGAGCGGGCGCGCTGAGCGGGCGCGGGTCCCCGTGCGCCCCGGACGCGAGCGACGGCGAGGTGAGCGGGGGCGCCGAGCGGGGACGCGCGGGGCGCGGGCAGGGGCTCGGCCCGGGGGGCGCTGCGTCGGGAGCGCTGGGGCGGCTGCACCCGGCGGGCGCCCGGGAGGAGGAGGCGGCCGCGAGGTGAGCGACCCGGCTCCGGGGGGCGCCGCGGACCGGCGGGGGAAGCCCTTCGCGCGCCTCCCGCAGAGCCCGGTGGACCCCGGCCCGGGCCCCGCGCCCCCCACCGCGCTTCGTCGCCTTTCTCCTCGAAATTCCTTATTTCGGGGGGGAGGGGCATGCAGTGAGGACCCAGGGCCTTGGCCCCTTGCGATCCAGCGTGGGTCTGTATGGAGCCCTGCGAGGGCCCCAGACCCAAGGATGGCCCCCACCCCGCCATGTCGGCCCCAAACTGGAGAAGGTCGTCCCTGCCTCCGCGGGTTGGGGATGCAGGCCTTGAGCAAAGGAGCGGAGGGTTTTAGCCTGCGGGCGGCCCAGGAAAGGGCCCATTCCGCGTTTGCTGGGGAGGGACTGCAGATCCATATCCCCCGTGTGGCCGGCCTCCGCGGGGGCCCCCACCTCAGGGTGCTCCGCGGGCCTCTGCAGAATAAAGACCATCCGGCCGCCGGCTGCAGAGGCAGCGGCGGCGGGTGCTGGGGGAGGGGCTGGCACTGCCAGGCTGAGAGCAAGCAGGCTCCCTCAGCCTGTCCGCCCACCTTGGCGGGGAGGGGTACCTTCCAGTCTGGCCCAGAGGCGATGAGGCTGCAGTGGGCCCAGCCCCCCGTCAGGTCACCCTCCTGGGACAATTTGCCTCCTGACTTCCTGCTGCAGAAATGTACCGGCTTCTGCAGGGTGGGGGTTGGGGGCCTGGGTGCTGCGGGGATTGCGGGGTGCAGGGGGAGCCCGTGCAGTGGAGGACGGAGGTGGTAGGGTCTAGTGGTGTGCCGCAGCTTGGGGCGGGTGTGGGGGTGCTGCAGGCTGGGGGGGGCAGTGATCTGCCGAGCCCCCTGCCCCTGGGGGTCTGAGTGGGGTCCGAGGGAGGGTCCGTGCACTCCCCACTACCTCCCTCAGACCTTGCTCCAAGGGCAGCTGGTGGGGGGGAATGAGCCTAGCATCCCGCGCCCCAACCCTGCTCACGGAGACAGCGGTCCCAGGAATTCACTGCTCAGATGTTTAATGAGCCTCTGCCTGGTAGAGCAGCTCGAGTGGCTGGGGGTTCATCCTGAAGCCTGACTGAATCCCGCGGCAGTAGGCCAAGGGCTCCAGGACAGTTGCTGAGCGGTTCTGGTCTCCTGGCTCCAGGATAGTTGCTGAGCGGTTCTGGTCTCCTGCTGCCCTCAGCCCTCCCTCTGGAAGCTCCTGTGCCCCAGAGGCTGCCCCCAGGAATGCTGGCCTCCATGCACACGGGTGCAGAAAGATGCTGGAAGTCACCCATCGCTCTAGAACCTTACCCAGCATCGTCTCCTCTCCAGCAGAGGCTGACCTTGCGGCCCGGATGTTTCAAGTGGACAGAGGGCCCACAGGGGTGTGGAAGCCAGAGGGCATCCTGGCTGCATCTCCAGAGGGTGCGGCTTAGAGGGAGGGAGAGGAAGGAGCCAAAGCCACAGCCAGAGGGACATGGGTCAGACTCTGACCACCCAGCCTGCATGGGCTGTGTCCTCCTCTGCCTGGCCCACTCCAGGCGGTGACTGCTGGATGTCCCGGGACGGCCCACGTGCGTAACATGGGCGGACAGTGACCAGAAGTCTTGCAGATTGGTAGGGCTAGAACCACCCAGTCAGGAGCAGGGGAGACCTAGAAGTGTAGGGTCCTAAGCATGCCCTCCGTAGGGATCACACGTGGACACCTCCTCCCGCAGGCTCTGCCCAGACCCCTGTGAACTGAGGGGGCAGAGCCCCCCACCCTACTGTCTCCCAGGCCTGTGCCCTCCCCAGACCAAGTTGGCTCTGCTTGGCCTTGCCACATCACAGAGGGGATGCAGTAGAGGTCGGCTTGGACCCTTTTCCATTTAGCCCAGAGGAATGAGGGGGCCAGGATTAGAGCCTTTGGGGGTCCCTGATGAGAGCAGGTGAGGGAAAAATGAGCTGACTTGGTGTGAGCCACCAATCAGTCTCTCTCCTGGCCTCTCTGTGCAGCCGTCTCTGCACCCCCCAGTGCACTGGGTCACAGCGAGCTGGACATCTCAGCATTCTGGGGACCCCCATGGCCAGGTCCTCCCGAGGGCCTGCCTGTGTATGCCAGGTACCATTTGGGCTGGAGACACCTCCTGAGGGAGATCCACTGTCCCCCATGGCTGACAGTCCTGACAGTCGTCTCCAGAGGTAGTGAGCTCCCCGTCACTAGGTGCGGAGCAGGAGATGTTGGTGAAGGCGCCGTCGGCAGGGAGTTTTCTGGTCACGCATGTCCCTTGTTCAGAGATAAGAGCGTGCCCCATGGAGGCCCAGGGAGCCCTTGGTGTGATGAGATCTTGGAGCTGCCCCTGGGTTCGGGTGTCCCGGGGTTTGGGGGAGATCGGCGTGCAGAGGGTGGGAGTGACTGCGCCCAGTGACCTCACGTGAACACACATGTCTGCGTGTGAGTGGTTGCACAAGGGGCCGGCCTGGAGAATGGGAAAGAGGCGAGCCAACAACGTGTGGACAGTGTGCCGAGGGTCCCGTCCTGGCACGCGGCACAGAAACCAGGCTGTGCCGTGAATGTGGCCTTCCCGGACAAGGGGTGGTTGTCTGCCGCCTCCCGGCAGGGGGATAGGGGCGGCAGGCAGGTGCGGAGGGGCCTCTGGCCTTCCAACCGGGAACTGCCCAGTCTCCTCAGTGAGGAGCCCTGTGATGGGGGTCTCTGGGCTTGTGCCTCCCTCCCACCTCCATCCCACTGGCGCCCAGGTGCTGTGTCCCCTCAGAATGGGGTCTGGGCTGAGCCTGGAGTGGGTCCTTGAAATCAGAGAGGCCCAAGACCTTGCAGGGTCTGTGTCCTCTGGGCCCACCCTGCCTGTTCTAGCCGCATGCTTCAGCCTGAGACTGTGCTAAGCTCCCCCTAGCCCCGCTGGAGCTCTGGGCCCTGGATCCGGGCGCAGCAAGTGAGGGTCCACCCCCAGGAGCTTTCGATTCACTCCCAGGAGGCCAGCTCCGTGCCAGACGGCCCCTGCAGGAAGTGCGCCTGGGCCAGACCTCGGCCCTTGGAGAAGGCATCCCCGAGGGCGGGAGGTCGGGAGCCCGTGTGCAGGGGCCCTCGGGGCAAGCAAGGAGGGGTGGGGCCGGGTGGAGCAGAGGGCGGTTGGGCGTGCTGGAGGAATGTCACGCCTGGGCTTTGGGTCTCCTGGTGGCGCCAGGCCCCAGCTACCGGGCACCTGCAGGCAGCCAGGAGTGGGCCGCCGGCCGCACCGCCAGCGGCCGCGAGCGGGTGCCGCAGGAGCAGCGGTTGCCGGGCGCCGCTGCGGTCGCCATGGCGACGACGGAGGCGCTAACTTGCTAATGAGTCCCCCTCGGCTGCAAATAACAATACCGGAGCGGATCGTGGGGCCGCGCCGGAGAGCTCCGTGAGGGAGGCGGGGCTGAGACCAGGTACTAGGCGGGGGGAGCCTGTCGGCCCACCCTCCAGCGGCTCCCGCCCCCCGCCACCGTCCTGCAGCCCCCCAGCCCTGCTGGGCTCTTCCCCGCACTCCTCCTAGCCGGCCTCCCTCCTGTCCTGCAGAGGGAGCGGGCGCCTCTTCACACCCCAGCCCCTGCCCCAGCCAGCTCGGGGTCCGAAGGCAGTGTTTGTGCCCCGCGACTGCAGGGAGGGCCAAGGACCTCCCTTCGGCCCCTTCCTCTCCCTGCCCGAAGTGCTGTCCCCTCTCGCGCCCGTCTGCGCTCACCTGGCTGATGGGAAACCTGCCCGCCCCTCTGCCCGGACGCGTCTGCCCCAGGGACTGGGTGGGCCTCTGCGCTGGGCTCCTGGTCAGGCATGGGGCCAGAGGCTCACGCAGGCCTGGAGCGGGCGGCCCGTCTGCCACAGTCTTGAGGTGCAGAGGGCAACTCAGTAGCTTCTCAAAACATCTCGGACAGGAATAGAATTGGGGGCCCTCACCACACAGGCTGGGACCCCCACAGCAGACAGGGCCCCCTCAGCAGGGGAGGTCCCCCAGGCGGGTGCAGACTCCACAAACAGGACCCCCCAGCTGGTGAAGAGCCCCCTTGGCATGTGGGGTACCCCTTTTGGCAGATGGGCCCTTTTGCTGTTGGCCTTGCTTGGTTTGGCCCTTGGGAGGGATAGCGGCCCCAGCTGCACCCCAGCTGTGGAGAGGCCGGGCACCTGCCCGGGGAGCCAGGCATCTATGAACGGGATCCCGGGGCCCTGCCTTCTGGCCAGGGCCATCCCGGCCACTTCCCGTTGGGCCAGCTCCAGTGGCCCAGCCTAAGGCTGCCCATGGCCAGCAGGCATGGTCTACATCTGCCTGGCACCTAGTTCTCTCTGAAGCCCGCCATCCCCACCCCACCCCACCTGACGAGGGACAAGTGTCCTTGGGAGGCCTCACCTGCCACAGCTGGAGGCTCGTCCTCTGACATCTGCCCCCCCAGCCTCTCCTGTGCCAGAGCTGTGTAGGGGTGCGGTGGAGGGAAGACCCCGTGTGAACAGCAGTGGTAGAGGCTGTGGGTCCTGACCAGTCCCCGTGGGGTGACCTGAAGCTAACCCCTCCCCTTGCCCAAGTCTCCATCTGCCCATCTTTAAAGTCAAGTCCACACTTTCACGCTGTGCATCCTGGTGGGCCGGGTGGCGAGGTGGGCCTAGGAAAGGCTGGTCCTGGCAGGTGGCAGGGCAGGTGGGGCGTGGGGGTGGGGCTGGGAAGTGTGTGGCAGAGGCCAGAGTACCAAACCCGCAAGAGGGGTCTCAGCCCCAGGATCTGGGGTCCCTTGTACTTCCTCCACACAGCCCTCAGCCCGAGAGCCCTTACAGGCCATGCTGAGAGTCCCCGCACCCCAAGGGTCCTACATCTGGGTCACCTACTTTGCCTTTCATCCATACCACCCCATCCTGGGACCTACCAGCCCCTAGAAGGGTCCCCCTAAACCTCAGACCTTCAGTGTGGCCCGACACAGCCTGCCATGCAGCCTGCTCCAGTCAGCGAGCGTGTGACGCGCTCCTGCAGGGAGACAGACACTGGCCCCAGACCCTTTTTGCGGCAGGCGCTAGGGCTCAGGCTGCGGGACTGGGACAATGGCAGCCCCGGAGGAGCCCCACCTCCATGCCCAAGACCCCCTGCCCCCCCCCCAGGAGCCCAGCAGCGTGTGTGGACGCAGCCCGAACCCCCCTTCCTCGGGGTCCAGATGGTCCGCTCAGGGAGTGATAGTGCTGCAGGCAGCCGGAGGGGGCCGGTGTCCTGGGGCAGGGAGCGGGTTCTGGACCCTGCCCAGCCCAGAGTTCTGGAGAAGACGTGTGGGCGGGGTGGGGGGGTGGGGGCATCCCAGCAGAGGGATGACAGAAGCTTGAGGGCAGAATGAAGGGTTCCGGATCAAGTGAGTGTCCGTGAACCCAAGGGCCGGGGGAGGGGTCCTCAGGCCCCTCCTCCCTGTCCAGCCAGTGCTTCCCTCTGGGGTCCTCCATCTGCCCTACTGTATCCCACTGGGAGGCTGTCGCCGCGGCCTGCACAGTGCAGTGCCGGATGGGACCCCTGGGGCCCGCTTTCCCAGTCCGATGGCCTGCCTCACTCACCCCGCATGTCTGGGCCTCACCTTTCATGGAGCCAGAGGGGCTGCTGATTCACCCCAGGCAAGGTAGGGGCCCCTGGGTGCCTGCCGGCTCGGCCGTTCCGGTGCCCTTGGGTCCGGAGGTCAGCCCTGCCTGGGGTGCTGGCCAGGTGCCCACCATGGGGGCCCACAGCCCCACTCACCATCTGCCTCTCCCTGCAGGTCTGGCACCATGCCCGGGCCCTCTGCACTCTAGGCCACATCCCCGGCCTGCGGAGCAGCCCCTGGACACTTCAGGGCTCACCCCTTCCCCACTGCCCCCGGCCCCACCATGGCAGGGGACCGACTCCCTCGGAAGGTGATGGATGCCAAGAAGCTGGCCAGCCTCCTGCGGGGCGGACCTGGGGGACCGCTGGTCATCGACAGCCGCTCATTTGTGGAATACAACAGCTGGCACGTGCTCAGCTCCGTGAACATCTGCTGCTCCAAGCTGGTGAAGCGGCGGCTGCAGCAGGGCAAGGTGACCATCGCCGAGCTCATCCAGCCGGCCGCGCGCGGCCAGGTACCAGCCGGTGTGCCCCACGCCCTGTCCCTCCCCCACCCTACCCCCACCCAGGTTCCTGTCACTTCCAGGGGCCAGGCCAGAGCCCCTCAGCTGGGTACACAGGGGCCCTCCACTGGCCACACCCCCGCCCTCAAACCGGCACTGGGCTCCCCGGTCCGAATGCTAGCCTGGGCCCGGCAGGCAGCTCCCACCCCCCTCGCCGAGCTTCCTCCTCCCCTCCCCGGGGAGGCCCTCTGCAGAGCCCATCTCCCCAGAGACGAGCCCCTCCCAACCGGGGCCTGCTGACCCTATCTAGGTCCTCACTCAGCCCCGGAGTAGAGGTCTCCCCATGTAAGACTGGATGGTGTCCCTGGGGCCCAGGCCAGGGCTCAGAGGGGCAGTGGACCCAGAGGGCAGCTGGTCAGGAGCACACCGAGTGCTGTGAGAACCCAGAGGAAGATGGGGGAGGCCAGAGGCTAATGCTGAGCATCTCTGTGCCCAGCCCCCCAGTTCTTTCCCTGGAGTTCTGAGTGACCCAGAATTCGCTCTCCGTGCCCCTCCCCCATGAATGTCCCAGGTCACCTGCAGGGGACAATCCTGTCTCCATTAGCCAGGAGCATCAGGTCCAGCACTGGGAGGGACCACTGGCCCCCTGACCTGGGAGGGCGAGGACACCTCCAGTCGGGGAGTGACACGGCCAGCAGCCCCGAGCTGGGGAGGGGTCTGTCACAGGCCCTGCACCAGCAGAGCTGGATGTGAGGGACCCAGGTGGCACAGCCACTTACGGGGAGTTCCCCCCACCCCCACCAAGGCCAGAGCGAGCTCCCTGCAGCCTCAGGGAGGGAACCCGGTGATTACTCACCCCCATCGAGGACTCCCAGGCAGAGCGCAATCCCATTGGCTGCTGGTGACATCATCGACCCAGGGTTGGCGGCTCAGCTGGCTTAGGGCCTGAGTTGCTTGGGGGGCAGGGCAGTAGCCACTGGGAGTAAAATCCGGGCTGGGCATTCCGGATGGGAAGAGGGCAGGGGAGCCCCAACGTCCAGCTGCCTCCTGAATGAAGAGGGGCTCTTACAGCAGCCCCCACGTTTCCCATCGCTGGCTGGGGAGTTGGCCACATCCAAAGACACCACCCTCAGAAGCGCTGAAATGGCCTCCCAGTGACCCTGGGGATGGTTTTCCCTTGGCCTCAGCCCCCCGACGGCGTGTGTACCCTCATGTCACCGTGGCCACCCGTGTGTGCCCGAGGACCCGGTTACACTCACAGCATCTTATCCTAGGGGGCCTGGCCCACCGGGGGTGCCAGCAATGTCTGTCCTTAGCGGAGGTGCCTGTGTGAGAGGGCAGGCACGAGGAGGAGCGTGCCCCTGTTCCTGCTGGCTCTGGGGGCCTGCCTGTGTCGCTGTGGGCACTCACACCTGTGCAGGTGTGAGCTGTGAGATGGGTGGGTAGCAGAGAGCCTGACCAGTAGCAGCAGGCGGCAGCAGGGGATGGGGCATCAGGCACGTGCCCAGCAGTGCCCTGACCTCTGCCCTTATGGCCTCCAGGTGGAGGCCACAGAGCCACAGGACGTGGTCGTCTATGACCAGAGCACACGGGATGCCAGCGTGCTGGCCGCGGACAGCTTCCTCTCCATCCTGCTCAGCAAGCTGGACGGCTGCTTCGACAGTGTGGCCATCCTCACGGGTGAGCTCCAGATAGCCCCGGGGTAGGGGCCTCTGGGCGCCCTCTCCTCACTGGGACCTTAGCTTTGGGGGGGGGGGCATTGGGGGAGTCAGTCTCTGGATCCACCTCTGCTCTCTTCTCTGAGCCCAGAAACCAGCAGGTACTGGGGGCAGTGTCGGTGGGGGGGAGCACTGTCTCAGTAACTAGAGAACTAGAGTTCTCCCCAGCTCCGTTGTTCCCTCCCCTGGACCCACACGCTTTAGCACCCCTCCAGCATGAGCCTACCCTGCCCCTAGCCGGTGAAGAGGTAGGCCGGAGGAAACCGGTAAATGCCATCTGTAGCAGGAGAGGAGGGGAGCGATCTAGGCCGAGATGAGTGTCTGACCCTCCAGCTGTCTGAGAGGGGGGCATAGCCCCTGTCCTCTGCAAACCCCAATCCGACCAGAACTCGTCCCAGACAGGGAGTACCTCTGAACGCTGCAGCCAGCCCAGGATGCCTGGCCCCTGCTGGGGACCAGTAGAGGTCCCTGTGGGGCTTCCCAGACCCCAGATGCAGCCCAGGCACCCCGGAGGCTGGGAAGGCCCCCGTGCGTGCGCGTGTGCACACACACACACACACACACACAGGCTCCACCCTGGTTCTTGATGATTCCTTCCTCCGGTTGGCAGGGCCTGGGGCACTTCTGTAGACCCCACCTCCCAGACACAACCCAGGTTCCAGGGATGGGTTGAGCTGGCCTGTCTTGGACGGTGCACTCTCCCTGCCCAGGTCTGGGGCCTTTGGGGGCACTCCTGCCCCTGGCCTCTGCAGCCTGGGGCTGTGACCAGTTGGGGGAGGCTGGAGAGGGCTGAAGGGGGTGTCAGCAACCTCCCCATGGCGGGACACCTCCGTACAGTCACCAAGTCTGCCCTGAGCCGCCTCTTACGTGTGGGCATGCTGCGGAGTGGTCCGTGGGCATAGGGCTGGCCCTTTGGCACTGGTGCCCCGCGGGAGCATGGGCCTTCACCACAGTCCACGGGAGGCTTACCGGTGGGTCCGTGTCGTATGCGGGTGTATGTGCTGCCGTCTACGCATGCGCTGGGTCTACTACAATCAGAGGGTGTCTGCATCTATGCGTGGCTCTGGGAGGCTGGTGATCTGTGCTTGCTTGTGCAATGGGACGTGGGGTTTGTGTGTGTGTGTTGGGGGGGGTCTCTCGCCACAGAATTGCAGACTCTCTGATTCCACCACTGAACCCTGGGCTCCATTTGAGGGCTGAGCAGGGAGGGAGGACCGAGGCTCTGGGCTTTCTCAGGGGGTGTCCTGAGCAGAACAGGAGCCCAGCTGAGCCCCCAGTGTGTGTGTGTGTGTGTGTGTGTGTGTGTGTGCGCGCGCGCCTGTGCTCTCTAGTCAGTAGTGGGAGCCACCAGGCTTTCTGGGAGTCTGAGAAACCAGACCCAGAGCAGCGCCCTCCCTGACCCCCAGGCTTCCCAGGAAAGCCCAGAACCTCTAGTGCTGTCTCCTCTGGAGGCTGTGGCTCCTCACCCGGCAGCCATAGGGCAGGTCTCCGATGTGCCAGGAGGGCTCACCTGACACTGGCTGTGCCCCACTTGGTGCGCTCAACTCTTGGGGCTGCCACCTGCTCTTTGTTCCCTGCCGGCCCCTCCCTGCGACGGTAGAGTATTTGACCCCATTTCCCAGAGGGCCAAGCCAGACAGAAGTCCCGACCCACCGCAGCATGAGAAGGGCTCACAGCGGCACCGAGTCAGGACTGGGACTCGGGGACAGCCTGAGAGCCTGGTCCGCAGCTCCCACCCCTGAGGCCAGCGCAAGGCCGCAGGGGGTGAGAACGGGAAGGCAAGGCTGAGTGGGAACCAGGGTGCTGCCCCGCCGGAAAGGGCGAGTGACTTTCCAGGGTCCGTAGCGCAGGAGGAGGGGGCTCCGCGGAGGCCAAACGGGGCGGACCCCACACGCGGTGGGCGGGGCCGGGGCGCGCCAGGAGGACGTCGCGGCCGGGGACAGAGGGAGGCCTCTCGGGGACCGGGGAGGCTGGCGGCCGCGGAGGAGGGAGATGGGGCAGGGCGCGGGGTCCGGAACCGGCCGGGACCGCCGCCGCCCTCCCCAGGCCGCTCGGCGGTGACGTCCAGCGGGGCGGGGACCGAAGGCGAGCCTGGCCCTTTAAGCGGCGGGCGGCCGGGTGCGCGCTGCTGCGGAATGCGGGCTGCTGCGGTCGCGGCGCCGGCTCGGTGCGCCCCCGCGGCCCGACCCCGCGCGCGCCGCCCTCGGACCCTGGCCGGAGACCGCGGCGGGAGCGGCCCCTGCGCGGAGGGTGCGCGGAGCGTGCGCGGGGCCGGGGGCGGGGCGGTTGGTGCGGGCAGATGCGGGCCCTCCCGGGGCGCGGGGACCGCGGCTGCGGGGCGTACCGCCGACCTGTGGGCCGGAGAGCGCCTGGAGGGAGCGCGGCCGGGGCCAGGGCCGGCCCGGGGCCCGAGCGGTCGGTGCGGTCCGTGCGTCCTGGGAGCGAGCTCCTGTGCGAGTCCGCGGCTCCATTGTGCGGCGGCGCGCGCTGGGAAGCTGCGAGGTAGAGGGAGGTGGAAGTCCCTCCTGAAGCAAGGTGCCCTTGGGGATGCCTGGGGGATGGGGGCGCCTCCCCCCCACCCCACGCGAGGAGTGCCAGCACCTGAGGGTCCGGGCCTGCTGCCACTGATAACAGGGTGGACCTCTCCAGCAACCCGGAGCCCCGCGGGGGTGTCCTGACATCACTGGAGGGGCGGGGCCACAGGCTCTGCTGCCCTTGGCCCAGGTGGGGGGCTTGTCGGAGTCACCACAAGCTGCTTGGCTCTTCCGGAAGGGGAGGCAGACCTGTGGGGCTTTACCTGAGGGGTTGCAGTCAAAACTGGCAGGTCTGCACCTGTCCAGAGATCCCCCTTTGTAGGGGAAGTTGCTGGTGGCATAAGCCCAGCCCTCCTCGGCTTGGATGAGGCCCCCCAGAGAGCTCGGGAGGCTTATGGTAGAGACGAGTCTTTGGCAGAGACCCTGCAAACATCCCGTCTGCTGGGGGGGGGGGGGCGTTGTCCTCCAGCAGGAACACCCAGGGGACCCCAGGCTCTGGCCGGTGAGCAAGAGCCCAGCCCCCACACCAGGGCAGCTTTTGCCCGTGGGTGGCCTGTTGGCTGTGCTCATAGTCAGCCACTTCTCCCTGTCCAGCCAGCAGGTTGCCGCGGTAGGGAGAGCTTCTCCTCCAAGGCAGCTGCCTCTACTCCCTCAGCCTGCAGGGCCCCCCCATCAACCCTGCCCCCCACCAAAGGCAAGCTGTCATTGGGGGCACAAGGAACGCTCCTGGCACTCTGGTTGGGAGTTTGTACAAACTGGTCGTGGAGCTGGGCCAGGGGTGAAGGCTGAGGGCACCAGGCATCTCTGTCCCGGGAAATCAGCCAGGTGTGAGGCACCAGCTGTGTCTGCAGACGGGGAAAGAGCACTGGGGCTTGTGTGGCCTGGGCCCCCGCCGCACCCCAGTGCACTACGGTGGGCATCTGTCCGCTTGAACTCTGTAGTGGATCAGTCCACGGAGGGCAGGGAATGTCCGCAGGCCTCGTGTCCCCAAAAGTGTGGTTTGCCCCAGAGCGGCCGCCAGGGACTATGATCTCACCGTCCAGGAGCTGGCGGCCACCAGCTGCCTGGGTGCAGGCCGCTTAGTTCTCCGTGTGTCTTCACGGCCACCGCCTCTGTCGAGACTCACAACTGTGCTATGTGGCAGGCTGGCTGGGGAAACCGGCCAGAGGTGTAGTAAGTCCCGCCCGTGGTCACTCACGGAGTCAGAGATATACCAGGGATTCCCGCTGGGGTCTTTGAGGCTGGCAGATGGGCTCCTTCCACTGACCTGTGGCCCAGGACGTGGTGGAGCAGGGGAGGCAGGGGCACCTGCCAGCCACGTGTAGCACGTGTGCCCGCTGCAGGTCCTGCTTGCTCCCCGTCCTCTGGTGTTGTACTCTGGGCAGAAGAGAGCCCAAACTGGAGCACAGGTGCCCTGCAGGCTATGCCAATTCCAGGAGGTGACGACATGCCCAGGGGCAGGAGGGCCCCCCTCCAAAGCCCTTGCCTCCTGGTCCTGGCACCTAGGCTTGGCCAGGGGCTCCCAGCCAACTAGCATCAGGGAGGGATTGCATCAGCCCTGGGGGAGAGGCAGGAAGGCCCAGGCTGGCCCTTGGCCACCACAGGCACAGAAGAGCCACGCCCTCGACAGGGACCTTCCATGGCGGTGGAGCCGCCCCCCTCCCCAGTCCTGCACGTGCTGGGCCAGCCCGCAGCCTCGAGCCCGCGTTTATGGGCATCACAGCAGCGTCCTGGCAGGCACAGCTCCTAATTAGTCCGGGGAGGAATGCGGGCATAGGGATAGGCTGTATATGCGCCCAGCATGCGCCTCGACTCTGTGAGTGCAGCCCTCCGGCACCCTGTGCTGACTCCTGGTGCTCAGGCCAGAGTCTCACCACCTGGCACTGCGTGGGGCAGGGGGTCCAGGCTGCGGCCAAGATGGAGGGACGGTCGGTACCCGGGGCTCGCTCTCGCGCCCAGCCTGCCCACCGCCTGACCCACATGTCCACTCCTCCTGCAGGGGGCTTCGCCACCTTCTCCTCCTGCTTCCCTGGCCTCTGTGAGGGCAAGCCAGCCGCCCTGCTGCCCATGAGCCTCTCCCAGCCCTGCCTGCCTGTGCCCAGCGTGGGCCTGACCCGCATCTTGCCTCACCTCTACCTGGGCTCGCAGAAAGATGTCCTGAACAAGGTGTGTACAAAGCTGGGCTCTGGCCGTCTGCAAGGGGGGAGAGGCCAGAGCTCAGAAGCAGTTCCAGGGCTGGTTTGGGGAGGGGGGTGAGAAGGGAGCTGAAAGCCAGCGGGGGGGGGGGGTGGATGAGTGTCTTGTGGGGGGAGCCTGGGCTGGGGCGCGAGAGGACAGGGGCCCGAGCAGAGCCACGCCGCCGAGCAGAGCCACGCCGCCGGTGGAGAGGCAGCTCCCAGCCCCTTAGGCGGTGGAGCCCACATGCCAAACAGCTGATGTCACTGGCCCCCGGGCAGCCCTGAAAGAATCCCGTGTTGTAAAATTGTGAGGAGGGAAGAGGCAAAGGCGCCGCCCAGCAGCCATAACATTCCTGGGAGCCTACCTCAGGCGGCGGGTGGCGCTTGGGGGACCAGCCTCCCGGGCTCCCCCACCCCTCCAGCGCCACTGGTGGCTCGGAACTCCAGGTGGAAGTGGGGAGGGGCTCCCACCTCCAAGGCACCCCCTCCTCCAGCTCTTCCTCCCGCCCCTCCAGGACCTGATGACCCAGAACGGAATAAGCTACGTCCTCAATGCCAGCAACTCCTGCCCCAAGCCGGACTTCATCTGCGAGAGCCGGTTCATGCGCATCCCCGTCAACGACAGCTACTGCGAGAAGCTGCTGCCCTGGCTGGACAAGTCCATCGAGTTCATCGGTGAGTGGGCGGGGGAGGGGCGGGGCGGGGCGGCGCCAGGCGTCTCCTGGAGGGGTGGAGGCTCAGTGACCGCCCGGGTGGGGGGGGCCTGGGCCTGAGATGTGGGGCTGGGGTTGTGGGCGCTGGGGCCAGTAAGGTCCCCTGCTGGGGTTAGGGAAGGGCCCTGCACCCTGAGCTTTCACCTGTCCACCAACACCTCCCCCCACCGGCCCTGCCTCCAGATAAAGCTAAGCTGTCCAGTTGCCAGGTCATCGTCCACTGTCTGGCTGGCATCTCCCGTTCGGCCACCATTGCCATCGCTTACATCATGAAGACCATGGGCATGTCCTCAGATGATGCCTACAGGTAGCCTCTCCTTTCTTCCTGGGCCCAGAAGTTTAAGGCTGGAGATGGCCCTTCCCGTGCCCCTCTCCACCCACTAGCAGCTAGCTGCAGAAGGCCCGAGCCCAGCTCCAGCAGTCCCGGATGGGTCCGCACATCAGCTGCGAGCCTAAGTGTGGGCAGGGGGCCGGGGGTGCGGGGAGCGGGGAGCAGGAGGGGCAGAAGGAGGGGAGGAGAAGTAGGAGGAGGGGGTGGGGGGCAGGGAGAGCAGGGGGAGAGTTGGAGGAGGAGGGGAGGGGGCGGAGGAGGGAGGAGGGGCAGGCGATGGAGGGGGGGGCGACAGGAAGGGCGGGGGCAGGGCAGGGAGATAAGGGGAGCAGGAGAAAGGGGGAGGGGCAGGGAGAGCAGGGGAGAGCAGGAGGGGTGGGGGCAGGGCAGCGGGACGGGGGAGGGGACATGGGGGGCAGGAGGAAGGGGGAGCAGGGGGCAGGGGGAGGAGGAGGGAGCCCCGTCTCAAAACAGCCCCCTTCCCCCAGGTTCGTGAAGGACCGGCGCCCATCCATTTCGCCCAACTTCAACTTCCTGGGCCAGCTGCTGGAGTACGAGCGCAGCCTGAAGCTGCTGGCCGCCCTGCAGGGAGACGGGGCGTCCCACCCCGGGACGCCCGAGCCCCTCCCGGGCCCCGCGGCCCCACTGCCGCCGCTGCCACCACCTACCTCAGAGAGCGCCGCCACCGGGAGCGCAGCGGCCGGTGCGGCCAGGGAGGGCGCACCGGGCGCCGGTGGGGAGCTGCCCGCGCCCGCCGCCCCCGCCGCCGCCGCCGCCCCGGCCACCAGCGCGCTGCAGCAGGGCCTGCGCGGCCTGCACCTCTCCTCCGACCGCCTGCAGGACACCAACCGCCTGAAGCGCTCCTTCTCGCTGGACATCAAGTCGGCCTACGCCCCCAGCCGGCGGCCGGACGACCCCGGGCCCCCCGACCCCGGGGAGGCCCCCAAGGTGTGCAAGCTGGACAGCCCGTCGGGGGGCGCGCTGGGCCTGCCCTCCCCGGGCCCCGACAGCCCAGACGCGGCGTCGGAGACGCGCCCGCGCCTCCGCCGGCGGCCCCGGCCTCCCGCCGGCTCCCCGGCCCGCTCCCCGGCGCACGGCCTCGGCCTGAACTTCGGCGACGCCTCGCGGCAGACTCCGCGGCTGGGCCTCTCGGCGCTGTCGGCCCCGGGGCTGCCGGGCCCCGGCCAGCCGGTGGGCCCCGGGAGCTGGGCGCCGCCGCTCGACTCCCCCGGCACGCCGTCGCCCGACGGGCCCTGGTGCTTCAGCCCCGAGGGCGCGCAGGGCGCGGGCGGCCCACGGTTTGGCGCTTTCGGCCGGGCGGGCGCGCAGGGCTCAGGGGGCGGCGACCCGCGGCGGCGGGAGGCGGCAAGGGCCGAGGCCCGGGACGCGCGGACCGGCTGGCCGGACGAGCCGGCCCCGGAGACGCAGTTCAAGCGCCGAAGCTGTCAGATGGAGTTCGAGGAGGGCATGGTGGAGGGGCGCGCGCGCGGCGAGGAGCTGGCTGCCCTGGGCAAGCAGGCCAGCTTCTCGGGCAGCGTGGAGGTCATCGAGGTGTCCTGACGGTGGCCGGGGGACCCAGCGCCCTACGGTCCGCTGCCCTCGGCTCCCTGGCCTGGGCCGCCGGCAGCCGGGCCCACTATAAATATATATTATATATAATGCAAAGAAAGGTAAATGGTTTTACTGCGATTTTTATCGAGAAGTAAATATTTCGATTTTTTATTTATTTAAGCTGTTCATTCTGGCAACGATTTGGCAACAGTGCGGGCGGCCCCCGGACCTCTATTTTTACTGTCTGGTATTTAAACTGAAACCCACGTTTCTAAGCAATATGAGGCCACCTTCAGTCCCAAGCTGGGGTGCCAGGCCTGGGGTCCCCTCCCCACCCTCCCCCCCCAGGAAACACTGCTGACCGTTGCAAAGAGGCTGCCCAGCTTTTGTGCACTTTTTACATAAGAAAAAGGGGAAAGAGGAGAAAAAAAAAACTTTGCCACAAACTGAGCCGCAGAACCTCCCTGTCCCCCCCTGCCCCCCTCCGCTCCTCCTCCTCTGCTCCTTTCTGGGCTCTGCACCAAAGTCTAGGTGGGGGAAGTGTCCCCGGGGCTGGGGTGAGGCTGAGGTGGCTCTGCCCGCTGGAGGCTCCCCTAACCACATGCCTCCCCCACCCCCCCATCCTGGCCCTCGCCTGGCTGGTGTCGACTGGCATCCGGCCTGGAGAGGTGAGGGTGTTTGGAGGGGCTGAGGCTAGAACAGGATAGGGGCTCGGTGGGTGTCGGATTATGTGGGTCCCCGGGCAGGGATGGAAGTGGAATGGCCCCCACTCCCACCCGAGCTCCCGTCCTTCCACGGGGTTCAGCAGGACTGTTCCGTCCAGCCTGCTCTCCTGTCTCTGCTTTGCAGAGCTGCCTAGCGCCACCCGCCAGGTAGGGGACAACAGGAGAAGCTCAGCCGGGGGGTGTCAGGTCAGGTCGACCCCCCCCCCTCAGCCCCGGAGAGCTGGGCTAGCGAGTGCTGGCTCCCCGGGTCACAGGGCGGATGGATTTTGAGTTCTGGGCTCTTCCCCACCCAGGCCCCAGGCCAGACCTGAATTCGGGTATGTTCCTGCAGGTGGGGGTCTCCATGAGGAGCTGCCTTGCGGCGGGGGGGGGGGGGGGGGGGGTGGTGAACAGACACTGTGGCAGACACTTCTGCTTCCCGGGGATGGGGTCCTTAGCTCTGGGAGAGCTGTCTCCAGGCAGATCAAGGCCCCTGATGTGGCCAGATGGCCCCATGCCTGCCCCCCACCCCATGGAGTCCTTGGAGAAGAGCCCTCCCACACTCCCCTTTCCTGGGGAGCTCTCGCCTCCGCAGCCTCCCTGGTATCCTCAAGGTGAAGGCCAGATGGCTTTTTGACCCCGGAGGGGCCCTCCTGGTCCTTTACCTCCTGGTGGTAAAGGCAAGGAAAATGCCCCCGCTGCCCCCTGCCCCACACCCTCTTGGGTCTTTGGGACCCGTGGCTTTTGGAGGCAGGAGCAGATATCCTAGGACACCCCTCAGATGTCCTAAAGTCCTGGGTGGGGGGGCCGGTCGCCTTGGGAAGAGGCCAGGGGCTTGGCAGGAGGGCAGCTGGGTGGGACCGAGTCCTGGGGAGCAGCTGGGTGGGACCGCGTCCTGGGGAGCAGCTGGGTGGGACCGAGTCCTGGGGGGCAGCTGGGTGGTACCGAGTCCGGGAGCAGCTGCCCGTGTAGTTGTTTCTTCTGTTTGTTCTGTTGACCTGCGGCCTGTGCCCCTGTCACCCTCCTTTAAGCAAAAGTCCTCTTCCTGTTCCCCTTGTCCCCACCCCTCTCCCCAAGAAAATAAGCTATCATCGTTGTGTTTGCAATCTATGGATTAGAGGTTTAAGTATTTATTATTGGTTAATTATTATTATTATGATTGATTATGTAAACTTGCCTTCTGTCTGTCTATCGCGTTGGGTTTCTGAGGTGACCCTGGGTGTGGAGGATGCACTGGTCCCCACCTCCGCGCCCCACCCCTGTGCTGTCCAGGAGACAGTGGTCTGGGGCCACTGGTTGGGCCCCAGACTCTGGAGGCAGGTCCCACAGCCCCTGTCCTTTCCTCTCTGCCCTCTGCCCTTTCTCTAGGGCCGCCAGCATCTCTCGTGACTTCGGTCATGGAGTGTGGGGGGCTCGTGCTCTTGAGGCACTGGTCACCCCAAAGTAGCAGCTGCAATGTGGGGGGAGGTCCTGTCCCGGCCACCCCCTCTCCTGTCCTGGGGGGGGGGGGGACCGGACCCTGGCACAAGCCCCTCCCCAGTCACTTCCACACACTGCCTGAGGCAGGGCGGGGCCGGGCCCCAGCCCTCCCCCCCTCTCGCCCTGCCCCTGGCCCTGGCATTGGGGGTCACCCCAGAATGGACCCCGCCCCCTCCTAACACTTGCTGGAAGGTCCAGTGGAGGGGAGGTGGTAGGGCCCGCACCCCCCCCCACCCCACACAGCTCCCAGTCTCTCTGGACTGGGTGGCGCTCCTGCCCCAGAACCCCTCCCCCAGCGCGGCCACACTCTGCTCCCTGTCCTGTCCCCTTCTTTTGTATTTGGAAACAACGTGTTGTAATAAATCCTGACATGGATGTTTTCCCCGTGCCTCTGGCTGCCTCTTTCTTCAGGCTGGGGGGTGGGGGGAGTGGAGAGCGTGAGCCAGCGGCCCTGCAGGCTTCCTGAGGCCAGGACCCTGGGCCGTTGGCCCAGGACAGCGAGCCAGCTTCCGCAGGACTCAGGGCCTGGGACCCCGAGGGCGGGTTAGGCAGGGTGGGGGAGGCCTGTGTGGGGAAGGGGCCCTGGCCTCATCCTCCAACGTGGAACACCCTTGTTTGTTGTCACATGCTGGTGAAAATTTTACCAACTTACAACTCTGTCCAATCAAAACGGGGCTTTGCCCGCAGCCACCTCCCCAGTGTAAGCACGGACACGGCGCATCCCCGCACACCTCCACACGCGCCGAGCACGCCGCCCGACTTCTGCTGGCAGATGGTTTGCTCGTGTTTGCAACCGGCTTTCTCATTCTTCCAGCCAACTGCTGGAAGAACACGTGGGCTACATGTGGCCACAAGGACCGAAGACTCAGAAGGGCATCTGGTGGAATACCAGGGGACTCAGCCACTATTGTCCCCGGCCCCTGGGTTCCTCGCCCTGGAGTCACCCTGCCCTGCCCACCAACCTTCCCGACGGGGCCGCGCACCTGTACCTGCGCCTGCGCCTGCACCAGCACCTGCACCTGCGCCTGCACCAGCACCTGCACCTGCAGCTGCACCTGCACTTGCGCGGACTCCCACCAGAGCACGTAGCCCTCAGGCCGCAGCAGCCCGGAGGTTAGTGCTTCCCCCCCCCCCCCCCCCACTGGTGTGGTGACAGCCACAGCTCAGAACATTCAGCACTACTCTACTGGGACAGACTTTCAGACCGGACTTCTCCAGGTCACTCTGATGCTGGCTGTTACTATAGCGACGGCTCCTGCGCACTGAGCTCACAGTGTGCCAGGCCCGACTCCTGCTTCTGGTCATTTCCCGGGACGGCTCTCCCCCGCTCCAGGGGGGCTGCCAGATACGGCCCAGCCCTACGGCCCTCTAGCCAATGCCTCGGACCCTCCTTGGGTCTCTGGCCTGCTTCTTTCTAGGGACACTTCCCTAGGTCCACGTGGCAGGTAGGCCAAACCCGGGACAAGGGCCAGACCTCTGCGTGCGCACGCGTGCATGGGAACTCACATGCACAAGAGTGCCCGCACACGCATGCAGGGTGTGCGTGTTCCAGGAGCCTGGGAGAGGAGCGGAAGCAGGAGACAGGCTCAGCGGGCCCCTCTCCGGGGCTGTGGCAGGAGGCAGGGTCCTTGAATCCAGCATCCCTAGGAGCCCTCAAGAGGCTGAACACTAGAAGCACTGGGCTGTCCCTAAAGGCTAAAGCGGGGCTATTTTTAGCTCAAGAACATCTATTTATAACTCTGGCAGCCCGGTGGAGTCCCTAAAGCCGGGGAGTGGAAGAAAGCCGATGGCTGTCTCCGGCCCCATGGTGGTGCCTCCTGCTCCCCCAGGCCCAGGAGCCCCTGCCTCTGTAGGAGGCAGGCTGGTGGCGGCTCTCCCAGGAAGACCACAAGGGCACAGAAGGCCAAAGGACCCTGGGAGCAGTGGAAGGATGCACTTGGGGTGGGGGGAAGCCGTCTCCCAAGTTGCCCAGGCCCCGGCAGGTCACCTGGCCCAAGGGCGGAAGGAAGAAGGTGTTGAGGCCAGGCCCACACACCCACGGGCTGACCTCCACCTGCTCTCGACAACGAAGCCAGGCACTGTCCCAGGGGCTCTTCTGTGAACGCTGGGCATCCTGCCTGCTTCTGCCTCTCACTCTCCGGACCCCCTTGATCAAGAGCTTTAGGCTCTCCGTGGGTTTCAAATGGGCGAGTACGTTGTCAGTGAAGGGTTGTTCTGGTAGGTCTCAGCCTGTGAGTAGTGATGCTGGGGATGCCTGGGCCCTCCTGTGCGCCCGCACTACTGCTGGGGGGCCACTAGACGCCTTTCCCCACAGGGGCCAATGTCGTGGCTGGACGAGCCCTATTGGTCCTTCTCACGATGACAGGACACACTTGACCTAGAGCCATCAGGGGGCTCTGTGGAAGCTTCCTGACTCACAGGCCCTGGAGGGAGTAGGCACATCTGAGGCCACAGGTCAAGGTCGTGGGGAGAGGAGAGGGAGGCAGCATGGACCTCGGTCTCTAACTCTTCGGGTTTGGGGGTGGGGGCTGAGGTTTCCAGAGTGGCCGCCCAGGACCTTCTGGGGCAGAACTGCTCGGTGGGGCAGCTGGGCTCTCTCCATCTAGCTCTGGCAATGTGTCTATTTGAGATGGGTGTCTTTGAAGTGACTGCCTGGGCACTCCGAAGCTTAATGCCAGGCATTTCCATTAGCAATCAGAAACGCTTATCTGCCAAGCACTTAGGCTCCAGGGCTGGCGGGGGGCGGGGGTACGTGGTTGAGCCCATGGGTGATTAGGGAGCCGATGGGCAGATGGCGGTGCGTGGAAAGGAGGATGAGGTGGCCGGCTGGTGGACAGGTCGTCGAGAGCGTAGACGTGTGCCTAGATGAGGAGCTGGGGAGCCGGCCCGGCGGGTGGGTTAGTGGGGGGGAGGCGGGCGGGCGCGGGGAGAAGGCGGGGAGGTACTCGCCCGGTCTGTAGTGCTGGTGCGTTCCTGCTCCTCTACCTGACGTTGCAGGCCTGTGCTTACCTCCGTCCCAGCACTGGACCGTGTGGGGCACCCAGTCCTGCTGAGACAAAGTGATCAGTACGTGTTCGCTCTATAAACCGCGGGCTCAGAGCTGGCACCACTGCAGAGACCGGGTTAACCCTCTCCAAGGCCCAGGGAGGGGCTAAAAGACAGACAATGGGCTCAGAATGGAGTCACCTGTGCTAAGCCCCCCCACCCCCAGCAAAGCAAGAGTTCACACCTCCCCTAACTGCAGATTCAGCCCCTCCCAGGAGCGGAGTCGGTTTGGAATTTCCTGGCCAGCACCCGTGAGTTCGTCCGCAGGATAATAGCCCAGCTTTCCCCAAGGGAAGGTGACCTTCCTGAAACAGTCCGTCTTCCAGCTTGCTTGTCCCCTCCACCCTGCTGCCTGTAAAACATTCCACTCTGCGTGACTCCCCGGAGCCCCCTCCTGCCTGCTAGGTGCGGTGCTGTCCAATTGATGGACAGTTAGGTCTTCAAATGTACTCAGTTGTATTTTTTTTTTTTTTAAACAAGGGCAACTGACTTTGCAAGCTCCCTCGAAGCGGGGCAGAATTGGGGCGGGCTCGGTTTCTGATCTCTGGGCTCTGATCACCCCAGTTGAGCAGTCCCTGGAGGTGTCTTTGAAAGGACCAGCCTCAGGAGCCCCTCGGGCCCCTTCCAGCACAGAGGGAGACTCAAGGCTCAGACATGAGGGGGCGTAGAGCCAGGGAAGCACGAAGCCACTGGCTCCCAGGAAGGCTTGGGGTGAGGGGCTGGCTTCTGAAGGCCAGGTTGGATCTGGGGGTCCGGGACATGGGTTGCAAGGAGACACTGCAGCCAGAGCCACAGAGAAATGTGGAGGTGGGGCCGCACATGACGGGGTCCAGGCGGAAGCTGACCACCTCTGGCCAAGGTGAGGTCTAATGGGAGGGGGGTGCCTGGCTCTGGATGACAGGGGGCTGAAAGGGATCATCTCTTCTGCCAAAAACCTGTCCTTCCTGAGAAGTCACAGAACCTCCAAGGGTCTGAAGAGAAAATGCAGACTGGCAGTTGAGGGTCCCGCTCTGCAGAAAGGGGCACAGCGGCTGGTGGGTCCAGCACCAACAGGGGCACTGCCAGCAGAGCTTCCCGGGGCGGGGGGGGGGGGCAAGGTCCCCCTCCCAGGGGACAGGGCTCCTCCAGCCGACCCCCCAGAGTGATCTCATGCTTTTGTCAGGGGGCTGGGGTCTAGGCGGGCGAGGCAGTCCCAGGATCTATCCCTGGCCCTGGGAGTGAGGGTCTCCAGACACAAGGTCATCTCTGAAGGAGAGGCCAGGCCCTGGCGATGGTGCTGGCAGCTTCATGGAGGTGAGGGGGAGGACAGAGGACACCACCCCAAGGACAGAACCAGAGCTAGGCTTGGTCAGGGAGAGGGCACCAGGCTGAGATGGCGGTGCTGTGCCCAGAGCCCTGAGGAGGTCTTGGTAGGCTGGGGAAAAGACAAACGTGCTTTCTTACCCAAACACACCTGGGCCACAGGGCAGACTGAGGTCAGGGGTGGGTCTTCACTGGGAAGCCCCTCAGGCATCTCAAAGCGGAGCAGATCTTCCAACGACCCCTGCCCTGTTCCCGGGGAATGCCAGGAATGGGGTGATCTCAGGAAGGAAAGGGGTGGGCAGAGGGGGGCTCCCTGAAGTCGGATAGGACCAGAGCAGACTGGGTTCCATAAGGGACCTTCATTCCAGAGGCCAGAGGCGGAGGCCACGGTGGGCAGTCCTGGGCAGCCCTCTGGAAGCCTTCTCCCTGGCTCTTTGCAAATACCAAAGATGAAATCAGAGTGGCAAAGGCCCTTCTTCAGGACAAGCCAGCCAGTTGCTCTGGGAACAGAAAGGAAAGATGCTTCCCCTCCCCAACCCCGGTCTTGAATTAGGGGGCTACCTCCCCTAACCCAGCTCCTGGCCTCCCTGGGCTCCTCTCCTGCTTCTGAGCCCCAGCCAGTGAGCGTATGCACACACACACACACCTGGCACTAGGGACCCTACAGGACAGATAGATGGCGGCACACAGGGGTGGTGGCACCCCTGGAGTGGGGCTGGGCTAAGCCAGACTCAGTCTGATGCAACTGGCGGCCATTGCTATAAATAGCCAAGGAGAGCTTGAAATAGAAGTGGGTGAGGACGAGGGAAGCGGCTGGACTCCTGGAGCCCATGGAGTGGAGAAAAGGCCAGAGCGCCGAAAACAAAGCCAGGACCTGGAGTGCCCCCACCCCCACCCAGCCCGTCCAATGGGGTGTTTGTGCACAGAAACAGCTGGGGGTAGGGTGCAGTCAAGAACCCTGCTGGCCCAGTGCTGAGGGCTGGAGGGCTGGCCCTTGACTAAGAAGGGTGGGGACACGGGCCCCCTACAGTGTGCCCCCCCCCCCCCAGTCTCAGGTAGTGGGAAGGCCCCTCCTTGGATGCCTAGCAGGGATGAGATTCTTGGCCCTCCAGCAGACCCCACACACCTCCCAGGGACTGAGACTAGCCGGCCCAGGCTGCGCAGGAAGGGGGCTCACTAGGCAACCCCGTAGCTGCAAGGTGCGGCAGGAGCATCCCCTCGGTTCAGTGGCACCATCCCGCCGGCCCAGGACACGCTGGCGCTGATGGGCCGGCCCTGGGGTGAGGGGAGGGATATCTGTTCTCTCCTCCACCTGTTTATCTGGGAGTTCGGAGACTTGGTTCAAGGGCCCCACAGTGCGGCCCCGAGGTGGAAGGGAGAAACCCAGGGCTTCCTCCCTGCACCCCCACGGTCCCCATGATTTCTGCCCAGGTTCCTACTGGGGACACTCCCCCCAGGGGCGCACCCCTCTGTGTTGTTGATCGCTGTTGGAGGGTCAGGTCTTGGGGACAGAGTGGGCAGGCTGGTGGCTGGGCGGCAGGCGTTAGGGCTGATAAAGAACGAGGGGGCCCTGGGCGCCGCTGATAAGGCCTGTCCCCCCGGAGTCCAGCCCTAACAGGAAGGGCAGGAAGGGCAGGACTGGGGGCATTAGGGCAGGGTGGGGGAGGGGACGTTGGGGCCCTCGCCTCCCCCTGCGGGTGGCTGGCCCCGCCCTCCCCAAAGCCCCGGGACCCCGCTGGACAAGGAGGCAGCCGCTCCGCCAGAGGCAGGACAGCGGGCGCGGGGCGCGGGCGGGGGCGGGGCCGCGGCCGCGGGACGGGCGGTGACGTCAGCCCAGGTGCGCGCGCCCCGAGCCCCGAGGGCCTCCAGGCTCCCTGAGCCGCGCCCCTGCCGCGCTCTGGCCGCCCCCGCGCCCGCACTGCCTGGCCAGCCCGGGCTCCGAGGGTCGGGCCGTTGGGTGCGGGGGTGCGCCGCTCGCCAGGAGCCCGCCCGGCCCGCCGCGGCGCCCCTCACCGGCCCTGCGCCGCGCCCGCGCGCTCCCCGGGCTCCTCGGGCTCCCTCGGGCTCCCTCGCGGGCCGGCCGGGAGCGGAGGGCGCGCGGGAGCACCTGCTCCGCGTGGAGCCCGAGGCCCTCGCGCACCCCTCCCAGGCCCCGGCCTGACCCCAGGCGCGGACGTCTGCTGGGCAGGGCGGGCCGAAAGTCCCGCCCCGAACTGCCGTCCAGTCCCAGCCAGGGTCGCGGTGAGCGTCCTCCGCCCCGGGCTCGGGGCTGGCCGGGCCGACCCGCCGCGCCCCGAGCCGCGAGCGCAGACGCGGCCCGGCAGCGCCCCCTGCTGCCCGCGATCGTGGGGGGGGGCCGGGTCGCGGGCCGAGCCCCCAGCCCCGCGCGGCCTCCCTGCCGCGGGTTCGGGTCTCCCGCGGTCTTGGGCGCCCGCGGCCCCCGCTTGCCCCTCCTGAGGCCCTTCCTTGGCCCACCCGCGGCCTCAGTTGCCCGAGACGTGCTGTGGGTCTTCACGCCCCGCGGGCGGGTCAGCCCCACCCGGGGCTCCAGCGGAACCCTTGCGCGGCCGGCCCGGCACCTGCCGTCGGATTTCCTCCCCGACCTTCAGACCGGGGTACGCCGAGCTGCTGGTCGCCGTCCGCAGTCCCGGCTCTCAGCACCTCCCGCTGTGCCCGCTGCCCCGCACCTGGGCCCCCGCCCCCGCAGCGCTGTCCCTCACTCCGCCTGCCCCATCTGCGCCTCTCACCGCACGGTTCTGTCCGCCCTACTCCGCCCCTTCTCTCGCGCACCCGCCCTCCTCCCAGGAGCTGTCTACAAAGCACCTTTTCTCCTCCCGCAACTGCCCCCTCCCTTGGTCTGCCCGTGCGCCGCAGGCCCTCTCTGGCCTCCCCAGCCCTGGGTGCAGGGCTCCCTGAGTCCCCTCATCGCTGAGGCGACAGGACATGCACGCCTGTCCCCTCTGTTTGGGGTCTGCGCCCTGCTGTCCGGCAGGACCTGAAACGGAGAGACCCCTTCTCTGCCTCCATCCCCGCGTGGGGTGCTCCTGCGTGTGGCTGGGTCCAGATGTCGCCTCTTTATTTCTAAGTTGAGCTCACATGCTGAGGTCTTAGGGCTCAGACTCACACACAGCGTTTGTGGGAGGGACACCATTCAGCATGTGACAAGGGTCAGTGGAGGGAGAGAGGAAGGGACCCACGCACACTTCATGCCCGTCAGGGAGGCCCCTCAGCCCGCTGTCACAGGCCTGCTCAGCCGCCTGCCCTGGACACAAGGCTTTGTGGCGCTGGGTCTGCAGAGCCTCTCCACGGCTGACTGGGGACTTTGCAGTCCCGAGGTCAGTCAGGGAAAGCCGTTAGGGGCCATCTGGCCCCAGGCTTCTCACCTGGCCACCTTTCCAGATCACCTGGGAGCATCTTTATGTGCGGATCCCTAGCCCCCCACCCCCAGGCCTACAAAGTCCGACTCTAAGGAGGGACAGGGCCCAGGAATCCCTCCAGAGGGTCTGCCGTGCCAACTGATGGGGAGATCTGGAATTTGGGACCCCAGGCTCGTGGCTCCCACCCATGGGGTGGAGGGGTCAAGGGGCCCGAGCTGGCTAGGGGTGGCTGACTCCCTCCCGGGCCTGCTCCTTCCACTACCACTTGCCCAGGGCCCTCTTCAGACAACCCTTGGACTGGAGCTGGGAGGGCTGTATGGAGTGGGGGATGAGGGGAGAGAGTGTTGGTGACCCAGCGGCCACTATCCCTGACCCCAGACACCTTCAGGCTCTGCTGGCTGGCTGGAACCCAAAGCCACCCAGGAAGGGAGGTTTTGGGGAGGGGTCCCATGAAAACCCCTGGAAGGGGTAGGTGGAAGGGTGTGAGACCTCTGTGGTCCCTAACACCTTGCCTACCCTCTTCTTCCCCCTCAGACATTTCTGGGGACCCCACCCTACCCAGGGGAGAGGGGCCAAGGGTGGCCTTTCAAGGCCCCTCTGAGGTGTCCGCACAGGAGCCCATCCCCCCCCCCATGGCCAAACCAGGGCTGGAATTGGGGATAGAGCCAGGCCCTGCTGTTCCAACCCCTCTAAGCCCCCACACCCCCCAAGTCACCATCAGCTCATCTCCACAGCGCCCTTCCCGGGGCCCAAGGCTCCCACCAAGATAGCCTCTGCCACACATCATCTGGCCAGTCTGGCTCCCAGCTCTGGGCTGCTGGGGGTGGGCTCAGCATCAGCTCCCCCAGGCCTCCTAAAGAGCACAGCAGGGCCAGCTCTGCACCAGCCCCCGGGGAAGCGCCCCCCGCCCTCCGCAACCTCGGTGTGGGTCTGTGGGAGAGAACATCGCTGCCTTACTTTCCTGCTCTCACCTTTTGTGATTTTTTTTTCAACTTACTAGCATGTATTACAGCCACCCCCCAGGGTGCTGAGGATCTGCATAAGATAGACCCTTCACCCCCAAAGTGCCCCCAGCCCCCCAATACAATGGAAGATGAGTGGCCGGGGACATTCGGCATGCCGCCACAGTGACATCAGCAGTTCCCGTGACCGGGCAAGGAATGCCACTAGTTGAAGGAAGTAGTGCCTAGAGGAAGGGGCATTTAACAGAGGCTTTGAGGGATGAGCTGGAGCTCTCTGGAAGGAAGGGCACTGCAGGTGGAAGGATCAGCACGTGCAAAGTCCTGTGATGTGAGAGAGCCGACCAGTTCAGGCAACACAAGTCATTACTGAGCAGACGTCTGCCCCGGGCCGGGTGCTCTCCAGGGTGCAGAGTGGGATTCGTGTGGGGAGAAGGCGGGGGCTGGGTCAGCTGCTAAGGGTTGGGTTCTGTCCTGAAGGCGAAGAATGCAGCCTGGGCCAGCACCTCAGAAGGGGTTGCTAGGAGGCCGGCAGCACAGAGCCGGGGAGGAGTGGGGGATCCCCCACGGGGTGGAGGCAGCGGGACGGGCGGTGGGCCCGGACAGAAGGGCACCTCCTAACGCAGGAGGAGAGGGACTTTCCTGCTCCGAGGTGTGGCCGGCAGGCGACGCTGTGCAGTTGTTTCCTTAAGACACAAGCTAAGTAAGCGGACTCCATCTGCGGTGGGGGCGGGGGCTGGCAGGGGTCTCTTCGGCATCAAGAAGGACCGTTCTGAGGGTCCTCAGGAGAGGCAAGATGGACACAGTGGAGAAGGCCGCTGGCCCTTCCTACTAGGCCTGGGGACAGTGGCTCACAGGTTGGCCTGGGAAATCCCACTGCTCTTGCTTTCTCCTCTTGCCAGGGCTCCCCTGGGCCCTGTCCTAGGACCCCACTGCCTCCCAAGCCAGCTCTGGCTGTTGGGGGAGGATCCTGCTGGGGTCAGGGCACCCCCAGCCCCTGGACGACCCCGCTCCTTGCCTGGAAGTGGAGAATATGGGGCTTCCTGCCAGCAGTATCTGGCATCCGGGCCTCTGGACGGGTCAGAACCCTCCCGCGTGGGTGGAGGTGAGGCCCCCGGGGAGCAGAATTCCCCCAGGAAACGAGGTGGGGTGGGCCCCCCTGGGAGGCACGATTCCCCTGGAGGACAGGGTGGGACCCCCAGGAGGTGGGGTGGGGGCAGGAGGGATCCCCAGAGGAGGAGAGGGGGGTGGGTCTCCCCGCAGCCCCGGGAAGGCCAGGCCAGCCAGAACCACCTCCCCCCCCCCCGGAAGCGGGACGGAGGTAGGATTCCAGGGAGGTGGGAGGCGGACCCAGGAACGCAGTCTGCAGGCCAGCCCCTTCCCACCTGCCCACTTTCGGTCTCTGAACTCGGGTCTGGAGCGTGGGTCCCAGGGCCGGGGCTGAGGCTATGGTGAGGCAAGAGAGGCACCTAGGCAGCCCCACGACCCGAGACGAGACGAGGGCCTCCTCGCTCTTTGTACCCGCCTGAGACTCCTCTGTGGATGCCCCGGGTTCCAGTCCCACGCAGGGGGTCAGGGTGTCCTTCAACTCCCAGTGTCATTGAAGCTGGACACGTTCCTAACGCTCACGTGTTCATCTTTGGAAGAGTAGGAGACCTGGCAGCGCTGGGCCTGGGGTCCTCAGCAGCACTAATCAGAGGGAGAGCATCTTGGTCTCGGGGGCCCTTTGCTAACAGGACATGTGGAAACTTAGACGCAGACACTTAGGTTCACGAAGTCACTCCTTGCCGACCCGGGCTGGATGGCGAGCAGTTAAAATGGAACTGTCCCTTGCTGTGGGAGAGAAGCCAGCAGGACAGTCAGGGCCATGGAGCTTGGACAGGCTCCCCATGGTGCATTCTCTTCGGCTGCGGAGGCCTGGGAAGAGGGAGCTCCTCTCCTGCAGTGAAGGCCGAGAGAGAGCGGAGGTGACGCCCCGTGCCGTTGGAGATCCCACCTGGAGGTTCAAGCGAGGGCAAAGCCAAGAGGCTGGGAACGCGTAGGACAGCTCCAAGTTCTGCCTTAGCCGTTTGTTCCTAAGAAAGAAGCTTGACGACCACCCCAGGACCTGGCGTTTCATTCGTGACAAGTCCCACATAGACCCACGACGCTTGGCAGACCTGTAGCTCTCTGGGACGTACCAAGTCCCGCCTAAATCCCGCCTAAAGCATGTCGTATGTGCTGTGGGTCATGGGACTAAGGAACCACACCTGTTATGGGTTGAATCATGTGCCCCAAAAAGACTTGTGGAAGTCCTAATCCCTGGTACCTGTGAATGTGACCTTATCTGCAAATGGGGTCTCTGCAGAGGTCATTGAGGTGAGCTGAGGTCATCAGGGTGGGCCCATCCAGCGACTGGCATCCGAATAAAACGAGGGCAGTTTGGAGGCGGACCCAGACCCCTGTGGGGAGAAGGCGGTGTGAAGAGGGGGCAGAGACCGGAGCGCGTGAGGTGCCTACAGGCCCGCGAGTAAGGTCCTCCAAGAGACCTGCCGACACCCCGCCTGGGACTTGCGACCTCCGGGACCGTCAGGGATACACGCCTGTTGTTTTAAGCCACGTGCTTTGTGCTCAGATCCCGCGCTGGTGTTTGGAAAGGTTAAGTCTGCACACACAGGGGTCCCCGGAGCCCCAGCCTGTGTCCGGGGGACGGCGGAGGGCAGGCGCTGGCCCAGCCTCTGAACGGAAGCACAACGATGAGCCTGCGGGCGCAGAGGAAACAGCAGGCATCGTTAACGGACGAGGCCCTCCTCCTGTGCAGGCAGCGGCCGCCCGTGGGTTCAGCAAGGAGGAGTTCTGCAGCACGGTCACCGTCACCGGTTCTCAGGGGGTCCTGGCTGGCTCGAGCTCTGACCTTGGCTGTTTTCAGTCATCTTCGAGCTCTGGGGAGGGAGGCTTGGAGGAGGAGGAGGAGGAGGGAGCGCCTGGAATGCCAGATGTGCGGTGGGAAGGTGAGAAACGCAGGAGCAGGAGCAGGAGCAGCCGGCCTCCGCAGCCCCCGGGCTGCAAGGTGGACAGACCCTCCATTCCTCTAAGTCGGGCAGCTGAGGGCCCCCACCTGCAGGAACCTGGTGTCCGGGGCTGGTCAGCACCCGGAAGTGATCCCAGGGGATACGGGTTAGGAGCGGCCCTCCCGAAGCCTTGGCCCTGAGCCCCAGTTGCCCGATGGGCACGGCTCCCACCCCCCGGCACCCCCAAAGCGGCCTGTTGCTCTCACTGCGGGGAGGAGCTGGAGTCTGGGCCTCTGGAGGCAGCCGTGGTGAGGTTGCCGCGGAGGGGGCCCCTGGGCCGGCGGTTCCCCTGAGGGGTCAACTTCTGCTGTTTCACAGGACCCAGAGTGCCCCTGGGAAGCAGGACTTAGCGGGAAGCTGGTGGGCTTGAGAGCAGGCGATTCTGCAATCCCACCCCCAACCCCCAGCTTGCGGAAGGACTTTGGGCAGTCCCTGCCTCTCTAAGAGCCTCAAATCACTGCCCAAGTGGGGTGCCATGTAGCTAGCGCGGACGCGGCTGCAGGGCCACTGCGGGGCTATGGGGAAGGACAACCCCGGGTCTGCTGGGGGACCGGACAGGTGTGGGGGGGCAACGCCCCGGGTCTGCGGGAACACGCCACGGGGTCTGGGTGTTTGCTGATGCCTCAGGAGAGACAAGGAGCCATCAACCACCAAAGCTCTCAGGGGACTGGTGTCCCTCCCCGCCCTTCCCAGAGCAGACCCCCAGGCTTCTCCGACAATCACACGCTGACCCTCAGCTGGCCCTCCGTGTTGCCCCGGCGCGACTGGCCCACACCGTCAGCCTTACTTGGGATCGTACCACGGGACCAGCACAGGAGGCAAGAGGGGGCCATTGTTCTCCAGCTGCAGACAGTGTGTGTCACAAGGCCTCCCGCAGGGCAGCGAGCCCAGGGAAGGGACGCTCTGGCCGGACCCACAGGGTGGGGGGCGGGCCCCGCTGGAGGGCGGGGAGCGAGTGGGGAGACAGGGTCAGCCAGGGTCAGCCCAGACAGCGCCGGCAGTGAGGGACGGGGAGGACCCAGCAGGGCGGTCAGGCCTGGCACAGACACTCATCTTTCCCCTGAGTCCTGGCCACGCAGTCACCTTTGTGCCCAAGTGTCACCCTCCCCCCCACAACAGAGGACAATTTCCTTGGGGGATTCCTGCAGGACCCCCGGAAAGCAAGCCCTGTTTCCCAGGGTGGGAACTCCTGGCTGGCACAGCGCCTTGGAGTCTGGGCAGGAGGCAGGTGCCTGGTGGAGGAGGTGGGCACGAGGAGCCACTGTTGGCGACGAAGTACACAAACCCGGTGACTTGAAACAACAGAAATGTATTGTCTCACAGTCCCGGAAATCAGAACCCCAAATCTTTGCAGCACCAGCTCCTCCGAGGCTGTGGGTGAGGACGGGGCCCAGGCCTCCCCGGCTCAGAGGTGGCTGTCCTCTCCCGGCCTTGCCTCCGGGCTCTCGACTCCCCCCTTGTGACATGGACGCCTGCCGTCCCGTTTGAGGTGCCCACCCTAATCTCTGGGTCCTCAACCTGCCTGATGTGATCTGCGGTTACCCTCCTTACAGGTCAGGTCCCCTCCTGAGGTCGTGGGGAGACGAGGCCCCCTGTCATCGGTGTTCCTGGGTCTGACGTGTTGCGTTTCGCCCTCGCTGGTCCGCGAGCGATGTAAGGTGACGTCCGCCTGTGAGCTCCGTCTCCCCACCGTATGCTCCGCACTCGACGCGTGTGTGGCTCCCAGTTGGCGCTGCGTCCTTCCTGCTGAATGAGGGACAGCCCCGCAAGAAGGAAGGGCGGACGCCGCTGCCTTTCCGCCTCCCGCCCCCTCGGAGCAGCACCTGTCTCCGGAAAAGTCACGGAGGGGAGCGCCACTGCCCCAGACCTGAGCACACAGAGGACGGGAACCGGCCTGTGCTGGGGAAGGAGGCCCGTTGCCGGTGGACCGTCTGTGACCGCGAGCTTAAAGACAGCACAACTGCACGCGCGGCTGTTCCTCTGGGCATGATGCCCTTCCTGGGGTGAGCCGTGCACCGACTACTCCGGCGTAGGTCCTGCAGACCCGGCCCCGCCCCGTCCCAGAAACCACGATGCTGGGAGCAGCACGGGGTCCTTCCGCGAGGCCAGGGTGCGCCTCCCTCCCCCACCACCAACGTGCCACCGGTCGGGTCGCCGCTGATGGTTTCCACCACGCTTCAGTCCACACCGGTTCCGATCGTCCGGCCGGCCTCGGGGTTTCACCCCACTCCATCGTGCGGAAGACGTCCTGCCCGTGGGCCACGGAACCCCGGACTTAGCGATGCTCTGGACATTAACAAAGCACATCTGCTTGCCAGAGGGAGGTACCCCCTGCCAGTTCGGGGACTTGGACCCACCCACGAGAAATTTCCAGAGTTCAGTGGTCTGGGAATGTCACGACACCCCCGCAAAGTGCAGGACAAGTCTTACACCGTCGTCACCTTAACACCAGGAAGAAGACGTACGTGTGCGTGAGCGTAGCAATCGGGCAGTTACCTTCAGTCTCAGGTAACAGAAACGAGGAAGAACGGTGACTTAATCCAGATGTCTTTTTTTTTCTTCTTCAGAGATTTTACTTATTTATTCGACAGAGACAGACACAGAAAGAGGCGACACAAGCTGCGGAGCGGCGGGCGGAGGGGGAAGCAGGCTCCCCAGCGAGCAGGGAGCCCGACGCGGGGCTCGATCCCAGCACCCTGAGATCATGACCTGAGCTGAAGGCAGAAGCTCAACAGATGGAGCCCCCCAGGAATCCCGAGATGGCAGGAACGTGAGTCCCCACTCTCCGCTCGGCCGGCAGCAGCCTCACAGCCCAACGTGGCTGCCAGATCTTCAGCCATCGCTGGCCTGTTCTCAGCAGGCACCAGGAGACTGGACCGGGGCTGCAGGTGGACAGGAAGTACGTCCTGGAAGCCGCCCCAAACCTCCACTCTGCCTGCCCCCCCCACCCCCAAAGAGGCAGTAGGGAGGGTGAGGCACAAAACGGCAGAGGGGAGAGGGAGGGTCTGGACGCCAGGCGGTTCCTTCCCATCTCTGACTGACTCCCCGTCTGCTCTTCTCGTCCAACGAGCCCAGCGCAGACCAGACGGCCCCTTCCTGGGCCCCAGACCCGGAGGGGTCAGCACGCGGAAGGCAGCGGCGAGCTGTCACCGGGAAGACCGACAGGGCCCCGGGGCTCGGGAGCAACGCCGTATCCTCTGGGAACATCAGTCCCGATTCTCTGAGATGCACTTTTCCCCTGCCACCAGGGGCCAGGGCAGAGATGTCACAGGCCATGGGGACCCGAACCGCCCACTAGGGACAGGGCGACATGGAGCCAAAAGGTGGCGTGTGCCCAGCCATGCACCATTGTCAGGGGAAAGGGCACCAACCTCCAGCCCAGGTGAGCGGCCGTGAGCCGGGAGGTCGCCCTCGCGAAGGCCCGTGCTCCTTCCCTGTCCCCTCACCTGGGACCTCACCGAGGTCCTCACGACCACGCGTTCCGCAGCATCGTTCTCCCCACCTCTCCGCAGACACAGAGTCACAGGGTCACTCAACGACGGGTCCCAAGTCACCCCGCCGGTGACAAGAAGAGCAGAGATCCGAGCCGCACACCCTGGAGGGGACGTGGGTCGCCGGTCCTCCTTGGGGGCAGGAGGGAGGCGCCGAGCCGCAGCACTCCCCAGCCCCAGGCGGCCCACGGGTGGGTGGGGGCTCACGGACAGGCGCAGCCGGATGCCAGTGGGACCCGCGTGGGACCCGCCCAAGCTCCGTCCCCAGGGACCTGTCCCAGGTGGAGGAGGGGCTGGGCAGGCCCAGCCGCATGTGCGCTGCAGCTCCCGGAGTGGGGACAGGTGCCGCCAGGTCTCTGCGGCCTGTCCTGGGCCTGGCTGCTGGTGGCGAAGGTCGCGGGCCCCCAGCATCAGGACCTCTCGGGCACTCAAGGGGGACAAGGAAGGTCGGAGGCACCAGCGCAGCTGTGAGGACATGGGGGCAGGGGTCTGAGCCCGCAGGACCCCCTCCTTTCCGAGGCATCGGGAGGACAGCGGTGCTGGGGTCAGGGCAAGCGGGGCGCCCCCCGCTGCCATCTGCACCCCCGGAGCCCCTTCCATGGGGGGCGCCCGGACTCTCCAGGGCCCTTGCCCGGGCTGGGGGTCGCAGCACCGGGCGGCCGACCGCGCAGGCCCCCAATGCCCCGCGGCCCAGAGGACCCCCCCCCACCAGGACGCAGCCGGCGCTGGGCCCGTCTTCGCGGTCGGACCCCCACCCCCAGGCTCGCTCCCGGCGCGCACGGCGCCCCCCACCCGCCCCGGCACCCGAGCTCCCAGGGCAGCGCCCCGCGGGTGTGCGGGCTGCTCTCTGCTGCGGGGCGGCAGGGGCTAGGGGCGGGGGGGGGGCGCGAGCCCAGAGGCCTGGGGGTCCGCTGCCCGCGACAGCCCTCCCGCCTTAGCCTCCCGCCCCACCCCTGCCCCAGGTTTGCAGAGAAGGCGAGGTGGGGGCAGGGGCTCTGGAGCAGCTCTGCGGGGGAGGGGGGCCGCCGGGCACAGGGGTGCGGGGGTCAGGCCAGGCCAGGACACTGTCCCGGGGGCAGGGGCCAGCGGGGCGTGAGGGACATCTGGGGTCTGAGAGGTCAGTCAGACCGTGAAGAGACATCCGGACATGAGGGGACATCCGGGGCGTGACGGGTCAGCCAGGGTGTGAGGGGACATCCTGGGCGTGAGGGGACATCCGGGGCGTGAGGGGTCAGCCTGGAGTGTGAGGGGTCATCCGGGACCTGAGGGGACATCGGGGCGCGACGGGACATCCGGGCGCGCGCGGGGGGAGGGGCGCGGGGGAGGTGGAAGCGGGGAGCGGAGGAGGGGGAGGAGGAACCCGCTCAAGATCCAGGCTGGGCCCCGGAGAGGGGGGAGGGGCGCAGGGGCCGCGGGACTACGCTTCCCGGCAGGCGGCGCGCGGCGCGTCACTTCCGGCGGCGCTCGCGGCGCGCGTGTGGGAGCGAGCGAGCGAGTGTTTACTTCCGGCCGCCGCCGCCGCCGCGGGCTGAGGGCCGAGCGTGTCGGGCGGCGGGCCCCGAGCAGCCATGGACTGGCTCATGGGGTGAGTGGGGCGGCCGGGCGGGCGGGCCGGGGCCGCGGTGGGGGCCGCGGGGCGCGCTGCGGGCGGCGCCGGGCGAGCGCGCGGGGCCGGGGCGGCGCGGGCCGGGCGGGCGAGGGGCGTCTCCTCGGGGCCGGGGTCGCGGACGGGAGCCGCTCGGAGGGGGCGGCCGCCGGCCTGGGCAGGACGCGGGCCGCGGGCCGGGGGCCGGGGGCCGGGGGCGCCGCGGGGCGCCGGCTCCGGAAGGACGAACTTTCGCGCCGGCCGGCGCCGTCCTGAGCCGCGAGCGGAGGAGCCGGCGGCCCCGGTTCGCGCGTCCGGCCGCGGGGCTCGGGGCTCGGGGCTCGGGGCTCGGGGCTCGGCCGCGGGGCAGGCGGGGCGGGCGGGCCGGAGCCGGGGCCGGAGCCGGAGCCGGAGGGAGCGCGGCGCGGCTCGCGGGAACCCGCCGCCGCCGGGAAGTTGCTCGCGGACCCGCTGTCAGAACTTTGCGGCGTCTGCGCCGCGGCCGGGGCGGCGGGTCCTCCTCCGTCCCGCTCGGCGCCGCGTAGCTCCCCGACCGCGGGGCAGGGCGGGGCGGGGCGGGGCGGGGCGGGGCGGGGCGGGGCGGGGCGGCCGTCCGGGCGCTGGGGCCGCGCGTGCGGGGCCGCTGCGGTCGGCCCGGGGCGGGCGGACGTGCTGGTCGCCCGCGCGGGTCCCTGAGGGAGGCGCCCGCTCGGACGGCTGGTTTCCGGGGCGGGGCGGGGCGGGGGCCGTCGGCGGGACCGCGGAGGCGGCTCGCACCCGTCCGGGCCGGCGGGTCGGCTGGAGGCCGGCGGAAGGGACGCCGGGGGCGCGAGCCCACGGGGGCGGCCGCGTCGGGAGCCCGGAGGGAAGCGCCCCGCGTGGCCGGGGCCGCCGCTCTGCCGGCCTCGGGCAGAGTCACGTTGCTGTCCTAGTCGCGCCGCCGGGAGCCCTGGGCCCTGCGGTGGCCGCTGCACGTCTCCGGACCTGCGCCGTCAGAGCCGTGCGGGAGGACTCGGAAGGCGAAGCCGAGGCCGCGGAGGAACGCGCTTCGCACGCGGCCCGGCGCGGGGGCGTCGCGGCTCGGTCAGCAGCGAGCGGGGCCTCCTGGACGCCTTTGCAGCCGCAGGCGCGCAGCCCGGAGGCCAAGCAGCCAGACCCCAGCCCGCAGGGGCTGCTGCGTCGGAGGGGCGTTGCTGGGCTCCAACCGGCCGTGCTTTGCGCCCCAAGCCCGGGGCGTGGGGGAGGCGCTGACGGTCGTCCCGCCGCTGACTTCTCGCGGCCCCGTCGGAGGAGCAGGGGCTCCGCGCCCGAACCCGAGCAGCGCTCAGTCCTCTGAACTGGCTGGGTTCGGGGCGTTGTGGGCTTTGTGCCATCACTGTGCCTGTCCCAAGCTCCCCCCGCCGCTGGGCTTCCGGGGACTGGCCCCCCAGGCCCCCCTCAAGACTTCGGAAGCAGGCGGTCATCTGGGAGAGGTCATCTGGGAGAGGTCATCTGGGAGAGGTCGGCGCAGGACTCCCCTCCCGGTCGGAGCGGAGCAGGCAGGTCCGGGTGCTGGAGGAAGACAGCTGGGAAAGGGACGCGCCGGCGGCTGCTTCCACGGGCGCTGCGGGGGCAGAGCTCGGGGAGGCTCTGGAATCCTTCAGCGGACACTGGAGGCCCCCAAAGAGGGGTCAGGACGGAGTGTGGTGATCTCTGTGTGTTTCTCACTGTCGTGGCACAGCGCACCGTGGACTGTGCGTTCTTGCCCAGCCCCTTACTTGTGAGTCCGCCAGCCTGCTAGAGCAGAAGTGACAGGATTTCAGCGGTCAAGTAGTGAGTTTTCTCAGGAGCCTGTTTTCAAGGTGTTGGGGGGGGCGGCCTGGGAGCCCCGAGCGCTCTGTCCCCCCGCCGGGTGCTGTGTCTGCTGGAGGCAGGGAGGCCCAGCCCCGTGCCAGTCCCCGCAGGTGAGGGGGCTCACCCCGCGGGCACCTGTCGTGGGACCAGCTGGGGCTTCCGTTGGCGTTAACCCTCTAATGGTTTTCAGCGCACGAGGAAGCGCGCTTGCTTCTGCTAACTCGCAGCTCGCTGTCAGCCCGGTAGTTGGGGACATGGTTCTCTCTTAGGTTTGAACACTTTGTTTGTTTTTGGCGGAAGAGTTTCTCTGCGTGGTCCTGTCCGGCGGCGGGCAGGCTCCGCTGCAGTAGCAGGCACCGCTCCCGCCCTCTCTGCCGGCCGCTGTCGCTGTCGGGAGCAGAGCCCGAACAGGAGCACGTCCGGTCAGGAGAGCGCTTCGCAGAGTAACACGGGCGGCCGTGTGGGAAGAAAGGGCGGTCTGGCGGGAAAGCCGCCCGTGAGCCAAGAGCAGCGCCGGCGTGTTGCGACTTGCTGTCGGAGTTCGCCCGGACGTGGAGCTCGGGCTTCCCGACATCCCTCTGCTCGGCTTGGAACAGGCCGGCAGGAATTTTTCCGTCTTTTTACAAGGAGTGATTTCTCACTTGAGAGGGGTCAGTCCTTGCGGTGTGGCCGTGTCTTTGGTCCTTGGCTGTCTCCCTTCTGGACAGCCGAGGACAGGATGCTGCCCTTGCCCTGGGCAGGACGGGAGCCCCAGAAGGGACGCTGCCTGGGCTGCTCCAGATTCCACGTGGCCTGGGGCAGTGTGGCACGGGGACTTCCGCTCGTGCGTACCAGCAGTGACCGGCGTCGGTGCACAGACGGTAGACGTGCCGCTTCACTTTGACCCAGCAGAACACACAGTCCAGACGCTTCCAAGCATCTGGGAATGTAGACGAGGAAATGCACCTCCTCCCACTTCGGAGTCAGGGGGAGCAGGGCGAGCCGCCCGCGGGTCCTGGGCGGGGCCGGCGGGGAGCAGTTTGCCGGGACATGCCCGCCCTGGGCCCGCAGCCGCGGCGGGGGCAGGTGCACAGGGGCCCCCTGCCCGGGGCTGCTTGCTGCCCTGGAGCAGTGAGGAGGTGGGTGCGCTGCGTGGCCGGGAGCGCCCCGCTCTGCCGGAGACCTGCCTCCGGCCTTGGCCGTGGAGCGCGACACACGTCACGGGTTGGCGCTCTTGGTCCGCGGGCAGGCGTGTTGGATGGCTCGGGGCTCAATGGCCGGCCTGGCTTTGCCGTCAGGGCTCTCGTGCTGGGCGGAGGAGGTAGACCCCGTGCGCACGGGCCTGTGTGGGCGCGCCGCGGGGCGCTCGGGGCCTTTTCTTTGCACTTTGCCTTCGGGCGGACGTTGCCCTGGACGGACAGACCATAAGGACACCCTGACTGAACCTGCTGGAGTCTCTGGACTTTTCTCCAACGGTCTCGTTGAGGGTAGTTTACATACCACGCAGGTTACTGTTTCAAGTCTAACAATTAGGTGACTTTTAGTAAAATCGTAGGGTGGTGTAGCTGTCAACACAGTTTACTTCAGACGTTGCCACCCGCCCAGAGGAGCCTTGCGCCCCACAGCAGTCACTCCCTGTCCCACCCCTGGGTCGTCACTGATGGACCTTCTCTCTCTCTCTGTGTTTCTCGCTTTGCCGATTCTGGGCATTTCCCACAGATGGGGTCACAGCACAGGGTCTTCTGTAGCCGGTTCCCTTAGCGACCGTTTTAAAAGTTGGTTCGTGTTGTGCACGTATCTGCCATCAGTCCGTTTCATCGCAAGTGGCAGTCCGGAGTCTGGAGCTCTGCACGCTGCTCTGTCGATAGCGATAGCGGCGTTCTGCCCACTTTCTGCCCATCGTGAGGGATGCCGCTGTGACCCAGCCTTTGCCCACAGTGAGCTGGACCCCTTCTCCGCTGGGGAGACCCCGGGTCCTGACTGCACACTCCCTCTGTGGGGGGCAGGCCCCGCACCTCCAAGATCAAGGACGCATAGCGTCTGCTTTCTGAGGCTGGCATGAGGGCCACGGACACGGGGGACGGAGTGTGGAGGAGTGAATGAGGTCGAGCTGGAGGTGGGGAGGCCAGGCCGGCAGGGTGGCTCCGAGCAGGGGTGCGCATTGGCTCCTGTGGGAAGAAGTGTAGGAATTTTCCAGATAGGAAGTAGGAAGGGTTCTGGCCCAAGCCGGTGCAAAGGCGTGGAGGCCTGAGCGGCAGAAGCGTCCTCCAGCTGTCCGCCCCCTTGGGGAACACGTCCAGGGACAGCCACTGTGCCAGTGGCCCCACTCAGGCAGTCCTTACGACCTGGGCCTGATTCGCATCCAGATTCCATTTGAGGAGAGCGGCGGTCCCGTGAACCCCTTCGTGGGCCGAACTCTGTGCCCCCGGGAGCCCCGCATCTCTCATCTGTCCCTGTGCTTGCAGCGTCCCCTGGGAGCCTTGTGCAGAGTGTCCTCAGAGTCGTGCCTCTGGATGGGAACTCACTGGAGGTGCCGCGGAAATGCTTTGCCGGGAAACGGGTTGGGCGGGAAGTGTTGCCAGCCTTGGGCAGGGTAGCAAGTGCGTCTGAGACGTCTGCAGCCCGGGAGGGCCCGGGTCCACCCTCATCGGGGTCCTGCCTCTGGCCTTCGTTCTGCTGTTTGTACCACCGCCCGGGGCCCTGGAAGAGCCAGACGGCACGGGGACGCTGGCTGCCAGGCCCTGTCAGCAGCTGGCCGCAGCTTGGGAGGGGTTCTCCGGGGACTGCGGGGCCATCGTCAGCTCTGAGGTCTCCTGTGGGAGGGGGCCGTGGCCTCCGCCGTGGCCGCGTGTGTTGGGAAGGTGGGTGTCGGTGGTCTCGGTGGGGGCGCCTGTGCTGGTGTTCCCGCTGCCCCAGCACTTCCTGCATCGCCCTTGCGGTGGTCCTGGAGACTCAGACACGGCCAGACCCCCCACTCTTGGTTTTGTGGTGAACGTGCTGGTGTGGCGACAGAGGTGCTCGGTGAGCCTCTCTCTGCACTTTTCGGGCACCTGGACCCTGGGAGCTGGTCAGGGAGCTGCTCTTGGTCCCCGCTGGTGACTCACGTGTGCCTTTGCTGCCGTGGCTGCCGGCCTGTCCGGAAGAGGAGGCGGCGCGCGTGTTCCTGTCTGACGTGCTGGGAGCGCCTCGGCTCTTTGTCTCCCCGTGTTTGTTTTTCTCGCGCAGGATCTCTCCCGGCTGGGCACGCCCGTGTGCGTTGAGCGCGGCTCTGTAGAACCCCCGGGAGCGTGGGGCAAGGAGCGAACCTGGAAGCTTGGAGGAGGAGGAGGCGGTGGTGGGTGGGTGGGGTGTCCAGGCCACGTGGGGGCTGTGGGCTGTTCCGGGGGACCGTGCGGCTGTGGCCGCATTCACGTTGTCACCTTCTGGCTCCTTTCTCTTTGAAGGGTTTTCCCGTGCTAGCTCGAAAGAGCCGACAGTGCACCGTTGCTGGGTTGCTGGGGCGGGACACTCATTCTTTTCCTTCCTGTCACCGTTCCCGGTTTGTCCGGGGATAGTGCGGCGTGTGGTCGCGACCTACCAGACCTACCCCGTATGGCACCTTTCCGTTGGTTTGGCATGTTGCCGGTATGTCGAGGTATGGTGGCAGTTTTCGGTGTTTATTGAGCATTTCTGTGTAGGGTGAGGCCAGAGCTCCCACCTGGGCCTGCAGCTCCCCCCAGCAGGCCGGCTGGCGTCCGGAAGCAGGGATGTGGCCGTCTTTCTCTTCTCCCCTCCAGCCTTTCCGCCAGGCCGGCCCTGGGCTCCCGGACTGTTCTCTCCGAGGGTGCGGCACCCCTGGAGCTCGCTGTCGGGGCGGGGTCTGCCCTGCCCACACCCAGTGGAGCGCTCAGCCCCTTGGCCGTGGGCCGTCCCCTCCAAGGGCCGCAGCTGGAGCCCCCTGCGTATCTTGGCGGTTTCACGCGCAAGAATAGTGTGGGGGGCTCCGGCGGGTGGTAGGTGTGTGCCCCACCTCCAGTCCTGGGGTCTTCCGTACCTGGCCCCACTGTGCCAGATAAACGTGGCTCTCTTCTGGGGCCCGTCTGAGCAGTTCCTCAGCTCGGGCTTTGAATCGTGTCTGTTGCTGTCAAAGGAACCCCAGAACTTCTGGCTCCAGAGGAGGACTGCTGCCTCGGACAGCTCTGCAGGCTGCTGGCTGGGGCCTCAGTTGCCCCATAGAGCCCCTTTGCGTGTGGACTCTGGTGCAGAGTTCTCATCCTTTTTGGTCTCAACACACTCCCCCCCACGTTTTTAAAAATGATTGAGCTTGTATGGTTATAGCTGTCAGTGTTTACCGTAATAGAAGTGGAAGAAAAGAGATTTGAAAACTATTCTTTAACTCATTTGAAAAGAACAATAAACCCAGCATGTGTTAGCATGAATTTGTTTTTAACTTTTGTTTCTTTGACAGGAAGCGCAAGCAGGCAGAGTAGCAGGTAGTGGGAGAGGGAGGAGCAGAGTCCCCGCGGGGCAGGGAGCCCGATGCGGGGCTCCATCGCAGGACCCTGGGACCATGGCCTGAGCCGAAGGCAGTCGCCTAACCCACTGAGCCACTCTGATGTCCCTAAACTTTTTTTTTTTTTAAATAAATAACCATATTTTGCGGCATAAAACACATGATAAGAGTGCCCTGACTCTTTTGTAAGCCTCATGAGCTGGACCCTTATGTCTGCTTCTGGGTTTGTTTTGTTATAATCTTACCACGACTCATCGCTTCTGGAAAGCTCTGCCGTGCCCGGGTGCGAGAACGGGAGAGGCGAGTGCCGTCGTCACGTGGGTGCAGGAGCCACACTTCAGGCGCCGTGGCGAGGGCTCTTTGCCTGGCCTTGCTCCAGAGCGGAGCCGCGGCGGAAGCTGTCGAAGACCAGTGTCACCTCCGCTGTGTCGGTCAGACAAGTCACAGAGCCACCCTGATACAGTGCGAGGGGACGGACTCTGCCCCTTGAAGGAGGGGTCTCCCATGTGGGGAGGGGGCGGTGGCTGCCGGCCCCACCTGCAGAGCACGGCACGCGGCCGGGGACGCTGGGTCCGTCCTCACCGGGCGGCCCCGAGGTCTGTCAGGAGACCAGCTGGGCTTTTCCGCGCAGAGGCGTTTAGGGCGCTGTGGCTCAGGGACCATGTGCCTCAGGGTTGAGTCCCGACTCTGCAGCTCCGTTAGGGCTTCCTGAGCCTCGGTTTGCTCATCTGCAACACGGCGCCAGGGGACCCCTTCCTAGCCGTGGCTGGGGGACTCTGTGAGGTGCCCCCGTACAGTGCGGGCGCGGCTCAGGGGCTTGCCGTGGAGGGCCCCGCCTCCCCCAGCCGCCGGGGGGCTTGGCACCAGCCTGGCCTCTGATCCCTTTGTGCGGCCCCGGGTGGGCGTGGGGTGGGGGTCCTCGCTCTCCCGCTCCCCCACCGGGGCTTGTGTGCACAGCACCCACGGCGGCTCGGCGCCCGTGGCCACCTGCACACGGGGCCTGGTGTGTGCAACGTACGTCCCTGTCACCATCGCACTGCCGTCCCTCTCCGCGTGTCCTCACTGGGAACCGTGGCGCTGCAGCCCTTAGGGTGGGGCTGTCGCCCAGCATGTCACTTGGTCACTGTCACGTCTGCTTGCTCTCGGACAGCTGCTGTTGGTGTGCAGCTAGCCCTGGTGTCCTGATCCCTAAGGAGAGCCCCGTCTGATGGCCACACCGTCCTGTGGGCACAGCTGCTCCCGGGATCGCAAGGTTGGCACCCGGAGCATAGCCCAGGGCTTTTGTGGCAGGTCTGACTTTCAGGGTGCCTGTGGGCGGAGGGCGGGGGTCTTGGGGCTTGGCTGTCTCTGGAGGCTGCCTGACGCCATCCGCAAGCGGACAGCACCGTCCCTCAGTGGCCTGCCCGCTCCCCGAGCTGGGAGAACCTGCTCATTGCAGGCTTGCCTTCCCCCGCCGGATGCCGGCACCCCAGCCGGGACGGCCCCACTGCTGTCGGAAAGGCACTGGGGAAGCCCGTTTGCTCTCCCTCCTCCACCTCGGGCTGCTTGCTGGGTCGTCCCTTGGCTTCCCTGCTCCAGGCCTGTCCTGACGCCCTGGGACTCAGGGTGGGGAAGGCGCGGCAGCCTTTGCCGTCAGAGGCGTGAGGCCGTGGCTGCTCATTCCCTGGGGTCTGCGCCTTCTCAGCGGCGAGTATGTGCCTGGTGCCGAAGGCGGGAGGCCGAGCAGGTGCTGGCCTGGGAGGTGCCGTCGGCCCTGGATCGCACGCCTCCTGAAGCCAGCCTTACACGGACGGCTGACTAACTGGGGTGTCAGTACAGACTACAAAACCCCACCTGGCAGCAGGCGTCGGAGCACACAGCCTTCCCCCCGATAGTTGCGCAGTGGGTTGGAAGCCCCCGCCAGCAGCCCCTGGGGCAGGCCTCCCCTTCCAGGAGGTTCACCCCTTCAGCCATGCTTCCTGCCTCTGCTTAACCCTGGCTCACCGAAGCAGACCCCCTTGATAGGTCACGACGACGGTCTCCCATTCAAAGAGCTGGGGGCATCAGCCGAGTGTTCCCAGCAGGAGCGGTGGGAGGGGGTGCCCTGGAGGTGATGTTTACCGAGTGGGCCCCCCAGGTCCAGCAGCGGGTCCAGCGGCATGGGCACTGCAGGCCAGTGGGAGACAGCTGAGTGCTCCTGTCGCCGCGGCTTGATCTTAGTGGTGGGCAGCAGGGGCGGTCCTGGTGCTGATCCTAGCATGTGGCCTTCTAAGGTCCTTATCCTCCTGGGCCTGGTTCGTTGCTGAGGCAGTGGGAGTGAGCTGTTTTCCTTCCCTTACTGTGTGGCGGCCGTGGTTCTAGATGGTTGGGGTTGCCCACATGGAGATGCCTGGCACCGGGGTGGCCGGGGAGGGTGGGGGAGGGTGGGAGAGGGTGGGTCATTGGTTGGTTGGGAGGAGAGAGTGGGGAGCCCTGCACGGGGAGCTCCTGGGGCCTCCTTGGTCCCTTCTGGCTGCTGGGAAGGATGGGCATGTGCTGGGGGTCTCTGGGACTTGCAGTCTGTCTTCTCAGACGCACCCTGTGTGGTGGCCCACCTCTGACACTGCTGGCGCAAGCTGGCAGCACCAGCTTGGTTTCCGCGCCCCCCAGGCTGTACCTCTGAAGGGTGGGGCGGACTCGTACCTACTCTGGGTTCCCCAGGGCCTGGTGCACTGGCACAGCCAGGACCTGGTCCCTGCATGAAGTGACGGATGCTCCCGCTGTCCTCAGTGGCGTTCCACGGAGCGGCTGCCAGGCGGTGGGTCTCTCCCTGGACTGGTCTCACCTGCTGTGGAGGTTCTGGTTGGACACATTGCAGGGTTGGGTGGGGCTTCTGGCTCCTGGTGGGTGGAGGCCAGGAAGTAGTGCCAGGATGACCCCGCCGTGGGAATGACCCAGCCCTGGGAGTCAGCCTTGTGCCAGGAAGCCGGCCTGGGCCAGGCCGAGACCGCACGGCCATGAGTCACGGGAGGTGACCCTGGCCTTGACTGCTGTCCGCAGACGCAGGTGATTGCCGGTCCCGTGTGTGGCTCAGCAGGCGGAGACCTGCAGAACCAGGCCTGTCACGGCAGCGTGGGTGCATTTCTGCCACTCACTGGGTTGGGCTGCGCTGGGGAGACGTGGATGGGTAGAAGGCTTCCTTGTGCTGCGCGGCCGTCTCGGTGGGCCGTGCCTGGGGCCGCCAGAGTAGACGCACGTGCACCTGTCATTTGCAGGGACCGCACCCTTTGGAGTCCTTACTGTTCCCTCCACGCAGAGCGCTCTTCGAGGCCCATGGAGAAGAGAGAGTGGGGGGCAGCTGCAGGGGGCACTGGACCACCAAAGTGCATGAGAGGGTGGAGGTCCGCTTGGATGTCCAGGGAGTCTGAAGAATCCCAGAACCTGACTTAAACGCTCTGAAGTTCCCTGAGTACAGCGGCGCGGACACTCGTGTTCTCTGCGCTGCCTTAGAGCGCCGGCGGGCCTTCCTCCGTGGCTCTGCTGGCGCGGCGCGAGGGAGCCCTCAAGGGTGCCTGCGCCCGCGGAACTTGGTTTCACGGGTCTGTTGTCGAAACAGGAAAGCACGGGACGTGCAGACACCGAAAAGTGAGTGATCCCAGCACCCAGAGAGCGTGACTTCACGCTGGGAGCTGGTGTCGCACGCGGTGCACTTGGCCCAGCGGTCAGCATCCGCGGCCGCCCACGGATGTGCGTGACCCCCTCGCCCTCCGTGGTGGGTGTTCAGGGTCTCCTCCCGGCGGACGGCGGTTCGGAGCATCCTTGCACGTCAGCGCCCAGCGCGGGCCTTTCCTCAGGAGTTCTGGGAGGGGACCGGTGGGCTCCCGGAGGGGGGTCTTCCTGGAGGCGTTCGAGCCCGCACGCTCCTCGGGCGCTGGCGTGCGCTCGCCCCCGTTTTGTGACCAGCTGCCGGCGTTACTCTCCTGTGACGAAGATCTTTGCCACTTCGGTAAGTAAGGACGGGTGTTTGGTCAGTGCACGCTCCCTTGCAGAGGGCTGGGGCTGGTGTTCTGGGACGCGGGGCCCTGTGTCCTTGGGGAAGCAGCCGTCTGCTCGCTGTGCACGAGCGGCCCAGCTTTCTGAGGACCGGCCCGAGTCCCGTGTACTCCAGGGGTAGTGATCCCAAGTACTGAGCTTTCGAGTTTGTTCTTAAAGGAGCGAGAGTAGGGGAGACACTCGAACTGGCCCAGTGGGACTCCCCCCGACCCTGCTTCTTGCTGTGTTTCCTGAGGGCGTGCGTTCTCGAGCTGGGCGGAGTGCGCGTGTGGCCCTACTGGGCCGGCCAGAGATCCCCGGGCAGTTCAGGCTGTGCCGGGAGACCAGTGATGCTGCAGGGTGTGAGTGTGTTTGGGCCGAGCGGGCCCCAGGCCCTGGGCGTGGCAGCTCCGGGTCGTAGCCTGGGGAGGGCTGCGGACACAGCAGAGCTTGGCCCTGCGCTTTTACTCCTGGCCGGCGTGGGGGGATCTTCCCAGCATCTCGTGTCTTCTCGTACAGTCTCTCCGTCACCGCCCCACACACTCGCACATGCACTCGCACATGCACTCACACACGTGTTGCTGGACGCGTGTGCACCACTTGGTGTGCTCTCTGGGAAGAAATTCCGTTCACGTCGGTGCCAGGCGCTGGCCAGGAGCGCCAGGCTTGCCCAGGGCCTGCTCGGGCCGCGTTGGGTCGCTGAGGCCGCAGAGTACCGAGAAGGCAGCGCGGCCATGGGGGCGATGTGGGGACCCCAGAGCAGGGTTTCTCAAAGTGCCCCTCAAGGACTTCTCATGCTCTGAGGTGTTGGGTGAGTTAGGGGTCCGCTTGGAAGCTCGGTGGACAGCAGTTCTGGCTCAGAGCAGTCCCCAGGAGGATCCCTGGGAACGGCTCACACAGTGGCCGAGAGCCCCCCACCCCCCAGCCCTCTTCCCAGTCCCTCGGCACCTGTCCTCTTGGCGGTTGGGGTGAGTGAACAAAGGGCTGGGAAGGAATCCAGGCCGCCAGCCCGGCCCTCCCCTGCCAGCGCTGCCCTCCGGCTGAGGATGGGCGGCAGAGAGGAGTCCCCCCGGGGGCCTGGTGTCCTCTGGGCCGTGCTCCTGAAGTGTGCTTACTTCTTGCTCTGGGTGGTGTGACCTTCCCTCCTGGCTGGTGAGCTGGGGAGTGGCCCAGGGCAGAGAGTGTGGGGCCTGAGGCTGCCCGCGCTTTCCTGAGTGTGTGACTCGGCCGTGCCGCCGAGCACTGTGGCTTCCGCGGGAGATCGGGGCCAGTACCTGTTTGCCGGACTGTGGCCCTCCCGCCCGTAAGCGGGGTGTTTGTGCCGCACTGGCTTTCCCGCGCCCGGAATAAAGTCTGTCACGAGTGCTGCCCCTTCAGCGCGGGCTTCATCTTCTGCCACAGACCCCTGGTAGCCTCTGTCGTCCTTGGTGTGGTCAGGGAGAAGGCCGCCCCGGGAAGCCCTGTGCCTGCCGGCGGGCAGCTGGCCCGGTGAGTGTCGGCAGCCCGCGTGTGTCCTGTGGGCACTGCCCTCGGGCGGGGGTGCCGGCGGGGAGGCGAGGGCGCTGGTTCTGCCCTCTGCAGGCCGCGTGGTCTCAGGCATCACGACTGCCCCCTGTGCCTCAGGCCCCCGGGTCCCAGCGCCTGCCCTGTGGGATGGTCGTGGCTGGGGCGGACTTTGTAGCAGGTGCCTGGTGGGTGGTGGGCACGGGCTTTGTTGTAACCCAGTTTCCTGGTTTCAGAGAGACGGACGTGCTCCGCCAAGGGCACAACGGGGGTCACTCTGTCCGCACACGGGCTGTCCCTGCTGCCACTCTGCCTCCTGGGAGTGGCCCCCCGGCCTGAGCTCTGTGTTGGTGGTGGGCAGAGGGCGCTCGCTTCTCTCCTGTGCTTTGGTCTCGGGGTTTGCTCGTGGCTGTCCCTTCTCCGCTGCTAGGGTTTTGAAACGCTTTGTAATTAAAATCTTGTTTTCAAGTACATTCTATTGTTCCTGCTGGGAAGGCCTCCTACCTTTTTGGCTGAAGAAGTGCTGGGCTCAGCGGACTTGTGTCAGGAGTTCCTGGCATTTATAATTCACGTGAAAACAAACGTGTTGTCTTGTTGTGACCTCGCTGGCTTTGGTGTGCTTCCTCCAAGGCCGACGGAGAGCAGCTGCTGTTCAGCGACGCGGACGGTCAGCCCCAAGGTGTGCCCCTCTGTCTTCAGGGCTCTGCGAGGAGCAGGGCAGCGGCCTGCGGGCTCTCTGCTTGCTGGGCACGGGGGTGGGGGCCTGGGGACAGGGCTTGCGCTCTGTATGGGTTTCCCTCCCCTCTGGCCTCCTCACGGAACTCGCGGTTTTAAGGAGTGGTTTGTGGTTTGCTGGCCCCTGAGGTCTGAGCTGTCACCAGGATCGTGGCCGGGGCCCTCAGTTTCCCCAAAGGGTGTCCTCTCTCCTGAGGCTCGGTGGGAGGGCACAGCCCACTGCCCTGCTGCTGGTGCCAGAGGAGGCCTTTGTGGGTGGGGCTCACATGGCTCTCAGGGGGCGCCGGGGCCCTGCCCAGCCCTGTCTCAGACTTCCGCCCTGGACCACTGGGGCCTGAGATGGACGAGGGGGTGCAGGGGGCCTCCGAAGATGGGTCTGTGCCAGCCGGCACCAGGGCCCAGACCGCCCCCTGCCCAATAGGTCCTCCCCCACTCTGCGCCAGCGCCCTGGGTCGTTCAGTGAGTTCTCAGACGGAGACCTGGGGAGCTGCTGTGCTCCCGGGATGGAGCGCCTCAGCCGTGCGCTCGCGGTCATTGTACCTGGCATCTGGCCGAGGCCGGAGGCACTGTCGTTGGAGCAGCACAGGCCACGGGACCCGAGGGGTCCTGCAGTCCGTGTCCCCTGCTGGCCCGCGTCTGCCTCCCGTTGCGTGGTGCACACTGCCTGCTCCTCTCAGCACAGCAGGGACCCGTGGGTCAGGGCCGGCCAGGGGCTTGGGCTGGTGGCAGGCTCAGTGTGGTGGGATGCGCTGTCGTCGCCGTCCCCTGGACTGGGTGCCGCCCCTTCCTCCTGCCGGCAGCGTGCCTGTGGGCCTTTGGTGTCGGGCTGCAAGTTGCAGCCACACCCGTGTGTGAGGCCCGCGGTTCCATGCCAGCTGGGGCGACGTTCCGGCATGGGCTCCTGTGGGACCTGTTCCTACCGCACCTGGTGGTGATCGCACGGTAGGAGCAGGTGCTGCTGTGCGGGACTCGGGGGGCTGGGGTCTCCTCCGTGGCCGGCCCTGTGCACCCCTGGCCAGGTGCTTTTCTCGGCCTGCAGCAGTTGGTAGCTGCAGTGCCATAGGTGACAAAGGTGCCAGGCTCAGGCGGGCTTGTCCCCTGGGAGAGTGAGGTTGGGACCAGGCAGTGGGGGTGGGCTGTAGTGTAGGGGCCAGAGCCAGGGCCCATGGGGTGCTGGACTTTGAGTCTGTTCTGATGGTTTGTTTTTGGACCAGGGACTCAGATGTAGGTAGGGTCAAGACGTGGTACCTGTAGATGTCCCCACTTGTCCTGTCGGCGTTCTGTGCCGGTTCTACAGTAGCTACGGCTCAGTGTGCGCCTGGTTAACACAGCAGCTGGGAGCACAGTCGTGGCGGGGCCACCCTGCCCTCCAGAGCCAGGTGGCCCTGCCAGGAGCCGTCCGCAGGAGCACTGCTGTTTTCCGTGTCTTTTCTGTCCCAGAACTCAGAGTCCTTTGAATTCTAATGAAAATAATAAAATGTCCCCTGAAATGACATTTGCAGGGGTCTAGGGCGAAGACTGTGCTCTTTGACCTGTGTGCCTGGGCCAAGAGCCTGTGCCCATGCAGGCCCTGTCCCGGCTGCACACACCTCGTGGCTCCAGCTGTGGGCCTGTCCAGGAGCCAGCCTAGACTGCATAACCTGGCGGGGGCCATGGCTTTGCTGCACTCCCTTCAGGCAGGCTGTGGGGCTCTGGGCTCTCCCAGATGTGGGCTTAGGGACTGCCTGTTCTTATCTTTGACTCTGATCTTCCACAGGCCAGCAGAAAGCTGATCATATCATACTCCTGCTTAAAAGACCCTTTGTCCAAATTTTCCATCTCCCTCCAGCCCAGGGTTACCTGCAGCCTGGTCAGCCCTTTGCTGTGCCCTTTCCAGGTGAGATCCCTGACCTGCGCTCACGCGGTGTTCGTGGCCTGGAGGGTCTCCCATCTGCGTGTCTGCCAAAGAACGCCTACAGATGGCCAACAGGTACCTACAAAGATGCTTGTCATCACTCATCAGGGAGATGGACATCACAACCACCACCTGTGCTGTCCCCTCACACCCGTCGGAATGGCGGCCATAAAGAAGCCAGGCGGCAGCCAGTGTTGGTGAGGGTGCAGAAAAGTGTCCTGCCCACAGAGGTGTCAGTGGTGCAGCCGCTGGGGAAGACAGTGTGGAGTTTCCTCAAGAAGTTAAAACCAGAGTTACCGTATGATCGAGCATTTTCTCTTCTGGGTCTTTATCCAAACAAAATCGATCTTGAAGACACGCCTGTGTTCCCATCATCGTTCCCGGAGTTATTCTCAACAGGCAGCGTCCGGAAGCAACCTGTGTAGGTCGACAGGGAAATGTGGTGTCTCTTCACAATGGAATGCCGTTCAGCCTTAGCAGAGACGGAAATCCTGTCATTTGCGACTACGTGCGTGACCCTGGGGGGCGTTGTGCTAAGAGAAATAAGCCCGATGGAGAAAGACAGCGCATGGCATCGCTTATAAGTGGAATCTAAAAAAAGAAGAGTCAAACTCAGGAACAGAGTGATAGAGAAGTGCCAGGGGCTGGGGGAAGTAAGAGATTGGTAAAAGGACACAAAATTTTAGGAAAAAACACTGCTTGTCCTAACTTTGCCTCCCCTCTTGTTCCTACCTTCCGGGTCCCTGGACAGCCTCTGGGGAGGATGTGGAGCTGCCCTGCTGGCCTGGGGCCTTAGGAAGGTGTTGGGAGGCTGAGTCCACCCCCGCCTGCACTAATGCCTGGGAAGAGCGGGTCCTGGTCACGGCAGCTCAGCTTAGCTGCACCCTAACCATACCTGCTAGCTGGCCGAGGTCCGCGGGATTCTAGCCGATTGAGCAGGGAGCCCCGCAGCGCAGGCTGCACGTCCTCTTGAAGTGCTCAGGGGAGAGCACAGACTGATGGAAACCTCAGCAGGTTTCCGCCCACTGCGGCCGTCCCCAGCGTGTTCTTGGTCCAAGTGGAACCCAACCAGAAATCAACAACCAAGAGGCCGACTCCCTGTGTTTGGGCATGAGGAGGATATACACTTTTACGGATCTGGGGGGGGACAAAGAATGATGCGTAATGGAAAGCGGAAAATATTTTTAGCTGAAAGATAACAAAGATACTACCTGTTGAGACTTGTGGGCTGCATGTGGACCAGAGAGCAGTACAGAGCCTTGGATGCACAGATCAGAAAGGAAGGTGTCACCGCAGGGCAGTCTTAGCCAGAGGACGTGGAGGGATGGGAGGTGCGAGCTTGGGAGCAGCCGCTGTCGCGCCGGAAACGGGGTCTTCGGCAGAGTCGCCAAGGCCGGAGTCCGACGCGCTGACCATAGGGCTAAAGGGAAGGTCTCCAGCAAGCCTGTTCTACAGAGGAAAGGGAAGGTGCAGAGTCTTTGTAAGGAAGCGTGCGGGGTCGGCTGCACAGCCGTGTATTAGGAACGTCTTTGTCCGTAGGTCATACCGTACCGAGAGCACTGGGGCCGGGAGGAGAGTAGGTGTCAGAGTTCTAGAGCCACACGCGCTCATCGAGTGCTTCGGGTGCGTGGAAGCGTACACCTAGACTTCGAAAAAAATAACGTGAGATGTTTCTGTGTCCTCTGTCACATTTTCAAAGGATGATAATTTGGGCCAAACAGAATTATTAAAATTCATTTCGCCTCTTTCCTTTTACTCTTTAATGTGGCTGCTAGAAAATGAGAGATTACAGACGTGGCTGGCATTTGTGGCTTGTGGTGTGTTTCTCTTGGACAGCGCTGTTCGGGAAGATAGCACAGAAGACGCTATTCTTGGCCTTTGGGTTAAGAGCGGTTTTCCTAAATAGGGCCAGGAAGTGCTGATCATAGAGGAAAAGAGAATTTGGTTTACATTAAGATCGAGAAGCTCTGTTCATCAGAAGATAGCCCCAGAAGAGCAAAAAGGCCAGCGCCCTGGGGAAATGTGTGGCATGTGGCATGGACTAAAGGGGGTGCGGCCAGACCTTGTGGAAGGGCAGGAAACAGGTGGGAGCCTCTGGGGGGTGCCGCAACGTTGGGCACTGCACGCGGCCGACCTCGTAGGTCTGTAATGGTCACCCCAGTGGGCGGCACGCAGACTGGCCTTCCTTTCAGCCCATTTCCTCTTAAGTGTATGGCGGTAGCCAGGTGTGTGGGCAGACCTTCCCCCTCCGGCCTGCCTGCAGCGCTGCTCGTCTGCCTTTTGTTTGAATTTGTATATTATTATTCTTTAGTCTTTAATTTTTGGGGGGAGCGGCAGAAAGAGAGAGAATCCCAAGCAGGCTCCACGCCCAGCATGGGGTCTGACGTGGGCCTCATCTCAGGACCCTGAGATTGTGAGTTGAGCTGAAATCAGGAGTAGGACACCCGGCTACACCCCCCGGGCGCCTCTTGTTCTTGAGAGTCCTGCGTCCTGACCCTCACCCCCATTCTGGAAGCTGTGCAGGCGACGTTCCTTTCTCTTAGAGGTCACTTACTGCGCAGACCCTAAACTCAATGTCTGATGCTAATGAGCCCCTTTGTCTCCCTGCCCGTCCCGCGCCCCCCCCCCCCCCCCGTGGCTTCCAGACCTCAGACCGGACCCCCTCATGTGGTCTCGGGACTTGTGTGCACTCACAGACGCGCTCGCTCGCGCACTGTGTTGTACCCGTGCACGCGTTAGCTCTGGTTCGCACGCTGGGTTTCTCTCGGGGTGTGTATTTTCTTGTTACCAGATTTCTGTGGGTTTCTGCGCGTCTGGTCTTCTCCCTCCTGAAGGACATCCTTTCCATTTCCTTTCTTCAGTGTTGGGCCGCGGGTGAGGAGCTCCCCATCCCCGTCAGCCTGAAACGGCCTCCGGTCCGCCTTCATCGTTGACACACGTTTTCGCTGCACAGCGCGGTTTCGCCTGCTTTCTTCCAGCCCCTTTTCGATGTCCATCCACTGGCTTCTGGTTCTGGTTCTGGTTCTGGTGTTGCTTTGAGAACCTGGCTGTCCGGTAGACTCTTGCTCCTCTGGGAGCGATCTGCTCCCCCACGCGCAGCTGCTGCTGTTTCCTTCCTGGCTGCTGCAGTTTCAGGGTCCGGAGTGGCAGAAGTTGTCTCCGTGTTCCCTGGGTGCCCGTCCACTCTCCGAGCCTTGCACAGGTTTGCTCGCCGGTTCCCTCCCGCCGCCCCGCGCCTCCGCCCCCAACACACACGCATGTGCGTGCATGTATGTGTGTATACATATATTTTCTTTTCTTAACGGTTTGAGAGTGACTTGCTTCTTTAACCCAAGACAAGACAGAATGTATATTCTCGTGAAGGTGCTTGGTTGCACTGCACTAAGAGTCCGTGCCTCTGGCCACTCAGGGTCGCTGAGAGACAGGACCTAAGTCACTGCTGAGAGTCACAGGGAAGGGAGAAGGCAGAGGTGAGGGTGATGTGGTATCGGGGTAAGAAACACTCCAGGTGTGGGGCGCCTGGGGGGCTCAGTCGGTTAAGCATCTGCCTTGGCCCAGCTCATGATCCCAGGGTCCAGGGACCGAGCCCTGCATCAGGGTCCCCGCTCGGTGGGACGCCTGCTTCTCCCTCTCCCTCTCTCCTCCTCCTGCTTCTGCTTTCACTCGCGCTCTCCCAGCCCCCGAGGCCCATGCAGCAGAGCCTGGGCGGGGGCGGGCCTGGAGAGCCGAGTCTCTGGGGGTCGCCCAGCCGGCCTGCCCTCTGAAAGCCCCACTGGCGTGCGTGTCCACCCTCCAGCTCCTGAGGCCACAGAGACCAGACCCTTCCTGGGAAGCAAGGAAAAGAGAATGGATGGGACTTGGGGGAGAAGTTTGGTGGCTGCTTCTGGGCTCACAGGCAGCATAACCTACAAAGCAGCGGGTATTCCCAAATAAATATGTGTGTTGCGCGATTGTCACAGCCCGGCTGTCCTTTAAGAGATGGGTAAAGCCGTCTTTGTTCATGAGAACCAACCAGTAAGGCCCTTGCTCCTCACGCCTGCGCCGCTCAGTAGGGCTGTTTCCAGCTGCCGAGAGGCGCACCGGGTGTCCTTCGCTGCCTGTCTGCCGCACCGCTGGCTCTCGTGCTGCACCCTGCAGCGGTGACGTTGGAGGCGCCCAAGTCTGCGGCGTGTGCGACCGTGGAAGGAGTCGTTGGGACCTGTAGAAGTTGTCTTCACTCCAGCGACCTTCCTTCCCGCTGTGACCTTAGGTGAACTTGGGCTCTGACTTCCCTTCCGGAAACAAACCCCGAGGCTCGTGTGAAGCCCTGTGGTGCTCCCCCAACAGATCCCGAGACTTGGCGGGCCCCACTGGTGGCCTCCCCCTCTCTTGGGGCAGCGTCTCTGTCAGGGCCACAGCCTGTCATCCTTTCCCCCCCAAGGTGGCCAAGGCTGCCTGGGACAGAAAGGTTCCAGGTCCCAGCCCTGGTCTCTTTCTCGGATCCCACAGGGTGCTGGGTTCTCTCCAGGCTCTGTTCCCCTCTGCGGGCTCCACTTGCTGGCCGTCTCCTTGGACGCAGGGCAGTGAGTCCCGTGGTGCCGTGTCCAAGGGTCTGTCTCTAGGGCTGGCCAGGGCAGGTGCCCAGCGATACGTGTCCCGTGGGTGTCACACACAGGGCTGTCTCAGCCTCCTCCGCTGCGTCCACCCAGCCTCTTGCCGGGGAGCCCAGGGAGTGCAGTCTGCCTGACCACATCTGTCTTGGAGCGCCCAAGGGCATGGGCTCTGGGTGGGGCATTCATGAGAAGAACCCTGAGGCTGCTTGCTTTCTCCACCTGCCCCCGTGTGGAGGGGGCTCATCCAGTCCCCTGCAGAGGTGTCGGAGAGCCCGGGCTCTGGGGCATCAAAGCAGCCATTCAGTGAAAGAAGCTCTGGTTTGCGGCCCCCAGCCTGCTCACCCATCCATCCCAGGTGACTGGGGACAGCGCCCCGAGGTCATGATGCTGGGCAGACAGAAACAGACCCTGAACCCCGTCAGAGTGAGTGGACAGATGCACGGATCATGCCCCGGCTGGCTGCGGAGTGCCGCCTCCTCCCGCAGTCCAGGAGGGTGCCGCGCCCAGCGGAGGGATGTCCTTCTAGGCTGTCCTCTCGTGGGTCTGGTCTCTGTTCATAAGAGTGGCCGCGGGCAGGGAGGGAGCGTGATTCACAACACCTCGGGCGTCCCGAGTCTGCGTGCCGGCCGGAGGACCTCCCTCTGCGGAGCTCAGCCTTCCTGCGGTCCCTGTGCGCCACTGAGGTTGGAGCTGGGCACGGGCTGTTGTTTACTTGGTGTCTTGTTTCTCCTCACTGGGTGAGAGGGAGGGAGCAGGGGGTTAAACACATCGCCAAAAGTCACATGCCGGTGTCCGGGCAGCCTGGGCTGCAGCGCTCTGAACACAGACCGCCTGTTGGTGGCTTGGTTACCCCAGGGTCTCCCAAATCAGCCTAGGAAGTTCCGGGTGAGCGTTGATTTCTCTGTCGGTTTACCCGCCCTCAGAATTCAGGGGCCGTTCCCTCGCACCTGCTCAGAGCGGCCTGGAGGGTCTCCAGTTCCGCGTGCTTCCGGAAGAGTTTCCCGCTGGAGGCCGTCTCGGTGGTGGGGTCCGGGCGCTCTCGCTGCTCGTGGGCCTCCGGAGGAAGCCGCGAGGGCCGGCTCTGCTGTGGAGCCCTCGGCCGGGCGCGGAGTCTCTCTGGTCCTCACGCGTCAGCACAGATCCCTCTCGGCTTCTTGGAGTTTCCGGAGTGCAGTCGTTCTGAAGTTGGGGCTTACATTTCGTCTTGGGGACGGGCTCCTGTGGTGCAGAGGGTCCCTTCTGCCCTAGTCGTTGCCTCGCCCTGTGGTGACCGGTCGCTCCGTTACCGCCCTTCTCCGCTGACCTCTTTCCGTGAAGTAAAAAGCAGGTCTTCCTGTTTGGTGGGCTTTGTAAACTTTGTTTTCATGGTGTGGGGGCGGCACCCAAATGTGTTCTTTTTTGTGTGCGCGCTGGAGGTCCCCTCTTCTGCTGTCTGGACTAGCCTCCTCGCTGCTTCTGTCCGAGCCGGGGCTTCTGTCCTGCAGTCGGGCTCCGACAGGGAAGGGAGCCGTGGTTAGCGTTTGTGAGACGGCTCTGCTCCGTCCGACCTTGCTGCTTTGGGGTTTGTCTGTGCCCCAGGGCCTGGGGGCTGCCATCTGCCTCCCACGTTGGCTCCTTCCCCGGTTGGACTCGCCTCGCGTTCCGGGGGCACCTGCTGTCGGCAGTGGCTGGCCCCCGGCACTCAGAAAGCCTTGGTCTCCCTTCTCCCCCCGTGGCACGGTGCCACTCCGTTGTGTGACTGTAGTCCAGACGCCGGCCCCGAGACGGTCCCCAGCGGCGGCCTGCTCTCAGCAGGTCAGCAGTGCCCACCGTAGCTCCTCAGCAAGGTCGAGTGGACTGCTCTGCCCCCCACTCCAGTTCAGAGCACTGCCTCCCGGGGCCCGGGCTGGCCTCTGGGCCAGGGAGTGAGGCGTGGACTCTGAGTGGCTCTCGGCTGGGTGTGGCGGCATAACCATGGTCAGAACATCCTTGGCCGGTTATTTATTGAACTCAACAGTGTGATGTGCAGGACAGACCGTGGTGTGTCTGCCCGGCCGTAGTCCCCGTGGGTTTCTGCGTGAGCGCTGAGCACAGCAGCACAAGGCAGTGTCTTCCTCTGGCCCGTGGGGGCATTGCAGGACAGGGGAGGAGTCCTGATGGCTGTGGAGCCCTGGGGGACTGTCCCCTGGCTGCCGTGCTCTTGGGTTTTGGCTCGCCACTCCTGTCTCAGCTTCCTCCTTCTGGTGCGTGTGAACAGTTCCCTGTCTTGCTCGGCTCGGGTGGCCGTTGGCAGCACTACTCCCTCACCTGATGAAGGGGCCCCGGGTTTGCAGCCCCAGGATTTCCGATCGTCTGTGTTGGGGAAAGAGCCCAGCAGGATCACCTGGGTTAGGGGCCAGACTTGGTTATCCAAAGGGACTTGATCCAGGGAGGCCAGGAGCTGGGTGCTGGGCTTAGGGCAGAAAGAGCAGCTGTCCCAGGTGCCCACGTCCAGATGCCAAAGCACAGAGTGGCAGATCCCAGACTCTTACTGAGCTGAGGCTGCCCGAATGAAAGGCGAGTGTTGTGCTTCCTGACAACCACTTCAGGGGTCCGGGGACACGGGAGGAAGCGGCCTGGGCCTTGAGTAGCATTCCTCCCCCGAGCTTGTGGTTCCGGAGCCTCCAGGCTCCCCACTTAACTGCTTCTCTTAACTTCCCTCATAACTGCCAGAGCCTGTTGGGTCGGCAGGGCTCCAGGGTTGGGGATGCCGTCGGCGTGATGCTGGGGGCCGCCGCAGAAGCAGGCAGGACACCCCCGGGCACCTCGACTGCAGCGCGGGCTGGGAGTTCGGGGGTGTTGGGCGTTGCATTCTGTAAGACACGTTTTGGAAGAACTTCCAGTAAGTGAAGCTTCCAGTAACTGTCTGGAGCAAAATTTGAGACGCGGCTTTGAAAGGAGCAACGCTCGGTTGACGTTCAGGGCTAGCTTGCGGAGAGCCTGGTTCGGTGGACACACTTAACTGCATTGCGTTCGGAGAGCGTTTTCCGTCGGTTCTGTTTGTACGTGTGGCTTTGTTTGTTGACGCGGCAGCGCCTTCTCCTCGGGACTGTGGCAGAGCCACGCGTGCTCGCGGCTGCTTCCCCTGCACCAGCCTCTTCTGCAGAGGGTGCCTCGCGGTTCTCACGGTAGGTAGACCTCCCAGCAGATCAGTCCTGGCCGGCGGGCTCGCCGAGGCCCGGTGTCCCACACAGACTGTCCCTCGTGAGAGGCCGGACACAGTGACCATTTGTTCCAGGTCAAACGTTTGAAACTTCGTGATCATGAAATTCATTTTATAAAGTGACTTAGAATATGCTGTCTGTGCCCGTCTGTGTGTGTCGGCATGTGTGTGCGTGAGTGAGACAGACCGGCCTGGGGCATGTGCCAGTGATCATTTCTGTTCTGTGTTCTTTTTTTTTTTCCCCTGAAAGATCTGACCCGCCAAGGCAATTTTACAACCCGCATTAGTGGGTTCCGCTCGTAGTATGAGAAACACGGTTCCGGAGTCCTTTCCATTCTGAAATAAGAAAGTGGAAGAAAAAATCACACGAGAGGACATGCATTTAAAATGTGAGAAAACGCAGGCTCGCTCACTCAGAATTGTTTCCTGACACACGGGGACGTTGGGGGACGGCCCTGTCAGCGGGCTGTGCTGAGCACTCGCCAGAGGTCGCCAGCCGACCCGTGTGTCGCACCACGGAGGGTGCGCACCGCGTGCGTGTGCGCGGCGTGTGGGCTGTGCCCCTGCCAAGCATGGTGCGCTCCTCCTCCTGGGAGGGCTGCCAAGGTAGTGATCTGTGCCATGGGGCTGGTCGGGTGGACCGAGGCTCCCCCGCCACTGTGGGGGTGGGAGTCCTGAAGCACTGGCGTCAGGGGAGGGTATGCACCAAGCACAGCCTCACTCCGGGGGAGGGGGGTCGCTGGCTCTTGAAGTACCAGGACCTGGGCTTTTCACCTCAGTCCCTGGTTGCTGCTGGGCTGCAGAGGGCAGGATGTGGGTTCCCGTGTCCCCTGCTCTCTGTACCCCTTCCCAGGCAGCTCCCTCCACCATCCCCAGCTCACCCTGGACCCTCGGGCCCAGCAGCTTCTGCCTTGCATTTCCTCTGCTTGTGGGGACTGAGTGACGAGGCCGTGGTTAGGAATCAGAGTCAGGACTTCCGTGAGAAGATGTGGCCCTCGCGTTGTGTGTGCACGTGTGGTTCTCTGTCACGGAGTCCGCTTTCCCCGAATGAGCAAAGGCTTTTCCCAAGCAGGACAGTCTTGCCTGTCACCCCTCCTTGCACCAGGCCTTCCCCCCGAATGTATGCGGTGCCTGCCTGGAAGCGGGGTGGGGGGCGCTCGATGCCTGGGTGTTCGGCCCTCTGGGCAGGGAAGTCCCCACAGGCGGCAGCAGGTGGCCCCAGCGCCAAGCCATGTCTTGTTCTGCAGCGGGGGCAGCTCTTCCTCCTTTCGGGGGTGCTGAGGATGCAGAGGCCTTGCTGGGAAGGCCTCTGGGGAGCAGGGCTCAGCCTCAGGCCTCTGCTCAGGGCCAGCATGAGGGGAGGCGAGAGCAGCAGGACGTGCTGGGTGGACACGGTTCCCATCTCCGCCTTGGGCAGGACCTTCCCAGGGAAGGGTTGCTGTTACTCTCCGAGCTGTCGGGGGCCAGAGGAGCCAGAGCTCCCCACTGCTTCTGTGGGGCATTCAGTGGCGAGGTGCTCGGGGTTATTTCTAGGAGTGTCGTTTGGGGCTCTTCAGAGTACTGCGGTGGACGTCTGTGGGCGCCCTCTCTTCCTGCCATTGTGAGCCTTGGCCTCTTGGGCTATGCCTGTGCCCTGGCTGGACCAGGCTCGCTCCCTCCCACATGTCCCGAGTTCCTGTCCGGTGCCTGTGGCCCCCTGTGTCATCACCCGTGTCCCCATCTGGGTGGCCCGTCTTTGGCCCAGACCCCACGCGTCCGACAGCGAGCTCCTCCTTTCCCTGCCGCAGGTGCCCGGTGGGCCTTCTTTCTGCGGGCACCGCTCGTTGGCCTGCTCAGCCGCTGCCGTGAGCCTCTGGTTTCTTTGTCTCCAAGCCCTGTGAGGTCGGCTCTGGTGCCAAGGCGCACCCCAAGCCCACTGTGTTCTGGCCGTGCACATGGTGTCCTGGAGGAGCCCTGCTGCTTCTCTGCCTGGGCACCGGAGGGCCTCTTGCAGCAGCACGTCGGCTGTGGCTCTGCCTCCAGGGTCCCCCCGGGGTTCTGCTGCACCAGACTCCCGGGGTGGCTTGCGGCTCTGGACTCTTGGGCCCTCACCCCCTGCTCCGCTCTGCCGCCTAGGCCCCGTGGCAGCCTGCTGGCTTCCTGCCTCCTGCGCGGCCGGATCCTTTGTGCCCCGGAGTCTTGGCACTTCCCGGTTCCTCCAGACCTTTGCGTGGCCTGTCCCTTTATATCGCTCAGGTCTCTGTGCTGATGTCCCCCCACCAGGACACTGTCCCTGACCTCCTGCTTCCAGTGAACTCTCCGTCCAGTGCCCCGATCACTGCTGCCCGTCGCTTCACCGCTGTCTTCTCCACGGCACATGTTAACCGGAAAGCACCAGAGTTCTCCGGGTTTGTCTCCATCGCTGGAAGCCTCGGTTTCCTGGAGGCAGGGATGTGGGCCAACTGTGTAGCTGACCTGGCTGTGTCCCTGACGGCAGAGCAGGCCAGGCAGGCGGGATGGACGTCGGCCGAACTGCCCGTCCCCGACAGCCCCGCCCAGGCCTCACTGCTGCTACGCATCAGCCCATGGGTGGCCAGGCTGGCAAAGTCCTCCCTTCACTGCCCGGGCCGCCGGTCTGTGTGCCAGGGCCAGGCCTCTGTGGTGAGTCTTGCAGGCCGAGCCGTCCTTGGTGCTCCCCAAGGCAGGGAGTGGGCCGTGAGAGGGGCCTTGTCAGGGTTCCTGGGGCCAAGACTCCACCCCAGCCGTGGCTGGTACCAGTCGAGACCCCGCTGTGGATGGGAGGGGTGATGGTGTCCATCTCGAGGCAGAGGTGCAGGCCGCAGAGGGGCTGCGTGAACCGTGCTGGATGGGGCCTCCCCACGGCGGGGGCCCCACTGAGGCCCCTGCTGCCAGAGGGTTCTTTGGGCGGGGGTGGTCCTGAGGGAATATGCTTCCTTACACTAGTGAAGTTTCGGCACTGGGGGGAGGGGAGTTCTGAGGGACACAGGAGGCGGGAGTCCAGAGGGACAGGTTTCAGGCTGGCCTCTCAGAGGCGAGGCATGCTTCGGAGAAAGCCTTCGGAGGGGCTTAGTGTGGCCTCTGTGTTTTCCCACGACTGCTGGGTGTCGCAGGGAGAGGGTTGTGTTGCTCGGACCTCACGGAGGCGGCCCGTCAGGGTTCCGCTCAGGGCCCCAGCAGGTTGCAGGACCCGCCTGGGGGACTGAGGTGGGGATGGGGAGGACCGTGTGGCGGGCGCCCTTGTTCCTGCCCTCAGCGCATGCCTTCAGGGTTCTCGTGGTCACCCCGTTGGATAGGTGACAGAAGCAGGCACGGAGCGGGTAGGAAGCTGCCTGAGGGCCGGGGAGGTCTGGGTGCTAGAGTTGCACCTGGCACCGCCATGCTGCGGCCTGTCCCAAGGCCCCCCGGTCGGGTTTGAGAACTAATTGAGGGAAGTGACCATGGCCTTCAGGTTGGGGCCGGGGGAGATGGGGCAGCCTCGTTGCTGAGACGCGGGCGGGCCTGTCCTCTTGTTCTTCAGGGCGTGGTGAGTCGGAGGTGCCCTGGTGTGTCCGTGTGCTGGGGCAGAGGAGCGAGCTGGGCCTGGGGAAGGCAGGGCGGAGGCGAAGAGCAGGTGCAGGGCTGGGCTCCGAGGAGCCGGGCGCTTGGCTGGGAGGAGCTGTGGGGATCCCTTGGTGCGTGGGAGCCGGACTCACTGGGCCGGACTGAAGGGTACGGGGCTGAGTGTGGCCTTAGCAAGAGCCGTGTTGGTGTGTGTCGGGGCAGGGATGGGCGAGCGGGTGTGCGGACCTCAGGGAAGGTGGAGACGAGGCTTCCCGGAACTCGGCTGTGAAGGGCAGGAGGCGGGGCTTGTCCGGTGGGCTTCCCTGCTGGGCCGGTCTCCATCTCCGCCGTCTTCCTCCCGTGGCGTTTTCTCCTTGTGTTGTTGAGCAGCGCAGGAGAGAACAGGCCGCGAGAGGCGCGTTGGCCCCGTGCCTGCCTCAGGCCGTCCGGGCGCGCCGCGGGAGCTCGGCCTCGTGTGACGCGCTCTTAGAGAAGGAGGCTCGGGTCCCGTCCCAGCGGTGCAGGGGACCCCCACATCCATCCCTCCTCCTCCCCGCGCCCGCTTCCCTCTCACGGGCGCACAGGCCCTACGTCTGGACGCATGGAGTGTTCTCCCCTGGTCCTGTGCGTTTGAAACAAAAATGGGGCGACTGTTCTGGACACAGTTTCTGGTGCCACGCGCCCCCCGCCCCCGTGTGAATGTGACGTGGCGAGCTCAGGTCGGGGGTGCTGCTGCTGTGGGTGGTAGTCAGGTGGGCGGCGTGAGCCGTGTCACGGGCCGTCTTGGCCTACCGTCTTTGCTGCTGGGTTTTTACCAGGGGCGTCACTGCTGTCCGCTCCCTTGGCGACACGTTCTCTCCCATTCTGTTACCCCGTCCCGCGCGGTGGCCGAGGCCCGCTCCGGCCGGGTTTGCCCGTCCGCCGCAGCGTGATTCCACTGCCGTCTGCGTGTCTCTGTCGGTGGGGCCGAGCCTAGTTTTAGGTCTTCCTCTGACAGAAGTCTCGGTAGGTTTTCCGCTGAGTTGCTCATTCCGGTCTCCGAGGGCCGTGTTGACTGGTGTGGTCGCTGCCAAGAAAGAGGATTTTCTTATTTTTTCGTTTAGTCACGGTCACCATGCAGAGGACTTCCCTCCGGGCGGCTGGAGGGAGTGTGCGGAGGTGGCGAGACCGGGGGAGCAGCTCGTGCTCGGTGCCCTCTGTTTGCCTTGCCCTGGCACCGTGTGGCAGGACGACTCCAGTCTCCTCTCCCAGCCTCGCTTGCCAGAGCCGTCCCTCTCCCTTGTCACGTCAGTTCTGATGGTTTTAGAGACCGTCCGAGCATGGCGTGTTCGGAGCCTTTCCCCACCAGCCCCCCGCCAGGCAGCCAGCCTTCTTGGGCCCGGGGACATCTGGGAGCTGTGGTCGCCCCCGCACGAGTGCCGCATCTGCTCCCTTGGGCTGCACTGCAAGGCGGCCCAGAGATGGGAGTTGTTGCTGGAGACCCACGTGCCCACTCGCCGAGGCCTCTGGCAGGCTGACCCCTGCCCCCCTACCTGCCCTCCAGACCTCTGGACACAGGCTTGAGCTGCACACCTGCCGTGCTTCTGAGCTGAGGGGGCATGTGCAGTGCAGAAAGTGGGTCCAGACCCTGCGGCCCGCGGTGGGACTTGGCGGGGACTTACTGGGAGCTGGAGCAGGAGGAGGGATTTGAAGGAGCAGCTGAGAGTGGAAGGAGCCAGTGTCCACCAGAGGGCGCAGGTGACCACGCAGGTGGGTCGGTGGCCAGAGGGTCCCCATGAAGACGAGCGGGGTCACAGTGCCAGCGAGAGCTGCCGTGTGTGTGCACGTGTACACGCGTGTGTTACTACTGGTCCGTGCCCCGCGGCCCCACATGTCTGCTGTGGGCTGCCGGGAGCCCGAGGGTCCTGCCTCCGGGTGCACCCCTGTCCCGAGGACGGGAGGCCTCAGGGCGTGCTGCCACCAGCAGGACTCCGTGTGAGGCTGGCTTACCGGCTGTCCCACGACTGTCACGGACTCCCACTGGCCAGTGTCAGGGGCACCCGTGGTTCGGTCTTGGACTCTGCTAATTGAAAAAGATCTTTTGTTGTCCTCACTGGTGCACTTTTGACCTGGTTTATTTTAGCCCCTCCTCCCACAGTTTTGTTCTGGAGATTCTAGGCAGCCCCTGCCCACCTCCTGCCTCGAAGCGCCCGTCAGGGGGTGGTCTTCAGGGGAACGTGTCCATTTTGTGTCTGCGTTGGGCTCCCCGTTGGGCTCTGAGCTCTGCAGAGCAGGTGTGTGGTCGGGACTAGCTGCATGTGGCCCTGATGGGTGCCAGTACTTGAGTCCCTCTCAAAGGGGGCAGCAAGAGGAGGGGTTGTGCCACACGGTTGACCTTGAGTTAAGTATTTGCTTTTCAAGGTTCCTCCTGAAGACGGTAGCCCTATTTGAAGCTTACTGTCCACTTGTGCCCACTCTCCCCTGAGGGCCTAGGGCCAAGGACCAGGTAACTGCCAAGACCAGGAGCTCTGCCTGCGGCTGCAGTGGGAAGGTGGGGCGGGGTCCCCTCTGCGCCACCCAAGCATGCTCCAGGTGGTTTCGGAGCTCCGCGCAGGTATAGGACGTGAGCAGCGGCAGGGGGAGCTAGCCCCCTTCTCTGAGCAGGCGTGTGTGCACCTTCCCCTGCCTGCACCCCCTCCGGGAGACCGGATTAGCAACCTCAGCCAGGCTCCGGGTTGAGTCCCCACAGGCTTGACTTGGGCTTTGCCCTTGGCCTCAGGGCGCACTCACTTGCATGGAGAAGCAGTGTCTAGAGAACTTGGGCGGGAACTGGGGTGTATGGCCCATGGCCAGGGGCAGGGAATAACTCACGGACCCTCAAGGTTGAGCCCATGGCTTTCTGACTGTCTGGGGGTATGAGACGGAGGGGTTATCCTGAGGGGCTGGCTGGGAAGTCGGGCCGGGGCTGGGCTGCCTGGAGAGGCCGTCAGGGCACGTTGCTTCTGAGGCCGGCTGGCCCGACCGCGGAGTCCAGTAGCATCCTAGTAGGGCAGGGGCTGCCTCTGTGAATCTCCCTGAGCCAGGTGGGACGTCCTGCTAACCGATGAGTGGGACTGACAGTGCCCCCGGGCTCCTTTGTGTGCTAGAGACCCCAGCCCGCACGGACTCAGGGATGGTCATGGGGCCGGTAGCCGCCAGGCTGCCTCCAGGCCCAGCTCAGCCCCACCGCTGCCCTCTCATATGCAGAGAGAAGTGGGCGTTGTCTTCGGGGGGGGGGGGAGGACCTAGTGGATTCTCAAGGGAAGGAACCAGGAGCCACCTGCCTGCATCCGGGGTTGCACTTGGCCCTGATGTGCACATATGATGCGCTGGACTTCTGCCTGGAGACCCTGTTCCCTCCCCAGCCCCACTGAAGTGAGAGCCAAGGAAACCGGAAAGGCAGAAGCCCTCAGAAACAAAGATGGGGGGGTGGTGGTGCAGTAGGTGGTTCTGGAACCATCTGGGTTTGGAAGCCGGGACAACGGTGGGCAGATTGGGTGCAGACTCAGTAGAGCGGAAAGCTGGCCTCCGGGGAGCCAGCCGTCCTGAGGAAGCTCCGAATGGTTCCTGATGGGTGGAGTCTCGGCACCTCCCAAGAGGTAGCTGGAGGTCTGGAGAGGTGTTTCAGAAGTAGCTGGACACCTGCACCCCTGCTCAGGGCACGAGTCACAGGCCCTGTCCTGGGCACCACTAGGCACAGAAAGCCTTGAGGACATCCTACTGCCGTGGTGTCAAGATCCCCCTCCTCACTCCTGGTCTGTCTCCAGGACGCTGCCCTCCAGGCGGAAGAAGGGGGAGTCTGAGCGGCCACAGAGAGAACAGCTGCCGACCCTGACGTGGGGGCGTCCCTTCGTGCTCCCAGCAGGGAGTCAGGTGGCCCCGGTGAAGCCCTTGGGACCATCTTTGTGCTCTTCTGTGCCTCCTGTGGAGTGGGAGCGGACAGCTGGGGGTGCGCAGACACGCGGGGTAAGGCGTGACCAGGAGGGAGGGAAGGGGAAGGCGCCGCGCTCTGAGCGCACACGAGGCAGCGCACCCCTGTCTCGGGCCAGAGCTTGCATGCCCCAGAGCGAGGAAACGGCACAGGAAAGGGACATCCAAAGAACTAAAAAGAATGTTTGGAAATTAGAAGTGCAGGAGCCAACCAAGAGGCCGTGGGATAAGAGGTAAGATTGGGCGCATTTCCCAGCAAGTAGAGCAGAGAGCCAGGGCTGGACCCCGGAGTGCAGAGGTGAGGATGTCTGCGTCCACGCCTGCGCAGGGGGCATGCGGCCACAGGGGCCTTCCAGAAGGAGCGGAAGCAGAAGGAGGGTGTCACCCAAGCAGCGCAGCCTGTTTCCAGGCTGTGAGTCCACATCGAATAGGCTGGCCTGGTGCCTCACTCAGGGAGTGTCCCCCATTCCCACAACATTTCAGAACACCGGGATAAAGAAAGGATCCCAAGAACTTGGCAGAGAGAATGAGACAGAACAAAACACCAGGAATCCAGACACAGATTCCAACCCAGAAATGAGAAGATAGTCTTCAAGATTCCACCAGAAAGGATTTCCAGCGCAGGCTTCGCATCAGACAAGCCATCAGTCACCTGCGGGGTTTGGATCCGAGATTTCTCAGACCTTCTCACGCAGGTTCGGAAGCAAAGGACTACTTCCGGGTGCCCCCTCCTTTAGGAAGCTTCTGAGAAGACCTGGTGCCGAGGGAGAGGAGAGGCAGCCCTGTGGACAGCTGGGGAGCAGGCGTGGTCCGAGTCGGGCACCCCGGGGCGGGACACCTGCCCACGGCTGAAGGACAGGGCCGTGACCTCACCGCCGGGGTGGGCAGCAGGAAACCATGGGGAACATAGGGCAGTTCGGGCCCCTTTGGGGCCTTGATTCAGTTCTGCGTCTTGGTGGGCCCCATTCTTCTATCCCTAGCTTCCCTCGTTAATAATGCCTGGCTTCAGGTTTCCAGAAAGTGGCATCAGACCTGGATCTGGGAGAGAGGTGTCGGGGCGCCTGTCGCTCCTTCCCTCCTGTCTCTCTCCAGCGCTGTGTGTGCCGCGTAGTTTCCGAAGGCGTGTTTTAGGAACAGGCAGGAACAGCAGACGGAGGCTCACCCACAACCCCAGAGTTCCCTGCAAGGTGCTTATAACAGAAGCCCCCCGGACGCTGGGGGCTGCCGTGTGCTCTGCACTCGGGTCAGCGGGTTGGGTCAGCCCCCCGGAGGCCCAGCTATGTGTGTACGAGTCCCATGGTGTGGTGGTGGCGCTGTGGGGCCGCAGCATCCATACCTGCCCACTTCTCAGGTTCCCAGGGCAGTCGGATGAGAGCTGACAAAGGCGTGGGTTGATGCCAGCATTTCTGTCCCTTTGGCTACCACCTCCTTGTGCCCTCCACAGCCACCCCTGTTGTGTCACACCCACAGAGCCTGTCCTGGGTGCTGCCGGTCGGGTCTCCTTGGGCCTCAGGGTCCCCTGCGTGCATGTAGCAGTGAGTGCGTGGGATGGGTTAGGGTTAGGGGTTCCTCTCAAGTGCTGAGCAGGCTAAGGTGTGGCAGCCTCTCGGCGTTCTGCAGCTGGTGGCCCCAGGAGTCGCCTTCCCACTGTGGCCAGAGCTCCTTTGAGTGCTGTCAAGGTCCTCCTGTGGCCGTCACTTCTGCCCCTTGGGGATAGTTAGGAAGGGCATTGTCCTGGGGCACTCAGTGCGGGTTTCACTTTATGGGAACCTGCCAGATGTTCAGCTGCGTCTCATTAAAATTCTTTATTAGGATGTACATAGGGACATTTTTTTCATAATAAAAGCAAGATAACTGAATATTTGGAGACATGGGGAAAAATCACTCTTTTGTTGCTGTTTTCATGTATGACTTTTTCCAAAATTATAGTAGCTTTTTTCTTTTTCTGATTATATGGAAAATTCTAATAATTCATTAATTTATAAAGAAGTGAAATCCACATCACACCTTGCCCCGAAGGAGCTGTTCTGGGTGGCACCTCTGGCCCCGCCCAGTTGCCCTGTGCCGGGGCCCACCCGCGCCAGTGCGCGCCCCACACAGACGCGCCACGGCCGCCGCCGTTGTCACCGTGTGTTACCCGCCGGGCCCCCGCGGGCGGAGGCAGTTTCCAGCATCTTAGTTTCGAGCGGTGCTTCTTTGTGTTTCTTTATTTGTAAGCTGTTCTGAGGTTTTGAGTATCGGTGATAAATTCCTAGAAGTAGACTTTCTGGTCCCAGGGTCTTCACGTCGTGCGTTCCGGAACATTTTGTCAGGCGGCCTATGGTGGGGGGGTGAGCCTCCCCGGCACTGGCTCTCCTTGTCCTTGATCAGAAACGTCCTCTTGTCTTCTGTGGGTTTGCTTCCGAGTTAGAGAACTTGATCTTTTCTTCTTATGATTATTGACCATTCATCGGGGTTTCTTTTCCGCTTATGGATGGCTTTTTCCTTGCCCTGGTGGGGGGAGGGTGGTCGTGCTTTTCTTGATGATTTCCGGTTCTGATTTGCATGTCGGGAGTCGGGTCATGCAGGAGCACGTGTTAGCACCGCTCCTGGTGATGAACCAAGTGCTGTCCACCGCGTGGGTGCGGAAGATGACGGGCCCATTTCCCGCTCTCACCGGGCTCACGTGGACGCAGCGAGGTACACGGGGTGCTGTGTGAGTTTTGGAGGGCTGAGGGTCTCAGGTGACCTTCAGGCTAGGAGCGAGGAGTCTTTCCCGAGGCGCTTTCTTGCTGAGTACGGAGCAAGACAAGGTTTATGAGGCGGCCGTCTGTGTGTGTCCCAGAGCCAGGCTGGCCTGGTGGGCACTGGGCAGGGACACACTTCCCGTGGGGCCTCGAAGACCCTTGAGAGTCCATGAGCCTTCACCGCAGTTGGGGTCCTGGGGGGCTTCATGTGAAGAAGGGAGACAAACAGGCAAGCCCTCTGAGGACTGGGGCAGGGCCAGCGGGGGGCTGGGGGGGCTGCACGGCTGAGGCGGCACCAGGGCAGGAGGCCAGGCTGCTGTGTGGACTCTCTGTCCCCAAGCCGGCTCGCTGTGCCGAGTGTCTCCCCGACGGCTTCTCTGAGCCTCCCCCTGCGGACTCGGAAGCCTGTGCCTTGGCGCGTCCGGCTCTGGCTTCCCTCCCGCACCTGACACTGTCCTCCTCGTCTCCGAGAAGAGAGCAGAGCTTGCGGTCAGAGGGGACCGTGCTGTGGGGGAGCGGGAGCAGGGGAGGGGACCCGGGCCCTTTGCCCAGCACAGCCTCAGTCTTCCTTTCTGCAGCAGTCAGGGTCAGGCCCCACGTCCGCGACGGGACGTGGCCGGTACTCGGCCGCAAGGTGCCTGCTGGCAGTGCCCTCGCAGGGGTGGAGTTCTGGGGCTTTCTGGCCTCATGCTCCTATTAAAAGGGTAAGCCAGGCGCCGCTGGCTTCCAGGTGCTGCTGGCTTTGCCGCATGAAGCTGTCGGTGCCTCCCAGTGCCCTGCATCCTCCCTAGACCGGTGGCGTGCGGTGCTCTCGGGCTGCGCTGTGCAGGGCTGCGCTGTGCAGGGCTGTGAGGGGCAGGCTGACCCTCGGCTCACTAACTGGGGCAACCATGGGCCTGGGGTGCCGTGGGTTAGAGCTTGTCCCCACCCCCTTGGGCTCCTTGCCGGTGCCTGTCTCAGGGTGCATCCATCTCCGGAAGCTTCTCTCCGTCCTTCCGTGATATACCGGTGCCCCCGTTTCTCTCTGGTATTTTTCTAATGAAAGGCTGTTTCTTGCTTCTGTTTCCGTGTTTGGGGTTGGGGGCCCGCTTGGCAGCATTTGTGCTGCGGTCCCCGCGGGAGCGGCGGGGGGGGGGGGGGAGGCTAGTGCAGTGCCGGAGTGAGGCGGGGGGCGGGGCATGAGGGAGTAAGGGCCCTGGGAGAGGGGAGCACAGGCGGCATCTCACCGGGCTCTGCTCCCTCCCACGCGGCCTCTGAGCCTCCTTCCTGGACTGAGCCTGGGCTAAATCTCGCAGCCCAGGCTTCTGTACCAGCAGGGAGGGCGGGGCGGTGTGGCGGGACCAGGCGCCCTGTTCTTAGGCAGCCTGGGCTTGGGGAGGCTACGGGGTGTAGAGAGGCGGCCACCTGCCTGGAGCAGCCGGCCTTCCCGATCCCACACCCTGTCCCGGGGGGTCCGTGCTGGTGCGCCCGCCCTCCTTTGTAAACAGCCCATCCGGCCCTCACCTGGGCCCCGAGGCGGGCAGGGGAGGGCTAGTGCCCTAGACAGAGGGTGCTGTCGAGTCAGCGGTCCCAGCAGCCTGCGGCGAGCAGGCCACCTTGCTTACGCCCCGGCCAGCGGGTGCTTGTCTTGGCAGGTGCCAGTGTCGGGGTCAGGAGGGAAGACTTGCCGGAGGCGGCTGCCGTGCGGTCTGGACGCCCCTGCCCTTCTGTGGCCAGCGGTGGCCAGGGGCCAGGTGGGATGACTAGGCAGGCTTCAACAGCCACTTTCATTGTTTGCAGTTTGGCTTGACTTGAACTTGGAACAGAGCGGTTTTGGGGGTGTGGTGGAGCGTCTCTCTGCTTTCTGGATGTGCGCTAATATCCTGGCGTCCAGCCCCGTGTGGGCCACAGCCTACCTCCTCTGCCCATCCGGCCGGCTCTTGCGGCCTGACCTCAGACCTGCTTCCCGGTGACCTGGTGATCCGTGGCTGCCCTGGTGCTGGGCTCCAGGAGGATGCTTGACCTCTAGTCTGACCCCTGCGTGTCTTCCTCATCTACCACCCAGAGGTCCTTCCCTGGCCACCCCAGCCTGGTTTACAGGGGTGTTGGGCAAGTGTGTGAGGAATGCAGGCTGAGCCCCGCTTGGCCACAGGCGCAGGCCTGGCCCTGGCTCTCATCCACCCCCGTGTCTTCGTTCCTGCCTTGTCGTAGCGGCTTTGGCCCCCACTCGACGCCAGTACCAGGGTGATCCTCAGAAGGGGGCCAGGCTGTCACTGCTCCTGTTTTCCGTGGCCAGAGTGCAAAGGGGGTGGGTATCGTGTGTTGGGCCTTGCCCCCTTTGGCGTGCAGCCGTGGTGGGTTTGGGGCTTTCCCCCGTCTCGGGTTCCTCCCTCTGCTGCTGGGGCTGGAGGGAAGCAAGGCTGCGGTGGCCAGACCGTCCAGGGCCTGCTCTCTGCTCGGGACAGCTGAGCTCTGGGCCAGCAGGGAAATAAGCTTCCCTTTCCTGATGTGCCCATCCCCTCTTGGCGGGTGGCGGGGCGCGTTCAAAGCAACAGCTCCGGAGCAGACCCCATGTCAGATCTCTGCCACGGGATGTGCAGACAGCTGAAGGGTGAGTGCGGTGCGCTGGGGCGGGGGCCGCTGCTCGGCCGTGGGCTTGCATGCAGGCATCCCTCCCAGCCAGCGCCAGCCCCCTGTGGCAGAGGCAGTGGGAATGGGGTGGGGACGCCGAGTCCCAGGACTCCAGTGGCTTGTTCTTTTCTGTCCTTCGCCTCTTGTGTGCACAGGGAGGTCTCAGGGCAGCCTACGAAGAGTTAGGACCTGGTGGCCTGGTGCATGCTGACCACATCACAAGCCCTGGCCACTTGTGTGCAGGGCCACCTGGCTCAGTGGACCTGGCCCGCTGTGGGCAGGATGGCGACTCCGTCCTGTGTGTCCTGGACAGTGTGGGGTGGGGACCTCTGGCTGCAGGACACTGTGTCAGCCCCTGCTCCAGTAGCTCTGGCCACAGAAAACCTGCCCCACACCCAGTTACCACCTCCCGACCCAGAGCCCTTCCTCTGCTATGTCAGTCCTGCGGCTCCCACTGCTGACGAGGCTCCCCGAGTGGTTGCTGCTGGGTGACAGCCTGCTTTTCCTTGTGCGGCGACGCTAGCTCTGTGACCCCACGCGGGTGGTGACCGCCACGACATCTGCTGTCCAAAAGAACAGAAGGAGTGTTCTTTGGGACCCTCCCCAGCTGCTTCCACGAGTGGGGGCAGCAGCCTCCCTGCCACGGAAGGTTCGCGTACATTCCAGGGGAGGAGCCTGATGCAGCGGGTGGGCCCTGCCTGGCTGTGTGTGCCCACGGGGGCTGCTGGGCCCTTGGGTGCGGCCCCGGGGAGGGGTCTCGCGGGGGTCCGGCTGGCTGGCGGCTTCTCTGCAGGTCTCACTGGCAGCTGGGCGAGTGAGACCTTCCCCTCCATGGGCAGAAGCTCTGGTGCCTGTGTGGGGTCGCACAGAACAGGGCTGAGAAGACCGGAGCTGCCGCCCTGTGTGCAGACAGGGTGTCCCAGACGCTCTGTGTGAACGGTTGGTCACAACAGAGCTCGTGGGGCGAGCGTGGTTGCGAGTGGCCTGCAGGTGGCTTTCAGATGAGCAGACCACATGCCGCCACGACGTCCAGGGTCGGAAAGGGGCAGCGTGCAGAGGCCCTCACAGCCCTTCCCGTCCGCCCCTCCTGACTCTAGATCGTGCGCCGGCTCTCGGGACCCCACAGCGCTGCCCCCTCTTTGGGGCGTGGCTCCCTGCCGTCTCCTCTCTGTCTGTGGGACCCGCGGTTGGTGTCCCAGGCGGGAGCTCCTGCTTCCTTGGTGGCACGGGATGTTTTCTGCATATCTGCGATGAGCGTGATGGCTACGTGCTTACACTCATCAGGATTCGCCGGTCTACAGTGTGCGCTTTGGTGGGTTCTAGCAGACGTGTGCAGCTGTCAGAGTGACGGTCCAGAACACTCAGTGTCCCCGGGTCCCACACCCCTGGCCACCACTGCCCTTCTCCCCAGCACGGTTGTTTTGTGCTTGCTGGGATTCGTGCCCACAGGAGCACAGACTCATGTGGGCTCTGCCCTGTCACGGCACGGGTGCTCTGGGGTCCGTCCCGGTTGTGTGTTCTGTACGCGGTTCCTTGTCCTGGCTGAGCTGGCGCCCCTTCCGCAGACAAGACCGTTTGCTTAGCTGCCTGCCGCTGGGCGCTCGGGTTGTCTCCCACAGCCATGCCGTGAGCCGTCCCGGACCGGTCTTCGTCTGTCCCGCAGAGGCGGGAGACCTTCTGGGGCGCACAGGTGGTGCACGCCTGAGCTGGGAGGACTGTGTTGGTCCGGAAGTGCCTGTCCCGTCCGCTCCGCCGGCAGCGCTCAGCCTCTCTTTTGGTGACGTCCTGCTCATTGGTCACTGTCTTCCAAGGACTGCCCTGTCGGCAGCTGGCCTTTGTACGTGGGACACTGAGGTCCTGCTCCTGCTGCTTTCCAGAACTTTCTGGGCTGGCGTATGTATGTCATGTGAGCTCCTGGGGGGCCAGGGTCAGGCAGGCAGTGATCCAGGGTGGGCACGAGCACCCGTCTGTCTCTGTCCTTCTCGAGCTGGCAGCTGTGCACGTGGCGGAGCCGGGAGGCGAGGAGAGGAGGTCTGACACCAGCCGTTTCCCTGCATGTGCTTTTCCATTCCCTGAAACTGCTCTTTGCACCCCTTTTTGGACGTGGATCCGTCACCAGTGGAAACTCTTGAGCCAACCAGAAGCCTGGTTGCCGGGCCCCTGAGCTTTGCCCAGACATCAGAGCTCCTCCGGTGTTTAGGAAATTGTGTTGCTTGTGCCAGGCGCGGCGACAGAGGGTGAGGTTAGCATGTAGTGACCTTCACTCAGCCAGAAGGCCGTCAGGAGCACGTCTGGTGCCAGAGCTGTGTCCGCCATCGGACTCTATCTGCAGGTTGTGTAAAGAGCTTCCTGGGAAGATGCAAGATGAGTCACAGCCACTCAAACAGTTCACAGGAGAAGTGAGGAAGGTCCTCGCCGCGCTCCGGGTGCTAGGACATGGCCACTCACAAATCGGGACACCCTGCTTTCCCGACGTGGGTCCCGGTGTGGCCGCGGGGCACGTGACCAGTAAGCCAGGTGCCAGGCTGCGTGTGCTAGTGGAGAGGAAGAGCAGTGGGGGCTGAGTGTGCTGGTGCGGGGAGGCGTCTCTCGGGGCTGGCGAGTGAGAACCCGACAGGTCAGGAGAAAGAGTCGAGGGACGGCAGGTGGGCCATAGCCCCGAGGTGGCCGCGAGCTCCTGCTCTCACAGTGTGGTCGGGGCTGGCGTGGCCCGGCAGTGCAGGGGGCACGGGCTCTGGAGGTGAGGGGATGAGCCTTAGGAAGAAAGTACGGTTGCCGAGTGGTCCGATGCAGGCACACGCGCACACACACGTGTACCCATCTACATGTGCACACAGCTACATGCACGCACACTCACACGACTCACACGCACTCGTATGCACACTCGGCTGCATACACTCACGTTCGTACACACTACACGCACCACTCATGCACTCTCGCACGCACACACACACAGCCCATGCGCAGGAACAGTCACAAGTGCACACACCTGTGCACGCATACGCAAACGTATACACACACTCGGCTTTGCAACGTGTGGTCCCTGGAGGAGGCCGTGTGCGGGCCAGACGGTCCAGATGCTTGGCTCAGGCAGGGAGAAGCAGTGGGCGTGGGGGTGGACTGGCGGCTGGACAGCTTTCTTGGTCCGCTCGCCTGGGGCTCTGCGGAAACACTTTTGCTTTGGTGCACCTGGCGTCTGCCCTGTGTGTCTTTAAGGGGTTTGTGTGGCTCTTCGTCGTCGTCAGTTTTCTGGACGCGAAAGGGCTATGAGAGTGTCTGCTCTGGTCACCTGGCTGGGCGAGGAGGGCCTGCTGAGATCACGCACGTGGGCCGCCGTCTGGAGAGTTCCGGCATGGGGGCGTTCCGCTGCTTTGCCGGGGCTCCGTCTGCGAGCCAGCACTGGGCCCGCTGATCTGGGGATAAAACAACCATCGTCCTGTCGCCGGCCTTCGGGCCCCTGGGGAGGTTTGGGCGTTCCAGCTTGACTGTTCGTGCCGGGAAGGTTCTCTCCGCGATGCCGGCGCCCAAACTGAAGAGCGCGTCTGCCTTATTTACTGAGAAGGCAGCAGGGCCCCAGGTCTGCGGCCGCGGGAGAGGATGTCCGAGGAGCCGCTCTCCGGGGCCGGCTCTTCTCAGAATCCTGCTCCCTCCTGCCGGCCTGGTCTGTGCTCTGGGGGATGCTGGGGAGGAGCCCGCACTGCTGACCTGCTCGCGGGCACCTCTCTGTGCCGTGGTGTCTGCCTCTGGCTGCTTTGAAGGCCTCTGTGGTCCTTAGAACCGAGGTCCAGGGCAGGACGTTTGTTTTCTTAAGTTCTCAGCTCTGCTCTCTGCCTGGAAGGTGCCACCTTCCCTACAGGCTCTCCGAGGACCAGGAGGGAGAGCCGCCTGTCCCAAAGGTCTGCTCAGCAGGCGCTTCCTTCTTGTGGAGCCCAGGTCGGCAGCAGCCCGTTCTGGATTTCTTCCTGAGAGCGCTCCCTCCAGGCACGAGGTGTGTGAGGAATGGCTGCAACACGCTGGCCAGGTCCTCGCCAGCCAGGCTCTCGGGCGCCGCCTCTGCTCACCCGGGTGCGGCACTCACTTGGGAGCAGAGAGCAGTGGGACAGCAGGGAGGCAGCTCTGGTGGCTCGAGACCCCCGGCCGGGGTGGCCTGAGCTGTCTGGGCCTAAGGAGGTACGTGGGGCACGGGCTCTGCACTAGGGGGTCAGGCCACCCGTGGAGGGGCTCGGCCGCCTTTGGAACCGCGCAGTGCTGGGCATGTCGAGGCGCTGCTGGCCAAGCACGCTGTCGAGCTCTGGGGACATCGCTCAGCCGGTCAGTGCCCGGAGGGCCTGGGGTGGGGGCTGCTGCCTCCCCGTCTTCAGGGTGAGACGGGGCTCTTGTCAGGGCCGCTGGACCAAGCTAAAGGTTCAGTTCTCCGCACAGTGACAGATGTCACCCGAGGTGACAGTGCAAGCATCGGTGGTCACCCAGGGCCTCTGGGCAGCTCCGTAGCAGCAGGGGGCAGCGCTGTTAGCTGAGCCCTGCACGTGCCTCCGCTCCGTCCAGAACAGCCCCTGTCCCCTGCCTCTCGTCCTGTCGCCGTGACCCGGCCGCCTGCCCGCCCAGCCCACACAAGTCAGTCCTCTGCCCACGGCTCTTCCACCCTCCAGGGGTTCCCATGTGCCTCAGGCACAGTCCAGGCCTCAGTCTCACTGCCCGGCTCTTCCGTGCTCTCCACACGGCGCTCCTGGGGGTCGGGCCTCTCCTCCGCACGCTCCTTTCCGGCATCTGCACGGGCTGTTCCTGCACAGATGCTTCTTTCCCTGGCCCTCCGGAGCCCTCCTCCGTCAGCCCTCACACACCCGGACCCCCCCACCCCGGGCATGCTGGCGTCGACGCGCGTGTGTTCAGAGCCCCACCGGGCGCGGGTGCTGCTTTGCTGAGTGAGTGTCGGGCCCGGATGCAGGGAGCCTGTGCACGTGGGCCGTGCCCCCCTGACACCTACCACCTGGAAGCCGTGCACGCTCCTCGGACAGGCTCCTTGAGGAGGTGGTCCCGCTTCCCGGGGAGCAGTACTCTGGCCTGACACTGCGTAGCAAGTGTGTGGGAGCCGGGGACCCCAGCACGCCTGGGGCCTCCCAGTCACACGCTGCTCGGCCTTCGGGCGCCCTCAGCCTGGCCACGTGTCCACTGCCTGTGGTAGGTGTTGGCTCGTGGAGAGCACGTCAGGAGTGTTCACACCTCAAGGCCAGATGTCCCCAGGACCTTACAGGTCATGTTGGGGCTGGGGGCTGAAGCCATTGGCCCCACACTGGCAAGTAGCACCCATGCCTTCCCGTCCAAGTCGCTGTGCAGTCTGAGGGGTGTGCGGACGGGCCCCTGGGAGGCCGCCGCTTGCTCCCAGACCCCCCCGGGGCTGGATGTCAGGCCCTCCTGCCTGTGGTGGTCACCCAAGGCTCCCGGCTGTGGCAGTCCAGCAAAGGACAGGCTTTCATGGTGGCCAGCAGGGCCTCAGCCAGGTGGCAAGCAGAATGCACATGCGTGTGTCTGTGTGCAGGGGGTGGATTGGGGTTCCCGGTGGCAGGCAGCAGAGCCCGGGTGGGGTGCGGGTCTCCTCCGGGATGACCGCGTCAGAAAGACCTATTTTTGTCCTCACTTCCTTATTTAACCACGGGCTCCTTGGCCCGCCTCTCTCCACACGCGCTGGGTTTGTGCCCCCGCCGCGCCAGCCGCACCCCACAGGCTCGGCAGAGCGCCCAGGAGGCAGCACGCGTCCCAGCTCCCCGAGCCGGCATGTCCCAGGAGCCAGGAGAGCCGCCACGCCCTGCGGGCCAGCCCAGCCCGGCCCGGCCCGGCACAGACTGGTGCTCTGGGCACACGCCCCCCCAGCACCCGCCCGCCCCCTGGTGTCCACCGCATCTGCAGACAGTCCCTGTTCTGTGGTGGCCACCCCGTGTGCCCCATCACAGAGGGAGCCGTGCGTGTGCACAGGCACCGGCTGGGGTCCGGCTGCCATGCCAGGGGACATCTGCGTGCCGCAGGCTCGGCGTGGCAGTGCACTTGGGGCACCTGGGCCCCATCGCCCCTGGTCCTGGTGAGACACTGGGGGCAGAGGCCACCTGCAGGAGCCAGAAGAGGAGCCGGGCTCCTGGGCGAGCACTCGGTGGAGGCAGGAGCAGCTGTGCTGGCAGGGCTGGGGCTGGGGCTGCGTCCAGGTCCCAGAGCCTGAGCTGGAGCAGGCGTCACAGGCCCTGACACCGCCTGGCGCTGGGCCCGCTGCTGTCTTTGGCTGGAGTCCGCTGACTTTGATGTCCCCTGAGGACCCTGGCCCGGGCAGGCGCCGTGGCCCACGGGTGCCCTGCCACCATCCGCTCTCTCCTGGGTCAGAGGGTGTTTTAGGGGATGTGGCCCCTTTCACACAGGTCTGTGGGTTTTGTGCTGTCACCCAGCCCTTGTGTGGGCGAGTGAGCGCCGGGGCAGCAGCGTGGGACAGAGAAGACAGACTGGAGGGCACAGGGCGGACGGTGGGAGACCGTCGGCCGCTGCGGTCCTGCGGTGAGCGAGGGGAGCATCCCCGCCGACGCGCTGTGGATGGCATCGAGGACCTGCTGGGGACGGATGTGGGGCGGGGGGGGCGGGGGGGGCGGGGGGGGCGGGGAGCGCGGAGCGTGCGTCTCTGGAGGACCCAGGAGCGGCCGCACTAGAGGCGCAAGGCTGGGTTTAAGGTGGCCGTTGGGACGGGTTGAGTGAGGACGTGTGATGGGCGTCGCCGGCGTCTGTCGTGTGTGATGCCCACAGGCTGCGCACGGGACGGGGCCGGTCCTGTACGTGTACACGTGTGTGCCCCACTGCATGGAGCCCTCTCCACAGTCCAGGAAGTGAACGTCCCCGTCACCCGCTTCCAGGTGACCCCGGCCAGCTCCTCTCCGTATGGATCAGTGACGTTTTCCGGCCACTCATGTAGCGAAATCCCCTCAGCGCGGGTCTGCGGTCGCACCCTGCTGTGTATGTCGGAGGTCGTTCCCGCGTGTCCTCCGGTGGGACTCTGCGCCCCGGGCAGGCCTCTGCAGGCCCATCTGTCCCCCGGCCGGGGGCCGTGAGGGCGGCTTCCCCACGTTGGCTGATGCGGACGAAGCTGCGGAACGTGTGTGTGTGCAGGGGTGCGCAGACACGCTTTCTCCTCAGCGCAGCGCCTGGGCTGGACGACACGTGTGTGTTTACATGTGTCGGTCGTGCCGTGCGGCAGTGCGCCCGCCAGTACCGGTGCCGGCTGCAAGCGAGAGCCCTGGAGTCCGCCCCTTGTCAGCCCGGGCACGCGGGCTCTGCCGTCGCCCTCGTAAGGGAGCGAGGCCGTTGGTTCGTGAGGTCTCATGTCGCCTTTCCTCGGGGCCTAGCAGCCACCAGCGCCTTTTTTGTGCGGACTGCTCTGCGGTGAGGAGGGTCTGCTCGGGCCGTTTGCCTGTTTTCTATGGGATTCGGTCTCGTTCAGTCATGGGGGCATCACACCTTCCGGATGCAAGTCCCTTGTCGGACACGCTGTCGGAGGGTGTCCCACGAGCATCAGCCGGCCGGGCGGTGCGGGCTCACGGGGTGGGGGCTGCCTCTCGCTTCAGCTCCCCCTGGTTCCATCTGGGGAAGCCCCGTGTGCCGTGTCTTCGGGTCCCTTCATCCGTGCTCCTGCTGCCTTCGCTGGGCTGTCGCCCCACCCCAAGCGCTTTTCGTCACAAAGCGCTGTAGATTGTGCGTCTGGAAGGTCAATGTGGGTCTGAAAGCAAGTCTTCCCTGTGTCTCCCTGACGTGCTCAGTGTCCCCTGCGGGGTCTGGAGCGGGTGGGGGCACCGCTGCGCTGACCTGCTCCTGTTGTCCGGCCGCGCTGGGGTCCTTTTCGGTTGGTCGCTTCACTCTGGCTCGCACTCTCCTCCCGTGAAGGCGCGGTTCCGGCTGGACGCGGCGGCGTGTCAGCTCTGCCTTCACTGGTGCTGCGTGGTTTTGGACGCTTGTAGCTGCTCTCGGGCGTGTTCCGTGCACTGGCTGTGGAAGTGGCTGCTCCTCTTGGGTTCTCGTCTGTGTGGTTGGTCCCCGGGGCTGCGGCGTGGCTCCGCGTGGAGCTGGTTCTTCTCGCTACAGTGCAGACCTTCTCGAGCATCACACGGGGCGCCTTGGTTCTCGGTTTTCCACTCTGGCTAGTGGCAGAGGGGTTCTTCCCGCACCACATGCGCCTCGAGGCCTGTGCCTCTACCCCTTCCAGGTGGTTCGTCCCCCACGCGCATCCCGGCCAGTGCTTGGCCAAGGACCCCCTGAGGCCCACAGCACACCCGTGCAGCTCTCTTCTTAGGGTGCCCTGCGCCTCCGCCTCTGGCCTCCCCGGCTTCCTGGCGGAGACTGGTCGGTTCAGGGCCCCGCTGGGCTTCTCCCCGTGGTGCGGACTGACCTTGTGTGCTCCTGCCCAGGCTCGCTGTGCTTTGCTGTCTGGCGTCTCGGGTCCTGAAAGCTGTCCCAGGTGTTATTCAATGTCTTGTTTTCAGCAGGAGGTAAAATTCGGTCCCTGTTACTGCACCTTGACCAGGGTGAAAGCTCCGACTGGAAGTTCTGTTTTGAACTTCTTCTGTACACGCTTCTCTGACACTTCGCAAAGCCAAGCGAGGTTTGAAATTGCTCTGATTTCCCCCGGCTCGCTTTCTGTGGTGTGTGATCGCGGTGGCCCGTTTGTTGGCAGAGAAGGGCAGCCCTAACGTAGGGCAAGCCCTGCTTCTGCTCGCTCCTTCGGTGTGACGTGTGTAGGGGTGGGGTGCACGCTGCCTGCTCCCGCGGCCCCACGGAGCTTCCATCCACACGCCCCCGGCCAGCCGCTGACACAGTACCAGGCCTGGCGGGACGGTGGGGCTCCAGCCTGCCACAGTGCAGGGCCAGCGGCAGAGCACTCGTGAGGAGAAGACCCGCGACACACCAGGTGAGAGGGACAGCTCCCGAGGACGCCTGTCTCCCTCGTGCCTCCTCTGGAGGAGTGGAAGTCCTTCCCCAGGCCAAGCAGAGGCGGGCCTGGGTGTGAGGAGACGGGACACGGTCTCAGCAGCAGAGCACTCCCCGCCACCCGGTAGTTCTGGAGAAGTCCCGACACGTCCTCGTTCGTAGACTTCGCTCTGAAGGTACACGTGTGCCCCGCCAAGCCCTCCTTTCGTGTGTTGTAAAAGCCCGTGGTGCCTGGAGGAGCCCGGGGGCACCCTCACCCTGGGGCGCGCCTGTGTGTCCCAGGTCCCCTCGGAAGGCCCGCGTGCAGAGCCAGAGCCCTTGCTGTCCGGAGGAGGACACGCTTGCCGTCACTGGGGACGAGAGCGTGGCGCTCCGGACCTGGCTGAGCCCTGCCTCGGTTGGGTAGCCGGGGTGTCCTGGGGGCCTGACTCTGCTGCGCCCAGGTCACACTCACACGGGCTCTGCGACACCGCGTGTGGCACCATACGTGTCGTCATGCCTTTGCCGCGTTAGCCGCTCCAGGGCGGCCCTGTGCCCTGAGCAAGGGCGCTGCCCAGGACGCCGCAAGCCCACGTGTCCGAGGCGGGCCTGGGTCGGCGCTGCCGGCAGAATTCGCGTCCAGACACGGGCTGTGTGGTTAAGGGCGAGGTTTCAGTGGACCCAGGGGCCCTGGGCTCGCTCTCTGCGTGCACACCCAGTGTGACCCTAATCTGCCTGTCCTCCCCCCCATCATCGGAGCTACTCGGAAGCCGACTCTGGGTGCCCTGACAGGATAGGGCCGCTTCTCCCTGAGCAGAGCGCGGCTCGCAGGTCGAAGCAGGCCTTGCCACGACATCATACAGCCGGGCAGCATCCGTGTTTCTCTAGCTCCTTCCGACGCCTTTCACTGCTTGGATGCAAGGAGGTCCACGTGTTGTAGTTCGCTGACGGGCTTTATAATTCTCTTTTGTAGCTTTGTATTTTGAAATGATCATAAACTCACAAGAAAGTGCCCCAGAGAAGCCGGCGTCCCATTCGGCCAGCCCTTGAGTGGTGACACTGTGGGCAGCTGCGTTGTCAGAGGGTGGCGTTGGCACAGCACTGTTCCCTCAGTTGCAGACTTGACTCAGCGAGTCCCTCAGTCCGCACGTCCTGCCCTTCTCTTCTCCCGCTGTGGCCCCCCTGAGGAGAGCCGGCAGCTTCTGTGCTGTTCCCGCCATGCCGGCGACACAGTGCAGCACGTTCCCCCGTGTGTCCTGTCCGTCGTCGGCTGTCCCGGGACACTAGCTGGACGGAGTTCTAATCCGGGGAGCAAGACTCCTCGCGGGGGGCGGCGTCTCTCCAGCGGGAGGCTTGTGCTCTCAGGCGGTCTGTGACCTGCTTGGGGACTCTTGACCACTGCCCAGAATCGCTCCTTTGTTAGGCGTTACAAAGGCCACACGGCAGCCTCCTGTCCCCGGTGGTCGACGGAGTAGTCGCGGAAGGAAAACCTGCCCCTTTCCAACTAGCCAGGCCTCTGGAGGAGCAGGACACGTGCTGCCTCTGTCCTTTCATTGGCCGGCCTTCAGAATTCCGATGCGGACTTGCTTCTGCGCCACCTTGGCGTCCAGGGGTGAACATGAAGTGTTTGTGTGGGAAGTAGCGTGCATCGGGACTCCCCACCGCTGTGTTTCAAGCCATGGGGTTGTTGTCCTTCCCGAGGTCATCAATCGCCCCGCCCTTGGCCAGGCAATGTCTCCAAGCTAGCTCGGAGTCGGTGATGCTGACCTTCCCGGCCACACACAGAGAGCAGGGTGCACCCCTGGAACCCAAACTCCAGAGCCCGCCTGGCTAGTGCAGGGGCCGCGACGTGTGGAGGCCGCAGCCTGCACGTCAGGCGTGCTCTCCACTTCTGAGCTGGCCGTGTTTCCTTGGCCTTCTCAGTGGACAGACGCAGAAAAGGTGTGAGTGTGGAGAAGCCAGGAGATCTTCCGGGGGTTTCAGGACCTCCCCTTCGTCTGCATCTCCACGCCGTAGAGCTTGTTCTCGGCCGTACCCACCCCCATGCCCATCCCACACCAACTGTACCCACAAGAGAAGCACAGGGAACGGGAGCCCCGCGTGTGGGAGGGCGTGCAGGCTGGACCCTGCACCCCGCACGGTCAGCGGAATGGAAGCCGGGCAGCTGCTGTGGAAGACGTCGTGGCGGTTCCTGCAGAAATTGAGAATGGAATGACCGTGTGATCGGGCCGTTCCTCTTCTAGTTATGCACCCAGAGAACCGAAAGCAGGGATGCGTGTGGACGCTTGCACGCCCGCGTTCACAGCCGCTGACCCACGGGAGCAGCCCCCACGTCCATCGACGGACACGTGGGTACACGTGGTCCATCCACAACACCAGCCTGTCCCTCGGAGGGACACACAGACACCTGCCACAGCGGATGGACTTGGGGGACGTGGTGAGGAGTGAAATAGGCCAGACACAGAGGGACAAATACTGCAGGATCCCACCCAGATGGGGTCCCTGGAGTCTCCGGATTCGCAGGGACAGAGAGTGGACGGTGGTGCCAGGGGCCAGGGGAGGCATGGGGGTCGGTGTCTCAGGGGGACAGAGAGTAGATGATGGGGCCTGGGGAAGGGCTGGGGGGTGGTATTTCATGAGGACAAAGTTTCTGTTTGGGAAGATGGAAAGTTCTGGAGACCCTTGGTAAGGATGGCTTCACAACATGCTTAATGCATCTGATCTGGTGAAGATGGTACATTTATGTGCATTTTTGGTATGATAAAAAAGAAGACTGTTTAGAAATGTTGATCTTTTAAATACAAAACGGATGAAAGACGTAAACGTGGACAGGAAACCGTCACAATCCTAGCAGGACCGCCCCAGCACTCTCCCTCCGTGACCTCTTGGTCGCGAGCCGCTTCTTGCTGGACGAGTCCCCGGAGGCCAGGGAAACAGAAGCAAAAATGAACTACCGGGACGTCAGGATGCAGAGCTTCTGCGCAGCAGAGGAGAGTGGCCAGGACCACAGGGGTCTACCGAGCAGGAGACGTGTCTGCAAGTGACGCACCCGGTAAAGGGTCCGTGTCCACAACCTGTAAAGAACTCCCCAAACTCAGCCCTCAAACAGCAGACAATGCAGTTAAGAAATGGGCAGGAGACACCAACACTTTCCCAAGAAGACCCCTGACGGCCCACAGAGACGGAAAAGACGCTCAACCTCACTCAGCGTCGGAAAACGCATCGAAACCGCGGCGAGACGCCACGTGGCGCCTGTCAGAACGGCCGGAGCGAGTCGGGAAACGCCAGGTGTCGGCGAGGACGCGGACAAAGGGGAGCCTCGTCCCTGCGGGCGGGACGCGGGCTGGGGCAGCCCCACGGGGACGCGGTGGGCAGGGGCCTCGGGGAGGGGACATGGAGCTGCCGCCGCCCCAGCGGTCGCGGGCTGGGGACTCCCCCGAAGGATACAGAGAGAAGCCGTGAGGGGCCCCGCGCGCCCCAGCGTTCCCAGCAGCGCTGTCGACAGCAGCCGGGCGAGGGAGACGGTCCACGTCCGTCTCCGCGGACGAGTGGGTACAGATGGGGTATGTCCGTATGTGCGGGGCATCCCTCGGCCGTCAGAAAGCACGACCGCTCGCCGTTCGCGGTGACGTGCGTGGAGCCCGAGAGGCTTTTTAAATAAAGATTTTACTTGTTGATTGATCGATCGATCGATCGGTCTGAGACAGGAGGCGCACGGCCGTGAGCGGGGGCAGGAGCTTAGGGCACGGGAGAGGGACAGGAGGCGGCCGAGCGTGGGAGACTCTCCGTGAGGCGGATGGAGGCGGCGGGGGCCGGGCTGGCTGCGGTGGGCGTCCAGGAGGGCACCGGCTGCGCCGAGCACTGGCTGTTGTCGGTGCGGAATCCCCGAATTGCGCGCCGGAACCCGGCACTGCGCTGTATGCCTGCAAACGAGAATTTAAATAAAAATTAGGAAGAAAAGATAAATTGTAATTTCTAAGTGTTGATATTTTTCTGCAGGTAGCTTCGTGTAGCCCCCAGTCCCACTGTCTTCACGGGAGACGTGTTAACTTAGGCCAGAGCGTCTTCCCGTTCCCCTTCCTCGTACACCGGACTCGGGAGTGCTGCTGTGGTGTCGTCGGCTCTGTGGACGTCCTCAGCGCCGTTGGCTGTGGCAGAACCGCCTGGAGAGCTTGTTCACCCACGTGCCGGCTTCAGTGCAGAGTGCGCAGGCTGGTGGGGCTGGGGGTCCTGAGAGCTGGCATTTCAGGCAGCTTCCAGATGCTGCTGCTAGTCTGGGGGCGCTTGGGAAGCCTCCATGGGCCTGAGCTCCTTGTGTACACCACAGCAGGCCTGTTCACCCCCACACGGTCAGCAGGTGCGGCCGGGCGATGGTCGGGGAGGGCGGGGGGCTGCCTGGCCTCAGCCCGTGTCTCCAGATAGTACCCAGTGTTCCCTAGGACAGTATCGCTCCCAGCTGAGAACTTCCACTTGAAAGACACTTTGGGTGGGTCTGGGGTCTTCGGCTCACCTTTTCTCTCCTTTTCTCTTTGAGCAAACTTGGCCGACCTCGCTCAGGCCACCAGCCAGCACAGGACATCATGGATGGGCTGCGTAGACAGCACCCTTAGTCTCATGGGGTCCTGGCTGCTTTAGGTGTTGGGGGTCTGGGGGCGGAGATCAGTTTCTCTCCTTCAAGGTCACCCATCCCATTGTGGGGCCCACCCCATGGCCTCACTGCCCCTCATCACCTCCCAGAGGCTCCGAGTCCAGACACCAGCCCCAGCAGGTAGGAACGGTTGGCCACACGCATTCCGTCTGTAACAGTGGCTCCTCATGGAAAGTGTTGTTCGGAGTCTGATGAAAATACAGCTTCCCCCGCAGCTAGCCGTCTTGTGCAGGGAGTTGTCCGTGTCCCAAGTGCACTGGTGGACGGTGAGTCCCCCGTGGGCAGCTGTGCCTTCGTGTGTGCCCGTTCCCTGTGCCGTGTCGTTGTCTTCAGGTCACCTGTGGCTTTCGCTAAAATGCCTGATCTTCCCTTCTTAAAAAACTTCGTCTTTTCAAATTGGCAGATAGTTTCCAGACAGATGTCAAGTGTGCCGTTAGCTGAGTCTTGAGAGATGCGAGCACCCTGTGCTTCAACCCCCAGCCCGGAACATTCTGTCCTCCCGGTGTCCCTGCCGCCCCCCTCCTGAGAGGGATTGACTTCGGTGAAGGTCAGCTGCACCTTTTGTAGAGCTTCGTATGAATGGAGCCGTCTTCTTGCTGGCACTTCCCTCACCTGGTGTCTGAGGTTGAGCGCGGGGTGCGTCTCACTGGATACGTCCGGCGTCTGGGGGCAGAGCCGTGTCTGTGGGATGAACAGCCCGGAATCCGTCGGCTCCTCCGGCGGTGGACTCCGCGCTTGTTCACAGCATCTGGCTGCCGTGGTGGCGCCGCCGTGAGCGTCCTGGGGCGCCCTCGTGAGCACACTTCGTTGCCGTTGGCTGAGTGCTCGGGCTCAGGCCCGCCGGTCCGGAGCGGATGGCAGGTTCCGCTCTAGGGCCAGCTGCCAGCGGTGCTCTTGGGCGGCTGTGCCGGGTCCTGCTCCTGGCCGCAGCTTGGCAGCATGCGGCTGCCCTGCCTTCTCACCCGCGCTCGGGGCTGGGTGTGTCTGATGTCAGCCAGTCTTGTCGGGGGTGGATCACCTGTGCTTCGCCGCTGACCCGCAGTTCCTCATGTTTGTCTGCTAGTCTGGTAGCTTCTGTGGTGACGTGTGCCGGGCTTTGCCCCTTGGGGCTTGTGCGCACAACCCCGAGATCAAGAACCTGAGCTGAGATCAAGAGTCAGACGCGTAACCCACAGAGCCACCAGGCGCCCCTTAACTTGTGACGTCGTTGTTGCTGTTGGTGGTTGCCCTTTTCCCGTTGAGAAGGTTCCCTTCTAGTCCGTCCTGCTGGGAGCGTAAGCGCACGTTTTGCCATGTCCTGTCGAGTCAGCTCTTCCTCCTTTAGTCTGGAAATGTGGTGGGTTCTATTCCCTGGTCCTCACGTGCCAGCTGAGCTCAGACTCCAGACACGGAGCTTTCCTGGTTATGATGCTCCTTGATACGTCGCTGCATTGGTTCTGCCAGTGTTTTTTTTTTCTGTTTTCATTTATTTATTTGACAGATCACAAGTAGGCAGAGAGGCAGGTGGGGCGGGGGGAAGCAGGCTCCTGCTGAGCAGAGAGCCCAATGCGGGGCTCGATCCCAGGACCCTGGGACCATGACCTGAGCCGAAGGCAGCGGCTGAGTGCTCGGGCTCAGGCACTGAGCCCCCCAGGCGCCTGCTAGTATTTTCTGAGGGAGTTTTACCCGTGTTCCTGCGGGACAGTCTGTAACTGATCTCACCTCGTGCTGTTCTTCCTCAGCCGCTCTGACCGGCTGCGCGCTGTTTCCTCGTCTGTCTCCTGACAACGTGTGCATAAGAATGGTTCTCTCCCTGTCTTTGTCCAGGTGGTGGGGGGGGAGAGGCAGAGGGAGACCCTCAAGCAGACTCCCCACTGAGTGCAGAGCCCGACACGGGACTCGATCCCACGACCCCGAGGTCGGGACCTGAGCCGAAACCAAGAGTCCGCGGGCGGACGGAGCCGCCCAGGCACCCCCAGTACTACTCCTCTGTGTATTTGGTAGAATTCACTCACAAAGCCGCCTGCTTCTGGCATTTCCTTGTAGAAAGGTTTTTTTTTTTTTTTTTTTTTTTTAATTCCCCCGAGGGGGTGTAGAAAGGTTTTTAATGATAAATTCAGCCTTCCTATTTGTTCTTTTGTCCATTTGGGGAAATTATGTTTGTACAAGAGTTTGTGTGTGTCATTTCCGCCCACACTCGGTGGTCCCCGCCCGCGGGCCCCTGGATCGTCGCGTGGCCTAAAGGCCTTGCCGCGTGCCGCGTCGCTCTTGCGTCGGGTCTGTTGCTCAGGCTCTCGTTTCTCCCGGTTATGGTAACGTTCGTTGCTGCTTTGTGTACCTGTGCGCGTGCGTGGGTGCGCACGCGTGTCAGATGGGTGGTGGCAAGTGTGGCCGGAGCTCCAGCTGTTCACCCTTCCTTGCAGAGTGCCGTGCCGCTCTGGCCTGCGGCTGCTCTGCGGCTGGCTCAGCAGGGCCCTTGGAGGCTGGGTGAGGCCTAGCGAGGGCAGCTCTGGGGAGACCTTCCTCCGGGCTGCCGCAGCCCTGCTCCTCACGCGGCTTCCAGGGCAGCGGGCGGGCGCCTCTGTGGATGCCCTCCGTGTCTGCTCTGGGGGCAGCAGGGCCTGCCGTTGCCTGTAGCTGCTCTTTGCCAGGCCCTGTGGAGGGGCCCTGCGTGCCCTCGTCGGAGTGGTTGGTCAGAGGCTTAACTGGCTCCGTCCTTCTTTTTGGAGGCCCTTCTCCGGGCCAGCGGGCCAGTAGCCCAGCTGTCCGGTACGCGGCCCTGCATGTCCCAGCAGCCCCAGCTCTGACCCTGGCCTCTGTCCAAGGCCGCGGGGCCTGCATGGGCTCCGCCTTCCCGCATCCCAGCCTCCGGCACACGGTGGCTCTCTGCTCACCCTCGGGTCGCCTGCTCTCAGGCACCGTCCCGAGCCACCAGCGTGCTGTCCAGCATCTGACGCCCACTGCTTTGTGATTCACCCAGTTTGTAGCTGCTGGTGATGGAGGGGTCCTCCCGGGACCCGCCGCCCTGCCATCACGCACCCGAATGTCTCCTCATTCCTTTTTGATCCAAAAAACTCCTTCTTTCTCTCTTGTGTTCCTTGCCACGTTGGCTTTGTGTCCCTTCCGACTGCGCCTGCATTTCAGGGGCTCATTTCTGGTTCCGCCTGCGAGCTCTTCGCCCCTCTCTTCCGATCTTAAGTTACTTGACTGCTGAGACGGCCTCACTTGTGCGCGTCTTTCCGGGCTGTTTCGACGGTTGGGGGCTGCTCATCCTGTCTTGTCTTCTGTGTCGTTGGACTCAGCCACAGAGCCCTTCCCACGTGCTGCTCAGTGAAGCCTGCGCTTTCCCGCGCCACTCGTCAGGGTGCCGGGCCCGTTGGCCTTCCTGCCTGACCGTGTGGCGCTCCCTCTGCCGTGACTGGTTTTGGCGAAGTGATTCAGACCCTGTGTCTCCTCAGAGGTGTCTCTGTTGGAGGGGGAGGCCCTAGACAGGCCAGGGGACGGCGGCAGGAGTGACCCGCAGGTAATGGGTCTGTCGGGGGCGTCAGGATGAGCGTGTGCACACTGTGCTGCGGCGGCAGGTGAGCACACACGCGTCTCCCTGCTGTCTGGGGACCAGGGAGGGGACCGCCCGGCAGCCGGCTGTCAGCTTCTCATCTTCTGCAGTAGAAGGGGCCAGGGCTCCCTGGAGAACTGGCTGGTTCTGATCGCAGGGCGGGCCGTGGAACACGGTGAGCCCGCACGACCTGCTGCTGCTCCGCTGCGGCCCTGCAGGCTGGTCCTCCCCTCCCGGGGGACTCCGTCTCGCCAGGGCAGGTGTGGCCCTCCCATTAGTGGGTCTGCCCCGGGCCGGCAGCGAGTGAAGGGGGTGCCTGAGGTCATGCAGACTCCCAGGCTGGCCCTGGGGACAGTGTGCTGCCGGGACAGAAGGAGCCTCTCTTGTCCTGCCTCCCCGGTGACTGGAGCGCTGTTGCTGGTGTCTTCGGCTGTGCCGGGCAGAGGCTGCCTTTTGCTGTGACACGTTGATCTGTCCTTTCCGTGGCTTTGGGGGCCCTTGCAGAGTTGGGTTGAACTTGGACAGATGAGAAGGTCAGCAGGGCCCTTTGTGGGACGTGGCCTTTTGGGGTGGGGGGAGGGCAGAGCCAAGCTGGGCGTACGGGCGCAGGAGCCCTGCGGACTTCGGCCGTGCTCTGTGCTGGGTGCGGCTTCTCAGAGGAGCCCGTGGGGCCGGGCCATCACTGTATGTGGTCAGATCTGAAGCCAGGGCCTGTGGTCAGAACTGAAGCCAGGGCCTGTGGTCAGAACTGAAGCCAGGGCCTGTGGTCAGATCTGAAGCCAGGGCCTGTGGTCAGATCTGAAGCCAGGGCTGAGCGGAGCGCCGTCCTCTTCCAGACGCGGGCCCTCCTGTGCCCTGCGGTCTCCCGGGTCGAGAACTGCTGCAAAGAAGGCCTTGGGCACTCGGCTTCTGGCAGCCCCACAGGACGGCGCTCTGGGCATTCTGTGGAGACCTGCCCTCCAGAAGTAGCCTCTGCCCAGTGCCCACTCACTGCCCCTCGGGACACCCCGGGAGCCGGCCAGCCTTGTCTTTCCAGGGCCTGTGAGTGTCGGTGGGCCGCGGGGACCGGGCCTGTGCTCTGCAGGCGTGTGGCCAGCCTGTCTGTCTGCAGCCCGGCGTCCCGGCCCCGCCGCTGTCTTGTCTCAGCTCGGCTGGGGTCAGGCGAGGGGTGTATGTCGGCCGCACGAGCTCCTGGGGCAGAGCTGCTGCCTGCCCTGTCAGAAGGGCCATGTGGTGCCACCCTGGGCCTCGCCGATGGGTCCTTCCCAGCCATCTCCTGGGCAGTGGCCTTCATCCCACATGGTGCCCGCAAGGCGCCACTTAGAAAAGGCCATTGAGACACTCCCTCATTTAAGTGGACTTGGCCAGCCCTCGCCTGTAGAAGGAGCAGCTGCTTGCCCCCCCGCCCCCCCCGCCGTGTCCTCATTGGCTGGTGTCCTGGAGGGGAGGAGGAGGGAGGAGCGGGAGGAGGGACGCTGTCGGGCTGTGCGCCGCCCTGGCTCCCACTTGCCGTGCCGGTCCCTGCGCTGCCCCAGCATGCTTGCAGATCCCAGCAGTCTCCCCACAGACCGAGCTCTGCTCAGCCAGCCCCCCAAAGCCGGACTCAGCTGCAAAATGGTGCTTCAGGCTGTTGGCAAAGTGCTCAGGTGAACGGGGCGGGGGCGGCGGGGGCGGTCGGGGGTCCCTAGTCCCGGCCCGGGCTCAGCCTGGGGAACAGTGGCTGTAATTGCGGGCGGCGTGTAGCCGCGGGGCGGGGCGGGGGAGCCCTGGGATTTGGACGGGAACTTTGTTTGGAGCCACGTTTTCCCTGAGTGCCGGCATGTCCCGTTGCTCCTGTCCTGTCGCTCGTGGCGGAGCTTGTGCTCCCGGAGGGGGTGCGGCCCTGCAGGCTCTGGGGGAGGACGAGGGGCCCGCCGGTGAGCCGGCTCCCTCCTTGTGGTTAACCATGTCTGTGACCACGGCAGTCCTGCCTTGCCCGCTCCCAGGCCTGCCAGACCAGCGTGGTGTCTGTCTGGTTGTCCCCAGATGGGATGACCGGAAACTGTCCCTGAGTAGCCTTGTCCAGAGACCTGACCATGGGACACAGCTGTCCGCTCTAGGGGCCGTTTCTGACAGCTTTTTAAATTGTTTTTTCTGACCTGTGGAGGGGTCTGGAGACACTCTCCAGTGCTGGTTCTGCGTCTGGGTGGAAGCTGCTTCGGGCGCTGGCAGAGCGAGCGTGGCCTGCTGGTGGGAGTGTGTGGGGGTGGCGGGCAGCAGCAGGCCGGCCTGACCCTCAAAGGGGGCGGTCCTGTGCTGTGCCGGGGGGCTCGGAGGGGCTGCAGGACACCCGTGCTGACAGGAGCCCGTGCCGGGATGGGTCACGGTGTAGACTCAGACCCAGCTTCCTGCGGTACGAACCTCTTAGGTTGGCCTGAGAACAGCGGGTCATCATTTTTAAAATGGAAAGTGAATGTCTCTTGCTTTTCCAGTTCTGTCTTTAATTGTAACGAAGCTGAGCAGGCCTCTGGGTGACTGTCTGAGTGGGGAAGCCAAGCCCAGCTGGTGGTCAGCATAGGGTGACCGAGGCAGTCTAGAGCCTCCGACTGACTGTGGGCACCTCTGGTTTTCACTCTTCTCTTCCCCGGGATCCATCCCCACAGCCGGTCACCTGCGTGCCACATGGGAGGACTCACAGTGACTTCCTAGTAGAAACCAGAGACCCCACCTGTTAGCCCTGAGCTGTCCTTCCGTAATGTTAGCTTGTGAGCTTTGGAACCGTGGGTGCCGGTGTGGGTGCGTGTCCTGTGCGCATGTGCACGGTGGGAGAGAGCGAATGCTGAAGCAGGCTCTGCAGAGGACAGAGGCAAGACTGAGCTGGCCGGGCGTCGGCGCGTCGCTGCAGGGGACGAGCCAGGCCACTCTCACCAGGGTGCCGAGAGGACTTCTCAGGGCGGGTGACGCTCCAGCCTGGTGCCAGAGGAAGAGTGGTCCTTCACCGATGGAGAAGTGAAAGTCTGAGGCTGGTGGCCACGCTGTGGCCCTGGCCGGGGGTCAGACGGGGCGCGCAGCACCCGATGGTGTGCACGTTGTGTCCACGGTGTCTGTGTACCTTTCTCAGTCTGCCTTGCCGTCCTCCGTCTCGACGGGTCTCGTTGTGTAGGGACACAAGGGCTTATGAAAGCTTGGCTGTTTGGGGGTGCTGACCGCCAGGCAGTTAACCCAAGATGAGAAATGACCTGCGCGCCCCTCTCCACAGCATCCGCTGGCCGTGGCCTGTGGGGATTTGATGGGGGTCCCATGGGGGGTGTCTTCCCAGCTTTTGGTTTCCGAGGCTGTGCAGCGGGAGGGAGTAGAGTGACACCAGGGCACTAGAGTGGCAAGGACGCGACACAGGCGGGCACCTCCACGTGTCCGAAGTGGTTTTCAGGCCCACTGCGTCGGAAACCTGGGGGTCGGGAGTGGTGCCAAGCCCTGGTGTTTTCACTCGGCCCGGGGCTGAGGGTGATGTCTGGTCCTGGTGGGGGCCCCGGGTGTGCCCTGACCGTCTGGGTGACAGGGCTGTCTAACGTCCCTACAGAGCCTGGACTTTGGGCCCGGCGGCCCCATGGGGAGCAGATGGGCCTGTGCACAGGACCCGGGGGAGCTCCTGCCCCACCCAACCTGCCACCCCAGACGGCCGCGCCGGTCGGGACCGGGCCTAGGCGCTCCCTCCTGTGTTAGCCTGATGTGGGGAGCGGCGGGCTGCGCCCAGGACCGTGGAGACCCTGCTCGTGCTCAGTCCTCAGACGCCCGCCCCGGGGGCCCCTCCTTTCCCAGGCTGCCGCCAGCACGGGCTCTGTTGCCCTGGAGCACTGTCTCTGGGGCCTTTGCGCACCATGCGTCCACCGTTCCTGCGTCCGCGCGCCCCTCCTCATCCTGCTCCCCCACCCCCGGGTCTCTGGTCTCCATCCAGTGAGGCCACCTCCAGACCGGCAGCGGCAGCGGCTGCGCGTCTCACCATCCACCTCCTCCCACGCGGCGTCTCGTGCTTCCCTTGACCTCCCACGCCTGCCCTGCCTCCTTTACAGCCAGACCCCGCTGTCCTGGGATGCCGGCGTCCCGGGGCACCGCAGGGGCAGCGGCGGGGCGGAGGGGGGTTCTCCGGGTTCAGTGTGGCCCACCCCCCGCTGGGCGCAGTTGGCCCTGCTCTGTGCCTGGGGACCACCAGCCCCTTGCCCCACCGTGGCCGAGACCTTGAGGAGGCATCCCATGTTCCAGACCTGGCAGTTACCGATTGCTCCTGGAGGGTGGGTCCAGGGCACCCCACATCTGCCGGTGGGGGCCGGCTCTCGGTGGGGAGCGTCAGCACGGGGCCCTCGAGTGTTCCCGGCGCTCCTGGCAGGTGCTTCTCTCCTGGTGTGTCTGCATCCCTAGGGGAGACCCCTGCTGTGGCTGTCGGGCGGCGTCACTCCTGCGCCCTTGTGTCCCCTTGCTCACATGGTGGGGTCTGTGGTGGTGCCGGCTCACAGCCCGAGGGGCCTTCCCGGTGGGACCGGTGGTATGTGTCAGGCCAAGCACGTGTGGGCCGTGGGGACTGCTGCGGAGGTGGTAAAGGTGTCGGGAGCAGGGGAGGGTGAGGTGAGGACACAGTAGAAAGATGTTCTCCGTGGAGCCTGGGCCCCTCCCAGATGGCTGGTCTGGCCTCGGAGCCCACCCGTTCGACCAGGAGCGGCGTGCAGGGTTCTGTTGGGAGGTCTCTATGTGTGCCTGTGGCTATGTTCTCCCCGCCACCCCCCCCCCAGGGTGCCAGCAGGTCCTGTGGCAGGCCACAGCCTTGTGTCCACCATCCGGTCCCTTCACTGCCACCCTGGGGGTCCCAGTGAGCAGTATAGGGGGAGAGCCAGAGAGGAGGAGCCCGGCCGTGCGGCCCCCAGACAGCCGTCTGGGCTGTGGCTGGACAGAGCCTGCTCCAGAGCTCAGTGCCAGTGGGGTGGGGTGCATGGGATCTTGTGTTCTCCCCCCATGTGGCGGTAGGGACAGGCATCACATGGCCTGTTGCTGCCGAGGGCAGAGGAACGGGGCTGGGCCAGGGCCACTTCCGGCACTCAGAAGGGCCAAATGGTTTGCCGCGGCCGGGACAGAACTTGGGGTGGGAGGGCCCCGTGTGGCAGGGTTTGCAAGACCGTTCCCACCCGGGGGCCCGGGCCTGTACCTTTGCGTCCGTGCCCATCGTCACTGCCTGCCTGTGGGACTGAAGGAAAGAAGACCCCGTGACCAGGCTGTGCGGAAATCTGCACTGGCTGGCCTGGGAGAGGGGCCCGTTCCAGATTGCACAGAGGTCCAGGGCTCCCAGGCCCTCCCTGGATGATGGGGACAGGGGAGCTTGGGGGAAGCAGCTTGGAAAAGTCCAGCTTGGCGGGCCTGGTGTGCACCTGCCTTTTTGCCCCGCTTCTTGCAGAACAGGTGTGGACAGCAGCAGGGGAGAAGGGTGGGGAGGCGGAGGCCTTCTGATCACAGATGTCGCAGCCCACGCCCTTCCAGGGCTCCTAGTCTCCCCTGGAAATGGACTTGCCAGCACAAGGGTGCCACACCCTTCCTGAGGCAGAGTCCCCAAGTGGGCCCCAGTGTGGCCTCAGTGGCAACTTGTCCTGTGCCGGTTCCCGCTGCTGCTCCGGCACCAGCTGCCCATAGGCTGGTTCTGCTGCATGGTCCTCACGTCACTTGCTGACGCGGCTCCTGGACAGCAGGACGAAGAGGAGGTCAGGCAGCCGTCTTCAGCCCGGGCCCCTCATGCCGCATCCCCACACGTGTGATAGTAGAGTCCTCTCGACCCAAAAGTCGAGGCCTAGCATGTGTGGCGAGCTCAGGGCTGGTCCTAGCCAGGTGTGAGTCGAGGGGAGGCACAGGCAGGGGTGCGCCTAGAGCACAGGTGGGGAGGCGGGGGTCAGATGGGGCCTAGACGCAGCGGGGGGTGAGCAGGGCAGAACCGGCGCAGGCTGCAGGTGCATCCCGTGGGCTGGTCCCTCGTGCCTGGCGCTGTGGGCACAGATCGTCTTTCCAGGCCACTTCAGGCTTTCTGGCAGGGCGGCATGCGACTCAGTAGCAGAGACCAGGGTCAGGAGAAGGGTAGGGGGCAGGGAGTGAACTGGCCGCCCAGCCTCCTGGTGGAGCATCTGAGGGCATGGCAGAGCCCTTGGGCTTCCTGAGCCCTCTCAGGGCCCAGTCTTCCTCTGCGTGCTCTGGGGAAGGTCGGAGCCTTGCTGTCTTGTCCAAGGGGCCACAGGGCCCTGAGAGGCATGTGTCCACTCTTGTCCCCAGTGGCAAGTCCCGCCCAGCCAGACGGACCCCTGATGTCCTCACTGCAGGTGTGTGTGACAGAGCGAGGAAGAGACGTTCACGCGCTTGCTCCCGCGGCCCAGGCCGCATGCGGCCCCTCCCTGTCCCCAGGACACTGTGGCCCTGCATGGCATTGGCCACTCCCGGTGGTGCACCAGGAGGCTGAGAACACGTCGCCTTTTAAGGAGAAGATTTGCTGAGAAGCTGATGGAAAACATTTCCCTGGCATTCGGGGAGCATTTTTCCTTCCTGTTTCTCTTAAGTAAACCACTAGCAACATTTCCAAACAGACGAAAAGGACAGGGTCAGGGAGCCGCAGAGACCTTTTGCCCCACTGGAGCGAGGGCGGGGAAGGAGCACAAGGAGCTGGGTGCCCGGAGTCCTTAGGACGGCCGTGTCCGGCTCGGCCACAGCGGGCTGCGCCCCAGCTGAGACCCGCGGAGCATTCACATTTGGGCCGCCGGGCCGGAGACGGAGGCCAGGGGTGAGCCGGTTTGCTTCTCCTTGCGCGGGCGCTGCAGACGCCGAGGGTGTGAGCGTGTGGGGCCTGGCCAGGTATGGCAGCCCCGAGGCCAGGTCCTCAGTCTGCCTGCCCCCAGCCGCCAGCCCCCCAGCCCAGCCAGCACCCCGACCATAGCCCACCAGGTGTGTGGGCGGCCTCACGGCCATCCCGACGGTCGTGTGCGCGGCTGGGCTGTGGGGCGGGCGTGCTCACTCCTGCCCCTCAGCGCCGTGGAGCACGACGGGGGCTCTGAAGGACATGTCTGCTGGAACTCCGAGGCCTCCATCTGTCTCATCCTGTCCCCGGGGGAAGACGGACACGCTTCCCCGGAGCGTCTGCTCCTGGGGCGGGGATGACACCTCCTTGAGAATTTATAGCCAAAGGTGGCCTTTCTGGTCAGTAGGATGTCCTGACAGTATTGACCTGCGGTTTGTTTCTGCGAGTCGCACTGGGTCCCCTTGTAGCGTTGAAAACGGAGTCGTCCCACGGAGAACCAAGAGACTCGTGCTGTTAGGCATGTTCCTTCGGTTTCTTGAACTTCCCCCAGGAACCGAATTCTAACCCTTTGACGGTAGGGGGAGTCCCTGCAGGTACAGGAGGGTTACAGCATTGCTCTGAGCTGCTCCCCAGATGGCAGGACTCCCCCTGCTCCTTCACACTGGGCGGTTGCTGCTGGGAAGGGCCATGTCCACACACGGCCCTCCACGGGATCCAGTGTCCGGGCCCATTTGCCCAGTGTGGGCTCCATTGTGACGTTCAGTGACTTATGACAGACCCAGCCTGGGCCGTGTTCCCAGCCGTGGGCTCTGGGCCACTGTCCTGGCCACTTTTCCCTCTTAGGACACGTTCTACCTAGTTTGGGCAACTAGGCTGCACACACCGCGGCCCTGGCTCTGGCCGGCTGGCACGAGGTGAGTCTGGGAGGCCCTTCAGCCCCGAGAACTCTGGTTGATGGGGCATAGGTACTGATGTTTGCAGGATTTGAAGGAAAAACAGACGTTTCAAAAATGTGTATTTAGTCCTGTAAAAATAGCTATAACGAGCCCATTCTGTTTCTGTATGACAGTGTATTTTTGTGGAAAACAACTATTTTTGTAAGCAGAAAAATCTTCTGGTGCAAAGAGGTCATTTGCGATCTCTGTAATGCCTGGTTCATGCCCACCTCCCCGCCCCCGCCCGGATCCTGCCCTGTGGGCTTGGGGCAGAGCCCAGGTGAGCAGGATGGGGCCGTGCAGGGGAGTCCCAGGCGCATGGGCACACAGCGAGGCCTCTCTGAGGCCGGGCGGGGGGGTCGGCTGCACAGAAGGATGCGGGGGCCTGGGCCAGGAGAGCTCGGCCCTGTGTCCCACCTGGCAGCCCTGCGGGCCAAGGTGTCTGCAGTGTCACGTGTGGGGGCTGGAGCCTGACTAGTGCGGCTGCCAGCCCCCCCTTCAATGGGCCCCGAACCACCTGCCTGTCCTGGCGTCCGTGTGTGGCCCTGTGGCATCAGGCCTCTGGCATGTGTGTCCGCATCCCACTTCCTGTCATGGCGCGGGGGGCTCGGCCAGTCGGGCCGTGGGCCCCTGACAATGGCAGGGGAGGGCAGAGCAGCTTCCTTTCCATTCCTGGGGCCCGCTGGGAGCAGAGTCTCCTGGGCTCTCAGAAAGAGCCCCTGGTTGTCCCACTGGCGGGGACAGCCCAGCTCACGTCCTGAGACCCAGCTCGTGGCCTCCATGCCTGTCTTTGTCACGCAGTGACCCCCGCTGCCTTGTCTCCGGCAGGAAGTCTAAAGCAAAGCCCAACGGAAAGAAGCCCGCCGCGGAGGAGAAGAAGATGTACCTGGAGCCAGAGTACGCCAGGTCCAGGATCACCGACGTCGGCTTCAAGGAGCTGGTGGTGCTGCCCCGGGAGATCGACCTCAACGAGTGGCTGGCCAGCAACAGTGCGTGGGGCGCCGGGTCGGGGAGGGCACCGCAGTGGGCCGCAGGCCCTTACCCGACCGAGGACTCCCTGGAGCCGGTGGCCGGCCCTGCACTGTGCTTAGGGTCCCCAACACCAGGACCCGTTTCAGGTCCTGGCTGGGCCAGGGCTGGGCCACCGGTGCCAGGGAGTGTCTGGAGTGGGTGTGTGGCTGCAGGGCTGGCAGTGTCGAGTTTGTGGGAAGGCTGCGGCCTGTGGGAGGGGAGAGTGGACCTGAACTCCAGCCACCTGGCAGGCCTGGGGCTCGGGGCTCACGGTATGGCTGCCTGCCGCAGCCCTCGCGGAGGGGACTCCGGTTGGCCGCTGGCTCTCTGCCCGGCTTGGTGCTACGCAGACACATGCCCGTCGCGCACGACAGCGGCCAGTGGCCGGCGTCCAGGGCCATTGCTCTGCACTGGGACGTGCGTCTCTGGTCTGTGGTATGCGCCGGCTTTGCGTGGGTCCGCAGGGCACTGGGACGCAGAACGGTGCCGCAGTGGTGGCTTCTCATGCCCAGGCCTTCTCTTCTTTTGCAGCCACCACATTTTTCCACCACGTCAACCTACAGTACAGCACCATCTCAGAGTTCTGCACAGGAGAGGCGTGCCAGACGATGGCCGTGTGCAACACGTGAGTCACTCACGGCACCCCGGCAGTGTCTCCTCAGCAGGGTCCTGGCTGCGGCGGCCCCTCCTGTCCCTGTGGGGACAGAGGCCAGACAGGGGAGGCACTCTGTGGTATAGGGTCTGTTGGGGTGTGGGGTGCCAGCCGGCCAGAGGCAGGTGGCTGAGCTCCGTGGGGCGGGGGTGTTTCCACAGTACGTGCCTCAGTGGGTTTTGTAAGACCACGGCACGTCAGGAAGCTACAGGTGCTTCCCTGCTTCAGCTAGCTGTCCGGTTGCAGGATGGCTTTTCCCGAGAGCTCCTGCTCGGTGTCAAAGGAGTGAGGAGGGGGACAGCGAGGGACTGGGTGGAGAGGCCGCTCGTTGCTTTCTCCGTTGGCTGGTTTTTTTGGAGCTGGGATGCCTTCTCAGTGAGTTTTCCATGGGCCCAGATGCGTTCGTTTTCCTCTGGAAGCTTGTGTACACTTGTGTCCTCAGTAGGCAGGAACCCCAGGGGCTTCGAGGCACCCTGGTGGATTGGCGGCAGCTGCTGCTCGGGGCGGGGGCGGGAGAGCCACTGCACGGCATGGGCTTGCCACTGGCCTCTGATCGCAGAAGGGGTGGACGGCGGCTGCAGACAGAAGGCCAGCTGCTGGGCTCAGCCTGGGGCTGTTGGGACTGAGGCGACAGCATGGGAGCCCTTTTCTCACACCTTCTCTTATCGTTAGGGCTGCTGCTAGCACGCGGGAGCCTCTAGCCCCTGCTGCGTAGAAAGTCAGCTGCCGGCCAGGCTCCCAGGCATAGACCCGGCTCCAGCTCAGGCACGCGGAGGTCTCAGCCCTGCCAGGCCCCACTTTTGTGGCTCCAGCAGGTCACAGCTCAGGGCCAGGTCCTATGGGAGCAAATGTAGACAGTGGTTGGAGAGCCAACTCCACTCTGTCACCCAGAAAGGGCCACTGATGGGAGCCCAGACATTACATGTGTCCCCACTGGCCGCAGCCAGGGATGACCCGGGAGGGCGGGGCAGGTGAGCCTGGGGGAGGGAAGTGCCCTCAGCAGAGCAGAGCAGAGCGCCCCGCTGCAGATGCTGGAGGCCAGCGGCGACCGTGTCCTAGAGCTGCCCTGTGTGTGGCACACTCGGAAGGACGCTTGCTGGCTGTGCCCAACCCAGCGGAGTCCGAGGTGGCCCGTAGGGCAGGCAGTGGGAAGCTTGTCTCTGCTCCCAGTGTCCTTCAGTATCTCCAGGCTTGAGAAGACACTCCTTGAAAGTGCGTAGAGCTCGGTGTGAGATGGAATCTGGGGAGCTTGAGCCCCCACTTCTCGTTCTTCTTGGCTGCAGCTGCCTTCGCAGGGTCTTCGAGGCTTCCAGGGCCTGGCGTGTTCTACTGCCTTCCTAGCAGCTGTTTGATGTCAAATTAGGTGAGGAGAAAAAGTCAGGTTTGCCAGAGGTCCCCGAGCTGCCCCAGGACCAACATGTGTGCCTGGGGCCTGGAGCGGGGCTGAGACCTGTGTCCACCCTGCTGGGCCCTAGACTTGGAAACCAGAGGGTTGTGTTGGGAGGCCCAGAAGGTGACAAGAAAGGGCTACATGGAGAATGTGTTTGAAGAAATAATGGCTGGAAGCTTTCCAAGCTTGGCAGACGCTAACATACAATTCAAGAAGCTGAGTGAACTCCAAGTAGGACGGACTGTTGAGTTCCATGCACAGGCGGGTCATAACAAAACTGGGCAAAGAGAAGGCCTTCCCGGAGCAGAGCCAGCCCTCGAGGACATGGGTGAGTGACTGCTGTGCTCATCGGAACCCTTGGGCCACAAGGAAGCTCTGCCACATTTCTAACGTGTTGCCAGTAAAGAGCAATCAGGCCTAGTCCTCCTTCCGGCAAACATGTCCTTCAGGGCTTGGCTGAAATACGGACATTTCTCCGATGGCGGAAGACTTAAAGCATCCACAGTGGCAGACCTGCTTCTGCAAGGGGTCCCCAAGCAAGGGGACCGGGACCGTCCGTCCAGAACGAGCAGCAGGGATGGAAGTAGGGACTGTCCCTTTCGAGTGCTTTGAGCCATCTGATGAGTGACAGCAGAGGAGATGGCGGCGGGCTGGGCTGGCGTGGCGGGAGAGCAGGTGGGGTGTGCATTCCGACTCCGGCGAGCGGCCTCCGGTGAGTCGTGTAGAGGGGGTAGTCAGAGTTGCAGTCGGTAAACTGAAAGGGAAGAGGAACCCATAACCCAAAAGAAGGCAGGAAAGAGGAGTTACAAGGGACGAGAAGCAGAGGGGCCAAACAGTAAATGAAAGATGGTAAAAAATTCAAGCACACCAGCCATTCCCGGAAACGTCAGCAGCACAGAGGCGCTGAGTGCAAGGCAGAGAGTCGGCTGCCGCTCGTGGGGCCGTGCGCCCAGGGCCCCCGCTGGGAGCCGGGTTCTGCGGACCACACCAAACCCTGTGGCCTGCGGTCAAGTTTCATCGGTAAATCAGGTAGAGAGGTTAACACGCGCGACCGGTAACAGAACGGGACAGTGACAGCAGCGTGCCGTCATCAGTCACGCGAGTGCGGTCTCTCTCAAGGTCTCCTGCTGCCTGTACCCGCTTTCTCCCGCTGACCGTGTGCCACTGTGAAACATGGGTGGGGGTGGCGTGGCGGCGTGGCACGCCCGCCCATCACGCAGAGCCTCCGCTGCCGCGCCCGGAGGCGGCGCCGGTCTGCTTCTGGACGGCGCCTGTCGCCAGGAACTGGGACCCAGGAACGTGAAACCGCCGACAGAGGGGCCCCGCTCTGCAGGAGTGAACGTCTGCCCAGAGCCGCTGCAGAGCGCTCACAAGTCCGCAAGGATACAGGACGGAGTCGCACCGTCGGCCGGCTGGGCTGGGTGCGTTTCACTGTCGACCACCAAGGCCGTGTCCTTCTCAAGCGCACGTGGCGTGAGTAGTCCGCAAAAGAGATCGCATCCTGGCTCACAGGACAGCCCTGTGCAAACTCGAACGGGTCAGGGCGCTACTGCATTCCTTACCTGACCGTCGCGGGGGTGAACTAGAATCAGTCACAGGAAGGGCACAGGAAGATCTCCGAGTACTTGGGAATGACGCACGGGTCGGAACGGAGGTCTCGGAGGGAATGAGAAATGTTTTAAACTGAGATGCAGCGCACCCGAATTTGTGAGACACGGCGGAGCTTTGAGGGGATCTGTAGGGTTACGTGTTCGTTACAGGAGAAGGATCTCAAATCAGGAACCTCAGCTTCCATTAAGAAACTAGAAAAAGAACGATAGACCCAGAGTGAGTGGAAGAAAGGAATAGCGGAGTAGGAGTCCCTGAAATTGACCTCTGGAAACAGGAAAATCCGTGAAACCAGTAGCCGATTTCTTGAAAAGTTCAGGGAATTTGATGGGTCTTTCGCAAGACGGATGGGTAGAAACGGAGCAGGATGTCAGGATGAGAATGAAGGGGACGTCACTGTAGACTCCGCAGATACTAAGCGGATATTAAGGAAACGTACCCAAAAAAACGTACCAACATACATAAAATGTACCTACATACATAAGTTGGGCAGTTTAAATGGACTGATTCCTTGGTAAGAACAAAATAGCAAAATTCACTCAAATGGGCAGTGCTGTCCAGCAAGAGACCAGGAGTAGAAGGCATCCACAGGGGAGAACTGGAAGTGCCCCCGTTACTGCGTACGGCACGGTTGTCTGTGTAGGAAACCCCCAGCAGTGCACACTTGGAGCCCCAAACTAAGAGAATCGCACCATTTACAACAGCCCCACAGAGGACGAAGTGCTCAGGGATAAACCCGGGACAGCACGCACCCACGCGCCGCCATGGGCGAGGGGCCAGGGAGCAGCCGCGGGGAGGCCCGCAGAGCCGGGGGGCGCGTGGCCTTTGTGGCCACCGAGTGTGAGCTCCCTGGGATCCGTCTTCTCATTTCTTGCCTCCTCGGCCCGAATCCCGGCAGAGCATTTGCAGGCAGGGACCAGTCGACGCGGATGGTGCGCGGACGGGCCCGGCCGCTGGTAGGGCCACAGCAGTGCTGAGGAGAGAACCGTGAGGCTGCAGGCCCCCGCCCCCCGGCCCCCGTCGTGGGCACGCCGCGGCGATCGGGGACGTGTGGGGAACGGACACATGGAGCAGGGCGCCGTGCAGGCTCCGCAGACAGACCCGCACAAAGGCGGCCATCTGGTTGTGACGGAGATGCCGGAAGGCTGGTCTGTCAAACCAGCGCGGTGGAAGACGGGCCTCCGGACGCCAGGGAGAGAAGAGTGAGTCTTGACCCAAACCGCACACTTTATGCCAAAATTAGCTTCAGATGGATTCTAAATTGTGAAACCAGAAGACTTTCGGAAGAAAAGAAGGGGAGATCGTCACGGCCTACGGCTGGGTGAGGAGCTCTCGGCCGCGACGCAGGCCCGCCGTCGAGGAGGAAGCAGCAGGGGCTGGGCGCAGTCCGCGGAACTTCGGCTCTGAGGAGGGCGCGTTCGGAGGAGGAAGACAGACCACAGGCCAGTCACACACCGGGGAGGGCACTGGCGCCCAGCGCGGATGAGGAGCCCTCACAGCAGCATGGTCGCCGGCGGGCCCGGGCTGGACGCACGGGTCAGCAGAGAGGGCCGGGGAGGACGGCGTGCCCCGTGCTGGCGGAGTGACCTGCGAGCCTGGCCGACGGCGGCGGGTGGCCTCTTTGGGGCCCAGCACTGCTGATCTGGAGCGTTCACCTGAGAGAGGCGAGAGCTTGTGCTCACACAGAGCCCTGCCCAGGGGCACTTAGAGTCGCCTGAGCCAGGGCTGCCCCAGACTGGCAGTGAGCCCGGTGTCTTCCGGCAGGCAGACGGCTGGGCACACCGGCCCCTCTGCGCTGGAGGAGGAAGGGCCTCGGGGCGCACACCGAGACGCGGCTGGAGCCGGAGCCCGGCTCAGGATGTCCCGTGGTGTTCCCCAGGGGCCCTCCCTGCTGTGTCAGGGTGGGCCGGGGTTCCTGGGCCTGGGTGGGTGACGTGGAAGGACCGCCTGCCCGAGCGCCGCTGTACTGCGCCATCGCAAAAAACGAAAACAAGAGGGATGTTGACAGCAGAGTGTCTCGTCTTTCAGACAGAAGGGGCAGTCCTTGTCCCTCAGGAGCTTGTCTCTCAGGGCTGCACGTGGTGGGGACACACATCCCAGTTTCTGGCTGCGGTTGTGTTTTCTGGCCCTCTGGTCCCTGTGGCCTGGTGTGTCGGCACCTGTCCTTGGTGCGGGGGGATCGGTGGGGCAGGCGTCTGGCGCCCGCCACAGACATGGACCTTACAGCAGATGTGGGCCTCAGCCCGGCCCCCAAACACCGGGCTCCGCCTCTGGCACGGGGACCCCTCGGGCTGTCCAGAGAAACACAGAAAGGGGCTTTGTCTTTGTGTCCTCAGGTGATCTGACCCGGCCTGTGCTGATGTCTGGGCGGGCAGGAGGAGGGTCCGGCAGAGCCTCCTTGTGGTGGTGGGGTGGGGGGTGCTGGGTGCTGGGGCAGGTGTCCCAGCAGATGGGCGCGCTGATGGATTTTCACCTCCTGGGGGCAGGCCAGGAGTCAGGCACGCTTCTCAGGGCTTTTGTCTTTTCAGCTCCATTGCCCACTTACACTCCTGGGCCTTGTGCGGCACCTGGCTCCGGGCTCTTGGGCAGTCCGGCCTCCCTGCAGGTGCGCCGCAGTGCCCAGAAGCAGCCCGAGAGCAGGTCCAGCGGGAAGGTCTGCCTTCTGCAAAGTCACACCCCAGACCTTCTGCCTCCGAGTGGCAGTTGGGCCGCTTACCCCTTATTCACGAAGGGCTGGCCTCCTCCCTGAGCCTGTCCATTAGTGTGGAGGCTGTGCTTTCCTGGTCTCGTCAGCGGGCCCTGCACCCCACCCGGGGCCAGGCAGAGCGCCTGCTCCTGCTAGACGGAGGCGGGCTTCTGGAGCAGAGGCGGCGGCGGTGGTGGACTGTCCCGAGGGCCTTGGCCAGGGTCAGGCTGACCGTGGGAAATGGGAACCCCCACTGTCCTGAGGACAGGTCCGACAGAGTGCTGGGCATAGGCCGGCCCTCATGCCAGGCAGGGGTGCTTGGTCCACTCAAGAAATCAGGCTGGGTAGGCTGAGCCAGCGGCGGGGAGAGAACGGACAGGTCTGCTGTTGGTGTCTGTACGGCAGGCTCTGACCTGGACGCTGCTCTGAGTCGGTGCAGGCAGCCCCTTGTGGGACGCAGCTGGGGGTCTCCAGTGCTGGGGAGCAGTGTGTCTGCCCCTGGGGGCTCTGGGAGGGGGAGCCTGGGCACCTGCTACGCATCCACTGCTGGTGGCCAGGGGAGGGTGTGACGGGTCCCTCTGCCCCACAGACAGTACTACTGGTACGATGAGCGGGGGAAGAAGGTCAAGTGCACCGCTCCCCAGTACGTCGACTTTGTTATGAGCTCCGTGCAGAAGCTGGTGACGGACGAGGACGTGTTCCCCACGAAGTACGGTACGTCTCTGCCCGGCTGCACTCCTCCCTGCTGGGCGGCTGTGGCTGCCGACGCGACAGGGCCAGACCTCCGGGACGGGGCGGCTGTGTGGCCTTGGCTCTGAAGCCAGGCAGGTGGGCGCTGGCAGGGGTTAGCCTAGGCTGGGTCAAGACCCCACCCATGCCAGGCTCTGGGACCTCTGGCCTCTGCCTCCAGCTCCACCCCCTGTACAGTGGGGCCACTGCAGTCCCCCTCACCGGGGGTCTGACAGGCAGGAAGCAGTAGCCGCCTCGCGTCCCGACCTGGGCAGGTCCTGCCGGGGGCTCCAGGCCAGTACGGAGCTAACGGACGGTGCTCGGCCAGCAGGAGGCACCCGTGCACCTTGGTTCCGTCCTCGTCTGTGGCCAGCCATGTAGAGGCCCAAGAGCGTCTGTCAGGGAAGCACATTGACCCTGGGGCCGAGTCCGAGCTTCGGATGGCCCATGGCAGGGTCACGGGCCCCTCGACGCAGAGGTGGCCCGTGCAGATCAGCAGACACCCGGCTCTTGGGGCCCCGGGGGATAGGTCACTCGGGTGCCTGCCAGTGGGCTGCTGAGTGGGGAGGGCATGGCTGCAGGACCCTCCGGCCGGGGGGAGCCGGGCCCCGAGAGGCGGGGTGACGGAGTGGAGGGCAGGCTGACGCCGCGGGCTCTCCCCCCCAGGCAGAGAATTCCCCAGCTCGTTCGAGGCTCTGGTGAAGAAGATCTGCAAGTACCTGTTCCACGTGCTGGCGCACATCTACTGGTCCCACTTCAAGGAGACGCTGGCCCTCGAGCTGCACGGACACTTGAACACACTCTACGCCCACTTCATCCTCTTCGCCAGGGAGTTCAACTTGCTCGACCCCAAAGAGACCGCCGTCATGGACGACCTCACGGAGGTGCTGTGCAGCGGCGGGGGCCGCGGCGGGGGCGGGGGGGCCGGGGCCAGCGGCGGGGGCGCGGGGGCACAGAACCACGGGAAGGAGAGGTGAGCCCCCGGCCGGACAGGCGCGCACGTGTGCAGAGAGACGGAGGTGCGTGTGCTGCGTGTGTGCGTACGCACTGGGTGCGCTCGGCGGGAGGCCTGAGAGGTCGTGGCGCCCCCCCACCCGGCCTGGGCGTGCCGAGAGCGGGCTCCCCAGATGCTGGCAGGCTGCACGTCGGACTGGCTCCCCGCCGGGGTTTTCCTGTTGGACGGATGAGTGCCGCTTGTCAAGAAGGACCTTTGGATTTCATTCATTCGCTCAACAAACATTTATGGGACTGCTGGTCTGAGTTTCCTTCTCCTGTGCGGCTTTCCTTTCCTTGGTCTTCCGTGTGGCCCCCGCCCTGCCTCCCCGCCCCGCTCCTGCCCCGGGGACTCTGCTGTTTTGAGAGAAATACGCCAGTGAGAGCTGGGGCCCCTTCCCAGGAGGGACTTGGGTTCCGTCTGGTTGGTTTCCAGGGTGGAGCTGTTTCAGAGGTTCCTCCCCAGCCCCCCTCAGACCTCCCCTCTCCTGGCCTTGCTTGGATCCTGGCTGGCGGCGGCTCTGAGCCGGTGGAGGGAGTGGCCAGGGGTGCCCCTAGCGGCCCTGACCCTGTGGCTGTGTTCCCCTCTCTCCTGGCCCGCTGCTCACGAGGGCCCCTGGACTAGCTGGGCCTAGGACCGAGGTGCCTGGGCGGGTGGCCTGTGTGGAGATGCGGCTGTTGGTGGGAGGCTGGGTGTCCCTGTTCGGCGCACCTGTCCGGGCGTAATAAAAAGAATTCTCTCAGGTTAGTGCTTGCGTGTGTGCTCAGCGTCTCGGTGGTCCGTGCTGCGGGCGCCAGGGCTGGTGCGAGACTGAGGGTGGCCTGGCCGAACAGCTGGGACCATGGCCTGCCTCCTGGCCACCCTGGGCTGGGCTCTTCCTGCCAGGGCCAGCCGCAGGCTGCCCTGCTGACCTGTGTCCTCACGGGGCCTGCGGGGCTCGGGAAGCTCAGTGTGAGGGCCACCTGTCTCGTTTCCCGTGCTCCAGGGAGCCTTGACCGCTCTCGTGTGCTGTGCCTCCCGTGCAGGCGGCAGGGACCCTAGAGTGTGTGCTGGAGCGGGCTGGGGGGGCCTGGCCAGCCTGGCCCCGGGGCTCTGCTGCAGGAGCCAGCCCTGGCCTGGGCCCTGTGGTCTGAGGGGTGAGCAGAGAGAAAGCTCGGGAGCGGCGGGGGGGAGTACAGAGGCCGGGTGGAGCGGCCCCTGAACCGAAGCCAGAGCTTTTCTAGGCTCTGTGCGGGCGGAGACACGAGAGGAGGCTCCGGCAGGGTCCTGCCCTCCTGCCCTGACTTCTTGCCTGGGGACAGCCGGTGGCTGTCGTGCTCACCGCCCCCCAGCACCCACATAGCCCGAAAAGGTGGGGGTCCTGATCTCTGCCTCCTGACTCTCGCGGCTCCCATGCCCTCCACCCTCGCTGTCACCGCACCAGGTCGGTCCTATTCCTGTCCTCCCGCTGCTCATCTGGCCCTGAAGTTCGGCTGCTGCCAGACGTGCTTGGGGCTTTCCTCCACGTCCCGGGCCATCACCAGCCCCAGCCCTGGCCAGAGACCAGAGCCCACCCCCCACCTCTGCTGCCCACGATGGGGGTCTTCCCAGCCTGTGGTGGCCCCTGACCCGCCTACCTTCTCTGCACTCCTGGTGATGGTTCCTCCTCCTCCTGCCCGGAGAACCGCCCCTGACAGTCCTGCCGCCAGCCACGAAGTGCAGGCGCCCTGCAGTGCCTTGTCTCCGTGTCCTGGCCCCGACCTGTCCCCCAGGGTCCCGCACCATCTCCCTGAGCCTCCCTGCCCCAGAGTACCTCCCCCGTTGGCTGCACAGTGGTGTGCTGGGGGTGACTTTAAAATCCCCTGGTGCTTCAGCCGGTCTCCACCCCACTGACTCAGGCCCTGGACCGGAAGGCAGACATCAGAGTTGTTTCACAGTGACTTTAACGTGCACCATTCTAGAAGCTTCCACCCACATCGTCTGCTGAACTCACTCGTGCTCTGAGCCCTGCAAGAAGGCTCCTGGGCCCTACTGTACCCCTTGGGGCCTGCTGCCATCTCACTGGAGCTCATGCCTCTGTCTTTGTCTGGTCAGGAGTTCCGGGTCATGGGGAATCCTACCCTCTCTGTCCCCCAATCACTGGACACGTCCGCAGCATCTACACTGCATCTGTGACCAGGGGTAGGAGACCTCTCCGCTGAGGCCAGCAGATGTTAACTCCCACAGGGGTGGGCTCCTCTGACCTGAGCGTGAACCCCCTGCCCCGCTGCTTCCCCAGACACTGCAGCCGGCTCTGTGGGCTGCAGGGAGGTCATAGCCCCTCCCTGAGCAAGGCCTGGGCCCAACGCCACCTTGAGGTCGCCCTGTCGTCCCTGTCATGCTCTCTCCCTCTGCTGTCTGGGTCTCACTGTGGCCTCAGCCTGCTGGGCAGTGTGGGCCCCGGCCCCTCCCCATGCCTCCCCCGCAGGTCCTTCTGCTTCTCTAGGCATGTGCGCCCAAAGTAGAGGCCTCAGGAACTTGACCACAAGCCTGGCTGTCGGAGTCAAAGGTAGGGGTCCTCCATGACCTGAGGGGCCAGGGAGCACCTCCTGGGGGAAGGCAGAAGGCCAGGGCCTGGCTCCACTGGCCTTTCTGGCCAGAGTCCCAGGCTAGGGGTGGGGAGCAGGCCGGGCAGCCTCGTGTCCACTGTGTCTCCAGGAGTGGGGTCTGGCTGCTGTATGTAGGCCTGAGAGCAGTCAGGGGCTCTGTGGCTGGCCGGGGCAGGGGGTGGGGGTGGGCACTGCTGGTGCCAGGAGGACACGGGCACTTATGGTTCGAGCTGCTTGATGGAGTCTGGATGCAGTGTGCACTCGTGTGCACGCGTGATCTCTGCGTCTGCAGAAGGCTGTCCCAGATGCCCGTGGTCGGGTTTCTCTGACTCAGGAAGGAGCTGTGGGATCCCCAGGCACATGGGGGCCATGGGTACAGCGCCGGTCACCGGGCCTCAGAGAGTCTCCTGGGAAGGGCCAAGCAGCCAGGGTGAGCAGCCGCCTGCAGGCCGCCGAGGGGAGGGCGATGCCCTGTGCTCCCCACCGGCCAGCTGCCTCTGCTGTAAGAGCCCGGGCATCCCGGCCGCTTGGGCCGTGGTGAGGCCTTCTGGGCACACACAGTGCAGTGGCTGCGTGTGGCGCTCCTGGGTCCCGGTGGCAGCCGGGCTCAGTGCTGAGACACAGCTTCCGGTGAGACCCTCAGGCGTCTCCGCTCCAGCCAGATGACCTGCACCCCTCCCCCCAAGTTGTTAGCTCCGTCCTGGCAGCCAAGACACAGCACAAGGGTCAGCAGAGGAGGGTGGCGGGAGAAAGACCTGGCCACCACAGCCGGGAGAAGGGGCCGTGAGCCGGGGTGCCGCACCTTGAGAAGCTGGAGGAAGGAGGGACGTTTCGTCCCCACGCTTGAGCCTCAAGAGGAGCCTGCCCGGCTGACATTTGGGTGGAGCCCCGTGGGACCCACTTCCGGAGCTGGGGGCTAAGCCGCTGCCTCTGTGGCGTCCTGCACAGGGGTGACGGGACACGAACGCAGACTGTGGTCCCGGGAGGGGGGCGGGGGCGGTGCCACCACAGCCAGCATCTGCAAACACAGACGTGGCCTTGGGTGTGAGGCATGCGGAGGCCGGAAGGGTGGCGAGGGGCACGGCGGGAAAAGCGCAGGTTTCCCGAAGCAGCCGATCGGGAGGAGGAAGTCCGGGCTGTTGGTGACGCCGCCAGCAAAGACTCCCCAGACATGGGGCGGCGCGGAGGGGACCTGGCAGAGGCCCCCTGAGGGACGCCTGAAACCGTCGCCAGCGCCTGTCTGCAGAAGCAGGAATGGGACGGGCCCTGTGGGCAGGGCCCAGGGGAGTGACGATCGTGTCCGTGGGCACAGAGGAAAGGGGACCCTTGACGTGCAGGGTCACGTGGTGGAAATCTCCGCGGACGGGGCGCGCAGGCAAGGAGCTCGCCGAGGGCAGCCTGCGGGAAGACAGAGCTTGGGAACAAAAGGGACCTGACCCTGAGCGACATGGGAGCTTCGTGGCCAACCCAAGTGGCAAAAACGCTAAAATGGAGGTTCACTGTCAGAAAAAGTGTGCTCTAGAGAACAGGTCGAGGCCGTCAGGGGTGAGGAAGCCGCGCGAGCTCGGTGCACTCGGTTGCGCAGACGCCCCGAGGGGACGGCATGTGTGACTAGGAGACACCCCGTGCATTTTCGCAAAAGCCAAATTTGCTCTTACAGAGCAAATCCCTATGACACACACAGGAGACCCACACTGTCCCTGGAGGTCTCACACCAACGGAGACCCTGCCAGCTGGGACACCCGAGTCCCTTGGTGAACTTCCTTAGAAGAAAGCACGACCCGGAGGGGCGAGCCTGCAGCCACACGGTTCTTCCCAGGCCGTGGCGGCCCTCATGGCGCTTGCCGGGCTGGACTGTGAAGTTGCCCGGCACCTCCTTCGCTTGTCTCCCTTGGGGCACCGGAATGTCTGTAACCATCGCATCCTGGAAGCGCGTGGCGCTTCTGCTGTCAAAGGAAAGGACTTTGCACTGGGAGGGATCGGACTCAAATTCTCACCCATACCTGATTGAGGTGACTTAGGTGACCTCTGGGGCTTGACCTGATGCTGCTGTGTGGGGAACCCGGCTTGGCGTGAGTGTTTTTCCATGCAAGATGAATGGGAACTTGCTAGAGGGCAGTCCGTGCGGGCCAGAATCACGCCCCCCTCCAAGTGTCTGCACCCTAGTCCCGGATCTGTGAGCACAGCACCTGACGCGCAGAGCGGAGTCCAAGCTGCTCATCAGTTTAACTTGGAAGCCAAATGATCAGGGCGGGTGTCGTCACCAGGTTCTTAAAGCCGGAGGAGGGGCAGAAGGGGAACCAGAGAACCAGAGGCCACAGGAGGACTCAGCCCAACGTCCCAGGCTGTGAGGTCAGAGGAAGGCCCCACAGCCAAGGAACGTGGGTGCCTCCGGAGACTGGGAAGGGCCAGGATGCGGGTTCTCCCCCAGAGCCTCCAGAGAGAATCGGCCCTGCCAACAGAGTGACTTTAGCCCCGTGAGACCCAGTCCTTGGCCGCCAGAACTCAAGAGGACAATCTGTGTGTTATGTCTGCTTCGTTAGAGCAGCAACTGGAAGCAAACGTGTCTTGAGGATGAGCCACAGAGCTCTTGTGGGGCGATTCTGGGGGCACAAGACATGACCGTCAAGACACTCAGCCCAGGGGCTGACCCCAGAAGGGGTTCGGCTAGCGGCAGCAGCTCCTGGGCCTGGGACCAGCAGCACAGACTCGGCCGTCCCACCTGAGCGGAGGCCGACCGCTCCCCGGCCGGAGGTGCTCCCTCCCTCGCGTGACTTCGCCCCAGCTGCTTTCTCCTCCGTGTCACTGCCCTGACGCTCTCAGGCCACCGGCCCTCCCCTCTGCTCCCTGCTCCCCTCCAGCCTTGATGAATCGCACCGGAAGAAGTTTGGGCTGGTGGTGGGGAGTGGGCTGGACGCAGGAGGGGAGGAGAAGCCAGGGGACGGGGGGCACTGGACTTGGTGATTCCACCCCTGGTGACCTGGGGTGAGGGCAGAGGGGACTGGGCCCTGAGCCACAGGGAGAGGGGGAGGGCAGGATGGGGAGGCGGAACCACCACCCAGCGAGGGCCAGGCCGCTTCCGGAGCTGAGCTCCCTGGCACGGGACATGCGTGAGCGACAGGGGCTGCCGCAGCCCTGCCCCAAGCCGGCCTTGTGACACCGGCAGTCGCTCCTCAGCTCAGAGCCGGCGGGGCCCTCAGCCTCCACTGCCGGCTGAGAACGTGTGCACGCGCCCCTCGTGTGTGTCTCCACCCTGCCTCTGCTGCCTGTGGCCCTCGCCCCCCAGGGTGGGCACGCGTGCCATCACCTGCCTCCACTGCCTTCCGCCGTGACGCTGGTGGACACGCAGCCACTGGTGTGTTCACCAGTGCCCCAGGCCAGCCGTGGCCGTGGCACCTGAAACATGCCAGGCCTGAGAACGAGTCAGTCCCAGAGGCCGTCCCTCACCGGGCGCGAGACCTGCCCGTTCCCGTTTCTGCCTCACAGAGATACCGTGAGGACCGGCTCAGGGCCAAGTGCTCAGGACAGGGGCTGTTACGGAGTTCCAGGTGGTGGTTTTATACATAACACACGTTAGTGGGTGTTAGGAATACCAGCAGTTTTTGGCTTCACTTGCCTTGGTTTCTGTTTCTTACAACCAAGAGAGAGCTCGGTATCTGAAGCGGGATGGCGGGCGGGCCCTTCCTGCCCAAGGGGCGTGATGGCGACAGGTAGAGTCTGGCAGGTTGTGGGCTACACCGAGATGCTCTGAGGATCCCTGCCGTGTGGCCCGTTAAGGCTGACACGTTGCCAGTGTTTGCAGAAGGCCGAGCAGCAGAAGGTGAGGTCTGTGTCAGACGCAGATGCACAGCCACTGGTCAGGAAGACCTCCCCCGCGGCCAGCAGCCAGGACCCCAGCAGCTCTGTGACCAGGCCACCAGACCCACTCCTCCAGCTCACAGGGCACCGCACGGTTCAGGGACTATAGTGCATGCCCTGCCCTCTGCAGTACCTTCTGGGCGCCCACCCCCTCAGAAGCAGAGGGCTGCTCTACAGCCGGCCCTGGAAGAGCCCACCCAGTTCCACGTCCCCAGACTCTTCCTCCGGTCCTGGGCCTGGAGCAGAGCTGGAGGCCGCTGCCATCGCCACCGCGCTGCCAAGCTTAGCGTGAGTCGGGGCAGCACTGTCCTCCAGCCAGATGGCACAGGAGGTGAGAGTGTGGACTCTAGGGAGGGTTCTGTCCACCAGGGGACGCATGGCAACATGGGGAATAGTTGTCATGTAGGGCTGGGGGCGCTATGGGCGTCTAGTTGGGCGGCGCGCAGAGATGCTGCTGATGCCCTTCAGGGCGCAGGTCGGCCCCTGCCCCAGAGCCATTCAGCTGCACCGATCAGCGCTGTGGTGGCGGGACCCTGCTCGAGGCAGACAGCCGGGTGCGGTCAGGCCCTACTACCAAGCCGTGGCCATGCTGGGCCTGGTCGCCTTCACACACGGGGAGACAGGGCCTGTGAGGGAGGTGGGTGGCGTGGTTCGCTGCTGCTCGCCCGTCCTCAACGGCTGGGTGGGAGGCGGACTCCCAGGTGCTGCTGTGTGACCTGGGGCTGGGTGGCCCTGGGGCTCCTGGGGGTCTGGACTTGCCCTTCGCGCTGCAGCAGCAGAGGAGTGGTTGGTCAGTGCGCGGTCGTGCTGCCTACAAGGCTGGCAGGCACGGTGGGCACCGGCTGGGACCTTTTCCCTCTGTGGAAGAGGCCGGCCCAAATTCTCTGGCCCATCACCTCCAGGGCTGCGTCCCAGCGCCCCATCCGCCTCTTGCCAAGCAAGGGCAGGAGGAAGGCTCATTCTCTAGATGCCAGCTGACCCCACAAGGTCTTTGGGGGACGACAGCAGACCTGCAGGAGCAGGCAGGGCAGTGCCTCCCCGTGCCCCCTCCCCAGGGGCCTTCCCCGCCTCCAGTCCAGCCCACGATGCCTACTCAGTGTGGAGGCAGACCCCTGACCCTGCACGGGAGTGGGTCTGTCCTCTTCACCCGGGGCAGAAGGTGGCATCGAGCATCATCCACAGCGGCAGAGCCCAGAGGAGTGTGTTGGGGACAGGAGCTGCTCCCGCTCGCCCCACATCCCCCCCCCCCTTGGACGGAGACTGGCGTCGGGTGTTTTTACTGAAGGAATTTATTGTTCTTGAACTAAGGGTGCTCACAGTTATTCGACAGGGATACACTGGGTGGGGCTTGTTTCCGTGACGTCTGCGTGTGTCCCGAGTACAAAAGAGGAAGGCTGACAAGAGGTATTGCTTTCGGTGTCTTCTGTCTCTGGAGAAGCCCCTCCCGCTCGTGCCGCGAGGCGTAGCTGCTGTGGGTGTGTGACTGTCTGTGTGCGGAGATCCCAGCGGTGGTGGGGGACGGCGTAACCGAAGCGTTAAGAGCGATCCACAAGGGGGGAGGCGGGGGAGGGGGGAGGCGGGGGAGGGGGGAGGCGGAGGAGACACCTGAAGCAAAGTGGACTCCTTACCGCAAAGGCATGCAATCGGAACCCGCCGGCCGGCCCCTGTCCCCCGGCGCCTCCCGAGGGCAGCCGGGCACCTGGGCGCTCGCTACATGCGGGCTCGGCGCCGGCCTGGAGGGACCGGGCCCACCAACACAAAGCAGCAGAAGCTGGGGACAGGACGAAGCGAGGCGGCCGCATCCCACCACCTCGCTGTGTACAGAGAACACACACTGCGGAGAGTGCCGCTAACTTTCTTTTACTTTTTCCTTTTTTTTTAAAAACTTTTTGTCATTTTAGTAAAAAAAAACCCTGCGGTGCCTCTGCTGTCCTGTGTGTGGGAGGCCAGCTCAGGGCCTTTCTGCTACCCGCACTCTCAGCGGCAAAACCCAGATGGTCCCCAGCCTGCGCCGGGCCGCGCCCCTGGGCGGTGCCATCCCGCTCCCCCGACGGCGCCCCGGGCCCCCGTGGGGCTGGAGTCGTTTCTGCGCAGGGACGGGCCAGAACATGGGACAGAGCGGACCGCGCCGTTCCTTAAATATATATATATGTGCATGTATATAGAAAGACCCGAACACAAAACCTGGCCCTGCCCCAGCGGCTCCCCCCACCCCCACACCCTTTTCCAAAAACAACCAAGAAAAAAAGTTTATAAAAATATCTTGCAGGAATTCTTTAAAGTTTACAGTAGCTCGCGGGCGCTGCCCCCGCCGGCCTGCCCCGCCGCCGCCCCCTTGGGCGCTCTGCCGGCTCCAGCCTCCGGGCGCCGCGGCCCCCACCCCGCCCCAGACACGCAGACAGACCGACGGCCGCTGCCCCTTCCCTGAAGGAGGAGTAAGGGACTCAATAAGTGAGCGCAGCAAATAAATAACACTGGTCTCGGCCGGCCCTGGCGCGGGCAGGCGGCTCCGGGGCCTCCAGGCTCCGTGTCCACCGGGCCGGGAAGGGTCGCCAAGCGCGAGCGCACGCGGCAGCCCCGGGCGAGCGGGGGGCGGGGGCGGCGGACGCGAGCGAGCGGCGGGAGGGGCGGCGGGGCGGGGCGGGGCGGACGCGGGCGGGCTGACCGGCCGACTCGGCCCGCCGCGGCCCTGCCCCGGACGCCGGCCTGGGCCTGCCGCGCGGCGGAGGGGCGAGGGGGGGGTCCCCGCGGGTCCGGAGCCGAGCCCGGGCGGAGCCGCCACGCCGACCGGCGCGCGGGGGGGCGGGGCCTCGGCGCGGGGGCGGGGCCTCGGCGCGGGGGGCGGGGCGGCGGCGGCAGCAGGAGACGAGGGAGGGCGAGTCCGCGGCAGCTGCCTTCGGTCAGCCGGTGTCCGGCGCGGAGCCCCGAGGACGGCCTCGTGGAGGTGACATGTTAAGTTTTCGGGACAGTTCCTGGTATCAGAGCGGAAACAGTGGCCGCGTCAGAGACAGGCAGAGACAGAGACAGCGGGAGAGAGAAAGCGCGGGCGCGGCGGCGCGGGCGGTGGCCCCCGTGCCCCCTTTCCTCTCCTCCCCGGGCGGCCGGCGGGGGCAGCGGCTACGGGGCTAAGGCTGCTCGCGGCGGGCGGCGGGCGGCGCCGTCCGGGCCGGGTCCGGGGCCGGCGGGCACGCGGCGTCCCCTCCAGGGCCCGGGCCGGCGGCCGCGGCGTCACCGAGGGGGCCGTGGGCACTCCGCTTGGCGGCCGTGCTGGGGGCCGGGGCCGCCTGCCCGTTCTTCTCGTCTGAAAAAAGTTGTTTAATTACGTCAAAGAAGCTACTCAATGGGCTGCCTGGGTGCACAGAACAGAAGGAGAGAAACAGAAGAGGGGGGAGGGGAGAGAGAACACACGCGTGAACCCGCGGTCGCCGCCGGGGCCGGGCCCACCAGCGAGGCGCGGCCGGCCGGGCGGCGGGCGGCGGGCGGCGGGCGGGGCGGGCGCGCGGAGGGACCCCCTCCTCCTCCCTCCCCGGGCCGGGCCCCTCCCCTCCCCCACCCCGGGCAGGCGGGGCCGGCCCGTCCCTCGGCGGACCCCGCGGCGGAGGAGGAACCACCGCGCCCGCACGCCGCAGGGCTGAGCAGGAGCCGGGGCCCCCCAGGCCGGCTCCGTGCGTGCGGCCGGGGGGAGCCGTCCCTGGGCCCGGGGAGGCTGCAGCCAGCGCGCCCGCCACGCTCCTCCCCGGAGCCTTGGAGCCCCGCCCCTGGCCAGCCCGGGCAGCACCGCATGGACACAGAGGTCAGCAGCAGACAGACAGATGGACGGATGGGTGGACAGGCGTGGAGGGCTTGGGTGTGGGAGGGCCGGGGGCAGGCAGCCAGAGTGGAGCCCTGATCCCAGAGGGCCTGTCCTGAGCGCAAGAGGAAGAGGGCAGACATGGTCTGACCACCCCCACCTGGGTGGGCCTGTTCTCGCTGTCCTGCGGCCTCTGCTCTGCTCTGATCGTCAGACCTGACTCCCGCGGCCCCAGCGGCGGTGCGCTCGCACCGCACGCCGTCACCCCCCTCCAGGGCACGGAGAGCGTTACACCAGCCTCCTGCTCAAGAGCTGCAGTCCACCCAGACCCCAGGCCAGAGCCCACACGCAGGACCCTTGCCAGCTCTGGAGCATGAGGACCCTTTACTGCTCTGAGCCTTGGGGTCCCTTCCTGGCCTGCTTGGATCCTAGGGCAGGGCCTGTGGCTGCCCTAGGGCGGTGGGTGACCGAGGCTGCTCCTCGCAGAGGTGGGGGACTGGGTGGGCACGAGTGTGCACGTCTGGACCCCGCGTATACACAGGAACCCCAGGATGGCCCTAAGGGTGGTGGGGGCAGCACCCTGCCAGGAGCAGGCTGCAGGTGGGGGTATAGGCTGGGGGGTCCCAGGTGAGCGTGGGGGGTTCTTACCACATTTGGAAAGCCTCCCCGTCATCATTTCCATACAGTTAGTGGTGTCTGGAGCACAGAATGGAGAAAGGAGGGAGGGAGACGTGTGAAAAAGTCTTCCCGCTTGGATTCCTGGCCAGGCGCTGCCCTCAGCCTCTGGCCAGGCCCCCAGGGAGGGGCGGGGCCCGGCGTGGGGCGGGGCCCGGCGTGGGGCGGGGCCATAGCCGAGTAGGGGGTTTGCTGGGGCCGGCCCACCAGAGGGAGGGGCAACGCCGGGAGAGGTGGAGCCCAGAGCGGGGTGGGAGGGGGGCCTGGGGGGTGGAGCCTGGGGTGCGGCCTGCCCAGAACGTGGGCACTGAGTGGGGGCCTTCTCAGGGCAGAGGAAAAGTCCTGCCACCAGAGCCAGAACACAGGCCTTGCCCTGCCCTCGGGTGTCCTGGGCGTGGTCCTCCATTCCCTCTGTCCTCCCCTGGGCCCCAGACATAGGTTCTGGTGCCGAGAATGCCAGGCTCTGGCCACCTGTGTGTCCTCCCTCTGCCACTGAGCGGCTCCGGCAGCTGCACAGCTCCCACCTGCCCTCAGCTCCAGTCGACTCGCCCTTCTCTGACCGTCTCCCGTCTCTGACCCTAGCCCCCAGCAGGGACTAGGCTGGGGGCTTCTCCCTCAAGGCCCTCACAGGGGCCCCCGCTGAGAGGGAGGTGACCTCTCAGCCTCCTGTCCCTGTTGGAGCAACCACCAGATGTCTTGCCCTGGTAGCTGAGCGGCCCCCACTTCTGCCCCCTGCTCCCAGGACTGAGCTCGCCAGAGGAGGGCACCCAGAGCAGGGGGGCGGGGAGGGAGGAGGGTGCTGGGAAAGGCCAGAGTCCAAGGAGACCCTCAGAAGGCCTGGGGAGGGGGCCAGGGCATGGGCTGGCATCCCGGATTAGGCTTCCCAGGTCTCAGGCCCCTGAAGGAGGGCAGGGGAGATGGGCTTGAGGCCCAGATGGGGCACCCAGGAGCTTGCAGGGACAGAGCTAACAGAGGCCCCTGCTCTGGCACGGGGTTAGGACCGGGGCACAGCCCAGGGGAAGGGTAGTGTCCAGCTCATTCACTGCTGTGCCTGGGACTTGGCACGAGGAACGCCGGCTAAGGGGCAGGATGACCCCTCTTAGGTTACTGTCCATGGCCCAGCCAGGCGCAGAGAAACTGTGACCCCCAGACAGTGGCTGCAGGCCCAGGCATCCGCTGGACAGCGCAACAGGCACTGGCCTTTGCGCACCTCACTGGACAAGCTCTGTCCTTCCCTGGCCTCAGTTTCCCTCTGTCACCCCTACTCTGCTCTGAGATGGGCGCCTTCAAAGCTCAGGGAGCCACCCCTGCCCCACGGCCTGCCTCCTATGCCAACCCGGCTCCCGGGGCCAGGCTGCTGGGCCAGCCCTGCCCTGCCCTCCCCATGGGGCGACGAGGCACATGTCGGGAGACAACAGGGTAAACACACACAATGAAATGAGGATGGCGGGGGGAGGGACGGGCGGGCCAGGCTGGACGAGGGGCCCACGGAGGCGCCAGCCAGCTGCCGGGGATGCTCGAGAAACGGGGCTCGGGCTGGATGGGGTGCTCCGGGCCCCAGACCCTGACCCTGACACGGGCCTCCCGGCAAGCCGTGCCTTCCCAACATTCCGACAGCCGCCACGGCCTCGCTAATGGACAGTGACGCATGCACGTGCCCGCCCGGCCCAGGCACAGGCTCACCCCCCCCCCCACAGGGGGCACGTAGCCCACTCCCCGCCAGATGCTGAGCGGTGTGGGCCCTCTCGGGCCCTCGGAGCCCCAGCACGTCCAGGCCTGGGCCGACCCTTTCCGTGTGACCCCCTATAGGCCCGGCTGGGGAGCTCCTCCTTTGGGAACTCATGGCCAGATGATCACAGGCCTGTTGCCGGGAAGGCGGGCAGCAGGCAGCCCCACCGTGGGTCAGCCAGCGTGGGCGCTGGGCCCATAGCCTCGCAGGGTACCACTGGAGGAGCCCCGAGGGCGGCCGGCTCCCACGCAGGACCTTGGCCACTGCTCTCCTGCCCTCACTGACCCGGGGCCAGGCTGCCCGTGACTGGCTGCTCAGCCTAGGTGCTTGGCCCTATGCGGCCTCTCCAGGCCCAGGAGTGGCCGCTGGATGTGTGAGCGGGCACGGGGTGCCCTTCTGGGGGCCAGTCTGGCTCTCGCCAGAGGACCTGCCCGCAGCCCCCTCCCTGCCCCTGTGGCGGGGCCAGACACCTTACCTGCCAGCGTCAGAGGCTACTCTCGTAGCTGGTGGCCACCTTCTGGCCCTTAAGCCCAGCACCCCAGCTTAGTCCTGGCGCTGGCGGGGGGGGTTCTACAGTGGACAAGAGGCGCCTTTCAGTGTGGTGTGCTGGGCCCTACCTCCCTGGGTGTGCAGAGATGGGCCGGCCCACTGCGCCGGGGAGGGCCCTGCCCCCTGGGGGGGCCACGTCAGAGGGGCCACACCCCTGCTCACCAGCCCGCAGGGCGGCCCGAGCTGAGCCCCCGCTCACCTGACAAGTGCTGGGCGGAGGGCTGGTCATGTGTGCTCAGTAACTGGGTCTGAATGGTCTCCACGACCCTCTTGAAGCGGCGGCTGGGGCCTGGGGGAAACAGGGCGTCACGGCCGGGACGGGGCTGGTGCCCGGAGCCCGCGCCCGGCCCACGGCTCACCTGACAGGAGCGTGAATGTGACGGAGTAGATGCCGTTCTCCTTGTGCGCTGCCCCGCCCTCGGTGTAGGTGATGTCCACTTGGAATTTGACCGGCTTCTGGAACACGGCCGGGCCCCCCGTCGCCTTATACTCCGCCCGGAAGCTCGTCTGGGAGATGACACTGTGGCTGAGGCTGGGGATCTGCAGGCGGGAGGGCGGCGTGGGTGGGCGGCGGGGGTGTGCGGGGCCCCCGCCCGCACCACCGCACCCCCCGCAGGCCGGGCCCGGACCTCTGCCTCTCGGCTTGGGTGCGGGTTGGGGACGTGGGAGCAGAGTGGAAGAGGAGCGGGCTGGGCGACACAGGGTCAAGGAGACCCCACGGCGCGGTGGCCAGGACCAGGGTCTCCGAGGTAGGGGCCCCACGGCCATTGCCGAGGTGGGCACCCACTGCTCTGTGGGCTCGGGAAAGGGGCCGCTCCCAGGATGGGCAGAGAGGCCTCTGAGCACTTGGCATAGGAGCAGCCAGGGGAAATGCCCTTGAAACCAAGTCAGGAGGCCGTCTGGCCCTGGAGGGGTCACCCCAGGCCAGGGCTCTGCAGCCCAGGAGTGCTGTGCTGGCCTTGCAGTTGGAAGGCCCGGTGCATGCCGGGGGCCGAACCAGGCCGCCATGGCAGGTGGGCCCCCAGCCCTTGGGGAACCTGAGCTGAGGCCACACCAGGCTGAAGAAACCCATGACAGGTCCCAGCCCTGAACGGGGTGGGGGGGGGGGATCCCCAGGGGACCCCACGCCGGGCCAGGCCCCCTGCAGGACGCTGGAAGCAGACATTCAGGGCTTTCTGTTCCTCGTGCTCAGGGTCTCACAGACACGAATGGAGCACCCCCAGGGCCCGAGCACAGCCTGGCCTCTGTGGAGCCAGAGGGGCTCCAGGAGGCGGCAGCCAGTGGGGGGTGGGGAGCGCGCATGGGAGCCAGAGACAGGCCCTGGGACAGACTCGGCAGAGGTCCCTCTGTGTCCAGGCCCTGGTCCCCGCCCCCGTGAGCAGCCTGTGCTTCACTCCCTGTCTCAGTGAGCTGTCCCCACCCAACCTGCTGCTCCCGCAGCCGGGGCTGCTCACGATGACAGCCGGCCTCCCACCCCAGCCCAGGGCCGTGCAGCGACCGTCTGGCTCCAGCCAGTGTCCATGTGGGACGCATGTCCCCAGCCAGGGGGAGGCTCACCGACAGGAAGGCGTGAACTATGTCCGCTTTGATGGAGCTCAGGGCTTTGTCCTTGATGACCACGAAGATCTGCTCCTCCTTCTCCAGGTTGATAAAGTTCCCAAACCAGGACTTCTTGGCGAGCCTGCGGGAGGGGGAGGGGGCAGAGGGCAGCTCGCGTCAGGGTGTGCTGTCAGCCAAGCCTCCTGGGCAGGGCCAGCTTACTGCCCCGACTCCTGCCGCCCTGACCCTACAGTGCTAATGCTAATCCCACGGTCTCGGCCTGGCCCCATACCCCCAGGCCTGCCTGGGCCTGGGCAGTGCCCACCAGAAAGGACAGCGGAGCACACCCTGACACCCAGGCCTGCTCCTCTCTGTTTCAGCCACCAAGTTTTGGGGCAATTTGCAGCAGTCCTGCAGCCACCTGGAAGAAGGTGTCCCCTGGCCCTGGGACTGTATGGGGGGGGGGGCGGGGGCAATGCGGAAGGCCAGGGTACGGGGTCAGGGCTGGTGGGGGAGCTCTGCACCCATAAGGACAAGTGAACGGGAGAGACCCTGCATGGACAGTGGGGCCTGAGGGCTCGGGATGCTACGTGCCCCTCCCATCTGGTGGGACAGCCTCGGCTCCCCCCAGCCACCCTGTCCTCGAGGACCAGGGGCTACTCAGCTGCCTGCTGCCCAGCCCAGGTCAGTCTGGGACACAAAGGCTGTTCCAAAGCCCAGTGCTGTGCTGGGCAGGTCAGCGGTATACCCTCCTGCACACAGCCCCTCCCTCACTGGTGCCCAGGGTTCCCCTTCCTGCCCTGTCTTCCGTCCGGCCTTGTTACCCTGTCCAGCATCTGCATCTGACCTGCGCTGTCTGCAACCCCCCCGCTGCTGTGCACACTAGCATGGGTACCCTCAGATGGCCCCGTGATCCTGCACACCCCTCCCTGAGGCGGGGACAGGCCAGTACTTTCTTCTAAGCAGAATGAGTGACAGATGTCACCTCCAAGAACATGGCACTCAAGGCCATGTCTCCTGCTTGCTAGCAGGTCTCCACTGCATGGTGATGGAGCGGCCCTTGGTCCAGAAGCCAACAGACCCTGAATCCCACCGACGACTACAGGAGCTTGGCCACAGGTCCTGACCCAGCTGAGCCTGGAGGTGACCACAGCCCACAGACTGTAAGGTGAAGGGACCTCCTGAGCCGGCCTGGGGCCTGACCCACAGAACCCGAGACGTGGAGTGGGTGGTGTCAGAGCTGCTGAGCCCGGAGCCATCTGCCAGGTGGCAGGGCCAACGTGTCCTGACTGCCGTCCCGCAGCTCCGCCGATGGAACACACCCATTCGGCCCACGAGGCACAAGCAGGGCCGCGGCCCATCATCTTGCCCCGGCATGGGCATCAGCGCTGGCAGGGGGAACTGTAAGGGCAGATTCTCCGGCACCTCTCGGTGGCTTTCCCAAGCACGTGATTTCCCTTTCCGTGCCCAATTCCACCGCTGGCCCCTTCTCTGCCCAGGGATCCCGGGCCAACCACAGCGCGGAGGGGATGACGGGCAGGCATGTCCTGCCAGACCTCCTGTCTTCTCCCCCACATCCTGCCTTCTGCCCACTGTGCGCTCTAGGTCCAGCTACTCCCCGCCGTGCCCTAGCACCTGCAGCCCAGCAAGTACGCAGAGGGGCAGTTCTGGGACCCGCATACAGGGCTCCTGCTTCCTCCCTTGACAAAGAACAGCACCAAAAACACGACTTGTTTGCAGTGTGGGAGCTGGCAGTTTGGCACCGGGTGGAATAGGCAGTCCCGTGCCCGGAAGAAGCCTGAAGGAGCCAGAGAGGCAGTGCCAACCAACTTCAGTGCGGGCTGGGCCATCCAGGCAGCTGCTGGGCATCTCGGAGTAAAGCAGACCACTCTCCTGGCATGGTGGGCCTCGTCCAAGCAGGTGAAGGCCTCCGGAGCAAAGGCTGCAGCTTCCCCAAGTGCTACTCAATGCCACAGCATGAATTCCCCACCTGCACATGTCACACTCAGGGCTGTGACGTCACCCAAACCGGAACCTGCACCTGCTGAATCTGCGGTCTCAGATCTGCCAGCCCCCAGACCTGCACACTCACGCACACACGCCGTCCCGGGAGCTTCCCTGCGGACCCCGACACGCCGCAGGCGAGCGCGTCCTCCATAGGAGGCGGTGCCGAGGCACTAGCTGCACAGGCCTGTGGGGCCACGGCGTGCCTGCTCTGTCCCATCGCCACACCCGCCAGGCGGTGGGCGCTGGCCAGGAGCCCTGGGGGTGGGGGCGGCGAGGCCTCCGGAGGGACTGGAGGGGGAAGAAGGGGAGGCTGTGGGCCACCGACTCGGCGTCAGGTGCCGTGGGGTCTAACCAGCCTGAACGCCCAACAATCCCGTTACAGGGGTGTCTGCGAGCGCCGTGACAACAGCAGGACGTTTCGGCTGAGGGGCACTAACGGTGGGATGGGTTCCCTAACCCCGACACGCTGCGGCCCAGAGTCAGCCAGCATCCCCAGGCCTCACGCAGAGCAAGCCACGTGGTGGCACTTCTGCTTGGCGACGAGACTGTGGCCTCTGCGGAGGCTGCCTGTGCCCTCGCCAGCCCTGCCCAGCGTCCGCAGCAGGTTCCTGTGTGCGTCGTCTTCCCGGGGCTGCAGGACCAAGGCCGCTGCCGGGGTGAGGAGAGCAGGCAGGGCTGCTCCAGCGAGTCCTCGGTCCAGACTGGCTGTGGGCTGAGCTGTGGCTCTGCTCGCCCACCGCCTCCCACGGCAGCTCCCTCCTCTTGGCGAAGGTCCGCAGACGGCCTGGCCGCTCCTGGCCTTGAACAACGCCACCATCCCCTGGACACGAGCTCCCGCCACGCCGCCCATGACTCTTCCTCATCCTCTTCGGCTGGCGCCAAGGTTTCACCTTGAGACGCTCCGTCCCCGCGAGCCCCCAAGTTTCTGGCCACATTCCGCCTCCGTTGTGTCCAGCACAGGCCTCCTTGGAGGCTGCTCGGCTGCAAACCCCACAGGCCGGTCCTCCTTGGGCTCCCTGTACTGGGGCTGAGCCCGTGTCCAGAGCAGGGTGAGCACCCATGCCATGAGGCTGAGGTTCTGGTCCCCACGGCTCCCCCAGCGTGCAGGCCAGAGCCTTCAGCGGGCAAGCCCCAGCCCCGCCGAGGCATGGCTGTGCTGTCCGTTGCCTCCTGCCAGCCCCAGGCTGTGGCTTCTGAGCCCAGCCAGGAGGAGCCAGCCAGCTCCCTCTGCACTGAGAGTCCTGCTCCCTAACCTGGCATTCCGGGTGTCCGAGACAGAGCTGTGGGTGCTGGAGAGGAGGTGTCCCAGGCGGGAGGTAGAGGGGGGACCTGGGCAAGCCCAGGGGCACAGGGAGAGAGGAGGGAAGACCTGGAGAGGCTGGGGTGCTTCGTCCTGCAGCCCTTGAGGGCCCCCTGGCCTGCCGTGTGGGAGGCTCCAGCGCAGACCCCCGGCCACCTCGGTGTCTGGGCACCGGGATGGCGGCCAGGGGCTCCCCCTCAACCTTGGGCAGCCGCCACTTACTCTGGAGACGACTCCGGGGTCAGGTTGGACATCTCCTCGGGTGTTGGAACTGTGCACGTGGAAAGGACAAAAGACATGACCGCCGTGCTCTTGTCGCCCCCGCCCCAACGCTGTGCCCGCAGTCCCACGCGCCCACGGGCTCCTGCCCCTGCCAGAGCCCAGGGCCAGGGGGCTGCCCCAGCCTCTGGTGCTATAATCAGGCCAGGCCTACTCTGGCCTCCAGCTGTCCCTGCTGTCCCCCGACAGATGGCACTGGTCCCCCGCGCCCACCCATTGGCTGTGCCGCAGGTCCGGATGGCCTGGCAGTGCCCATGGAGCTTTGGCAGCGGGCACTCTGCAACGGGCTCCCCCCGCAACCCCGTCCCACAGGCCTGCGGACGGCCCTCAGCCCACCCGCCTGGACTCTGGCCTCTGGCTGTCCTCCCAGGGCTCCAGGAGCCTGGCCTCAAGTGACCACTGGGCTGAAGAGAAGCCCCGGAGCTGGGAGGGGCCCCGAGGCCACGGCCACCAGGCCCCAATGCGCAGCGGGCAAGCCTGGGAGCGAGCCGCCATCTGGAGGCCCCGCCTGGGCCTGTGCCGGCCTAGAGAACACAGACTACTGCCCGGGGCCCAGCGCAGAGTGGCGACCCTCGTCCCTCCACGGACCCTGCAGTTTCCGGCGGTGGAAGCGCGGCGACCCCAGGAAGCTGTTCTTGATGGAGTTGAGCCGCGTCCTCCAGGGCACCCCTCCGACGCTGGGGCTGGACGGGGGCGTGGGGTTCGGCGTGCCGGCCGGGCTCTCCTTGGGCGTATGCACGGGCGTCCCCTTAGGGGTGGGGAGGGGACTACCCCTTGGAGAGGGGTGAGGGGTCACCTGTATGGTGGGGACAGATTTGGTGTTTGGTTCAGTCCCGGCGGCCAGGAGCCGGGTCGAGGCCGGCAGGGTCGGCGGGCCCGGGGGCAGGGCAAGCTGGGGGCCTGGGCCCCCTGGGACAGGGGGTCGGGCCTGGGTGCCGGCTGGGAGTGGGTTGGACTTGGTGCCCTGCAGCGGCTTGTCGGTCAGCTTGGCCTTGCTCGGCAAGGTCTGGGTCTTGGGGTTGGGCCGTGAGGCGGCCTGTGGAGGGAGGACGTGTCCGGGCCGAGAGGCGCTCCGGCAAGCTTCCGGCTCCGCGGAGGTGGCCAGGGGGCAGGCCACGAAGGGGCTCTCGGGGGGTGGGGGGGGCAGGGCAAACTTTCTAACAGGCTACAGGGTGGTGCGGAGGGCGGGGGCAGAGCGCGAGGGTCCCCGAGGGTCCGCCATGCAAGCGCCCCCCGCCCCCCCCACCGCATGCACACACACAGCACCAGGAGGACCCGAAAGAAATGTTCAAGCAGGACCCCAAGGCAGGACCGGCGGGGACAGGCGGGCATGGGGGGTGGGAGCATTTGCCGTAAAAGAAAACAAATAACAGACGAGAAAACAAACAAACAAAACAAAAGAACGTGCAGTTAGCCACAGCAGAAGCAACCACGGGGGCCCGGCAGCAGGTGGGGGGCACGGGCCCAGCCAGGGCTCTGGGAGCCTCCCTGCCCCCCCGCCGGTGCACGCTGGGCTTCTGGGAGCTGGGGGTCGGGGCGGGGGCTCACCCGGGGGCTGCTCAGCGGGCTGGTGGACAGGCCCGAGGAAGCGCCACTGATGGACCTGGACCTGTGGACACCGGTGCAGGCAGGTCAGCCAGGGGGGCCGCAGCTCCTGGCTTCTCTCCCCCGGGCCGACCCTCCGAGAGGCCGGGAGCCCCGGCCGAGAGCCTTGAGGCCGCCCTGGCCTGCGCACACCTGGCCACACGCAGGGCTGTCCTGCTGTCCCCGCCCCGCCTCTCCCAGGACCGGGGAGGGCCCTGTCAGAGCCCAGTGGGGTGGCTCGATGCCCGTCTCGGGCTCGTATCCTCCAGGCGGGAGGCCCAGGCCGGGATGGCACCAGGGAGCCCTCAGCACGGGTGTTGTCTGGGGCTTGGGTGGACGGAGGGACGAGGGAGACAGGTGCTTCCTGGGAGCTGCGTCCAGCCCCTGTGTCAGGTCCACTCTCCAGCTCCTGGTGCTCTGAGCCCGGCCAGAACCCCCAAAGCTGAATTGTCACAGGCCCTGAGTCCTGTGCTCGACAGAGTCTCCCGTCCTAGCGTGTGGGCCACCAAGTGGGCACTGGCTCAGTCCTCCATGCCCACAGCCCACCTGCCTGGCCCAGAGCTGCCCACAGCATGCCAGCCCACAGCCCTCTCCTCACTGGCACCCCGAGGGCTGGGGCCAGGCCAGGCTGGGGTGAGCACTGGCGGGGACCACGAGCCTGGTCCACCACTGGCCCCACTGGGCCCGCAGACCTGGCGGGGCAGGAACCAGGCCGCCTGCGAGGCAGGAGCCTCCCTCTACCGCACCACACGGCCTCAGGAAAGGCCCACCATGCTCGCTCAGCCCTGGGTGCTGGCACCTGCCACCCTTCGAGGAAGGAAATGGGGCGGGGCGGAGGGCAAGGCAGCCCCAGGAGAGAAGAGGAAGAGTGAAGGCCCGCCCCAGGCAGCCCAGCCCCAAGGGGGCCCGCGCCCACCCACTCACACCCCGGCCCAGTCCCTGGGCCTCAGGGAGGCGCTGAGCCCACTCCGACCGGGGCTCCGGCATCTGCAGGCCGGGGCCCCATGGCAGGGACCCTCCAACTGCACCACCTAACGCAGCCACGGAGCCAGGGTGTGGCGCTGACCTTGGTCCCAGTCCCCCCCGCCCCCGCCCCGCCTGCGCACAGCCAGGACAGTGCCCAGAGCCAGGCCTGGGTCCAAAGCTTTCAGACGCTGGAAGGGACTGGGGGCCATCGGTCCCGGCTGCTGCCCACCCCAGCAGTCACAGGCCAGCCGGGCAGCCGCCAAGAGCAAGGCCCAGCGCCTGGGGCCTGCCTGCTCCTGAGCCAGCCATGCACCCGTCGCTCGGCACAAGGAAACCAGAAAAGCAGCAGTGGAAGGGGGGGGCTGGGGAGCCGCCTCCACACAGTCCTGTCTGACCAGGCCGCACCTGCCAGGGACAGAAAGGAAGGGCCCGCGTGCAGAGCAGCCAGGGCAGGTGGGCGGCGAAAGGCCAGCAGGGCGCAGGCAGGGGCACGGAGAGGCACGGGAGCAGGCGGGAAAACAGGTGAGGCCCGGCCACCGTCACCCACGGGCAGCGGGTCCTGCAGGGACAGGGCTGGGGGCTCGGGAACGCCGGGCCCCATGCAGAGACCCAAGAAACCGTCATGCTTCCTGCCGCCTCCTGGGGAGCCTGCCACGCCCTGGCCTGCCGCGCCCGCTCCGACCCCTGTGGGCAGCACGGCGTGGGGGAGGGGAGGGCAGCCACACAGAGGAGGCCTCGCAGCTCACAGACACTCGGGGGTCCCCGGGCAGGGAGAGCGCAGCGGGTCTCCCCACCCGGTCAGGCTGGCCACGGGCCTTGCCCCAGCAGCCCACGCCTCCTCAGGGCCACAGGCCCGGCCCTGCCACCAGGCCCAGCGTCGTCCTTGGGGCTGGGGGGTGGGGGATGGGCGGGCAGGGTGTATACCTGTCTTCTTTGCTGAATTGGGGGTGGGCTTCAGCGATATCCAGGCTTTTACTGAACACTGCTTTACTACAGCAGGAACAAAGTGAGAAAACAGAGTTACTGACGCAGCCCCACTCAGCGGCCCGGGAGGCTGGGCCTCCGCGCAGCCCCACACGAGCTGGGCATGGCCTACCCGGCCCGAGGCCAGGCACGCGGACACGAGGGCAGGTCGGGCAGGAGAGTGCCGGGGCCACGACGCGCCCCACCCTGGTGACCTGCTGGCGGGGGGCCTGGCCAGGCCTTGGAGGTGCCCAGCACCCACCACCAGTCCGAGGACCCCTCCAGCCCCGGCCAGTGGCCCGCTGTGGCCCAGGGCCAAGCGGCCAAGCCGGAAGAAGAAGCAGGGCCTGGGGCGGCAGGGCTGTGCAGGGGCAGCCGGCAGGAAGGGCTCCAGGGACCGCCAGGATGGTCCACAGCGGACCCTGTCCCAGCTCCTCCGGCCCCAAGGTGGCCAGGCCTGGAAGGCGGAGCAGACACTGAGCTTGGCGGCCTCCTGTGCCCGGCCCCTGCTCAGGGCAGACGAGGAGGGAGAGGCGTGGGGTGGCCGAGATGCGGTGGCCCCTGTTGGCACGCAGCCGCACTGGGAGGTCGACCGGGAGAGCAGGGCGAGGCTCAGGAAAGGGGGGCTGCGGAGAGGCAGCCTCTCGCCCTGGGGGCCTGCTGGGGACAAGGGCACCCACAACAGGCAGGACCCGAGGCACAGTCAGGGGCAGCGGCTCAGCTAGCAGAGACCTTCTCCCCCACCACCCTCACCAGCCCCTCCAGTGCCAGATCCCACGGGCAGGAGCCGTGGTGGTCTGCAGCCAGCCTGTTTCCCCAGGGGAGGCTTGGGACCACCAAGGGAGCTGAGAACCACCAGCCCAGTTTTATCCCGATGGTGGCCGTTTGCTGGCAAATACCCCGAGGCCCGGCTGTCCCCAGCGCTCAACCCTGAGCTGACCAGGGGCAGCCTCAGAGCTGGGACCCGCATAGCGGGGTCTCCACGTCCCAGGGCTAGGGCGCAAGCCCCCACCTAGACAGGAACACGGGGTCCCTCCCCGCGCAGGCCCTGCCCAGGGCCAGGATGAGGACTGGCCAAGGGCCCTGCCTGGCCAGCCAGAATGAGCCGAGGCTCTGCAGGACCAGGTCACCCTTCCTTCCTCCAGGGGCGCTGCTGGCTCAGCCCAGACCTGCTGGTGTCCAGGCTCCTTCCTTGTCCTTGACCCCCACTGCCGCAGGGGACCCAAACACAGGGCCAGCATCACGTGCGGACAGGCCTTCCGGGTGGCTCTGAACACGGCCTGACCCCACTGTAGCCAAGTCCAGTCCACTCCAGTCCAGCCCAACCAGCCCCGTACAACACAGGCCAACAGAGCACAGCCCAGTCCAGCTCAGCCCAGCCTAGCCCAGTTCAGCCCAGCTCAGCCCAGCCCAGTCTAGCCCATACCAGCTCAGTCCAGCCCAGCCCCGTCCAGCTCAGCCCACCCCAGACCAGATTAGACCAGCCCAGTGGCTCAGTCCAGCCCAGCCCAGTTCAGCTCAGTGCAGTCCAGCCCAAGCAGCCCGGCACAGCGTCGTCGGGCCCCACCCAGTGGCCTTAACGCAGCCCCAAGGCCGGGGGGGCAGAGATGAGCCAGGCCAGGCCCAGCACAGCCGGCGAGGGGTGCCGACGCTGGCCAGGCCAGGCCACCAGGAGGCAGAGCACTGGAAGCTCCTGGAAGGCACGCACCTCTGGCCATGCTGGGCCATCTCGATGGCCCTCCGCGCGGGCACCGGGGAGCCGCCGTCCGTCACGCTGAGCACCTCCATGGACTTGCGTTCAGGCCGCCGCTTGCCGTGCCGGTTCAGCATCGGGGAGTCCACACGCTTCCGGGGAGGGTCTGTGTGCAGACAGGGGTCAGGGCCCGGCCTGGGCCTGAGAGGGGCAGCATGGGGCCAGACCACCCTGCCACCGTGTACCTATTTCATTTCTGGGGGGCAGGTCCTCATCCTCGTGGCTCGGGTACCTTTCTTTCCGGTCCAGGAGAAGGAAATAAATCATCTTCTCCTGGTTCTCCCTGCGGGGTGGGGAGGGAGGTAGCGAGAGGGATGGGCAAGTCCGTTCCCGGAGGGGCCCCGCCCCGCGGCCGCGCCGCCCCAGCGCCCACGTACTCCTCGGACAGCAGGTCCTGCAGAAGCTTGTTGCGGTCCCGGAAGCAGCCCAGCGAGTGCATGCTGTCCAGCACGTCGGGGTCGATGTCCTCCAGGCTGGGCAGCGAGCGGATCTGCACCTTGCGGGGGATGGGCTGCTCTGGCTCCGGCTCGTTCTTGCCCCCTCTGCGGACGACAGGCACCGCGGGGTCACTCCCCACCCCTTCCGCAGCCTGGGCCTCCTCCGCCCTCACCCCGAGGTGCCGGGACGGCGGGGCCCACCCCTTCCTGGGCCCCGAGTCTTACTGCTCTCCCTGTGCCCAGCCCCTGCACGCCTCCTGCGTCCTGCCCGAGCCCAGCGCAGGCCGGCCCGGGACCCTGGAGAGCCAGGAGCGGCTGAGGCTTGGGCCAGGCCTGCGCTGGGCTGGGTCACCCCCCGCCTTCCCTAGCAGGCCCTCCAGGCCACAGTGACGGGTGACAGGCAAAGCAGGGGGTGTGGGAGGAGGGGCTACTTACATATACCATATGTGTTTCTGAATGTGCTCTAGCTACAAGGAAAGAGAAACAGGGAGTTAGTACGAGGAGGGACCGAGGAGCCCACGTTAGGAGGCGGGGTGGGGAGCACGGAGCTCAGGAGTGTGCAAGAGAGGACAGCAGGGGAGGAAGGGGCTGCGGGACGGGGACAGGGCATGGGGACAATGTGGGTGCAGGCCGGGAAGAGTGTGGGGAGGGGCTGTGTTCCCGGAGGCTCCAGGCCAGCACCCCGACCCTGCCTACCCCCGATGGAAGAGAAAATGCTGACGCAGAGAGAGAAGGAAGGTGAGCAGGGCCGGAGGGGCTGCAGGCGTGGGGGGCCTGGGCGGCAGAGGGACTGAGCTCGAAAGCAGAGTGGCCTCGGGGGTCTCAGGGCTCTGGGACGGAGGTCAAGGGAGGAGGGCAGGAGGGCAGGGGAAGCGGCCAGGGCGGCCCTCCTGTGCACAGGAAGGGGCTGGGTGCAGGTGTGAGCAGGAGGCTGGGGGCCGGCCCTGCTCTCTGCCCGGCTCCCCGGGGGACAGCTTGGCTGGGGAGGGAGGGGGAGAGTGGCCTCTTGGGCCCTGGGCCGCCCTTGTCCCGGAGAGAACAGCCAGACGAGTCCTGCCGGCATGCTCTGGGGACCGGCCCTCCTGGCAGTGACTGAGCCCCAGGGAGGCAGGAGGTGGCCAGCTGGGGGCTTCTTTGAGAACCAGCTTTCCTGGACCCTCCCCAGCCCACCTGCCAGGAGCAGGGGTTGCGCGGAGCCCTTCACACTGACCAGGCCCGGGAGAGCCCAGGACACGGGGGCCGGCATCAGCCGGCGCTCCCCTGCCAGGCACAGCAGCCCTGTCCACACCCGTGCACGCGCACACCGTGCCCGCTTACCCAGTGCTCGGGCACCACGCACGCCCCGCACGGGCATGGGGAGGGGGGAGGCTCCCGGCGAGCGCCCATCCTGCCCCCGAAGGAGGCGCCCTGAGGGGACGGGGCCCAGGCAGGGTCCCGCGAGGGGAGCGAGGCGGCGTCGGAGGGAGCGGGAGGCCGCGGCACGCACCGTGAGGCGCCGGGTGGCGTCCACCTCGATCATGCCACGCAGCAGGCTCTGGCAGTCGGGCGGGATGAAGTGGGGCATGTGGAACACGCCGCGCTTCACCTTCTCCAGCAGCTGCCGCAGGTTGTCGTCGTCGAAGGGCAGAGCCCCCTGCGGGCAGGGGACGGCGGTCACCGCGGGAGGGGTGCACGGGGCGCACGGCGGGGCGGGGGCGGGGGGCTCACCACCAGCAGGGCGAAGAGGATGACGCCGCAGCTCCACACGTCCGCCTTGCGGCCGTCGTACTTCTCCCCCTGTGGGCGGCAGCGGGGGGCTCGGTGAGCGGCCGGCCTCGCTGGGACGCTGCGGCCCCGGGCGCGGGGAGGGGGTGGGCCGGGGGCGGGGGTCGGACGGGGCCCGGGGCATGGGGGGCTGCGAGGCTCCGGCGGCGAACCCCCTGGATATACGGTGACGAGGTGGGGGACGGGGCGGCGGCTACTCACCCGGATCACCTCAGGGCAGGCGTAGTGGGGGGATCTGCGGGCAAAAGCAGCCGTCAGGCCCGGGGATCAGACCCGCTGTGGGCCCGGGTCACCCCAGCCCGCCCGCACTCGGGGCTGCCCCCCAGGACCAGTGGAGACCCCGGAGGCACACTCTGCCTGCAGGAGGTGCCCAACAGGAGGCTCAAGGTAGGGCCGAGCCCCTCACAACCTAATCCCCACTGCGTGCTTCTAGGGGAGACTGAGGCACAGGAGGCTGTGGGCTCCGCCACACTGCAGGCAGTCAAAGGAGAGAAGCGTCCCGGGAAGCAGCACAGGGCTGAGCGCGCTGAGCGCGTGGGCAGCCGTTGGGATAGGACCGGCCTCCCCGAACCGGGGAGCAGGGGGAGCTGTCCCGAAGGGTCACCAGGTGGTCCCTTCACGGCATCGCCCTTGGCAGCGAAATCTGGGAGCACAGGCAGAGGCCCTGGAGCTCCAGGCCGTCCCAGCGGGGCAGCCGCGACCACGGGCAGCGTGGACAGGGCGGGCGGGGGCCTCAGGGTCGGACACTCACCCGCAGCTGGTCTCCAGCAGACTGTCGCCAACCTGCAGCGACGCCATCCCGAAGTCGGCAACCCGGATGTTGTTCTTCTCGTCCAGCAGGAGGTTTTCCGGCTTCAGATCCCTGTGGCTGGAAGGCGGCCGGGTTGAGGCTGAGCAGTCCCCCAGCTGCCGCCCCTCCCCAGAAGCCCATCGGCACAGTGTGGGGCCAATGGCAGCCCAGCCTAGTGATGTCACAGGCAGCCAATGGGAAGTCACCATCCTGGTGGCTGTGGTCTCGGGAACGGAGACACAGGGACCCTCTGGGGTCACACCACATGCTCCCCGCCCCAGGGCCGGCTTTGCTTTACTCCCTGGGGCCGCCCCACCATTAGTGCTCTGCACCAGGGCCGACCTGGGACCCCCAATCCAGAGTGGCCTGGCCCCAAGACCCCCGAGAAGCCTGAGGAGGGGCTCCTGGAGCCTGGGGCAGACACCTAGCAGAAGCTTCCAGACAGAACATGCCGCCGGCTCCAGGCGCAGAGGGGCGCAAGGGTGGGGCAGAGGTACCTGGTGGGCGGTTATCTGATGGGGGTGGGGGTACCTGCAGGGAGTGGGGGGCACCTGGGTGTAGGGGGACCTGGTGGGGGATGAGGGTGTCCCTCGTGGGGAACGGAGGCGCACCCTGCCGGGGCTGGGGACACCCGGCGGGGGTCGGGGCACGCACCATATAGAGTGGCTGTGACAAAAGTCCAGCGCGGAGATGATCTGCCGGAAGAACTTCCGGGCCTCTTTGGGGGTCAGCCTCCCCTTCTTGACAAGGTAGTCAAAGAGCTCCCCGCCAGACACGTGTTCTAGCACCAGGTATCTGCGGGGCACAGGTGGGATTCGGGGGCTGCACGACGTCCGACCCACCTGCCCTGGGGCCACTCAGCCACGGGGGCACTGGCCAGAGGCCTCAGGCCGGCACCCCGCCCCAGCGCCACCCCCCACCTGTCCCAGCCTCGATTACCCTCAGCACAAGCCCCCTCCCCCCACCTCCTGGCAGGCCTGCTTCAGGCACTGCCATGCGGGGAGCCCTCTGCTGTGCAGAATTCCAGGCTCAGGGCCACCCCCGGGCCCCTGGCTGAGGGGCACTGTGGCGGCCGACCCCCGCGCGTGACCGTTCCAGGCCCTCCCAGGCTAACCCAGCTCAGGCTCCCAGAGCGGGGCCCTGATTCAGACACTCGGGCCCTCAGGGAGGCCTGGCCAGTAGTCCGGACCTCTAAATGGGGTGAGCAAGGGGCTGGAACAGGGCAGGGCCCGGGGACCCTAGGGGTGGCCCTCACACCGGGCCTCGGAAAACAGACGGGAAAGGTGGGCGTGGCCCAGCTGGCCGGGGGCGGGGGCGCGACTACCCCGTCTCAGCTCCCCAGAGCCTAGAGGCCTGGACTGGTGCAGGAGCTGGGGGCTGGGCCACCAGAAGGGCTGTGACGGGGTACGGTGGGCCAGTGGCCTTGAGGCCCACCGCTCCCCTCTGCCACCCCTTCGTGCCTTCCCCTCTGCCGCATCGGGTCACTGGCAGGGGGGCCCAGGGCCACGGTGGGAGGGACGCCGAGGCAGGGGGCACAGCACGGCCCAAGATGTGCGCACGAGGACACCTGCAGGACCCCGTGGAGGTGCTGGGAAGGGGGCGTCTCCAGAGCAGGGCGTGCAGGAAGGGAGGGGTCGGTGGGGGTGGGGGTGCAGGGGGCCTGCGTGCAGGGGCTGGAAAGGCGGACAGGGCACCGGGTGGGATTCAGGCCGAAGGGGCCATCCAGGGGGTCCCATCCTGCTCCTGAGCGGGAGGGTCCGACCAAAGCACAAGCCATGGGCTGGCCTCACTGGCAGGGACCCCCGACTGCCCTCCAGCTGCAGGCTCCCCAGGTGGCCTTGGGCTTGGGGGGTCCTAGGGAGCGTGCAGGGACCCCCAGGTCCCAGCTGGGCCACCCGATCCCCCTCGTGCTGGGCGTGGTGTCCCTGTCACCAGGCCTTTGCCTGGGCTGTGCCTCCCCGCCCCGCACTGGGCTGCTGACCAGGCCCTCACTGGCTTCCTGACCCCCCCCCCACCAAGGTGGCCTCCTTGGGGCCAGAGGCTCTGCCTGTCACCCCCCGCCCCAGGTCTGTCCTCACGAGGATCCCCACAGTAGTGAGACGTGCTGCATCTGCTGCTGTGTGTGGAGGCGGCCAACATCACCTGCCCCCAAACTCATGGGACACCACTGCACACTGCAAGGGGGACCCCAGTCAGGCCGACAGTGGGGGGTCGTGCAGGAGCGTGTCTCAGGGGGCAGGGTTCCTCCTGCCCACAGCATCAGGGACCCCAGGGCCGGGACCTGCCACCCAGCACCTCACACTTGTACTGACCAGCCAGCTCCTGTCACCTGCAAACACTGGGGTCCCAGCTAGCACAGCAGGGACACCGCCCACGGGGCCCAGAGAGTGAGTCCCTTGTCGGAGCGCCCGCGGTTTGGACCGAAGGCCCGTCCTCGACCCGTGTGCCCGAGCCTCCCTGCTCCCCCGGGGCTGCCCTCTGTGGCCAGCTTCGTGCCCCAACCCCATTGCCCAGGACAAGTGGGCTGCGGACGGCCACCTGAGCCAGCGGGCTCCCAGGCCTCCCCGGGGCTGGGGCTTGGAGCTGAGCCCTCAAGGGTCCCCTCCCCTGCTCAAGTTTCTCCACTCAGGGCCAACACGCCCGAGGGCTTGGGCATCACAGGCTGGGCCTCCTGCGGTCACACAAGCGGGAGTGACAGGGCTGGGCGCCCCCTTGTTGTGACCCTGGCAGGGTACCGCCACCCACAGCCCAGGTGAGCTCAGGGAGGCCACACAGCTGGCGATCGGGGCGGGGGGGTGCTCCGCTTTCCCACCCAGGTGTGCCTGGGACATGAGATTTCCGCTGGCCTCTGAGGTCAGCCGCGCTCAGCAGCATGGGAGCCGGGCATCCCGGGGAGGGCAGGACAGCGGGTCAGGCGAGGGGCCTGGTGAGCCATCGGCCGGCCTGGGGTCTCAGCCGCGTGGATGAGCAGACGGGGAGCTCAGTGGGAATGGGGAGAGTCCCCAGGAGCCCCGGCAGAGTCTAGGAGCTTGTGGCATTAGCTCGCTGGGGCCAAGGGCCTCCTGCTGCTTGACCCTGGCTGCCAGCCTCCGCCTCCAGGAAGCCCTACCCCCTGGGTGGTTCAAGCTGATGGCTCGGCCAGGAGGTCTGGGCCAGGAGCGCTGAGCGTGGAAGCCTCCCGAGAGCTCCCCTCCCTGCTCACCGGGGCCCCCTCCCCAGGGGGCTGCCTGTGCCCTCCCCAAGGCCCCACCCCGGCTCTCCAGACCCGGCAATACCTACAAATATTTTTTGTTTTCATAAACATCGTGTAGCTTTAGGACATGGGGGTGTTCGATGAGCTTCAGGATGGCGATCTCCCGCTCCACCTGCTCGGGGAGAAGAGGTCCGGCTGGGGGCAGGCTTGCTGCCCAGCTCCCCGCACCCACCGCCCCATCCGCCCCGACCCGCAGCCCCGGGGCCGCGCTGTGGGGGACACCAGCACCCGCTGCCCTGCCCTCCACAGGTCTCTGGCTGGTGGGGAGACAGGGGGCTCGAGCAGACCATGCCCCCTGGATGCCTCGACGGGGTCACGGGGGCAGCAGGAGGCTTGGAGGAGGGCCGGCCTAGCGATGGGGCCCGCACCTCTGTGGACTGGCCCATCCCCCGCAGGGTCATCCCACGAGGGGGCTGCCTCCCGGTGCTTCCACCCAGATCCTGCCAGGCCTCCGGCAGAGTGCGACCCAGTTGGACCCCCAGGCCCCAGCCATGGAGCTCTCGTCTCTCTGGCTTGGAGCGCTTTCGGGCATCTAGAACACTGTCCTCAGTTGAAGACACGAGGCCCGGGTGCTGTCAAGGCAAGGTCAGGGTCGACCTGCTCCCATCCAAGCAAGCAGCACCTCCCCTTGCAACTGCACCACGCGTGGCCCTCAGGGTTCCCCAGTGGGGCCCACACGAGTCCCCCCCGCCCTCCGACGAGGTCCTCTTCCTCGTCAGCAGCCTCCATCCCACAGGCGGCCGGTCACCGCCCTCCTGGCACCGCCCTCCTGGCACGTGGGCCCCACCCGCCCCCTTGGGAGATGTCTGGGAGCGTGTGGGAGGCACAGTCCACGAGGCAGTGGAGACAGGGCCCCGCCCCCAGCATGCCCCCTGCCGGCCAGGTCTGACGGCTCCTCCCCCACAGGCAAGCGGGCAGGTGGGGGAACCCGAGGCCCTTCCTGCTGAGCATCTGGAACCAAAGGGGCCCAGACTCCACCAGGTGAGGGGCCGCTCGGACCCGGGAACCCGCCCATTCTCTTTCCCCGCTCAGAGGCAGGGGCCCCTCCTGAGTCAAGCCGTGGAAGCCAAGGCCCCAGCGGGTGGGCACAGCGTCCCGGGGGACCCGCTGGCCCAGCTTCCCCACACCCCGGCTCACCTTCATCAGCACAGACTCGCTGAGCTTCTCTCGGTTGACGATTTTAATAGCCACCTTCTGGCACGTGACACAGTGGATCCCCAGCTTCACCAGGCCTGTGGGGTAGAGAAGCCCCTGAGACCCCAGCCAGGACTCAACCAGCACGGCCCTCCCTGCTTCCCACCGACACCCCCACCCCACCCCTGCTCCTGGCCCCTCATTTGGGCTCTGAGCCCTGCCCCGACCCCCATCGGCCCAGCGCACCTCCTGCTGGACGCCCCCAGCCCCCGTCTGCCAGCCCACGCTCCTTGATCCCTGCCAGGACAACTCCGTCCTGCGGTGTCCCTGCCTCACAGCACAGCCCCCGCCTCGGAACCAGCCCTCTGACCTCCTAGAGTCCCCCGTGCTCTGGAGGTCATGGAACCCAGAGTCCCCCCCACGCCAGGCCTTCCGCCACTGCCCAGCCATCTCCAGTGGGGGAGGCAGGGTGACTTTGGGCTCAGGGCCACCCCGCCCCCTTAGTGCCCCCTCCCCCCAGGATGCGCGGCCTCTGCCACCCGACCCCCAGCCTCCCTTCAGCCTGCACGTCTCTGGACAGAGGAGCCCCGAGTCTGGTCACTGCCGTCTCCAGGACAGCAGGACAGGCCCAAGGCTGCTCCCCGGACAGCAGCACCCCAGCCTTCCACGCCCCACGCCCCCCACCCCTGGCCGCCCCCCACGGGGCAGAACACAAATTCACTCTTTCGCATGTTGGGCCCGAGCCCAACACCCTGCTCCAGTTCTGACCGCCGGCCCCAGGCCTCCACGTCTCCTGCCTCCCCTCGCCGGCCAGGAGAGCCCTCTGGGGCCACCACAGCCCCACCCCTCCTGCAGCCCAGGCCGCTGCCAGCACCCTCCAGACCTCTGGGTGGACTGCTCTGTGGCCTGCGGCCTAGGAACACCCATCTCCATCCCCGAGCCTGGGCCCCGACTGCGACATTCCCCAGGGCGACTTTCATTCCTAGGCAGGCACGTGAAAGCTCTTGCGATGGCTGGACCCACTCCAGCACTTGGGGGCCCAAGGGGAGCCAGGGGACCCCATTCACCTTGGCATCGCACCCCAACCTTGGGACGCCCTGCCTGTGGACACTGAGGGGCACCGTGCTGTGTTAGCCAGACTCCATCAAAGTCGGGACCCTGACTGCATGCGCACCCCGTGCTGCTGGGGTGACCCGGCCTCCCCCACTGTTGCTGCTTTAACCGTGACCTTGACCCCTTTGTCATGCTCACCGGCTGCTGGGTTTCGCCTGGGTCGGGGGGATTCTTTTTTTTTTTCTATTTATAAAAGATTTTATTTATTTATTTGACAGACAGAGATCACAAGCAGGCAGAGAGGCAGGCAGAGAGAGAGAGGAGGAAGCAGGCTCCCTGCTGAGCAGAGAGTCCAATGTGGGGCTCGATCCCAGGACCCTGGGATCATGACCTGAGCTGAAGGCAGTGGCTTAACCCACTGAGCCACCCAGGCGTCCCGGTCGGGGGGATTCTTACCAACCTGTAAGAGCCCCTCGACTTTTATGGGAAATGAATTCCTTGTCACGTGTGCAGAAGACACCTTCCCTTCACAGACCACACGTCCGTAATTTTACGTGGCCTCTGTGTCCCTCCACGGAACATGGTCCCAGCTGCCCTTCCCAGCATGGCTTCTTGCCCCTGCCCCGTGCTGGGGTGGGTGGGCCTGCGGCCAGCCTCTCTGTGTGCTTGGGGAGCTCGCCCAGAGGGCAGGAGGGGGGGCGTGGGCCTTCGTGGGCGATGCCCAGGGGTCGTGTGCACACTCAGGGAACGACAGATGGGCTCCTGGGCTCCAGCACGGTGTGCCCAGCGAGCCCCCGCACCCCCAGCTCCCACCCCAGGGAGGCCCGCAGACCCCAGGGAGGCCCACAGACCCCAGGGCTCTTGCCAGCTGTCTTTGATCTGCTCCGGGCCCTGTGATTCCAGGGCAGCAGGAAGAGCACAGAGAGCCCCGCAGGAGGGCGCTGCTGGCATCTGCCTGTAATTCAGGGCTGGAGGCCCAGGACTCCCTGCCCCCAGCCCAGCCCCCCAGACCACGGCACCAGCCAGAGTTAGAAGCAAAACTCGTGCCTGACAGGTCCCCGGGACAAGGCTGACGGGACGGGGTGCCAGGGAGACAAGCAGCAAACGCGGCCACCCCATGGAAGACAAGCTCCTCCAAGTCCGGAAGGGCCCGGGACAGACGCCGGAGACGGCTGGCACAGGAGCCCCAGAGACCCCCCAGGCCCAAACGCCGTGGCTCCATTCCCAACCACAGGTGGGCACGGCCCTGGGCCGGCTCTGCGGGCCATTCCCGCACCGACCAATGGGAGGGACGGGGCGTCTTTGGACAAGAAGGACTTCGGGAACCGTGGCTCGGGCACCAGGGTAGTGGGCACACGGCCAGGAGGACGCGCCCACAGACGCACCTCACACAGCCGTGCACACGGGTCCTCGGGAGGCGGGAATTGCAGACGAGTGGGGAGAAATGTCATCCTGCTTCCAGAAAAGGAAAATAAACGGGCGTCCAAGGGACAGGATGCTGTCCAGAAGCAGAAAGCCGCTCCGTTGGTGTCGCCACCGAGCGCCACGCCAGGCACCGTGGGACGCAGGGAATGCGGCGGCCGCACCACCAGCCGCTGCCCAGCTGCCCAGGGGAAGAGACGTGCTGAACGAGCCCCGCGCAGGGCAGCCCCAGAGCAGTGGGGACCCGGATGCTACGGGCCAGTCCTGAGTGGAGGCCTCCTGCGGTTCGTCCGTGACCTTCCCCTCCTTCTTGGCCGTGGCCCTTCAGAAAAAACCCTGCTGGAGCGCCCTGCGTCCTGGGACCCCCCAAAGTAGGACCCGAATTCCCTTTGGTCTGGACAGGGGTCTGGGCGCAGGTGACGGTGTCGCATCAGGGAGAGCCACAGTCTGAGTGTCCACCATGGGCCGGGTGTCGAGGGCCCTCCGCAGAGAGGAGCCCGGAGCCTGCGAGGTGTGCGGCCAGCTGCGCCCGTCCCCACCGCACTCCAGCTGGCTGTGGACCGGGGCCACATGAATGCCACAGCCTCTGCAGGCACCTGGGAACACCACCGGCCCCAGAGAGTCCGCAAAGGGACGCACACAGGGCACCTGCAGCTCCTGCTCGGGGCAGCCGGAAGCAAAGGGAGAAGTGGCTGTTTTTGCCTTTTCTCCTCCAAATCACCGAGCACCTGCATAGGTGGGGACCTGGGAAGGCCGCTGCCCACGGTCGGTTACTGTCCAGACTCCTGGGCCTTCGATCGCCCCTGCCCTCTCCGGCCTGCACGGCCCCACCCTCGAGGAGGCCAGGAGTTTCTGCCAGAGGCCCACCTGCTGCTCCCCTCACCCCCGCAGTCCCTCCTGCCCCCGCCCAGGAGAGGGTGGGAGTTCGGGGGGGGGGGGTGGGAGTTGGTGTCCGCACACAGGGCCCGTGAGGAAGGCCCCCGAGGGCAGCGGATGTGGGACGCGGGCAGGCTCGCAGGTGGTGAGCTGTGGACCGGTCGCAGCAGAGTCCCCTGGGGAGGAGCCTGGTCAGGAAAAGGACGGCCACTGTCCACGGTGCTGACTGAGCCTGGGGCGCCCTCGCAGGGCCCCGCCTGTGTGCTCACATCGGCCCCCCCACGCTGTGTCAGCGGGTCCTTGGACTTAGGGGACCCGGGGAGGGCTCCCACTGCAGGTTCTGGGAAGGGAGACTCGTGATGGGGGGAGGGGGGTTGCTTCTGCTGGGCCAGGACGGAAGGGCAGGGCAGTGTGACGCTCTGTCTGCATCTCAGGAGAAAACAGTGTCCAGCCGCTGGCCCTCACGGGACCATGCAAGGGTCACTAACACCGGGGATGGGAGATCGTCCCTCCTCCGTCATGAGCTGCCGCACCTCTGGGGCCCTGCAGCGGCTCCCAATACCACAAGCGTAGCCAAAGGGGACCCATTTTCTGCCTCCATGGCCAGTGTCACTGTGGGGCCTCATTTGTAGGCACGTAAGGGGGGGTGCTCCAGGGCCCGGCACAGCGGACATGACAGTCTTGCCGGGGTGGACAGGCCCTGTCACCCCTCCTGTCTGGGCTCTCCTGGGAGGAGGGAGGAAGGGGCACCACACCGGTTGTTGGGAAAATGAGTCAGCAGGGCTGGTGGCCCTGAGCCGGGCCCAGCTCCCCGGGGCTGGGCTGCCCACAGCAGGGCAGCGGGAGAAGGCGGGAGAGGGCAGGTAGGGGCCCATGGGACTGCGGGGGGCAAAGGGACTGGGAACAGCAGCACACAGACTCCTCTTGGGAGCCGCCTGGACCCGTGCTCCGCGCAGCCCCCACCCCGCCACTGCCCTGGACCTTCTCTGGGGCCTGAACTTCCCAGGCTCTGCTCCCAAGGGCCAGCCTGGCAGCCGCACTGGGGTAAGCCACAGACATCGCAGGTGGTCCTGCCCTGGCCACCGGCCCCACATGGAGCAGCTCCCCGTGCCACGGCCAGGACCCACATGCCCGGGTGTGGAGGCGGAACCAGAACGGCAAGGCCCAGGCACAGTGCTCCCCCAGGACCTGCGTGGGCAGCCAGAGACCGTGGGCCCCACAGCCAGCTGGCCCAGGGGGCTTCCCAGAGAAGCTGAAGATCGAACTGAGCCCAGAGGACAGCAGGACTCAGGTGGGGACTGCAGAGGCCCCGCCCCCAGCTCTTGGGAGCAGCTCGAGGGCAGAGGCGGTGAGCACAGGCCGCATGTGCAGGCCAGTGGCCGTCTGCAGGGCCCCCTGCGGCCTCTTCCTGCCACGCTGTCACTGGCCTCTCCGGACTGCAACAGCCTGCCAGAGGACCCCTAGAGACCCCCCTCCTGGAAGCCTCCCAGCCACGTGGCCCCACCCGTACCGCACCAGGCTGGCCTGTGTGCCATGAGATGTGGCGGAACAACCAGCCATCCTTCAGGCTGGGTGGTGACCAGAGCTTTTGGGGTCTGCTCCCTGGGATCCCTGCTCTGAGGAGCCTGCTGCCTCGTCCTGTGGCCAAGAACCAGCCTGACCCACCCTGGGAGCCTGAGAGGAGCCCAGGCATGGCCGCCCAGCTTGGCTGCCCCACGATTCCTCACCCTCAGGAGCCATGAGACAATGTTCGCAGTCTCAGGCCCCCAAGTTTTGGGGAGACTTTGTTAGGTCACAGGACACGGAGACGCTGCCTTCCCGCCCCCTGGGTCCAGGTGGATGCCGGCCCCGGCATTCGCTAGGAGCTGAACCAACTGGCGGGGTGGCCTCCCAGAGGCAGGGACAGCCAGGCAACCTGGGCGGGTGCGCCCAGACACGGTCTCAGTGTCCTCACCTCACCTGTGCAAGTGGGGAGAACAGCCTGTCCCACCCAGGCCCTTCTGGACACCCTGGAGCTCTCTCCCTCAGACTCTGGGATGGGGGAGGGGGCGGGGGACACACGGGGGCAGGTCTGGTCTGCCTCTTTCTCCGCATCCCTGTCTGCGGTGGGCAGCCCCAGAGACCTGCTGGTGGCCTCCCATGGCGAGAGGCACCCCGCTAGCCTGTCTCGACCCCCAGCCTGCTGGGCAGCTCCTGACCCTGGGTCTGAGAACAAATGCTCCCGGGCCCTGGGCAGGAGGTGGTGCGGGGGGGGGGGGGGTGGCGCTCAGGTGCATGGACGCTGGTGGGGGAGGAGCAGATGAGACCTGGCCGTCCCGCTCCTGCTGGGACACAGTGCCACCTGGTCCCTGGGGGTGTCTGTCCCCTCTCCCTTCAGTGCCGGGGATGTTCCTGCCACTGGGTGTCCCCGAGGAAAGGGAACTACTCACGCTGGCTCTATCTCTTAGCCTGACCCAGAGCCCCTTCCACGGTGTGCCTGGGCAGGCAGGGAATCCCGAGGCTGGGCAGGAGGCCGCCGACAGGGGCAAGGTGAAGGTGCCCTTCATGCCCTCCTGGTTCTCCCCCATGCCCTCTTCACCCCCACACTCAGCCTCATTCAGGGCCGGGGGCACCCGCGGAGGCAGTGGGGGACCCTGGGGGTGCCACAGTGAGACTTTCAAGAACCTCACAGGGGACTTTCCAGGTGACCACTGAGGGCTCCCGGCACCAACCGAAGCCCCCTGAGCCCGCGGGCAGGAAACTGCGGTGCAGACGGGGACAGCGTGGGGACCCCTGGGGACCCAGACCACACACAGATTGTGCAAGGACGGGTGGTGGCCTCGAGGAGACACATCCATGTGATAATATCTGGACCCCATGAATGCGACCTTAATTCGGGGTGGGGGGAGCCTTTGCAGAAGTATATTTGTAGATCTCGATACGAGCATTCTCGGGGTTTGGGGCAGCCCCTAAATGCAGTGACAGGGCTCTTACTAGAGGCACAGAGAAGTGTCGTGGGGACATGACGGGGCTCCGCGGGGCGGCCGGCACACCAGGGGCCTGGAATGTGCCCCTACAACCCAGAGAAAGAGACGTCGTCCTTCCGGGGACAAGGTATGGGGCAGCTCCTCATAGCGGCCCCAGAAGCCCAGCGCAGGACCTGCTGCACTCATGGGAGTGTTTACCTCGAGTTTCCTTTCCTCTCAAATGAGATGCGCCTCAGAAGGGCTTTCTGCACCTGCTGCCACAACCCCAGCTAAGCACAGGGCTCCAGATCCCTCACGGTGACCAGAGCCCCTCCCCCCGCACGCCCACACTCAGCCAACTGCCCTGCTGCCTGCCCCACCCCCACCACCAGTCTCTCAACCCAGCAGGGCTCCAGGGATTTAAGGACAGGATTTGCTGCGGGGCTGGGGTGGGGGGGGGCGCGGATTCTGCTTCCTCCCTAAGCGGCTCTGCCTGCGCCAGGCACAGCCCTGTGGGGAGGCACCCTATGAGCTGCATCTAGTCACCTAAGGCCATGCTAAGGCCCTGGGGTAGGGCGTGCTCTGGGGGATGGTCAGGCCTGAATGTGGCCGCCCGCTCCAGCCAGACCACTGCCCAGAAAGGAAGCTTCCAAGGATCCTCCTCTTAAGCCTTGATCCTTACAATAGTCCACTTCCATTCTCAGAAGAGGAGACAGGCTGGGCCTGCCTGACCCCAGGGCCCATTCTCCTGCCACTGCCCAAGGGGTCAGGGTGAAGCCTACCCACGCCTAGGCCTCCCCAGCAGGTGCAGCCACAAGCCCCACCCCCAGCACCACCTCACAACAGGCTTAGTTAGTAGGCGGGTGCTGGGCAAAGACACAGGATGAACCTCGGAGACACTAATGGGAATGAACCCAGGTTCCCAGGGCCCCTCCCCCAGCCACCGCCCGGTCCCTTCAGCACCATGGACGGGGCTCAACGCAGCCCTGGCTTGAGTCCAAGCAGCTGACTGCTCAGGGCTACTGGCGGAGCTGGGGGCGGGACACGGGACACCAGAGCCAGGGTGCCCTGGGGTGTCAGCGCTCCCTGGGCAGCTCCTCCAGCCACACCCCTGCTCCTTTCTGAGCCTGGAGCCAAGGCCTGCCTGCACCACATTCTGGGGGTCACAGCCCTGAGGTAACCTCTAAACCCAGGATACCAAGGAACACAGAGCTCTCCGGGACAACCAGGGCGGCGCCAGCAGCGATCTCAGGAGATCCCGCCCGAGGTCCCCGGCACCGGGCGCAGGGTGTGGGTAAGCCCTCAGCGTCTATAACGCCTCCTTCCAAAGGGTGGGGAGGAGCAAGCCCCCATCCCTCTGGGAAGAGCACCCGGCTTGTGGCAACCTGCAGCCGGGGAGAGTTGAGGAGGCCAGGACCCGGCAGGGGCGCAGGGTCGGCTCACAAAATCCCCCAGGAGTGGCGTGGAATGAGGGCGGAGCGGGGGGCGGAGCGGGGGGCGGAGCGGCTGCCGGCTCTCGGGTCTCCAGAGGCTCCGAGCCCCATGCTCAGGGAGAACGCAAGGTCCCTCTGGCCTCCAGTGTGATGACATCAGTGTGCAGGCCCCACGAGCAGTCCCCCCGCCTGGAAGCCCCACCAGGTCTGGGTTGACCCCTCTTCAGGCCAGGCGGCGGCGGGGGGGGGGGGGGGGGCGGTTACTCGCGCTCCCAGGGAAGCTGTGCTGGGAGGGAGAGAGTTCACACAGGTACGTGTGAAAGATGCGGGCAGGGCCGTGCTGAGCCGCGGCCCCTCCACCCCACCCCAGCTGCCTCCCACCACAGGACGGGTCCCTCACCAGCTGCTTGACCGCCATTTCCAAGAGCCTCCCCCTCCTCCCGGACTGAGGTGCTTGTGGGCAGGCTGGGGAAGGTCAGGGACTGAAGATCCAACCTTAGACCCCTCACCCTGTGTGTGCTCCCTTGGATAAAGGGCCACACGCGCACCCTCCTGCTGGCAGCACCCCTTGCCCCCCTGCAGCCTGAAAGGACATCCAGTCGTCAGACCTGAGCCCAGGAAGAGGGTTGGGGGCCACCCACCCCAAGCCCTCAGCAGCCCCCTGTCCCCTCTTCCAGGGGCTGGTCCAGGGCCGCCCACACTCACATCTGGCTTCCAGGGTCGCTCCTGGGCAGGCAGAGGGCAGAAGCTGCGCCTGCGGGGGCGGGTTCGGTTCCCAGGTTTCAGGAGACCCTCTGCCCGCCCAGTTGCCTCAGGTCCTAGCCCGGGGCACCTGGACCCAGCGGACTCGCTTCAAACGCACCGCCTTGGCAGACGTTGGGCCGCCAGCCCGCCCTCCCCAGCCCTGCACCGCCGGGGGCTCCACGGACTCGCAGACCGGGAGGGCGGCCCCTTTGAAGTTGTCCAGACCTCAAAGAGCACTCGTGGCCTCCCGCCCCGCAGCGGCGGCCTCCGGGCCTGCGGTCCTCCCGTGCGCCCACCCGAACTCCTTTCCCGCCTGCGGGCCCCTGCCCCAGCTCTAGGGAGGGGGTGCGGGGCCGGCGTCTTGGTTCTCTCAGCCTCCTCTGGGGGCTCAGAGCTTCCCCACCCCCTCCTCTGTTTGGGAGGCGGGGAGGCCCGGATCGCATGACCCACCCCCAACCTGCGCGGGGCCCGTCCGCCCGCGTCCGCCCGCATCGGCCCGCGCGCCCGGCTTCTGGGCCGGCCGCCGCGCCCCGCGACGCCCCCGCACCCGCCATCACGCGGCCGGGCCCGGTCCGCCCCCACGCACGCTCTTCCAGGTTGGAAAGGAGGCCCGATGGGGGACCCGGAGGGGGGAGGGAGGGAGCGCGGGCCCCAGCCGGCTCCTCTCAATATAGACTCCGCGGTGTCCTTCGCCCACAGGCGCGGGGGGCGGCGCGCGTCTCTTGGGAGACAACTGTTCGCGCTCTGAAAAGGAACCTCTCAAATTAAATTAATTAAGGCCTGGAATATTTCACACCCGCCGAAGCCGCTGCTGCCTCTGCGGGGCTCTCCGCCCTCCCACCCACAGCACCCAAACACGACGCGGGGGCCTGCCAGCCCCTCGGCTCCGTGGACCGCGGCCCCGCCCGCTGCTGCCCTTGACCCAGGGGAGGAGAGGCCGGCCCTCCGCCCCCGCCCGCGCCGCCTTCCCGCCTCCCCCGTTCCGGTCCGGGTCCCCTCGGGACAGCCAGGCTCTTCTGCCCCAAAGCCCTGGCAGGTGGAGCAGGTGGGGGCTGCCGGGCGGCGGGCAAGGGCCACGGAGCCAGGGCACCGGCTTTGAAACGTGGCTCCTGCGCCCCTCGTGGGGTGGGTGCTTCGGTGGCCCCTTCAGCCTTGAGGGTGTCCTCACACCCTCTCCTGCCTGTGCTAAGTAAAGACGGCATGAGCGCCCCCCAGGTGGCTGGTCCTGAGCCTCCTGTCCCTGATCCCTGCCCCTCCCAGAAGCAGTCTGGGCCTGGCCCCCCAGACGGCCCAGCTATGCAGGTAGCCAGGGGTTCTCTGTGCTGGAGACCAGTCAGTCGAGCCAGGCACACTCTCGCCAAAGCCCAAAGTCAGCCTTCAGAGGCTTGGCACGGTTGGGGCACAGAGCCAGCTGAAGATCCGAAGAGGACTGCATGTGCCCCTCCTCCAAAAAACTCCTTCTTGGTTCTTCGCCCACCTGGAGGGGGTGGCCAGGGACCACCCACTGGGACCCCAGTATTAGGAACTGGCTTGCCAGGACCCAGCTGGAGGGTTGAGGGTGCGGCCCTCCTGGGACTGCAGACCCTCCCGCCCCATGCGACCTCCCAAGTTCAGAGCTGAGAAGGGCGGAGATGCTGGGCTTCTGCCGGACAGCACAGACATGTCAAGCCCCCAGACCCAGGCTCAGTGACAAAGGCACTCCCCACCCCACCCAGAGGCAGACATGTGTTCAGGAAGCACCAGAAGCATTTCCTCAGCAAGCCACAATAAGGTGCCATTCAAAGGTGTTGCCACTGGGGACACATGACAAATGAGACAAGGAAACTGGAGGGAGGAAGATGGGCCCCCAGAGGACTTTGCTGGCCCAGGCGCTGGAAGAGGAGGCAGACCTGGGTGCAGTTCTGGAGAAAAGAGGGAGCCCGGCAGATGCTGGCGGGGGGGACGTGTGGAAGAGGCCCCGCTGCGGACAGGTGTCTGGCGAGGCTGCCAGAGCCCTGCGGTCCAAGAGACCTGCGTCCGTTGTGTTTGTCTGCTGTCAGTGCCACCTTCTGGGTTAAAAAATGGTGGTGAAAAGGAGATCTCAAAACACTCCAAAAACAGAAGGCAGGGGGCAGGTGTGGGGGACAGGGCAAGGATGGGGCCTCCAGTTGCCAGGGGACCCAAGAGAAGTGCCAGGTGTCAGGTTTAGCCAGGGACCGCAGGGCAGGCCTGAGGGTAGAGCTGCGGAGACAGATGTGCCACTTACTGAGGATGCAGATGTGGGAGCAACCCAGGCTGGCGCCCCCTTCTCCATGCCCAGAACGGGACACAGACTGGGACAAACTGGGACAAAATCCTGTACTTTAGGGGCCACAAGCCTGCCCTGAGCAAGTCTTCCTTCTCCCGGCAGTCTCACTGCCCAGTCCCCGCCCCGCGGCGCACCCCCGTCAGACTGACCACACTCTGTGCGCAGGCAGGAGTACCCTCCCAGAGGGACCCGGTTAAGAAAACATCCCTCCTTCTCACACAAGGAGCCTCACCACCCACCCAGGCCCCCTCCATGTAGGTAACAGCCAACTGGATGTTACCAGAGGGAGTCCAAGACGGAGAAACAGAACTGACCTGGGAGAAACAGGCAGTCAGAAAGGCTTTTACGGATCACTGCACTGGCGCAGATTTAATAAGTTGCTACATCTATAAAACAAGAAGTCTACAAGAGGGATTAGAAACAAGAAAGAGCTTCAGGAAAGCAAGGACAGTAATTGCTGGAAAACCAGCGGCTGAAAGAAGGACCACAGCATGGAACCCAGAGACCGGAAGGAAGGTGGACCAGAAGGTGCTGATAACCCGGGAAGCTGGCAGCTGACCAAAGGAAGAAGCTGAGAGTGGGCAGCAGAAGTCCCCAAGACCCCAGGCCCAGTGGGCATAGACCGTCCCAGGGAAAGGCCCAACAGTCCTGCCCGGCCACAGAACGCAAGCAGAGCCACATGTGGGCACAGCCTTGCCAGTGAGATCCCAGGAGCTTGTTTCACTGCCTCAGTCACTCACTGACTCGGCAAGGATTCACGGGGCTTCTACGAGTGACAGGCATTCGAAACAACAGGGAATAAAAAGAAGCAACGTCCACACTGTGGGGTTCACGCCTTCCATATACTTAGCTAGAGCTGACCAGAAACTCCCGGAAGTGACCACTCAGTCTTAACCCAGCCAGAGCCCTGCCCAGATCAAACTGACCCGCCCTGCCCTAAATGCCTGAGAGGGAAAGTGGAGCCCATTCTGGAAAAGCCCAAAACCCTCCCTACTGCAGTTGAACTGTCTTCTTAAATAGACAGTGTCCAGCATACAATAAAAAGGATGCCATCCATAAAGAAGCAGAGAAGTGTGACCTATTCTCAAGAGAAAAAACAGCCATTAGAAGCAGGCTACCGCTAACCCAAATATTAGAGTTTTCAGAAAAGGATTTCAAGATAATATTATAAATACACATTTTTTTCTCCTCTCTCCCCCTCCTCTTCCCTCATAAATGTATTTTTTAATCACAGTAAAGGACAGACCAAAAGAATTCACCAGATGGGCTTGTGAGCAGACCAGACACAAAAGAAAGGATTCATGAACTCTAAGACAGGGCAACAGAAAGTGCCCAGACTGAAACACAGAAAGCCAAAGAAGGAAAAACCAAGCATAACAGCACCTCAGAGGCCTGTGGGACAACAACAGAAAGTCTCATTGTAACAGGAGCCCCAGGGAAAGAGGAGAGAAAGAAAACAGAGCAGAAGACATATTTTACGAGATAAGAGCCATGATCTTCCCCTAACGGTATTACATAGATCAGCCCACAGATCCAGGAAGCTCACCGAAGTGAAAGCGGAACAGAAACACGGAGAGCCACGCCAAGCGCACCCCTGCTACCATGATACAATGGAAAGAAAGAGAGAAAAATCTGAAAACTAGCCAGCGACAAGGAGGCACAGCACACCCGGGGGGAGGGCCAGCTGTGCCCGTCTTCTTGCGGCCAGGAGTCAGTGGCTTGGTCACTACCTCAGTGCGAACTCCAGATCCAGCAAAAATAGCCCTCAAAAGTAAGGGGATATAACGACATTTGTAAGGACCTCCCCATGGGATCTCTGGCCCGAGATTCTGAGAATCACATCCATAGAGTAACCCCTCATGAGATTCTAAGTGGAAAGACGTATAGCAAAAATATGAATGAAAAAGAGATTAAAGTAACTTTAAAAAAGACACGTTTGAGACAAAATAAGACAGGGAAAGAGGCACACGTGTAGCAAGACGGGACAAACAGGAGGAGGGCACGCTCGAATCACACCGTGTCCGCAGCTACATAGAACATCTACGCAAAACGTAGATGGCTAAATGCTACGGTAATAACAGGCTGTTGTGGGGGGGGGGGGGAGCCCAGGGGCTGACCTCATGTTGTTTACGAGAGACACACTTTAAATCAAAGGACACACTAGGTTGTAAGCAAAAGGGTGAGGAAGACGGGCCCTGCCAACCCTCAGCACACGGGCAAGGACAGGATCCCCCAAGACGAGCATGGACGGAGAACGGGCGAGCTGACCCGGGTGCTCCTGGACGAGGAGGAGCCGCTGGGCAGACAGGGGGGGCGTGGGGACAAATGTGGAATTTCATCAGTGAAGTGCAGAGCGGAACACAGAACGTCCAACTGCGCCACGTGCTCGTTGAGGAAGGGCTGAGAAGGGACCCCGCGGTACCGCACAGGTCACTCAGTAGGGTGGCAGGGTCAAGACACAGACAGATGTGGGCTCAAGAGCTTTAATGTACATGGGGGTGACGAGAAAGGCAGGTGAGCCAGACGGGCACCTTTCCTCCGTCCCCCTGAGGTCAGGAGTTAATGGAGACAAAGTCGCTCAAAGCGCCGGGGGCGAAGGACTGCCCGCGGGGGCCCGGGTGCACGGAGAGGGTCCTCTCAGCTGCGCGACAGAAGCCCGCTCGCCCACGTACCTTCTCCGAGGAGGTCACCTGACAAAGTGAGCGGCAGAGGACGTAATGGATCCCACCCAGAGGGGCTCCTGGGAAACCCCCTGAAGGTGGCTTCTTGAGAGAGAGAGACAGAGTCCTGAGCAGACTCCACAGCCGGAGCCTGACGCGGGCCCGGCCTCACAAGGCCGAGCTCACGACCTGAGCCGGAACCAAGAGCGGGACAGAACGGAGCCGCGCGCAGCCCTGAGGGCGGCTCTTGCAGAGAGACACGGCGGATTGAAGGACGTCCGGGGGCTCTCAGGAGGCCACCAGGAAGACGGAGAACTGGAGAAGATGAATGGTCTGCGCGTCCTTCCCTGCCCATCCCCCATCCTCCTGTTTTTCTCTCTCTCTTACTCTCTCTCTCACACACACACTCACTTAAATGAGTTTGTGATAAATAGTGCAATTTTTTTAAAAAAGGCAACTAGTAACTCTAGAAAAATCAAAGGACTCCAAGCAAGTTGTGTTGCACAAGGAATGCGTCACAGTTGCAAACATTCATGGGGTATCAGAAAAGAGAATCCACTCAAAGGACTTTGAAAACTCGGATTTTCCCAAACCCTAACAGCCCGGCCTCGGGCAGGCGCACAGGCGCAGCCTCCTCCCCGTGGCCCCGCGCTCCGGCCCGACAAGGGAGAGAATTCGGGCCTGCGACCCCGCCCAGCACTGAACGACATCCCCACGTCGACAATCACGAGACCCTCCTTGTGACGTCCGTTCTGAGAGTCAAGCTACGGCGGCCAGACAACGCGGAGCGGCTAAAGCACAGACGGGGGTGTGATCTGGGGCACGGGGACAGGAGGAAGAGACGCTGCTGCCGCTCGGAGCCAGGCCAATGTGTTGGTCACAAACCCAAACCTCGCTGGGGCGCCGGGGACCGAGCACGGCCGACACGGGGATGCAGGGTCCGCTGGGCTTTGCCTCGAGTGCCTGTCCGGATGCGGGGATGAGCCCCCCTCCGGGAGCACCAAGACTGGGAACGGCTCAGGGAAGTGGCCGTGGGGGCTGCACGCGGGGTGTCGCACAGCCGGACCACTCGGAGCGGAGCCCGCAGCCCGCGACTGGCCCCGGCGCGCGCTTGTGACCCCCAGGAGAGGACAAGGTCGGAGGAGCCGGTAAGGTGTGTGGCGCGTGTGCAGACTTCGGAGATCCTCCCTCCACCCCCAACCGCTTCCCTCCGACGCGTCACACTGCCGTCCGGAGCTGAGAATCACACAAGTCAGCGCTCCACGGAGGGGCCGCAGCGCCCGTGCGGACCACGTGTGATCGGCCACTCGGGCAGCGCCTTGGTACAGAATAAAGAAGAGCCAGCGCAGGGTCTCTAGGGCTGTCGAGACCAGCGGCGAGCTCTCAGGCCCTGTAGAAAGCCCGGCGGGCACAGGGGACGGTCCCACATCGATGCGGGACACAGTTCTGGGCCACCCCAGGCAGGAAGCCGTCCTCCCAGGAGGACTCCCTGCACCTGCCGCCTGGCCTCCCAGCGGCTGCCTCCCCCCAGATTGCCCCCCCAGCCATGGGGAGGGACCCCATGTGCTAAGGGCCCCGGGGTTGCCACAGGGGCCAGTAATGAACTCAGAACCATCTTGTTCTGAGTGCCGGCCGGCCACGGACTTCAGAACTCCTGACTTGCACAGATCTGTAAACGCTAAGTCACAGAAGTCCTGAGAGCAACGGTGGCCCCCAGGAGTTCTGGTGCCTCTGTGCAACCAGGAGGGGGGCGGCAGGGCGGGTGACCAGGCAGCAGGTGACCAGGTGACCCACGTGGCCCCCCAATCCCGGAACTGTGCTCCGCTTTAAAACTTTAACCAATGACACATGGTGAACTGCAGGCACAACTTTCTTGATCAGTACAAATCTCAGTTCCTACGTGGGGTATTTTACTGTTTGAAAATGGAAATAAATTCTTCTTTTCAAATTGACGATCATTAGTTGTTCTAAAACTAAAGCCCCGGGGGCATCTGGGTGGCTCAATGGGTTAAGCCTCTGCCTTGGACTCGGGTCATGATCTCAGGGTCCTGGGATCGAGCCCCACATCGGGCTCTCTGCTCAGCGGGGAGCCTGCTTCCCCCCCTCTCTCTGCCTGCCTGCCTGCTTACTTATGATCTCTCTCCCTCTGTCAAATAAAAGAAAAAATCTTAAAAAAAAAATTTATTAAAAGAAAAAAAAAGAGAACTAAAGCCCAGATCAAGAGAAAGCAGTCGTCGCTGGTCAGCACTCAATAGTCACCCACTGGCCATACAAAGGACGGCCCAGGCGGCCCACTCTGGGCATCAGGGTGGGACAAAGGTGCCGGTCCTGGGGAGGGGCCCCTTCTCCAGGGGGGGTACAGCGGGGCTGCAGCCAGCTCCCCACACGTCCCCACGGGCATCCGGACAAAGCCGTGGTGGGCAGCCCCACTCCCGTGCCAAGCTCTGCGGATAAGCCTCGACCCCAGGGGTGGCCCCAGTCCCATGCCCTGCAGCGCTGACCGGGGCGGCCCCTGGCCTTGGTCCTTGAGCCACTCCAAGGGCCACATCCATCTCACTGCAGGCCACCCAGGCTGGGGCCGGCAGCCAGTACGCCCAGCAGAGCATCGTTGCCCTTTCCCAGGAGGGCCAGAGCCACTGCCAGGTTCACCGGCCCCTGGACCACCAGTGTCACCAAAGACAGCACGCGTCACTGGTGCAGTGCGGGTGGGTGGCAGCTCGTCCCTCCAGCTGTGGAGCTGAGCTCAGGACCCCTTCTCCAGGCTCCCATAAGCTCTGGGATACACGGGCTCAGAGCACAGCAACCACGTGGGAAGCCAAGCCAGGGCTCAGCCCCAGCTCCACAAGCCCCGGCGCTCCAGGTCCACTCCCCTCCTGCCCTGGGCGGCCTTTGGGGGACCCCGAGGGCGGGTGCGGCCAAACCCACAGCCCTGCACAGGCCCCTGGGCCCCAGCCCAGCCTGGCCGGCGCCCATGTCGCCTCACTCAGTGGGCTCACCCCAACTTCGTCTGCTCGGGCTGCCCCTCCCCCGCCTCTCAGGAATACTTTTCTTAGACTGGAAACAGTCAAATTAAGTCCAACCAAAAAAAAACGAGCATTTTACCAAACCGGCTCTGAAATCTGTCTGCTTGTCCAGTGCCAGGAGCAGCGGACACCCCTTTGCCACCAAACGGCTTCTCAGGGGAGCAAGCACAGCAGGTATAGCCCCAACTCGGAAAACGGCCCCTCAGAAAAGGGACAGGAAGCTGCTCCCAGTGCTGACCCAAGGCCGTCTTCCTGCTTCCCACCTGCTCTCAGAGGCCTGTGTGCTCCTACCCCAGGCCCTCAGCCAGAGGGGAGGGAGGCTGCATCCGCCCGGGGCCAGGACCCCAGCCTTGGGAATAGACAGAGACCCCACAGGGTCATGAGGGCAGGGGAACAGGGGAGCTCCCCCAGAGCCAGCAGCCGAAGGCCCCACCAGTGGCTTTCCTGGGACCCTCCCTGCCTCCGGGAATAGGTCAGCTTCTCTGCTCTGAGGCCATGTCCCCAGAGGGAGCCTCCTCACCCCAAAGGGGAGGGCAGCCGCAGGGGCCGGGCATGGGGAGGCGAGCCCACCACACACGCCGGCTCTGCCCCTGCAACCGCCCACTGCACTCCCTCTGGTTAGTGCTGGGCAGGGAGCGCGGGAGGGGCCGGAGAAGCACACTCACACCCACATACACACGCATGCACGCCGCGGTCCAAGTGTGACGTGCTTCCCATCACCGAACGCCTCCTTCCTAAGGAAGGATCGAGAAGCCAGCCCGCAGCCTGGGCCTTCTGAACTCTCTGCCACCAGGGGACTGCCCAGGCCCCAGGCCCCCCACAGCGGCCAGTCTCCCACAGCCGCCTGCTCAGGGCCCCTGATGGAGAAATCCAGTCCCGGGGAAGCGCCCTTGGAGTTCCCCCAAGGGTCAGCACTGGGCCTGCAGGGCCGTAACAGAAGGTGGGGCAGGGGCGGGGTCCCCTGGGCGGACGAGAGGGCAGCCACGCCAGGGCACAGACCAGGGGCATGCGTCCGTCCTTGGAGGTCCCAGGGGAGCCTTCGGAGGCATCAGGCTGAAGGCTGCGGTGGGGGTGGGGGGGGACATTGCCGGGCACAGCTGATGGGTCATATGCCCCCAGGGGGGCCATGGGCTGCTGGGGTCAGCACAGCAGCTCCAGGACAGGTCCTGGGATGCCACCGGCCCCCTCTGACCCTGGCTTCTCTCCCAGCCCTGAGGTCTGCAACGTGCCCAGGTCCTTCCCAACAAGGCCCACAGGGCAGAAGGCATAGAAGCTCCTCCCACGAGCCCAAGAGCCATGGGGGGACCTCTGGGTGGGGCCAGGGGAGGGGCCAAGGGATAAAGCCCAGGGAAGAGAGAGCTCCTGCCCGCAAGCCCCACCCACAGCTAGTTTTGGGGAGAAGCTAGTGGGGTAGGGGTGGGGTGTGCAGGACAGGGCCTCTGACACCGAATCGCGTGGGAGAGCCCGCCCCTGAAGTGGCCCGGCCAGGGGACCCCAGCCTCAGCGGGCGGCCAGCGGCCTCCTCAGCCACGGGGTGGGCAGTGGCAGGCCCAAGGACTCGGCTCAGGTGCACACCTTCCCACCTGGGAACCTGACAGCTGGGGCCCGCGTGGCCCAGGGGAGACACGGAGCCCTTCCCATGGGTGGCTCTGTCCCACTCAGACCCACGCGCGCCCGCACGGACTCACCCTCGTGTGGGGAATAAGGCGGTCTGGGCTGAGCCCGCGGGTGGAAGGTGCCTCTGAGGTCAGGGCCAGCCTGGCTTTGAAAGCTGGGGGTGCGGGCTCCAGGGGGCCCAGGTGGTTTCCCAGGGGGGCCCGGGCCCCGCCTCTCAGCAGCAGAGGAGCACAGGCAGGGGAAAGGGTGTGTCCCCAGAGCTGGCTGGGGTCGTGGGGTCAGAAGCCTGTCCAGGGCCGGGGGTAGAGCCCTGCCCACGGGGCAGCTGCAGGCCCCCTCCCCGCCCCGACTCTGCCCGCTGACTCGGGCTGGGATGTCCAGGTGGGGGCTCTGGCCCAGGAGCCAGGACGAAACAGGGAGAAGCAGGCGAGAGGGCCCCACGGTGAGCAGGGGTGAGGCTGGAGGCTGCCAGTGGGGCTACCTTTGCCCCCCGGGGCAGTCGGGCCACCTTGGAGGCCAGGTTGGGGAGCCTGCTCAGCCTGGTGGCGGGCGTTCCCACCGCAGCCCTGAAGGACCCCCGGCTGGTCTCCAAACCCTGAAGGACCCCGGCTGGTCTCCAAACCGGAGCTGCCTCATACAAAGCCCTCCCCTCCTCTCTCCTGCCAAACCGCCCTCTGTTGCCATGGCAACGAGAGCAGAAAAGGCAGGCCGCACTAAGGCTCCCCCCTCCACCCCCTGCTCTCCGGGCTCCTCGGCCGGGCAGCACCCAGTGGACACCCGGCCTCCCCGCCCCCGGCACGCGGGCCTGGCTTCAGCTCACGAACACCCGCTCCACCACCCACTCGGCGCCCCCCCCCAAGCCCCGCCCTGGAACACCCTGCCCCGGGCAGCGCCCGCCAGTCTTGCACTGGGGAATGGCTGGTGGCCTGTCTGGTCCCTGCCCCCCCTGCCTCCCAGTGCTCAAGCCCAGAAGCACCCAGGGGGGGCCAGCCCCTCCCCGACGGCCCACCCTGAGGGATGCGGAGACTCTGCTGGGGAGGCTCAGGAGGGTCCCGGCTAGCGCGTGGGTGCGCCCCGCAGGTGAGCCAGCCGCAGCCGAACCCGGGCCGGCCAAGGACACGGCCCAGAATCACGGCGGCCCCCAGGCTCTGCTGTCCAGGGCAGCTACAGGGGCCCGAGGGCGCGGGGCGGGTGCAGGGTGGAGGTGGCCCAGAGCAGCAGCGGCCTGCGGGCGCCCTGGTGCGTTCTCACACCCCTGGCAGGCCGACGGCACAGGGGTGCCTTTCTCCACAAGGCCCCGCTCGAGTTCCTCAACCTGCCCGAAGGCCCACGAGCCGCAGACTCAGGCGAGCGCCCGGCGTGCGGGATGGAGGCTGCCCTCAGGCTCGTCCGGGTTACCACCGAAGCCCGCCTCTCCCCCGGGCTGCCCTTGGCAGCGGCTCGAGGCAGCTCCAGGGCCAGGAACCATGCGGCCTCTCTCTAGGCGCACACCGAGACCCATCTGCATGGTCAGCCAGCCATGGGGACGCCCCCGTAAGAGCCCTCGGCCCCTGCAGCGGCCGCCCGGTGTGTGCAGGGGAGCACTGCGGGCACGGGCGTCCCTGCTCCCCCGACCACGGAGGAAAGGCCCACTGCACTGGGGAAGCGGCCCCTGACCGGCTCCTTCAGAAGCCGCCGAGGCCACGTCGTTCGAGAGCGCCAAGGGTGAGAGGAGCGGCTCGTCACACACCCACCCAGACAGCGGCTGCGGGCCGGCCTGCGCAGCGCCAGAGGCCATCCTGGAGGACCGCTCCCGGCCTGGCCACCTCTCCACACTCAGGCACAGGGCCCGGGAGCGGGGGAGGCAGCCGGGCTCCATGCTGCTCCGGGGACTGCGGGAGCAAGAGGATGCCAGCACTCCCGGGTCGGTCTGGCCCTTTCTGCCCAGGGACTCCCTGCACCGGCCACCTCCCTGGTGGTGGACAGGGCAGACATCGAGTGCGCCTCCCGTGATACTGCATCTGCCCTCCAAGGGCTGCTGCCCAGGGACCCGTGCCCCAGGTCTGTCTGGACTCGGTCCCACTGCAAGCGGGGACGTGCTCAGGGCCACGGAAGGGGCAGGGGCCAGGGGGTCAGGGGGCCGGTCTCTTCTCCCAGGAGTACGGCTGCTGAGGAAACCAGAGGCTGGGGGCTGCCACAGATCCCCAGACTGGCGGGAAGGGCAGGAGCCCCCTCCGGAGGACTGCTGGCTGGGGGAGGCAGGGATTCCCTCTCCCCCAGAGTCACAAGCTTGGCGCTGGGTGGTTGCCATGGTAACCACAGAGGCATCAAGATTCACAGGGCTGTGTGATGCAACAGGCACCGCCTCCCCCCGACCCCCTGACCATTCCTCCAGGACGAGGAGCCCCAGATGGCCTCCTCACCGGGAGCCAGGCAGGGGGCAGCCGTTCCTCCCTCAGCCGCCTGCCCCTGGCTGACAGCCAGAGCAGGGGCTCCGGCAGACCCAGCAGGGCCCACGCGCCCAGCTAGCATCCCCGAGGGATGACCACTGACGGTGTGCCCAGCTCTGCGCCCTATGGGCATGAGCCCCAGGTGCTCGGGAACCTGAAGACCCAACCTGAGAACCACAGGGGCCCCTCTGCCTGGGGGAGTCGGGGGACAGTGAGGAGGTGCCCCCCAACCTGGGTCCCAATGCCCCCTGACCACATGCAGGCTGGGGCAGGATGCCCAAGGGGACCCCGCAGCCTGGCCTGGGGCACAGAAGGCTGTGGAGCCAGTAGTCCTGGGGCTAGCCCGGGAAATTGCCCAGCAGACGGCTGGCCCCACCCCTGCAGGTCGCCCCTGCCCCCCACCCGGAGCCTCCGCCCACTCTGCACCATGAATCCAGTTCCCATAGGGGCAGCTGAGGGCAAGAGACTTTGGCTAACTAGTTTTTCAATTCAATACTGTAAAATTATCCCAGTGAAATATTTTGATTAAGCCCAGTAGCTATTCAGAAATTCAACCTTGGCGAGTTCTGTTTTTTGTTTTTTTGTTGTTGTTCAAGCTGGTGCCCTAGTTTAGAAGCCTCAGGACTGGGGCTAATGACGGGGTCACCTGCCAATGCCCACATGCCGGAGGGAAAGGTGCGGTGCTGAGGAGCCTCGGGAAGGGGGTGGGATTGCGGGGAGCATCCGGCAGAGGGCGAGGGCCTGGGGGCTGCCGCGGAGGGAAGAGGGCTGGGGAGCCCCACGTGCAGCGAGGCGAGACCCCAGGGGGCCAGGGTCACACCTGCAGAGTGGACGCCATGGCGTGGCCAGCAGCTGTCCAGTGCCCCAGGGAGGTGTGGAGGGACTGCCTGAGTCTGTGCCCAAGCGCCCGGCAGGGGAAAGACCAGGGGTTGCCCAGAGAGAGGAGCAGCTGGCAATCCGGGTCCCCGGGGTCCCAGCAGCAGACTCAGACCTCAACCTACCTGCCCAGCAGAGCACAAAGGCCTTCCCTCCGTACTGTCTCCACAACTGCCAGCACCCGTCCCGCCAGGCCCCCGGCACAGCAATGGGCTTGCCCGCCCTGGGAAGCCCGAGGGAGCCACCACCTGCCACCGCAAACACAGACAGACACCCACGGCCTCTGGGGGCCAGGCCCAACCCTGTCCAACTCCACACACACCTGCTAGGCATGAGGGACCCTCTGGCACAGAGCCAGGCCCAGGGCCACCCAGAAGCCAAGGTAGGGGTGCAAACATTTCCTAGAAGCCGTGGGGCCTTCTCAATGGGGCAGGAGCCGCGAGAGAGCAGACGCCAGAGGCCGGACACCCTCCATCCGTGCCTGCTCCCCAGCTCCCAGGAGCACCCGTGGCCCAGCCACCAGCCCGCTGACACAGGACACAGGGAAGCCACATGCTGCTGAGGGCCCCTGCATCTGCCAGCCAGCCTGGGGTCAGGCAGATGAAGGCGTAGTCCCCTGCCTGGGGCCACCAGGCACCCCCAGACTCCCCTTAGCCCAGCATGCCCAGGAGGGCTGCCCGGGTCAGCCTCAGAGACGCACAGGCTCCCATAGCTGAGCAGGCTGGAGGGGAAGAAGCGATAGGGCAGACAGAGCCCCGTGGGGCCGTCCCCCAGGTAGGACAAGTCTGTGGGTCCTTCACAGGAAACCATGGCCATCTCTGCAGGGGAGCAGACAACACGGGGCTGCTCAGAACTCCGTCGGTGCGGGGTTTAGCGCTGAAAGCAAACCAACCAACGAAACAACCAACCTGGTCAGCACTTAAAACACTCTGACTTGGTTTCCCCAATCACTAGGAAGGTTTTGTGTCCGCCCTCCCAGGGGCCCGCAAGCTTGTGCCCTCTCCCTGCCGGGGGGGCGGGGGTCACTGAGTTAGGCCCTCTGCCCAGACTTCTCCCGGGGAGAGCAGTGCTGGCTCTGCGGCCCGGCCGGACAGGAAGGCTCTTCCTAGAAAAGGAAGCCGGGGCAGGGAGCCCAGTGCCCGGAGCCCGCGGGGTGTGGCAGGGCAGGCCCAGGCCCCAGTCCATACCAAGGCACAGACACCCCGACTGTAGGGACCACCTAAGCCAGGGGAGTTAGGGGCTGAGGCGGGTGCTGGGGCAGGGTGCCTGGGCTCAGGGACCCTGGCCAGTGTCGTACATGACCCAGATGTGAAGGCACCGGGGCTGGAGGCGGGGGGCAACAAGTGGGTCATTCCTGGTCTGGCCAAGGCTGCCCAGGCAGCCTGGTACTGGGCTTGGGTGAGGCACAGCGGTCGGGGGTACTTCTCAGCCCCTCTGCTAGGGAGTGACCTCCATGGGGGCAAAGCCATACATGCTCGTGTCCCTTGGGGGGTCATGCTCCCAGACACACAGAGGGCGGGCCACACACCCTGCGCCCGATCCCCGCAGCAGGGGAGAACGTGCCGAGGCCCCATGCCCCCACTGCCACCCCGCTGGGGTGGGAGCCAGGAGTGCCAGGAGGACGTAATCTCCGGCGCGGGCTACTAATGGAATCTGCTTACCGGGCGCGGGCAGGGTGGGGGGAGAGGCAAAGACCCCCTGCCCACAGGTGTCCCTCTCATCCTCCCAAACCCCTGCCCGGGTCCCCTGCCTGGAGCTGTCCGCAGTCACCTCTGTCACCTCCTCTCCCCTCAGCACTGGCCCTCGGGGGCTGGAGATGGGTTCAAGACCCCAGAAACGAGCAGCCCCTCCTCTGACGGCCACGGCCTGCCGGCGCCCAAGCTCAGGCCTGCTGCTCCCGGGCCCAAGGCCCCTGCTTGGTGGCCCTGGACCACTGCCCTGACCTGCTAACACCCAGTGACCTGAACCCCGAGCCAGGCCCAGCCCCACCAGCCTCCCCCACCCTCAGGAGCACCCACCTGGGCCGGGGAAGGTACTGATACTCACACATGTGCCCTCTGCCCTCGGGAACCTGCAAACCAGTCTCAGAGCAGGCCCCCTGGACACGGGCCAGGGTGAGGAAGGCCTGTACCCAAGTGGAGGCCACCCGTCCTAAGGCCACACACACCAGACCTGCCATCACCCTGCTGGCCTGCGGCTCCCAGGCTCTGTCTCTGCTGACCTGTGGATGGGCCCCCGACAAGCCGAGGAGAGGCTCAGGGCCCCTTGCTCCCCAAACGCCCAGTCAGCACCTGGCCTGAGCCTGCCTAGAGCTGATGCCCCCGCCACCACATGCCCATCCTGTTTCTGGGGGCTACAGGGCTTCCAAGGCAGAGGCCACTAGTCATCTAAAAGAAGTGCCCTGAAATAATAAAATTAAATTGAATTAAAATAAGTAAATTTAAAAAAAATAAAACAAGTGCCCCTGCGAGTGGGCTGGCAGCGGGGGTGGTGGTGCTGGACAGCAGGATGCCCCACAGCAGTGAGCTGCTGAGACCAGCATGGAAGGGTAGAGCCGGCCAGACGGGGACTGGATTGCGTGCCCACAGCCGCCAGCAACTCTCGGGGGCCTGGCTTCCCCAGGGGCCTCTTCCAGGCTCCGGAAGGGCCAGTCACGCAGACACTAAGGTTAAAGGTGTCCCTCGATAGAGTGACCTACTGCCCCCTCTTGAAGTCCTGCTGCAGAGGCAGATGGGGGGACCCTGCCAGGGGCCACCAGGGCTGTGCCTGTCCCCTGGGACTGTCACCTACGGGCCCCCAGCCAGGTGGACTCGGGATGCGGCAGATGCCTGGACAGAAGGAGCAGTGAAGGAGGCTGCAGGGCTAACAGGCTCAGCCCTGGTCCCCAGCGCTCCCCTGGACCTGGCCTTCTGTCCGATCCCCCGCTGGTCATCTGCACCCCCCAGCCTGGCTCCCAAAGGGGGCGGCAGCAGCCCGACGAGGAGGTAATCCCCACACTGATCCATGGACCAAGGATGGCATGGCCTGGGGTGAGGAGCGGCCACCCTTCTGGGTCTCTGAACATGGGGATACCATGACTGGCCTCCCCACGTGACCCAACCGGGCTCCCCAGCCCTCTCCAGCAGACGTGAGGGCAGTGCGGTGCAGAGGGGCTGCTAGGACACAGAGCCCCAAGGTCAGAGGCCCCAAGGCTAACTGACCAAAGGCAAGCTGTGGAATAGGGTCTGAGCACCCCGCAGGCAGAGGAACTGGGTGGGGCATAGATGTGGCCTGTCTCTACCTCCCTGGGCAGCGCCCAGGACAGCAGCTCTCTGGGGACGCAGAGGACAATGCACACCACAGCCCCTCCCCTAGCCAGACTCCGACAGGTGCTCCCCTGAAGACCCCAGGCCACCAGGTGCCACCTGGGGGTTCCCCTCCAGCCTCTGCCAAGCCTCATGCGTCTGTTGTGCCAGCCAGGACCACACCGCCCGTGTGTGCAGATGCCTCCATGGCGTCTGCTGGAGGGTGTTCTATCTGTGCCACTTTATGATTAGTTATAAATCCCCTGGGATTTGGGCTTTAGAGTCAGCAAACCTCCAATCTGAGACAAGCCCTCCACCTCTTTAGAGATAAGCCAGCATCAGCCCCTCGCTCTCCACCAAGCCCAGCAGCCGTCCAGCAACAGGAAACACTCCCTCCTGTCTTCTTCTCAGCTCTCGTGGGAGATACCCATGCCCACCCCCAGCTAGCCCAGGATGGTGGTCCTGGGGTTGAGGGCCTGGCTTCCTGAATTCTATCCCCTGCCCCAGTGCCCAGCCCCAGGGAGAGGGTGGCAAGAGCAGACTGCGCACGGAGCGCCATGGGCCGGGGAGACAGGGGCACAGGGTGATACTTGACGCCTCCACCCCCCACATCTCTGTCCCCCCCAAGGTGAGGGCTCAAGCAGGCACACTTCTAACCCACAGCCCAGCCCCTTTGGCCACCCCAAGGCCATCCACTGAGGGCTCAATGTCCTGCATAAACCCCTGCACGTCAACCACGCTCAGGCCACAGGACCCCTGAAACAAGGGGCCCCAAAGGGTTGCCACAGGGGACTGGCCAGTGGGGACCAGCCTTCCTCCCCAAGGAGTCCCAACGGTGTCGGCCACCTGCAGCCTCCAGGGCACTGGGCCAGGCAACGGGTCAAGTCCCCCAGGTTGCTCTGTGCCCTCGCCACTCCCCCCCAAACACATCTCCAAGGGGACCCGAGGGGAAGTTTCCTGCCTCTGGAGATACAAAGCAAATACCACAGGAGGACCAGGGGCCGCCCAGGGAAGTCACCTCGAATCAACCCCAGGGGGAGGGAAGTCTCCCTCATGGCCCCGCCTTGGAGGACAGGCAGCAATGACGGTCGTGACTCTGGGGCCTCAGCCTCCCCTTGCCCCCAGAGTCAGTGGCAGCCCCAGGAGGTCTGGCCCCCAGCTCCTTCTGCAGGGAGAGCAGCGACAGGGGACTGGGGGCTCCCCTGGGAGCTGCCACTAAGCACACCTAGCCCCCCAGCACCTTCCTCCTCCTGCCCCTTGTCAGCACAGAAGTGGCCCGACAGCCGGGCTAAAACGCAGGCGCTGGCCGGACACCTTCCCGCAGCGGCAGAGGTCTGAGGACGCGCCAGCCGCAGCCTCCCTCCCCAGGAGCGGAAGCTGCAGACTTCAGCACGGCGCTGCTGGACAGCTCCCCACCCGCAGGCCGGCTCCGCGGACAGAGAGCAGCCCCTTGGCCTCGGCCACAACCAGGACCCCACCCAGGGCAGTTTTCTCTCAGCCCTGAAGACCCCAGAGTCAGGGTGCAGCCAGCAAGGCCCCCCACCCAGGAGGGTGCAGGAGAAATGGGGGCATGACCTGAGGCCTTGTGGCTGCGCCCCCTGGAGACTCAGGAAGCAGGGGGCAGGGTAAGGGGGGCTGCCAGCTGCTGGCAGGAACCAGTGAAGGGCACTCCGGGGCAGAGTGCAGGGGTCCCAGGTTGTCCCATGCACCACCCCCATCCCCGTGCCAGTTCCTGATGGCCCTGCTGGCCAGCAGGCCATGCTCCAGGGACAGGGCTCACAGGGAGCTGGCGCCGGAGCACAAGGCTCCTGAGGGCCCCTGCCTTCACAGAGGGGCAGAGGGCGTAGGCGTAAAGAGAGAGGCTTTCAGGTGACCGTGATCCTGGTCAGACGGTTCAGCAAGACGCACACGCCCATCTGGGGAACACACCTGCACAGGCAGCCTGAGCCCTGACCACGGCGGGAGCGGGCATGGCCTCCTCAAGCAGGCCTAGCCCCAGGCAGGAAGCCCAAGAACACACACAGTGTAGGGGGTGCCAGGAGTCACTGGTTCTGCGTGAGGTCACATGCGGAAGGCCCAGGCCCGGTGTGCTGGCTGAGCCGCTCGGCGAGGACGGAGCTGGCCCGTGGGCCCAGGGTGGGCAGGGCTGCGGCCCCCCAGCCCAAGCTCCAGCTACGACACGTGCTGCTGTCCGCCTGCCTTTCCAGGCCACAGTGAGCCGGCTCTCAGGGAGACGACCACCGTAGCCAGGGCCTGAGGCTGGTGTGGAGCCAAGGGCCAGCGGGATACAAGGAGGGGCAGTGGGGTCCACACGCCGATGGAGCCTCCCTCTGCCACGCTGCTATGGTCATGGGGTCTTGGGAGGCGGGACCAGGGGAGAACCAGAGGCCGGCCCCACCTGCATGACCCTGCACGACCCCCACTCCTCCACATGCAGCAGCCCCACCGGGCCTGCACCTCTGTGCACACAGCAGTCACCAGAGCTTCAGGACGGGTCAGGGCTATGGCCCCTAGGCAGCCCTGAGCCTGTGTTCTGCCGTGACCCACACCTGGCTCCCAGCCTGGAGGGTCCATGGTCTAGACGGTGCGGACCACAGGCCGCTACACCGACCTCGCTGCACCGGGACAGGATACAGCCTCACACCGTGCGCCCCCCTACCAGCAGCTGCATCCCGGGGGAGCTCAGGAACTCAGACCCTCACGGTCCCAGGCCTCGGGGTGATGCCCAGCTTGAGGACCCCTGGCAGCAGCGTCTGGCCCCGGGCCCCGCCGGCCTCCAGGCACCCGGGGCAGAGACCCAGCCAGTGGTGGAGACTCAGCCTCCAGGAAACGGTCACTTCTTATGAAGGATCTAGCATCTGGCTGACTTCTGCCAGTTTAGGGACCTGGTGCTGGCTGCACGGGGTGACCTGGCACTGTGCTTTCCTAGAGTCTCTGTCAGACACCCACACCAAAATATCTAAACTATGGCTGGGACTCGCCTCCAAATAAGGCAGGCTGGGGGAGGGGGCGAGATCGCTCTCCTGTTGCCGGGGCTGGGGTGGGCTCTCGGGGCCTGGGTGCTCTTCTGTGTCTGAAAATGCCCCTGTGTGGAAGAAGGGGAGAAGCCGGTTCCCATGAAGCCCCCAGCTGTGGTCCCAGCAGACAGGCAGGGCCCGATCCGGGGGGATGGCGGGGGCAGGACAGAGGAAGCCGCCGGCCGGCCAGCAGCGAAGCATGGAGCGGAGGCGTCCCAGGGCAGCAGGGCGTTGCAGGGTGGAGGAAGGGACAGGACGAGCTCTTCACCAGCCCAGAGCCTTCGGGGTGAGGCAGCCACCACCCTGAGGCCCCGCGACTGTGCCCCCTGCTCCCCGACCCTGCAGCCCAGCACAGCTGGCCCCGCTGGCCTTGCATCAATGCCCACTCGGCCCCTGATGAGCACTCAGAACATCACACCCGCCAGGACACGAGTCAATGAGACAACTCACCGGTCCTCATTCCTCCCCGCGGGCCCCTGCCCAGGCCGGGGCTCCTTCACGCACCGTGGCCGGCACATGGCCCGAGGGGGATACTGGGTACAGCAGCCACACTGGGCCCCTGCCGAGCCCTAGGGTAGCCGTGTCCCTCACCAGCATGACACGTGAGGAGATCTGAGAAACAGCATAGGGACGGGACCCTCTCCAAGAGGTCGCAGAGACCACCCACAATCTGAGCTCTTCACGGACGGCCCGGTGGGGGCCCGGCCCTGGGGGGTCTGGGCTGACCCTGGAGACCCCAGACAGTCACAACACCCCACACCTTCCTGCTGACTCTGGCAGGGGGCGGCCGGCCCAGCCCCTTCCAGGCTCCCACACGCCATATGCCAAGAGAGGACGCAGGAGGTAGGGACAGGTCAGAGGCCTCAGGGTCACGCCTACAGCTCAGCCGACCGCACACATCTCGATGGTCCCAGGGGACCTGGGGCTCCCCAAACACATGGAAACTGCCCCCCTGAAGAGCAAAGAGTCTGGAAAGTTCCACCTTGTCCCTCACCGCAGGCATCAAGGGCTCACGCCTTGATGCTGTCCATACCCAGCAGGAAAACTGCCCAGGCTATACCCAGGCCCCGGGCTCCCCACCCCGGCTAGGGGGCTTCATCTGGCCTCTGCAGACCTGAGCTCCCGACGACCCCTGCCCACTTGTGCCCTGGCCTCCAGCTTGAGAGCAATAGTACCACCGGGGAAGCGGGACACAGGGGCCCAGTCTGCTGGTGACCCCCATGTCTCAGAGAGAATTAGGGGCCTTAAGCTACCCTGCCTCAGGGCTGCCTCCCCACCCCAGCCCTGCCTCACCCCGTGGCCGTCTCTGTCCATGTCTTGGCCCCCCTTGGGAGGCCCCCTAGTCAGGGAGAGAGCCAGCCAGGGCTCAGGAGAGCTCACAGCCAGGCCAGGCCAAGCAGGGGCTCCCTAGCTGGTCGCCTCCTCTCGCTGGCCACAGGGATGGACCTGCCAGGTGCCCAGGCGGCCACCCCCAGCACAGAGGCCCCAGGCCCCTCCCACCCTGACCCTTGGCCCAAGCCAGCAGCTCCCCAGGAGGTACCCGGGCCAAACCGGCCCTCGCAGATGCCACATTCCTGGCCAGGCAGCCTCCCGCCGCCCCCACAGACGGCCCACGGCTCCGAGGCTGACGTATCCCCAGCGCCCGCTGCACCACTCAGCCGCATAATCGCGGTTTGGGCTGCTCTCCCACCTCCGCCCCGGGGCCAGCCCTGCCCTCCAGGGCACACAGTCTCCCCTGCCTGAGCCCAGAGTGGGCGGCAGTGGGTGGAAGGTGCCTCCATCACGCGTGGGCTGTTGAGGGCCTAGTCCCGGGGACCCTCAGCCCCTCCACCAGTCCCCAAACCAGAACCAGGAGGCCCTGGGAATCCTCTGTGCCCTGTGGTCAGGCTCAAGTGGGGTCGGCCCCAGGCCCCTGCGCGGACAAGGATGTGGCAGGCACCGGGGGGTGTGGCTCTGTCCTCACAAGCTCGCCCCCAGCCAGGGTGTGTGTCCCCAGGATCTCATGCGGTGTTCTATGCTTCCGTGTCCCCTCCAAACACACCCGGAGGGACCCCGCTGCCCCAGGGCACAGCAAAGAGACCGCCCGGAAGAGAAGCGCTGCTCTTGGACGCCGCGGGGCCTTTGGGAGCACTGGCCGGGGGGTGGGGTTGCTGCCTGGGTCCAGAACACTGGCCCCTCAGAGGCTGCAGAGCACGGCCTGGGCCACCTCTCGGGGTGGGGCCCGACACAATCCGGGCTTTGTCCCTGCAGCCGCAGGCCCGGCCCAGCCTCCATCTTGTCCAGCGTCCGAGACAGCCGGCCAGGGGCCGCCCTGCTCAGCTAGCCGGCACCCCTGAGGCAAGGCCTCAGCCAGCTTGGACACCCGTAGCCAGGCTCAGGGAGGCTCACCCCAAGCCTGGGGCTGACGGGGCCCCGCACCCGGAAGGGCTCCACCAGAGTGGCTATCAGGAGACACCAGCCCTCCCCACACCAAACAGGGCTTCCTGCAGGGCCCCAGGGAACCCAGGGGTCCCTCCTGTCCTCTGAGAGCCCAGATGGGACCTGACAGCCGTGGACCCGCTGTCCCGCCAGACCCTGCCCGCCGCAGATGTACCCTCCCACGGACACCACTCCCAGCACGAGCCCCACAGAAGCTGCAGGAACCCGGCTCAGGGGCAGGGGGCTGAGCAGCCAAGTCCGGCCAGCCCCTGGCCTAGGCCTCTAGCAAAGACCCACCCCATTAAGCTCTGAGGTGGCCACAAAGTCCTCTGGGCCCACCCTGCATACCCGGAGGGAAAAGCCGATGTGGGGAACACGTGGGGCCCGAGGCCGGTGGCAAGGCCCCTCGGACGCTGTGAGAACCCCGGGAGGCGTGCGGCCCCCCAGGCCCCAGGGACATACTCGCCGTCCGGCCAGGGACCCCAGAGAGTGCGAGCCCTCCCAGGCCCCAGGGACACCGTCCACCAGAGGCAGGCAAAGCAGAGGGGGGCTCTGGGGCCCAGGGAGCCCCAGGCACAGCCACAGCCCATTGGGCAAAGGCAAGGTGACCCCGGCGGTCAACCGCTTCCTCTCCCAGCACAGCCCCTGGCCAGGGTGCAGGCAGGAGAGCAGCCTCACCCATCCACGACCCCTGAAAAAGCCAGTTCGGGGTCCCATGGCCTTGAAGGCACAGGTGTTCTCCAAACCAGAGCAGCAGGCCACCGCGAAGGTGCCCTAACCGCCCCGGCCCGCAGCAGTCCCAGACCCTCCCTCCCATCCGCGTGCACGGGCGGCGTGGCCAGGGCGCAGGCGGCGTGCATTCAGGCCCTGAGGTCACCCACCAGCACCTGTGAAAACCAGGACTCGATCAGCTGGAGACCCGCGCCCCTGGGTGGGGCCCAAGTCAGGCTGGTTTTCTGCGCCAACCCCTGTCCTGGCCCCACAGGGTCCTTCTGGAGACCCTGGTGGGAGTGGGGGGGCAGGGGAGCCCAAGGAGCCAGCCCCGGAGGCCCCCGTCCCACACACTTCACCAGGCGTGGCCAAGCCTCTGAGACCCCAGACAGGGTCACGATGCCCCTGGCCACGCTCAGGCAGGCTGGGTTCGGGGGCAGGACCTGGAGCACCTCACTGTGTGGCTCCTCTCCCCCAAAATAGTCCTGGGTGGCTGCCCCCACCACCACGCCAGAGCCTTCCGTGATGACCTGCTCTGGTCTCTCCCCTTGCAGGTGGGAGCACCCCGTTCCCAGACAGCTCTAGAGACAACCAGGCCCCTGGGCGCAGGACATGCTCTTCCCACCTCACCCTGGGAGCCCTGGCTGGGGGCGGGGGTACTGGCCTCGGAGCTTGGAGCCGAGCCCAGCAGCACCTGGCTTCCCCTTCGCACTGCTGCCCGGGCCGAGCCCTCCGCCTGGCACGTCCTTTCGGCTACACACAGCTCCCCAGCAGGTGGGACCTATGAAAACTCGGGGGTACTCAGAGCTGTGGCCGACCATAGTGGGCAGGGGACACTTTTGAGACCAGGGTCCTAGGCCTCAGCCCACCCCCTGGACCCTCCCATCTTTACCTTCAGAAAACAGCCTGTCCTTTAAGGCGTGACCCCAGAAACCTCCAAGCTGAGCTCCCCTCCACTGGCAGGGACAACCCCCACAGGGACAGCTCTCAGTCCCGGCCCGGGGCTTCCGGGGGACAGCATGCACTGTGGGAGGGGGGCTGGGGAGCGCCTGTGCTGCTCAGTGGCTGGCAGGACACAGGCCTTTCCGGCAGCTCCAGGGGCCCGAGGGAGACAGGCACGGGGGGCTCGGACCACAACTACTGGAGAACAGGGTCCTGCTCGTGGAACACTGAAGCCGAGCCTGTGCCGTGAGCAGGCGGGGCTTTCCCTCCACCCCTGGGGAGCTGCTGTCCTTGAGCAGAGCACTCGGTTCAGAGCCTGCGTCCTGGCTCAGAGACGGGTTAGACAGACAGAGGCCCGCCTGCTGCACCGAGGGCGGAGGCTCACGGGGCGGGGGGAGAGGTCCCCAGACACAGGAGGTCGTCCACACACGGCCAGCAGAGGCCCAGCCACTCTCCGCCCGTCTACCTTCCTTTTGCTCTGGCTGCATCCCCTTCTCTGGGCCTCAGCTCCCAACAGCACCCTGGGGCCACTCCAGCCAGCCCACCCCCGTCCCCCATCCCCAGGGCACCCCCCCTTCCCCCCGCAGCCTCTTGCTGGCTCCCAACTGTCTTCTGCTCAACTTTCTAAAACCAAACACATCCTTGGTGCCCCGGCACCTCCCCTCCCCCTCCTGCCTCGGGCCTGCCCAGCTGCTCCAGCTTGGGGCCATGGGGCACCTGCGGGTCTACCTGTCTCCCCCTCCCTCACCTGTCCCATCGTGGCCAGCTTCCCCCACCCCAGAACTCCTCTCCAGCCTACCTGACACAGGCACCCCATGGGAATTCTCCGAGGGTCCCTCGAGGACCTCCAGGAGCCGACCCAGCCCCCTCCGTGAGGCAGCCCCGGCTCCTCCCTCTCGCCGCCCCCCCACCAGTCTCCCAGCGCAGCCAGGTGAGCTGCAGGGTGCCCCCTGCCCCATGTCTCTTGTGAGCTGGACTGACCCTTCATCTGAACACCAGGCCCCAGCCACGGCCTCCTTGGTTCCCACCCGCAGACAGAGGGTTTCCGAGAGCCCCGCATCTTACTGGGCACCGCTGCTCCGGAAACCACACCCAGAGCCCACTGTTCTCCTCCTCCAGCGGGGTCCCCCGGCCTTCTGGTTGCTGAGCCGCAGCCACGTTTGTCAGGCTGGGGTCTGGGCAGGCCCTGCTCTGCTCCCCGGCCTGAACGGCCCAGAGCACTACAGTGCACAACACCCCCCGGCTCTACACGCCTACCAGGACCCACTTGGGACCCGCCAGCACCCTCCACAGGTCCTCTGCCCCCCAGGTGAAGACGCCTTTCCTGGATCAGGGACTGGATGGACAGCCTTAGCAGTGACACCTGTCTCCCCGAAGGTCCTGAAAACCCAACCCTCCAGTGGAAAACACGACACTGGCTGGGACAGAGACCTCCCAGGGGCTGCCGACCCAGGCGCCCCAGAACGTTAAGGACAGCTGTGCGGAGATGCCCAGGCAGAAGGAAGATGCGCTGGAAACCACAGCCACAGCAGCCTGGAGAGGTGGCCTAACACCCACACGAAGGACAGAGCCCGCCTGCAGAGCCCAGCACGAACCAAGAGCTGCGGGCCACGGGAAAGCTGCGGTAAAAACGCTGGACCAGGCTTGCCACCGGCTCCGCCCTGGGCAGCACTCCCCACCCCACCTGAGTCTGGATGTGCAGGGCTGAGAGGACCAGCAGCCGCCCGGCTGACTCCCTCCCCAAGCGCAGCTTCCCCTTCGCAGGACTCGGGCAGAGTGCACGGAAGAGCAGGGAGAACCCGGGCATGCTGTCGTCCGCAGCGGGCTGGCGGGGGGGGGGGGGGGGCGGCACTTGGAACTACAGTCCTTCATTCTTCCGCTGAGGTCTCCTGGCAGAAAGCCTAGCCCCAGATAAGGTCACACGTTTATCTCCGGAGCAAAAGGACAGGCCTAGGAAACTGCAACTCTCTTGGCATTTGATGCTGAAGACCAGCCAGCAAGCCCCGGGGCCAGGCCCAGAGCACCCACACCCCAAGGACTCCCGTCCAACCACCAAACTCCAGGTGACCCTTCCACAGAAGGGACAGTGAGACAGCACCAAGAGGACAGTCTCCCCCAGCCCTCCTGGGCTGCCGGCACTCGATGAAGCCAGAGGGAACACGGGATGAACAGCCCCCCCGGGGGGGGTTCCACTAGGCCAGCAGCGACTCCCCTCGAAGGGGAGAGGGACCCGAGGAGGAAGGCCGCTCACTTTGTGCGCCCCTGGGAGCTGCTTCTAAACATCACAGGGCAACGTGTTGTTGACACACACGCACAGCACATCCTTTTGTATTCGTTACTGTTAATTACAGTGGAAACCTCCCGTAATTACCTGTACAACAGACAGCTCGATGGCGAGTACGAGACCAGCCCCCGCCATGGAGACGGGCGAGCACGGCCCACGTATAACTCCTTGCTGTCACCACTCACACGGTGACGCTTCCTTATAATCACATTTTATTGGTACAATAATTAGATTATTTCACTGCTTCCCACATTCTGCTGCCCCAGGTCCCTCCCCCACTGAGGACTTCACCAACCACAGTTGTCCCTTGCAGGAAGCATGCATGTTTTGAACTCAGACGGACACCAGCTGTTTGCCACCACGTCCTTGAATCCCAGGCCACACCATCCCCTCTCCCAACAGTGCTGCCCCACTGCCAGAGGCCCCTTGGGATCTCCGTGGTGGGCACAGAGGCTGTGCCCCCAGAGTGGGAGAGGGGCAGCTCCCACCACCCCTGCCAGGTCCCTTCCTAGGCACTTCGCCTTAGTTCCATCCCAGCCGCCCTCCCCGGAGAGCCCAGGGCCTGGCCCACTCTGCTCCCTCACACCACCTCCTAGCTGCAACTCCGCGCCACCCAAGGGCCTTGGGAAGGGCCTGCAGCCTCCTGGGCAGAGCAGCTCCCTCCTGGACCCCCACCCTGCACCGGCAGGGTGGCACCAGCTCCTCCCTTCCTCCTCTCCTCTGCCGGCCCTGGGTCCAAGGAACTTCCAGAGAGACAGGGAGAAGCCGTCAGTGCCAATCGGACCTCTGGACTGCCAGGAGAGGCCCATCCTGGGAGAAGAAAGAAAATGGCTGAGCCTCCCACAAAGCCACTCTGTGAACGCCTGGCCGGCTGGATGAGGGGATGGTGCTCGGCTGGGCGCTAGCCCGATCCCCAGAAAGACAACCGGGACCGGCGAGGGCCCTGCCTCCTCCCACAGGCTGGGATTTGGAGATGTATGATCCGGGATCCCGAATAGGGCCATCAGCCTTCCTGTCCCTCCCCTGGGGGAGTGCAGTGTCGCAGACAGGCCAAACAGCGGCTAGAGGAGTGCAAGGCGCTGTCCAGCCCTCCCGGGCGCCTGGGTACTCTCCCACTCCCACCGTGGAGGAAGGTCCGAGCCTGGCCAAGGTGGCCTGGTTGGCCCGTAAGACGCGTAAGGCCGCCTCCCTGCCCGCCTGCCTGCTTGCTTGCCCACCGCCGCCACCACTACCGCCGCCGCCGCCGCCGGGAGTTGGGGGTCGCGGCCGGGGGCGCGCGGCCCGGGGCGCAGCTGCTCGGGCAGCACGCCTATTAGCGCGGCCGCGGCAGACGGCAGATGGGCGCCCGCTCGGCCCCCTCCTCCCGCGGCACAATGGGCCGGGTCGCTCCGGCGCACAATGCGGCCGGGGCCGCGCACCTGCAGCCGGAGCCGAGGGGCGCTGGCCCGGTCCGGCCCGGCCCGTGCGCCCCCGTCCGCGCCGCGTGTCCTTGGGCCGCGCCCGGCCGACCGCAGCCGCGCGGCCTGCGGGATCCGCGGCGGGACCCGGCGCCCAGCCGCCCATTGTTCGCGGCCGCCGGCCGGAGCCGCGGGCCGGGCCTACAGCTCCCCGCTCGGGACGACCTCCTTCCGGGCGCCCCCTCCCCCGCCAGGCGCGCAGTCAGCACGGCCTCCTCGGTCGCGGGCCTGTGCGCCCCTGCTCCCCGGCGCCCCCGGCCCTTCCCGGCGCCCGGTCCCCATCCATGCCCCCAGTCCCCTTCGATGTCCCCGGTTCCCCCCCCACACACGTGTCCCCGGGCCCCCTCGGTGTCCCCGGTCCCCACGGACCCCTGGTCTCCCCGAAGCCCCCGTCCCCCGGCGCCCCGGTCGCTCCGGCCCCCGCTCTCCATCGGGGTCCGCGGTCCCCTGCGCCCCCCCCCCCGTGCCGCGGTCCCCTGGTTCCCTGCGCCGGGTCCCGGGCCCCCCTCGGTGCTCCCGCTCCCCCCGGGCCCCGGGCGTCCCCGAAAGCCCGCACGGCCCCCGGCGCCGGCCCGCACGCACCTGTCTGCCCCTTGCCCAGCGTCTTCTCCAGCCGGTAGGGCCCCACATACTGCGCGTGCTGCGCCGCGCCGTCCTTCCCCGTCGATGTCATCGCTCCCGGGCCCGGCGCCGGCGACGTGGGAGCCCCGGGCGGGCGGGCGGCGGCGGCAGGGAGGGGCCGCGTCCGTCCGCGTCCGTCCGTCCGTCCGTCCGTCCGCGCGTCCGTGCGCTGGGCCGGGTCCGCGGCGCCCCGGCGGGCCGCGCTCGCTCCGCGCCCCGCGCGCCTCCCCGCGCCGCCGCCCCCCGCGCCCGGCTCCGCTGCGGCCCGGCCCGCGGCGCTGCCTCCGCTCTCGGAGAGGACCCGGCGGGCGGGGGCACCAGGCTTCCGCCGCCGCCGCCGCCGCCGAGGCCCGCGCCCCGCGTCCCGCGCCCCCCGCGCACGCCCGTCCGTCAGTCCGCTGCCGCGCAGCCCAGCCGAGCCGAGGCGCCGGGCCGAGCCGAGCCGCCGAGCTGAGCCGAGCCGAGCCGAGCGGCCGAGCCGAGCCGAGCCGAGCCGAGCCGAGCCGAGCGGCCGGGCCGAGCCGAGCCGAGCCGAGCTTAGCGGCCGAGCCGAGCCGAGCCGAGCCCGAACGAGCACAGCGGCCTGAGGCGGTGGCGGCGAGTGGCTCCTGCGCCCGCCAATCAGCACCATCAACCAGTCAGCGGCGCCCTGGCTCTTCACTCCGCCTTTCGGCCCGCCCCGCCGCTTGAAGCTCCCGTCAGAGCTGGACTCTGTGAGGCGAGGCCGGGAGGGGCCGGGCGAGGCCGACGCGCAGGGGCGGGGCCGGGGCGGGGCCGGGGCGGGGCCGGGCCTGGATGTCTCCAGCTCCGCCGTCCTCCCCCCGGCCCTCGGCCCGCCCGCGCCCGGACCCCGCCCCGCCTGCCGCGCTCCCGCCGCGGAGCCGAGGACCCGGAGGCTCCTCCCGGGTTGGTGCCGCGGCGGGGCCCTCGGTGCCCCCCGGCCCCCGGCCCCTCCCGGCCCCGCCGCGCCGTCCCTGCTGGCCCCGATCACCGCGGTCGGAAGGAGTCTCTCGCCCCGTCCCCTGTCCCGGGAGGGGCGGCGCCGCGGGCGGGGAGCGGCCGAGCCGTGACCTTGCGCCTCCCGCGGCCGCGCCCGGGGCGCTGGCCCCCGCTCCATTCGCCGGGGTGTCCACGGCGACCAGCACAGCGCGGTCAAGGAACTCACCCAGAGTCACACAGCAGCGCCCCACCCCCCGACCCCGGCGGCTCCCGGGCCTCTGCGCGGGCGGCCTTCCGCGGCTCCGCGGCGGGGCCGGGGCGCACTGGCCCCGACGGCTCCGCAGAGGCGTCCGCAGAGGCCGCCGGACGTGGAGGCCCCGATTCTCTCGCAAAGACGCTGGCGCGGCAGAGGGTGGGGGCGGGGGAGCCGGAGCCGGGAGCCCAGGACCCTGCGGGCGCCGGGGCCGCCACCTCGGGGCCGCCGCCGGGCCCCCGGGCCGAGGCGCTGGGCACGCCTGCGGCCCGTGTGCTGCGCGCTCCCCGCCGGGCACCACCAGCGACCCCCAGTCCATCGGGACCCGCCGCCGCTCCTGCCCACCTTGCGGGGAGGGCTCTGGGGACGCTGCGAACTCCGGACCTTTCCAGCGCCCGCCCGGACTGGGGGACTGGCGGAGCTGTTCCCACGCGCCCTCCCCTTTCCCAGCTGGTCCAGGGGACACCTCGCTCCGCGCTCTGCCCCGCTAGGCTGCGCACGAACCAGGTTCTGTGCTAAGTGCCGGGGCCTCGAGAGGTGTGCAGCCCTAGTCAGGGCCCTGGCCGGGGGGAGGGGGCTCCTGCCCGGGGGTGGGGGGCGTGGGGGGGGGTCTCACAGCCTGAAACACAGCGTCAAAGGCTCAGCTCCAGGCGCGGAGCTGTATGGATTTAAGGAGCGTTTGGGACCTTGGACTAAAATGGCCCCGTGGCCAGCTCCCCCTGGACACAGACCAGTGTGCCGGATGCAGAGGGTCCTCTGTAGGCAGAGGTGGGGGGCTAACCCAGGAGTGTCCCCAAGGGGCACCTGCCCGTTGCAGAACGGAGTCACCACAGTCTCCTGAGCCCCCAACCTGCAGTCCTTGTCCCAGATGTCCTGCAGCAGCACTGGGCCCTGTTACCACTCACATCTGACACTCCCGGCTGTCAAGACTCCCACTTCTCCCCACCGCACCCTGCCCCTGGCTCCTGGGGTCTGCCCTCTGGGGCCATTTCTCAGGCTTCTCTGTGGAGCCCCAGCCCACCCACCCACCAAGGTCTCGCTGGGCTGTGTGGCACCCCTGCATGTGCCACTCTGTGTCCTCCAGGCCACCACCTTAACCCATCGCCAGCCCCATCCCCAGCTCCATGGCCCTGGGGCCTTCTGCACCTCTCCTTGTGGCTGTTGCACAAATTCTCAACCTCAACGCGTTCCCAGCAGAACCCCTCATCTTCCTATCTTTGTGGGGGTCCAGAACACGACTCCGCTGGCCAGGCTTCCGTTGGCCCAGTCCGGTGCTGGTCTTGGGGCAGGTGAGGGATCTGGGGGGAAGACCGCCCCCAACACTTGAAGAAGAAACAGCGCAGACACTGCAGAGGGCTTTCAGAGCACGGAGGAGCGGGCCGCTTCCGACGCCTCTCGTGAGACCATCCCAGTACCAGATCCCGACGCGGAGGAGGTAGGAAGCGCAGGTCCAAGGCCAGTGTGGCTCCACAGCGCAGACACAGGACTCCCTCACAGAGTCTTAGCAAGCCGATCTCCGCTTGTGCAAAGAAGAGTGTCGCGCACGGCCAGGCGGGGCTTATTCCGGGAACGTAAGGTTGGTCTAACGTCTTAGGCTGATGGATTGAGCTGGCCGTGTTACTCAGCACCCGTTCACGAGTCAACAAACAACAAATCTGGGGAAACCAGGACCAGCGTCCTCCAATCTGATGAAGAAAGGGAAACAGGAGTCACCCCAGTGGTGAGAGACCGGGTCGGGGTGAGGCGAGAACGTGCCCCAGCATCGCTTTATTCCAGGTAATGAGTCAAGGAGAGCAAACCCCCAAGCCCTTCTGCTTATACTTTGACATGCTTGGAAAGGAACAATTAAGACCATCTCAATTCACAAGTGACATTATTGTCCATAGAAAACCCTGAGCTATAAAACACGAACAGAACTGCCAAGTGTTTGGCAGAGTCACATGGGCTACAAGGCCAGGGTATAACAGCCCTGCTTCCGGGGCACCTGGGTGGCTCAGTGGGTTAAAGCCTCTGCCTTCGGCTCAGGTCATGGTCCCAGAGTCCTGGGATCGAGCCCCGTATTGGGCTCCCTGCTCAGTGGGGAGCCTGCTTCTCCTTCTGCCTGCCGCTCCCCCTGCTTGCACACGCGCTCTCTCTCTCTCTCTCTCTCTCTCTCAAATGAATAAAATCTTTAAAAAAAAAAAAAAAAAAACAAGAACAACAACAACAAACCAGTGCTGCTTCTATATCCTAACAATGGACAATGAGAACCTGAAGTCATAAAAACAATACCATGTACAAATAGAATCAAAACCCTTGAGATACTTGGAGGTAAATTTAACAAAATATGTGTGAAATCTGTTCACAGAACTACAAGATACCACTGAGATCAGACCAAAAAAATGACCTAAGTAAATGGAGCTGTGTGTGCCCGTTCACAGATTCCAACACTCAGTAATGTTAAGATATGGATTCTCCCCAAATCGATCTGCATTTTCAATGCAATTTCCAGCAAAAGCACAGGTAGCTCCTTATTTTCTTTTTTTAAAGGAAATTAACAAGCTGATCCTAAAATTCAAAAGGAAGTACAAAGGACCGAGGAAACCCTTGCCATGCTGAGGAGCGGTCACATCAGGCGCTCATCCTCCCTGACTTCGAGTCTCCCTCCGAAGTTGCATCCGTCAGGACAGAATGCTGTTGGCTTAAAGATAGACCTAGAAACCACGGCACGACAGCAGAGCCCAGAAACCAAGAATGACGTTTGTGGCAGTGGGTTTTCAGCAAAGGAGGCAGGTAACCCCCTGGAGAAATGTACTCATTTCAACGGAAGGTGTTGGACTGGACATCTGTATGCAGATCAGGAGCCTGGAAACTCACGTGGCACTCCCTGCCCAAATCGAGCAGATTAACCAGTCGACGTTCACAAGTATTAACGAGAAACAGTCAGGCAGCGAAACGTAAGAGCGATGCCTGTAAAAGTTCTGGGAGAAAACTTCTGCGTCCTTGGGTTAAGCCAAGATCTCTTAGATAAGATTCCAAAAGTACAAAGCAGAAATTTTGAAAAATAATAATTGGACCTCAATAAAATTAAAAACGTTTGTGCTTCAGAGGGCACCGTGAAGAAAGTGAAATCCACAGGTTGGAGGAAACACTTTCAAAACTTACCCCTGCTGAAAGGTGTGCGTCAAGAATATGTGAAGAGCTCTTACCGGTCAATGAGAGGAGACCGCACTGGGAAGACTGGACAGACGCTTCATCCACAGAGAGGCGTGGACGGCTGACCAGCTGGGGAAAACCTGCTTCACCATCTGATACAGGAAAGGTGACCCCACAGCAAGACCCGCTGTACGCCCAGGGCATTGGCTGAACCTCGGAACACTGGCTCAGTGGGTTTAAGCTTCCATGTGCCGAGGGGAAGGCAAAAGGGTCTGGCCCCTCTGGAAACCGGCTTGACAGGTTCTCCTAACATGCCGCACACTTAGCACTCAATCCACAAATCCCACCCGGAGGCGTTTGCCCAAGAGAAAACCAAAACTTCGGTGCACACCAGAGCTGGGTGCCAACGTGCATAGAGGCTTTATTTGTAACGGCCAGGAAGTGGAAGTGACCCAGATGTCCTTCAGTGGGCGACCGGCTGGATGGGCTGTGGTCCAGTCACACCATGGGATCCCACGATACAAGGGGCGCCCTACACGGACGGAGCTCAGAGACACATTGCAGGGGGCGGGGGGAGACTCGGGGGACACACGCTGGGGTTCCACGTATATGACATCCCAGCAAAAGCAAGACTGCCGTCACAGCAAGCAGACTGTGGCCGCAGGGTCAGAAGCCACTGGCAGAAGGGCAGGAAGGGGCCTTTAGGGGTGCCAGGAATGCTCCCTAGCCTGACAGTGGCATTGAACAGCTGTGCAGTTGTCACCGCCCCCAACTGTGCCTGCAGGACGGCCCCGGTGTTTCTGCCCAAGGGTGTCCCCTCCATGAAACCGGCTGGAGAGAGCGAGTTCCGTCCACGCTGAGGAGCGAGGGAGCAGGTCAGGAGAGAACGCCCGCAGCCCTGGGGGCTTCCTGCATCCGACGGCTGTGGGCAGGTGAGCAGGAGAAGGCCTCCTGGAGGACACGGGCTCGGGCTGCAGGACGTGGACGCAGAGCGCAGTGGGCCACGCCCCCGCTCGGAGATCAGTGGGGACACAGTATCTCCACTGCAGCCTAAGGGTTCCCATGGGCTGGGCCAGGGCTGGGCGTCCTGGCGTCCACCACCCCGAGCGCAGGCCAGCAGGAGGACAGGCCAGAAAGAGCGGGTCTGCACGTGGCCTCTGTGAGAGACACGAGGCCCCAGAGCAGCCGTGGCCAGAGGCTGGCGTGGGGGCGCAGACAGCTACGGCTCAGGCTGGAGGGGCTCAGGGTGTGCCTCGGTGCGTCCCACACCCCCTGTCGAGTCCAGCCGGTGTCAGGCTGTCTGTGGTCGCCCTGGGTCCGGGGACGCCTCCTCTCTGCCTGTCTGACCCGCAATGCGCCTCCCCAGCCCCCAGGATGAGATCTCCTGGGTCCACACTGGTTTCCTGAGGCCTAGGGCTCATGGATTCACGCCGCCGCCTGAGGTTCTTGGACACCCGACATTAAAGACGGTAGGACGCTGCCACCCCACTGCTGACCCTCAGCCACACAGAAGGTGACAAGTCCTGGGGGGAGGGCATAAGTGAGCTGGGTTACTGCTCACGGCCACGGAGGCTGGGCGCCCGGAGCCGACTCCTGGGGAGAATGTACCTGCGGACAGCTGACCGGACGGGTGGGCAGGCCCTGGCTTCCTGGGCCAGGAGAGAACCAAGGGGCCTCCTAGCCCTCCCCCCACCCCATCACCCACAGGGAAACAGGCTTCCCACACGCCTTTGCAAGAGCAATGTGCCCAGAAGGGAAGGATGTTTCCCAGCATCATGTAAGGACTCGGGGACCCTCCTGGACCCCAGCCGCCTTGGGCACTTGTCCATCCTGCCTCCAGGCTTCCTTCCCTGCTCACGCACCACCCCAGCTCTCCCGGGCTTCCCTGTGTCCCCCACGCTGTGCACAGACCCCTGATTCTCTCAGGGGTACATTGAGCCACCTGACCTACATCTGGCCAGGGCCCCACCAGTCCCTCGACCTCACCCTGGGGTCAGCTGTGACCTGAGAGCTGGACCAGGGTGGCTCTGGTCAGGGTCTCTGTTGCCACTCCCCTAGCCTGACCCTGCTCTGCCTCTGGGTCTCGGGGGTCCCCGGGAGGGAGCCCTCGCCTCCCACCTTCCTCTGTCCGTGCATCTCAGAGGACGATGGCCCCGGGTCCTCCTGCCCCCCCCCCCCGGGTCCGTCCACTGCCCTCCCTTCCTCTTCCTGCCCCCACACCAGCCCACAATCACTTAGCTTAGATGATGGCCAGCCCCGACCCACTCTGGAATGGAGCGGAGCCGTCCTAGACACGACAGCCTCTGCCCACCTGAGGGGAATCCAATACACGCCCTTTGTTGTCCATCAGGGGCTGATTGCTGTGTGGCTGGGGGGACCTCTTGTACCGTCCTGGCCCTGAGGGCCACCCTGGCCCCTCCTCCCCCAGTCATCTGGAACTGGGCAGGGCTGTCCATCCCTGAGCTCTGCCAGGAAGGGGCCTGCGGCCAGGACCTCCCTGTGCCCGACCCCTTGCCTGTACCCTGCTTGATGACTTCCGAACGGGCCCACCAAGAGCCTCCTTCCTGACGGTGACCCTCGGTGCCCACACCCCCGACCCCAGGACCCACCCGTCTTCACCAGCAGGCTAGGCCACGCTACCCCATGTGCCCTCTCCCCCACGAGGAGTCGCCACTGTCCAGTGCTCCCCACACCTGGTGCCCCCATGCCTGGTCCCCTGAAGCTCTGCTGGGTCACTCTGGGAGGGGCGCACGGGGCGCAGCCCTATCTGCTGGGTGCTTCCTGCTCATGCTGGGTGGCTCGAAACTCTTTGTCTGTGGCAAGTGGGTGGTAATAATGGTAAGAAGAGGAGACGGGAAGGCACAGTGTGGTAGGAGGCCAGCCAGCACCCCGGAGGCAGGCTCTGGACAAGCCCCCAGCTGGGCCCCGGCTGGCACAGACCCCAGGAAGGCACCTGTAGGAGGAGCCTGGCTTCCTTGTGTGCAGAATGAGGGTGACATTTCCCAGGTGGGCAGAAAACCAGTGAATATGAGTTATGGAGGCGGCGGGGACGGGCAGAGTGTGGCCTCAGAGCTCACCTTGTGCCGAGAGGGAGCAGAGGTGGAGCCTGACATCGGGACTCTGGGCCTGGGGGTGCAGAGAGAAGGCGCCGGTGTCGGGATGCAGGTTCTGGGGGAGCCGGGGGGAGCCCGGCATCAGGACCCCGGTTCTGGGCCGTGGTTCTTAGGGCAGTGGGAGCTGCGGCCGGACACCAGCGCAGGGCCGCAGTGGGGCTGTAACGGGGCTGCGGGTAGAGGACGGGCTGGGGCGGAGCTGGGAGCAGGCGCCTGAGGGCTGGTCTGGGGGTGTAGCGAGGCCCAGGCTAGGGGGAGCCAGGAAAGGGGCAGTTGGGAATCCTGGAGGATCCTTTCCGGTGAATGTTCGGTGTGCCGGTGAGGGGGCAGGGCCAGAGCAGGAAGGGGGGAGTGAGTCCCCACCGGGCTGTGGCGTGGGGGGCGCCAGCGCCCAGGACAGGGACGTGGTGGAGAAGCCCCGGAAGGACATGTCAGGCCTCAGATGCTCAGAAAGACCAACACGGATGAACTACCTGCCCCACGACAGGCCACAAGCTCCTCCCACGTGGCCGCACGGATGCCTTTCCCCCAGGGATCGTGCCCAGGCCCTCGCCACATGTCACAGAGCAGCGTCTCCCCAGCCTCAGGGCCAGGCCCTGCCGGGTGTCTGGCTCTTTGTGTCCTTAAGCCACCCACAGGGAGGGAAGTCGTGCCTGGGGTGATGGGCCCCAAGGGTGGCGCGTGCAAGATGGGCCACGGGGCGGGGCTGGGGGACTTGGAGGGATGGCACCATAAGGCCTGCGGAGGAGACAGAGGACCCAGGATGGGGGCGGCAGAAGCCAACAGCCAAGGGTTAGAAGGAGGCTGGACGCAGGGGTCTGAGAAGTCTCTGCTGAGAAAAGCACACTTGTGCATCTCTTAATTACCAGAGGACATTTTGAAAAATATAAACAAAGTAGAAGCAAAAAAAAAAAATCACTTTTGGTCAAACCACGCAGAGAAGACCACCGTGGTGGCGTGGTTAGCTGTGAGCACGGGTGACTGCCAGGTCTTACCTCGGCCGAGTATGCCGGTGTAGGGCCTCCTTGCTGAGCGCCGTCAGGGCAGAGAAGGAGCGGAGCAGATTTTCTCTATGGTGCCCGCGAGCCTCCTATCCACGAACATGGTCTGTCTCCACATTACATGGTCTGCAGTACTTTCCAGCTTCCTGAAACAGACTGGACGCTTCTTTTGTTAAATTTATTCCTAAGTATTTCTTCTCCTTGATGCTGTAATACATATAATTACTTCCTTAAATTCCTCTTCAGGTCTTCCTTGCTGGCACAGAGAAACAAAAATGATGCTGGCCAGGCTTACTCGTTCTGTCTTCCGTAATCAAGCTCATGCCATCAGCAAATGTAGTTTTACCTCTTTTTCCCCCAATCTGCATGTCTTTATTTCCTTTTCTTGCCTAATTATCCTGCCCAGAACCTCCAGTACTGGATCAAGCCAGCAAGGAGACACATCCTTTCCTTGTTTCCAAACCATGTTCTTGTTCACAAAGAATGCGTCCGATCCCCATTATGAAGGTTGGCGTTAGCTGCAGGATTGTTTGTAAATGTCCTTTATCAGGTTGAAGGAGTTCACTTCTATTCCTAGTTTATTACTTTTTTTTTTGGTCATGAAAGGGTGTTGGATTTTGTCAAATGCTTTTTCCACATCTATTGAGATGACACTATGCTGCTTTTTTTTTAAGCTATTGATATGGTATCTTACATTAGCTGATTTTGATTTTTTAAAAGATGTATTTATTTGAGAGAGAAAGTGCATGCATGAGTGGGGGAGGGCAGAAGGAGAGGAAGAAGCAGACTCCCCACTGAGCAGGGAGGCCAATGCTGGGCTCCATCCCAGGACCCTGGGATCATGACCGAAGCTGAAATCAAGAGTCAGATGTTGGGGCACCTGGGTGGCTCAGTGGGTTAAAGCCTCTGCCTTCGGCTCAGGTCATGATCTCAGGGTCCTGGGATCGAGCCCCACTTCAGGCTCTCTGTTCGGCAGGGAGCCTGCTTCCTCTTCTCTCTCTGCTGCCTCTCTGCCTACTTGTGATCTCTCTCTGTCAAATAAATAAATAAATAAAATCTTAAAAAAAAAATGAGAGAGAGTCAGATGTCTAACTGCGCCACTTAAGCACCCCAACATTAGCTGATTTTCAAACCCTAAACCAGCCTCACATTGCTGGGCTGCACCCTGCTTGGTCATGGTCTATGATCCTTTTTTATAGGACTATAAGCCTTGCTGGATTCCGTCTGCGAATACTTTGTTGAGGATTTTTGTGTCTATATTCATAAGCTATGTCAGTCTGTAGTTTTCTTGTAATGTCTTTGTCTGGTTTGGAATCAGGGTTGTTTAGCCACACAGAACGTGTGGGGAAGGGCTACCTCTTCTTCTTGGGGCAGTTTGTGAAGGGCTGGTGTGAATTCTTCATTAGCTTTGGGTAGAATTCATCAGAGAACCCATGTGGGCAAGGGTTTGTCCTTGTGGGAAGATTGTAAACCACTGACTCACTCACTGTACTTGTTACAGGTCTATCCAGGCTTTCTGTTTCTTCTCGAGTCAGCTTTGGCGCTTTGTGTCTCTCTAGGACTTCACCGCCCCGCCCCCCCCCCCCCAGGTTATCTGATGTGTTGGTGTACAGGCACATTCATATTTCAGAGTCCCTGGTGGTCTTTGGCTTTTACTCTCTACTCTTATGGGGTAACTACAGTGCACAAGGGACCCTCTGAGAATGCAGGTTCAATCTCATTCCTTGTCTGCACATACCTTCCCCGGGTCCTGTGTCCCCAGGCACCCTCTCTCATGCATGTTCATGTCCACATCTCTTCTTGTAAGGCCACCTCGTGTAGTGGTTTAGTTCCCACACTCACGACAGGCGGTGCTGCCCACTCGACCTGAGAACACAGAAGTCTGGGAGCTGTGAGGGTGGGGTGGCCCCCAGGAGACCTGAGAGGCCGGCAAATTCAGATGACAAAGGAGAGGAGGGACACCTGGCTGGCTTAGTCAGGAGAGCACATGACTGCTGATCTCAGGGTCGTGTGAATTCAAGCTCCATGTTGGGTGCGGAGCCTACTTAAAAAATAAAACAAAATAAAAGTTTAAAAAAAGAGAGGGAGGAGGAGAGGGCGGGGCTGGGAGTGGCTTGAGGGGATGGGGAGGGCCCAGGGACAGAGGCAGCCCCCTCGGCCTTCCTCTGGCCCAGGAGCCCCTGTCCTGTGCCCTTGAGGTCATTTTCCACTTATTCTTGGCTTAGTGATGTAGGCCACTTACCAAGAGAGATCCTTGACCAAGCTCATCCAGAGACACAAGGGCTGGGCGGGGAGGGGTGTCTGGCAGCCTGACCGGTCATTGTCAACATGGACATGAAACCCTTGGAGAGCTACCAAGCCCTGCCCACCTGTGTCATTCCTCTCCCGCCTTGCCCTGGAGGCAAACCTAAGAGCTCTATTTCTTCCTGGGCTGCTGGGCTGGTCCCCACTCGGGGTCACCACCCCCCCACCTCAGCTCAGAATGGGGGAGGGAGTGGTGACAAAAGCAGGGGCCTGAAGCGGGTGCTGGGACACAGCTCACTGCTCAGGCCCTCAGAGCCAGCCCGAGGTGCCCTCCCTGCTCTGCCGTGCTAGGATACGCCAGTTCCCAGTGGCTCTGCAGAGGGTCCCAGTGGCGATGCCTCCTTTCCTTCTGCCTGATGGGGGAGAGACCGAGCCCCTGCAGCCGAGGACGGCAGCTCCTCTGGCCGCCCCGCTCCAGTCCCCTGCCACAGCCGCTAAAGCTCTGCCTCCTTCCCCATCTTTGGGTGCAAGAGAAAGAGCTAGAGAGGGAGACAGTAAAGCGAGGAGAGTTCAGGAGTCTGTGCCTGCCTCTGATGGGCGAGGGCTGTCCTGGGGAAAGACAGGTGAGCTCGAGAGCCAGAGGCACCAGGTCCAGAGCAGAGGCACAGGGTCCAGACCAGAGGCACAGGGTCCAGAGCCGAGGATCTGGCCTCAGGGCACAGAAAGACGCCCAGGAAATCAAGGGTGGGATCGGCTGCCCTGGGGCTCCAGGAGGCTGTGAGCTCCCTCCCAGGGAGGTGGGGAGTCTGCCCATCAGCAGGTGGCCATGGAGGAGCCTTGAGAGTGTAGGGACCTCTGACCTGCCAGGTCAAGGGGAAGGGCACACGGCCTTGCAACCGGGCCCATTAGAGGTCATGGGTGGGAAGGGGAGGCAGCTGCGTGATGCACACCCCCACATGTGTATTTCCGTGGGCCACGGAATAAGAAACAGAGCTGGAAGGCCCAGGCTGCTGGAGACAAGCCGCAGGACCGCAGGAAGGCACAGCGCACTACCCAGCAGCCGCCCGTGCACTTAACAATGCTTAAGATGGGAAATCTTACCTATATTTTTAGCCGCAATTAAACGTTTAAAAAATAGGCTGGAAAGAAGATGGGGGTCATATTCTTTAAAAGTGAGGGGCTTTCATTCCGTCCCCCTCGGCCAGGGATGGGGAGCGGGGGCGACAGCGCGGCAGGCAGCCCAAGGGCGCTGGGGGCAGGGGTGGAAGCAGGGCATTGTTTCCCAGTGGCTTGCCCTGCGCAGGCCGGATATTTTTGGAGCATTAATCCGGTTCCTCCGGGGACAGCCCAGCCCCACGCCCCCTCCTCCCGCCCTGGAGGAGGAGGAAGGAGGAAGCAGGCCGAGCTTGCAGGTGCACTCGCGGGGTGAAGGGCTCCGAGCGGGAAGCACCAGCGGGGGAGTGCGTGTTTTTTCCGCCCCGCGCCCTGGGAGCCCGCGCAGAGGCCCCGCGGGGGGGCGGCTGGCGGCCTCTCGGGAGGTGAGGACAGCTGAGCGCGCGGGACTGTGTCCTCCATGCACCGCGGAACCGCTGTCGGTGCAAACCACGCTCCTGTCCCCGGAGAGGCCCCGGCAGCCCCACCGCACCCCGGGAGCCGCATCTCTGCGCCCGCTGACCAGGCCAGTTATTTATGTTTTCATTTTGTTTTTCTTATGATTATCATTACTGTTATTTGTTTTTCAGAATTAGAATCCATCAGATATTCTCTCGCCCGAGAAGCGGGTCACATGTCTCCAAAGGGCGGGCAGACAGCTTTCCTCGGATGGGAGCGGAAGAAAAATATCTCGTAATTACGATGAATGTTAATAATTAAACTTCCTGTAAGTCAGCGGAGAGTCTGTTCCTGGAAGGTGTCTGCTCCACCCGGCATCCGGCGCACATCAGTGTTTCCGCCGAAACTCAGGTTGAAGAAGGGATTTGTGTCCGCACTTTTCTCCGGACCCACAGCACGATGGGTCCCTTGAGCTGACCCATCCCCCGAGTCACGTCGTGTGGGTATGAGGCTGCACGCTGGTGTTTGCATCTCTGATGCGAGCGGGGTCCCGCCGCCGTGAGCTCTGACGCACACTCACTCCCGTCCACACACTCACATGTGCCCACACTCCCAGGCGCCTGTGCTCACCGTCCTGTCCCACCATCCCGGAGAGCCCTGATCTCTGGGTCCCCAGACCCCCCTCACCCCCTGGGTCCTCTGGTGCACTGCCCAGGGCCCAGGAGGAGGCTTAAGCTCCAGGCGGGAGCTGGGGGAGCCCCGGCAAGGCAGGTGCTCTGGGGAAGCAGCCCCTGGGAGGACGGTTCCCACCCCCGTTGCTCAGACTGTGGGTTAGAATTTGGAGTTCTTTTTGGTCACCTAAAGGGGACCCTTTGTGGTTGGGTGTGGCTGTTGGAGGCCCGTGTAAAGTCCCAGAGACCACGTTTTTGGGTCAGTGCCTCTGTGCCACGTGTCAGGAATTCGATGACTGGGGTACCACTGGTCAGGGCAGCGGAGAGTGGCCAGCGGCTCATCCCGGGAGGACCCATCCCGGAGGACAGGGGAGCGCTGGAGCCTCCCTGGTCAGGGAAGACAGCCTGGCCGGATCTGCTCTCTTCCCGAGGATTCCCTGCCCCTCGGCTCTGGTGCACGCGTGCGGCGGCCTCAACGGGGCAGCGGAAAACCTGCCTCCAGGAGCCTTCGGCCCTCCAGCCTGACCCTGACGGCGACTCTCAGAGCTGCTCTTTGCCGCGGGCATCGGCTCCTTCTGCACTCGCCCTGCACCTGCTGCCCCTCTGAGCAGGCTGGGTCCTACCCAGCACTCTCTGTGCATGGGGCTTCCGTGGCCCCGTGGCCCCCTCGACCCGCTCCGGAGGCTCCGGGGCTCCCCTTCTGCTGCTTGCCCTCGCGTGCAGGCGTCGGGTCTCTGTCTTTCAGTCTCCTGGCCTCTCCGGTACTGGTCCTCGGTCCACAGCTCCTCTCAGGGAAGAGCCCAGCTGGACCCAGCCCGGACCCCCCACCCCCCAGAAGCCCCATCAGCACGTGGTGTCCATGTCCCCGCTACTCCTCCAGCCACTGGTCCTAAAGGCACCCCGGGCTTCTCTCTCCCTGCCTGCCCCTCTCTGAATGAATGAATGAATGAATGAATGGGTTAGGCGGGAGCGAGGGAAATACCCGCGGTCCAGGGCAGAGAGCGGCTGGAGGCCGACCTTCTCCCCCAGGAGGACTGGCCAGAGTGGGGCCAGGTGCCCACTCCAGACGAGGCTGCTGCCTTTGCTGAGATACTGGCTTCAGGGTGGTCCCCGCGGTCTGGTCACGCCCAGGTCATGAGACGGCCATGCCTGGAGGAGACAGAGCCCTGACCCCCTCCTTGCTGTGTCCTGGATCGTGGGCCCCAAATTTATACGTTGAAGGCAAACCCCAGTGCCCCAGGATGGGGCCGCATCTGGCGCTGGGGCCTCTAGGAGGTGCTGGAGGGACCACGGGGTCCCCGGGGTGGCCCTGATCCCGTGTGACCCGGGTCCTTACAGGAATTTGGGATCAGGACAGACACGCACAGAGGGATGACCTGTGAGGACCCAGGGAGCGCGCGGCGTCTGCGTATGAGGGGAGAGGCTTCGGGGGGACCCTGCCCTGCCCGCTCCAGCATCCTGGGCATGGGCCACCGGGGACACAGGGGCATAAGGCCTGGGCCGTGGTGTTTCACTGTTTCCGCATTGCCTCGTCTCACACAGGCCTCGCTCTGAGTCTGCTGAGGCTACGGGGGTCAGAGAACTCCCCCCGAGACAGGCCACGGCCCGTCCATCATAGAGTTCCTGACCCAGGCCGTCCTTCCGCCCCGTCACAGAGCAGGACGCCCTCTCCATGGACAGGTGCCTTCTGACGGCACGGGTGTCCCCTCCTGTCCCTGGAGGCCTCGCCAGAGGGGACCCAGGGAGCAGGCTGACACCAGGCCACAGCCCACGGCCATAGCCACTGACCCCAGAGCCAGGCATGGCTCGGCTGGGCCACACACGTTCATTTTGCAGACTGGGATCTGGTTTCTTTGTTATGTGACACTTCACAGCAGGGACTGACTGGCACAGGAATGCAGGCTCCCACCGCTCTGCGCCCCCCGTGAGGGGCCGGGGAGCTCACTCCCCTGCACGTGCCTCTTGCCCCAGCGCTGGGCTTCCCGTCCCTGTCGCCTGTGTCGGTCACAGCACCAGGCTCCACCAGGGCCCCAGGCCTGAGCGCCTACAAGGAGCCAAGAGGGCCTGACCCACGACAAGGACACAAGATCCCACGAAGATGCTCAGAGGCCACGCCGCTGAGGTCACTCCGCGGACGGAGCGCCCTGCCCAGGGAGTCCTACAGACGGCCGAGCTGCTGGTGGGGGCGGGGGAGGCTGGTGACCCCCATCCGGAACGTGAGACCAATGACACAGGGAGATCTCGGGGAGGGGCGGGGTGGTCAGCCTGTTTGGTCTCAGTGGCTGCTGTGTGAGCCCAGGCCAGATGGGCCTCTGGGGCCCACGGGCCACCGCCAGCCAGAGCTGCTGGGAGCTGGTGTCGTCAGCGAGCCTATGTGGGGGGACTGGGCTGCGGGCGTGTGGGCCAGCGCGGGACCCCGCGTCACCCACACTCTCACCACCACCTCCGCAGCTGCCCAGAGAGGCCTTCTGCCCACAAAGGAGCTGGCCCCTTCTTTTTAAGTCTGGCTGGGGCTTTCTGCTGGTTTCCAGAAGGTCGTCTGTTCTCTCCACCTGGGCCACGGGAGAACATAAGGATGACCTGTCCAGCGGGCCGGGAACGGAGTGGGGCTGCAGTCTGAGCACAGACCGTGGCGTGCTCTGGAGGGACGGTTATGCTGTGAAGACACATCCCGGGCTGGGACACGGGCACTGGCCTCTGCGTGGCCCAGCTGAGCGCCGGCGTCCGTCCAGACCCGAGTCGGAATGCCGCCCAGGGCCGTGCAGCAGGGGAGGCAGAAGCTGGCCGGGGCAGCGCCCGAGGAGAGGGGAGAACCCAGCCTGTGGGCTCACTTGGTTTTGGATGAGGTGGACACAGCCGCGGGAGAGGAGGAACGGAAGCGGCCGGGGTCATCAGTCTGAGCTTCCAATCCCCCGAGAGGGTGAGGACGAGAAGACAGCCAGGCGGGACCGGCTGCTCGTGGCATCAAGCCCAGACGCAGGGGGCGGCTGCCAGCCAGGGGGGCTCCTCTTGGGCTGAGGCTCTGGGCTCGGAGGGACTCCGGACACAGCCGGGCGCACCCGCAGCTCCCCGGCATTACTGAGGACAGGAGACTCCGGGTGCCAGTCTACCAGGACGGTCCAGTGGTTACACGTCCCAGGTCAGGTTTCCGCCCCGCCCTGGCTTCAATCTGCCCCCCCCCCCCAGCAATGGCGGGGCCCCTCCCCTGTCCTGGCCTCCCCTGTGCGTGAGGGAGGTGGTGGCAGTGGTTCCCGGGGGGCAGGCACGCAGGCAGGAGTGCGTTGGGGTCCTGGCGGCGCCCTCTTCTTGGGCCTGTGCCGGGGACAGTGCCCGGTGGTCTGGCCACACAGGAGAGACCAGCACAGCTAGTCCAGGACCCCTGGCTGGTCCCCAGGCAGCAGCCTCCAGAGAGGGCTCTGGGCCCCATGTAGGCACAAGCTTTGCTGGGCGGGAGTCCCGGCCTTTCTCTGTGCCGGGGAGGGGGTCTGGGTCTGCCGCAGCGTCTGCCCTCACTGCTGCCCCCACAAGAACAGGCTGGGCTGCTTCGGGGTGTGCAGGCGGTGAGGCAAGGCTGGGGCCCGGGGCCCGAGCCACAAGCCCTGACGTCGGTCCAGCCCAGGCGGGGCACCTCTGCCCGGGCTCACAGCCACCATCCCGCGTGGGAGTAGCAGCAGGCACAGCAGTGTTTCTGGGGCAGCTGACGAGGGGCAGGACGGAGGCCAGGAGCAGGGAAGCGTCCCCAGGACGAGGGACTCACGGGCGGTGGCAGGTAACAAAACGCCACAGACGGGGTGCAGACAGCAGCCAGGCTCGGGCCGGGGTACGGGGTCTGGGGCAGGGGCAGCAGGACCTGGGGCCCTTCCCCCACAGGACGGGGGTCCTATGGGACCAGGGCCCCACCCTCATGACCTTATTTAACCAGAATCATCTCCAAAGGCCCAGTCTCCAAATACATCACACTGTAGGCCCAGGGCTTGTCCTATGACTTGGGGGGAAACAACCCACAGCAGGAGAACATCAGGACGCCTGCGTATCGGCTTTTGGGGCCCTCACACCTGCTCAAGTCTTGGGGATTCTGCTTTGTCTTCTTTCTGGGGAGTGGGCCTCTCTTCCTGGATATGGGTCTCCCTCTGGGTTCCCGGTGCCCTTGTCCTCGGGGCAAGTGTGCAAGGCAGCCCTGCCCGTCCCCCGTCACTGTGGTCACTCCGGAGCCCAACTTGGTCCCAGGGCCGCTGGGCCTGCCCAGTGGGTGCCGTGTGCTCAGCGCACCCAGAGGGACCCCCGACCTGGCCGGGCCCCTCCTTCCCCTCCTCTCCAACCCCTCATGCCCGAGGCTTGTTCTCAAACCTGCGGCTCCACGGCCGTGCACCAAACCTCCCCAGAACTCCGTGGCAGCAACAACCACCGTTCGGCTCACGAGCCTGCGAGTCAGGAGCCAGGGCATGGCAGGCATAGCCGGTGGCCATGCCTGATGCCTGGGGCCGCAGCTGGAGCCTGCAGGGCTAGGCTAGGCTCTGGAATCATCCAGAACCTTCCAAAGGTCCTCACCTCCTCTGACTGGTGCTCTCTCTGCCCATTTCCAGCTCAGAGCTTCTCGGGGGCCCTCAGCTGTCACTGCCTCTCCACGCTCTGACGGTCCTCAGCACTTGGCGTCTGGCTTCCAAGATCGAGGAATGTCCTGGCCTCAGAGGTCACTCAGAAGTCCATGCAGACCTAAGGGCAGGCGAGCAGCCCCCCCCCCCCACCTCGATGCAGCCTGCAGGGCTCGGGGGAGCACGAGGGTCCGCTACACGAAGAGTGGCCAGCCTCGGTCTCCAGCCAGCCTTGATCTGCTACCCCCATCCCCTCGCGGCTGCCACAGCTGCCAGTCCCCAGCATGACCTGCTTCTCCCTGCCGGACTGCTCACGGGCCCCGGCGCGCGGCACCCAAAGCCTTGGCCCAGCCTCGCCCCCCACTCCCCTCGAGGTCCAGAGGGACCTCCTGCTGCCGCGGCCCTGTCGCTGTTCCGCGGCTCACCGTCCGCCCAGGGCCCCTCACTCTGCTGGCCAGGAAGTCACTCATGGAGACTTTCCACTGGGCTGGTAAGGAGATGTCAGCTCCTCCTGGAAGCCCTCCCAGATACTCCTGCCGGACCACGGGTCCCCCCAGGTGCTTCCTGGGGCCTCGCGTGCACCCAGCGGGGTCCTGAGATTGGCAGGAAACGTGACGTGAGGCCAGGACACTGTGTCTGGGACCCCTAGCTGCCAGTCCCCACCTGTCCCCAGGGGACCAGCCCTGGGGCCGGGGCACTGCTGAGCCTGAGTGTGCGTGAGGGTCCCCGCCGGTGGGACCAGAGGCTGTGGGTGCGGGAAGGCGAGCACGTCACGTGAGCCTCCTCGGCCACGGCCGGACGTCAGCGCACACGGTCCTGCTCACCAAAAGCCCCTCCCACGCCTCTGTGGGATTTATTTTGGGTCGGTCCCTGCTGCTCTCCCAACTCGGGCGCAAGCCCCGAGACACTGGGGACACATCCCCTCCTTCCTATGCCCTTTGCGGGGCCCGAGACCAATGACTGTACCTGAGCCGAGCTCTGAGTCTCCAAAAACACACTCGCCCCGTCCTCTCACCCTCCCAGCGGCCGTGCGGGGGACAGACTCGTCCCCAAGGAGAGGGAGCCCACCGCCGCTCAGGGAGAGACCCGAGGAGGGGAGCGGCGGCAAGGGGACGTGGGGGACGCCGAGAAGCCCTGCAGGCAAGGAGGGGGTCCCTGCCAGTCAGTCCCGCGTTACACTGGAGGGCTGGGCGCGCCGGGACTGCGCGAGGACGGGGTGGCGCAGAATCCGGAGTCGGGGTCGGCCAGGCGGGTGAGCAGCGGCGAGGCGAGGCGGAGTGGCGGCTGCGGGCCCCACAGAGCGTCCCCGGGGCGGAGCACATGTCCCGATTCCCGGACGCAGCGTTGCCTGGTGAAGTCTCGGGCACACGCAGCGTGGTGTACGCCTTCGCTCCGTGGACCAGGACACGGCGTGTTGCTCTGGACATTGAATTCACACTGGAAAGAGGGATGTCCCCACAGCGCCATCTCAGGGCACCAGCGTGTTTATCGTGGGACTCAAACCTCCCGGAGAGTGACTGATTTTCCCCATTTTATTATTTACCAAGGGAATGGGCCAAGACAGCCAATAACGAACACGGCTTTGCCTGCTTGTCATTTAGATCACCCGTTTTTCTCGACCTGGGAGAAACGGGAAGATGTTCAGCGAGCTCGACTTCAGGAGTCTGGGTGCGCACATGCGTGTGCGGTCGACACTCTCCCTGGGGGCGGGCGGGCTGCGGCCGGCCCTGGACACTCCTGCGGGCCCCGCAGGGCCCCCGTTCACCGTGGGCGAGCCCGGCCCCGCCCTCCAGCACCCCACACACGCCGCGCCCGTTCTGGAATTTCACATAAATGAAATCAAACTGGACACGTTCTTTTGTGTCTGGCTTCTTTCACGCATAATCGTGCTTTAAATTTCCTTATTTTTGAAAGGATTTCACAGCTTGATGGAGGCACAACCAAAATACCAGTGATGGAAACAGAGCCAGCGAGTGAATGCGCTCCAGAGAAACTGATATTTTAAAATTGTGGTAAAATATACACAGTATAACCTTTATTGCCGTCACCTCCTGTAAGCCCATGGCCAGGGGCACTAAGCATGTTCATGCTGTGCGAGCCTCCCCACCGTTCATCTCGGGAGCTTTCCGTCTTCCCAAACTGAGACTCGGTCCCTATTAAACAGTGATCCCTACCAACCCCCTGAGCCCTGAACCCAACGTCCACTCTCCGTCCCCCTGAGACCTGGATCCCCATCCCTCCCCCGGCCCCGGTGCCCTCCGTCCACTCTCTGTCCCTGCGAATCCAGAGACTCCAGGGACCCCATCTGGGTGGGATCCTGCAGTGTTTGTCCCTCTGCGTCTGCCCTATTTCACTCCGCATCATGTCCCCCGGCTCCAACCAGCTGTGGCCGGTGTCAGTGTGTCCCTCCATGGGGCTGAGGGACAGTATGGTATGTGGATAGACTGAGTGTGTCCGTGTGTCCGTGGATGGACGCAGGGGCTGCTCCCGTGGGTCAGTGGCGGTGAACGCGGGCGTGCGAGCGTCCGCTCACGTCCCTGCTTTCACTCTTGGGCAGAAGTACCGAGGGCTGGGAGTCAGATCGTACAGTGGCTCTGAAACCGCCCCTGTTTTTCCCCGGCAGCCACACCAGCTTACATGCCCGCCGACGGTGCATGGCATCCCAATTTTTCCATGAAGTCACCATCACTTGTTAGCGTGTGGGTCTTTCTGACAGCAGTCATCAGGTGGGTGTCATAATTGGTGTGAGTGATGTCTCATTTGCATTTCCCTGGTCATTAGTGAAGTTGGGCGTCTCTCCACGTGCTTGATAACCATTCACGTATCTTTGGAGAAATGTCTACCCGAGTCCTCTGCCCACGTAAAAGTAGTACAGTCTGTTGTTGTTGAATTGTAAGAGCCATTTATATGTTCAGGATATTAATTATTCATCAGTTACGTGATCATATAAAATCAACTTTGTAGAGTAGTCTGACAAAGGACGCTTAGGACACTCAAAAATGTAAATGGAGGATTGAAGTCTGTGTTGATCAGGGTTCTTAATTACAGACAACAAAACCCACTCTTGGTAACTGAAACAGAGAAGCATTTGTCCAAAAAACGCACAAAAATTCCTCAGGAATCATTGTTCTAGAAACAACCCCCAACCCCAGAAGAGTCCTGGCTACCAAAGGGGCTTCTGGCTCTGCTCCAGCTAAGACGCTGCCAGCGCCAGGAAGGGCACCGTGGACCAGTGCTGGGCAGGTGGCCCTCTGGGAGAGCACCCAGCCTGGCAAAGTGTTTCCCTCCCTCCAGTCTGGGACAGTGACTGGTTCTTTGATGAGCCATTGCAACATTCTATATACGTTACAGACTAACAGAAGGAAGCCTGTGAAATAACAGGAAAGATGCAATCAATTCAAAAGAAATCAGTATTGGGGAGAAAAAGAAACATGGGGCAGTCAGGACCAGTGGAAGTCATGTAACCGGCGGGGACTCAGCCCTTCAGGGTGTCTGTGTCTACACTGCATGTAAGTGGACTAAAGGTTCTCCCTGGAAGATGAAGGTTGTCAGATTGGATAAAAGTGAGCAAGACCCAACTCCATCATGTGCACAGGAAACGTGTCTCAGTCACGCAGACTGAAAATAATGCTGGAAAAGCAAACAGCGCGGGAACGTTGACCGGAAGCAGGAAGTGGGCCACGACATCACCAGAAGGGAGTGAACTCCGAGGCAAAAAAGCACGACTAGAGACAGGACGTCACTTCATAATGGACACAGGACTGTTTCACCAGGGAGGTGTGAGTCTTAATTTCATGCACCTCATAATGACCTCAAAATACATGAAACAAAAATGCGTAGTACTTCTAAGACAGGAGGCTCACCCCCAACCGCAGTGGGACTTTTGACGTCGAAGTGGCAGCACTCGATCCAACGTGAGAGAGGACACCGACCAGCACGCAGACCGCACGAGCAAGACCAAAACGATCGTGACCTGACGGGTGTGCAGAGCGCTAGCCCGGACGACGGCGTTGCTCCTTTTTTGTTTTTTTCTTTAAGCGCGTGGATCATTTACAAAAGCCAATCCTATCTCAGCCCATAAAACAAGTCTTTAAAAACTGGAAAGGACTGGAAGTGTGTAGGGCCTGTTCTCGGGCACAGTGGAATCATACTAGAATCCGACAGAGGAAAGATAAGCAGAAAAATACTCATATATTTAGAAACGAAGACAAACGTTCGGTACCAGCCTGTCGTCAGCTCAGCATCGTCTTCTTCCCGCTGCATTCTCTTCTGTGTCCCTGTAGAGAAAGCTAGTAGCCGGGCTCCCAGAGTCCCTTGAGTGGACGTTCTGACAGTGAGGGACACTTGAGCAGGATTTGGAAGGCAGAGGGAAGGAGCGGCCATTCCTCGCCGTGGCATCTACAGGGGCCCTTGCGGCTGGTGGCGGTAGCTTCCCTCGGCTTCCAGGGTCAGTGTGAGACCCTCCCTGAGTGCGGCAGGGGGCTGAGGTCATTGGGCAGCCTCTAGCGTCACCTGAGGTCCCAGATACAGCCCCCCTGCCCTTTCCGAAACTGACTTTCCTCTCCTGCAACTTCCAAATTTCCCACTGTTCATGTAAGCCCGGAATTTCCTACAATAGATCTCTTTCTATCGTGACTTCAGTTTTTCTGACCAAGTACCCTCTTCTGACCTTCCCACGTACCAGCAGCGCTTCCAGTAGTATCGAACCTTAAATATAGGAATCTGAGGGGCACCTGGGGGCTCAGCTGGTTAAGCCACTGCCTTTGGTTCAGGTCATGATCCTGGAGTCCGGGTTCGTGTCCCGCATCGGGCCCCCTGCTCAGCGGGGAGTCTGCTTCTCCCTCTGCCTCTCCCCTCTCATGCTCTCTCTCTCTCTCACTCCCTCTCTCCCAAGTAAATAAATAAAATCTTTAAAAAAAATTAGGAATCTGGGATTAGTTATCAGATCAGGTTAAGTTTGCTGTCAGTAATGAATTTAGGACCAGTATCAAGCAGGATACGGGGGCGCCTGGATGGCTTAGAAGGTGAGGCGTCCCACTCTTGCTTTTGACTCAGGTCCTGATCTCAGGGTCGAGGTCAAAGTCTTTACCAGGCCCCGCACGCTGTAGGGATCCTGCCCGAGATTCTCTCTCTCCCTCCGCCTCTGCTCCTTCCCCCTCAAATAAATAAACAAATCTTTGTTTAAAAAAATCGGGATACAGATAGTCTGTGAATATAGTTACCAACAAAATTATCACCTCTAATTGTCTGACGAAGGGGCTCTCGCAGCAGGACATGACAATGGAAGGTTGTGAGACGCGGCTGCGTGCACTGGGGGGGGGGGGGACAGCGAGGAAGAGACTAGCCCCATTCTCAGCCCACGGCACAGGGAACCAGCGGGCTTCCAGGGCTCCTTTGCAAAAAAAAAAAAAAAAAAAAAGACCTCTTGTAGGTTTCAGGCAATTTTTTGAAAAGAGGACCGCAAATGGATCAAGAAGACGGGGTGTGTCCGTATGTGCGGGGCATCCCTCGGCCGTCAGAAAGCACGACCGCTCGCCGTTCGCGGTGACGTGCGTGGAGCCCGAGAGGCTTTTTAAATAAAGATTTTACTTGTTGATTGATCGATCGATCGATCGGTCTGAGACAGGAGGCGCACGGCCGTGAGCGGGGGCAGGAGCGGAGGGAGAGGGACGAGCGGACTCCGAGCCGAGCACAGCGCCCGAACCGGGGCTCGATGGAGCCCGAGGGTGTGCTCCGTGGAAGGACGTCGCCGGAGAGAGCCCGCGATCGTGTGAGCTCACTCGTGTGGAGCGCGAGGAGCGGGACAGATGAGCTTAGGGCCCGGGAGAGGGACAGGAGGCGGCCGAGCGTGGGAGACTCTCCGTGAGGCGGATGGAGGCGGCGGGGGCCGGGCTGGCTGCGGTGGGCGTCCAGGAGGGCACCGGCTGCGCCGAGCACTGGCTGTTGTCGGTGCGGAATCCCCGAATTGCGCGCCGGAACCCGGCACTGCGCTGTATGCCTGCAAACGAGAATTAGATACAAGAAAGTCCTTCTTCTTCTTCTTCTTTTCTTTTTTATTTTTTTAGAAGATTTTATTTATTTATTTGACAGACAGAGATCACAAGTAGGCAGAGAGGCAGGCAGAGAGAGGAGGAAGCAGGCTTCCCGCTGAGCAGGGAGCCTGATGCGGGGCTCGACCCCAGGACCCTGAGATCATGACCTGAGCCGAAGGCAGAGGCTTTAACCCACTGAACCACCCACGTGCCCCAAGAAAGTCCTTCTTAAACTTCAGCGAGTGTAAGAAAAACCCACACGTACAAAGCGGACCTCAGACTTCCGTCGCGGCTGCAGAGTTGCAGCTGCCGTAGAAGTCGCGGTTCTCCGGCCACTCTTCAGCCAAAGGGCGTTCATTCGGGAGGAGCGAGGGCACGAGAACCGGAGCGGGTCGTGCTGGGTCCCAGCGAACCGCCCTCGCCAGCAGACGCAGCCCTTTCTGCCCACCCGAGGAGGCATGTCTGCGCCCAAGGACCCTGGGAGGGCCTCGCCGGTGACACCACGGGGAGGAGGGGCCCCGCCTCGAGCCTCCGCCACCGCCCGTCACCGTCTCCAGATCCACACACCGGTGCACCTGTTCGTCCCCCGATCTCCGTGACAAGAAGACGCAGCAGAGGACGGCCGTCTACAAACCGGACGCAGGTCCTCCCAGATGCCCCATCTGCGGGCACCTGGATCTCAGCTGTCCAGACTCCAGAGGTGCCCGGGGTGACGCGGGATGTTGAAGGGCCCCTCTGCGCCCTTCCGGGGCAGCCGCCCAAACTAAGACGCGTCTCCCCTCTGTGTGCTTCCCATGTCCAGGGTACGGAGGAGTAAACTCAGACCGTTCTGTGTCCCGTGCTGAAAGCGACGGGGGTGGGGGGGGGCCACGAAGCCACCATGTGCCCCAGAGGACACACCTTCCAGTGGGCAGAGCCCGGAAAGGAAGTGGCCGAGGCTGCCCTGCTCCTCGGGGGTGCCTGGCGGTTTGTTCTGACGGCGCCAGGCTTGGAAGCGGCTGCTCCGGAGGGAAGGCTGGTGACAAGGAGGTCGGGACGGGCAGGGCGTGTCCAGCGGGCAGGTGGCTGGGAGCTGGCCCTTCACACCAGGAGGGGGGATGTCACACAGGCCCACAAGCAGGGCGTCCCCGCGGCAGGCAGGAGGCTACCGTGGCCTCAAACGTGGCTTTCCCTCCACAAGGCTGTGTGGTCACCGCCACGGAGGGCCCGGCTCACCAACACCAGAGCCGAAGCTGAGCCCCAGAATAGACCCTTCCCCAGAGGGACAGGCCAGTCACCAGGGGGACAGGTTGACATTGTCAGCCCCCTGCTCTGGGGTGGACCTGGGCCTGGAGCCTTCGGGGTCATCTGGGCACAACGTGCCTTCTCCGGCCTGGACCTCGGAGGAGACGCTGGCATGGGGGTGGGCACAGGACCTCCTGTGCTCCGTTAGCCTCTGTCTGGGAAGCACAGAGGGGACTGTGCAGGAGGGTCCCATAGTCTTTTAAAGCCATGTCCCAGCTCTCCAAGTAGCGTGACGGCAGGCTCCCTGCCTCTCAGCCCCCCTCCCCCGACCCTCCCGCCTGGGAGCAGGCGCGTACCTGCCACCGTCCATCCACACACCAAACCGGCCGCTCCGACCCACCTCCCAGCTCTCCGATGCTCTGCCCCATTCACCCCGAGCCCCCCCCCCGCACCCCGCCGCAGGACACCCTCCATGTTGGCTCCTGTGGTCAAACCCAAGGTCCTGTCCAGCCAACCTCCTTCTCCGTGGCACCAGATAACCCTGTGTGACACTGCCTGGCTTCCTCCATGGCGTCTGTCTCCCTCCATGCCGGGTCCCGGGCAGCTCCTGCCCGTTCTGGCCTTCCTGCCTCATCCGTGTCTCTCACTTGTGATTACCTCCGCGTCCCCGACGGTCCCCGACGTCCAGGCCATCCACCAGCGGGCACCGTGACACGCCTCCCTCAGCATCCAGCAGGCATATCAAAGCTGCCGTGTCCAGGGCTGCACTCCTGGTCGGTCCCTGCCCAAGGCGGCCTCCTGCGGAACTTCCCCACCCAGTTCCGTGGGTGGCAGCTCCACCCCGGGGCGCTCCGACCCAAGCCATCAGCCCCAGCCTCCGCACACATCCTGACATCAGCTCTCCTCCCCTGGCTGGCCAAGGAGCTTTCTCCTCGCTCACTTGTCTGCTGTGACCCAACCCTGGGTAGATGTTCCAGCAGCCAGAGCCGAAGCACCCAGTACCATCACCCTCTGTTCAGAGCCTCCAGTGAGCAAATGACTCCCCATCAACTGGGCCCCTGCCACCTTCCTGGCCTCACCACTGCCTACCTCCTGGCCACCCCTAAGCCTGGCCCCATTGGCCTACTTGCAGGCTGCACATGCATGTTGGGCCTACTGTGCCCCAGGACCATGGCACATGCTGTTCTCACTCCCTGCAATCCTCCTCTCTTGAACATGCACGTGAGTGTCCCGGTATCAGGTCCCAGGGCCTCTAGGGTAGGGGAGGCTTCACTTCTCCCTGTTTAAAGTGCCACTCGCCCTACACACACCAGAACCGCCCGCCCCTCCCTCCCTTACTCCCCCTGCACTGTCCACCCCCAGTGGGATCATGTACAGCCTGACATGTATTTCTGCATCTCCACGTCGTCTCCTCAAGGCTGGGGTCTCATCTGCCGTGTGCACAGAGGCGTCAGCAGTACTTCCTAGACGCACACAATTTTATTTGCTATTTATTTCTTCAAAATTTGTAAATTCTGGTAAAATATACATAGCACAAAATGTACCATTTTAATCATTCTCAAGCCTGCGATTTGGTGGCATTTAGTGCATTCTCGTACGCTGGGAAATCATCTGCTGTCCGCTACTGACTCCTAACTGGTCACTGTTGGACGTTACCCGCTAACTTCCATTACACTAGGGGAGGACTAGCTCTGCCACAACACCCACCTGTCCTCTCCCACACCCTCAGGATAAAGAAAACTTATTTGAATGAACAGTCAGTATCTATGCCGCCGTGACCAAGTGCCACGCATCCCCGCGCGCAGACAACGCAGGGCTCCTTCCTCGGACAGCTGACCGGTTTTCCTGGACTTCGTTATTGCCACACTCTGTCACTACCCTTTTCTCTTTAATTCTTTCCAATTGCTCTGCCCGCCGTCGCGCTTTTGATTGTTGCTATACCAATGGGACAGCCGAGTGCTGAACAGCTCGAGAGACGCGGGAACCCACGGGAAGCGCTGGAAGCTTCTCGGCGTGTCCGGCTGGAGCAGGTCACAGACGCCCTCGTGCGGCCACAGCGCCGGGCCGGGGACCCGGCGTACGTGAGGAAGAGTGTGAAGGGGCTTCTGCCCCAGTGTGGAAGGCGGCGCCCGCCCGGGAGGAGCTGTGACGGGAGCAGCTGGCACCGGCCACGGCATGACAGGAAGGACAGAGGCTTCCGTGCGACCAGAACCGGTTCCGCGGGCCATGCACCATCTTGGCCGCTCCCTCCCCACAGCGCAGGACCTTCTAGCTCTGCCCCAGCTACGACAGCCCCTCAGACAAGCACTCTGAGAGCAATTAAGTTCTGCAGCGAATGTTTGCCGACTCGGGAGCGGACGGCCGGGGTGCTTCCGCAGGAGGCCAGCCTCCAGCTGAACCTGGAAACGGAGGAGAGCAGACATTCCTGGGAGAAAAGAGGGGGACCCGGGAAGTGGGGGCATACAAACAAGGGCTGGCTGGCGGGACAGCAGGGGCAGCCTGTGCAGCGAGGGCGGGCTGAGGGGGACACCTGGGGACTGTGACGGAGTGACCCTCGCTCCAACTGCCTCGGGTAGGACCATGGAGCCCTCAAGTCAGGCGCAGCCCCGGGGCAGGAAGCAGGTAGGATGCAACGGGCACTGCAGATGGTTTGTGGGTAGGAGGGGGCTGGGTGTCGGGACAGGCAGGGGAGTCAGCCCAGACAGCCCAGGGTGAAGCACCAAGATGGCAGGAAGTGAGGCCAACAGAAGGTTCTGGAAGGCCAGCAGGACACGGGCAGACTTGCTCCAGGGACAGCAGCCTGGGTTTGGATCTCAGCCTGGGCCGCACGCAGCCCCAAACCCCACACCCAAGGGACTCTGTGGTTTCTCGACAGCAGGCCATGGGCACTCCGGACAGGTGTCTCTCTACCTGAAAAGCCATCCGGCTGAGCACCCGGCCAGCCCCGACCGTCACCGGCAGGCGGGCGGGGCGAGCGCTCCCAGCCTGGATCTTGGAAGAAGACAAAGGCAACCAAGACAGCAGCTGAGGCTCAGGCCCGTCCCCACGCGGCCAGCCCTGCCCGCCCAGAGTCAGGCCAGATGGAGCAGCCGGGCCCCTGGGGACTCAGGGCCTTTGTGCTCTTGGTCCAGTGACAGCCACAAACCATCCATCAAACTGAAGGACCTCATTTAAATTCTAATAGGGAGGGGCCAGGAGGCAGCGGACTTCCCTGGGGCTGCCTTCTCTGTCTGCTCTGCTGACCGTCCGCCGAGGGCTGTCCACACTGGGGTCGCACGGCCCCACGAGAGGCACACAGAAGTGGGGGGCTTTCCTCTGGAAAACTCGGGATGCATGCTCTTGGTGGCGTTCCCAGGGACCCCCCGAATCACGCCACCTGCCGCGGGAAGAAGGGAAGCTGCCCCTCTGGCTCGCAGAGCCGCTCCTCCCCGACGCTGGTGGTGGGGCCCAGGCTGAGCGCTCCGGGTAGACAGACGTGTGTCCCACGAGTGGCTGGATTTTCGGAGAAGGTGTCAGTCCGGCTGGCATCTCGTCTGCCGGAGTTACAAACGCCTGTTCCCTTGGTGCTAGGACGCAGCTCGCCCCCCGGCGCCACGCGGGCACACACACCACAGGCACCGCTGCCCAGGCCCAGCCACCCGGCCGTCCAGCTCAGCCTCGTGCCTGTGCGTTCATTTGGTGCGGGCAGGGGCAGTGAAGGGGGCGCCAGCTAACCCCACAGTATGTGTGACAAGCGGGGGGGCGGGGGGCGGAGGCTGCCGCACGCTGGGGAAGGCGGCACGGACAGAGGCGGAAGGGGTCAGAGGCCGAGCGGGTTCCGGTGGGCACAGCCAGGACTTGGCATTTCATTCTGAGGGAGTGTCCGACGGATCACTAGGAAGACCCTCTCGCCGGACCCCGCCGTGGACTGGAAATGGGGTGAGGCTGGTGGGAACGTCGCGGAGACTGTCGGCTCTCCTTCTGCCTGCGCAGCTGCTGGTGGCCCGTCCGCTCACAGGGATGGTGTGGAGGGGAGCGCGGGGCCCTGGGGAGAAGCCAGAGCTGCAGACGCCCGCTCCAGGTCCTGACAACACGAGCCGCTGCAGTGAAAGCCATAAAGGCCAACCTGTGGGACACGGCCACGCGCGAGGTTTTCCTCTCCGTGTTAAACGCGTCATCAATCCCAATAGTGATTCTATGACGGAGCAATGGTTCCCGTCCACATCCGGAGATCGAGGGATAGAGACTCAGGGGTCAAGGGCCCCAGAAGGCAGGCAAGGTGAGCCCCCCCCGTCTCGACACAAAGGCTTGGTTGACTCGGACAGATACCCTTCAGGGACGGGCTGGAGCGGACAGACGTCCTAGCACGACCTTTGACGGTTGGCTCCCACGCCGTCTCACTGGGCGACACGCCCACCTAGAAAAGCTCCTTTTTCTCTGCGATCCCATGGCGTGCGAGCGTCTCGCCCGACAGCACACGTGTCTTTGTTGCACAGACTCGGTGCCCAGTCATGCCGCGGGTCCGGGAGGCAGTGCCTTGTTATTACGCCGCGGGGAAGCTGCCCCCGGGGTCTTGCCCGAGGGGGCGACATCCCCCTCCGCAGTGGGCACCGAGTGCTTTGCAAGGGCTGTGCTCTCCAGGGCCTCCGGTGCACACAGTCGTGAGGACACTGGCAGAGGCCGGTCTCCTAGGAGCTGCCTCCCCCGCCGCCAGCCTGTCCCCGACCAGTGTCCGGGGCTCACTGGAGCCCTGAGCAGGGGGGCCTCACTGTCCAAATCAGAGTCATTGGAAACAACCCATTTGACGGCAGCCTGTGTTCAGCCCTATCAGAAAACCCCAAGCTCGGGAAATGCGTCTTCCGGCAGACGTATCAGGAAAAGTGTGCGGACCCTCGGGCCGGGCTGTCCCCACACAGCATCTCTGCCTTTCACACCCCGCTGTCCGCCAGCCACCAGGGGCCACTGGCAGCAAGCCTCGAGTCCTATCTCCCAGACAGGCGTCCCGGCGGCAGCTGGGTGTCCCGGGAAGGAACGACGTGGACAGACAAGGGAAAGCAGGAGGCTGGGCGGTGGCAGCCCCGGGGCAGGGCCGTGGGGCGCAGGCACCCGTGGCAGATGCGCAGGGAGACGACGGCAGGCTCTCTCGCGGCTCCCCCGGATCAGAGGCTCTGAAGGCCCCATCCCCGCCCCCTGTGCCCAGTGACCCCGGCCGGGCTTGTCAGCGGGCCTCCAACCAGCCGGGGCTCCGTCCTGGAGCGGCCCGGAGTGGCCTCCCAAGGTGGGATGGGGCGAAGGGGGTGCGAGCCCCGTGGGCCCGTCTGCGTTTGGGGAGGGTCGGTGTCCCGCAGTCCCTCCAATCCACTTCGGTAAAGAATTGCTTTTTTAAAAACTGTTCTTTTCCGGGGCACCTGGGTGGCTCGGTCGGTGAAGCATCTGCCCTCGGCTCGGGTCACCATCTCGGGTCCTGGGATCGAGCCCCGAGTGCAGTCAGGGTCTGCGCTGAGCAGGGAGTCGGCTTCCCCCTCCCTGTACCCCTCCCCCGGCCCGGGTGCCTGCCGGCTCTCGCTCCCTCAAATAAGTAAACAAAATCTTAGAAAGCTGGTTCCAGAGTTCGGCACCAGGGCTCACCCGGGAGCCCCTGCAGAGCCACGAGGGCCTGTCTCCGGCAGCATTGGGCTGGTCCTTGCTGGCCGCGTGGGTACGGATGGCCATTCCCTGGACGGTTCTAGGCTTGTGCCGCCGCCTCTTCTCTGGGCTGATTCTGGCTGAGGCAGGGGCTGGGCGAGGCAGCGGACCCCTCTCCCGGGCCCACCAGCCCTCTGTCCGCCCCCAACCAGGGAGTTCTTCCCTCAGCCTCGACCTGGGGGCACCACCCTGCGCCCTGGGCAGACACAGCGCCGCCCGCCCCCCAGCAGCGGCCAGAAGACCCCGCCCCGTGAGCTGGAGGCTGCCCACGGCTGCCACCCCCGACCCCGGGACTGCCAGCCTGTTGGGGGAGGGGCTCTGACCTTCAGTCCGCACTTCTCCCAGCTTGGGAGACTCGGGCATCTTTCTGTGACTGACCAGGGGCCGCTTTTTTTTTTTTTTCTTTTCAGCGTAACAGAATTCACTGTTTCTGCACCACACCCAGTGCTCCATGCAGTCCGTGCCCTCCTTAATACCCACCACCGGGTTCCCCCAACCTCCCACGCCCCCCTCCAAACCCCTCAGATTGTTTTTCAGAGTCCACAGTCTCTCATGGTTCACCTCCCCTTCCAATTTCCCTCAACTCCCTTCTCCTCTCCATCTCCCTGTGTCCTCCATGCTATTTGTTATGCTCCACAAATAAGTGAAACCATATGATAACTGACTCTCTCTGCTTGACTTATTTCACTCAGCATCATCTCTTCCAGTCCCGTCCATGTTGCTACAAAAGTTGGGTATTCGTCCTTTCTGATGGAGGCATCATACTCCATAGTGTATATGGACCACATCTTCCTTATCCATTCGTCCGTTGAAGGGCATCTTGGTTCTTTCCACAGTTTGGCGGCCGTGGCCATTGCTGCTATAAACATTGGGGTACAGATGCCCCTTCTATTCACGACATCTGTATCTTTGGGGTAAATACCCAGGAGATCAATTGCAGGGTCATAGGGAAGTTCTCTTTTTAATTTCTTGAGGAATCTCCACACTGTTCTCCAAAGAGGCTGCACCAACCTGTATTCCCACCAACAGCGGAAGAGGGTTCCCCTTTCTCCACATCCTCTCCAACACATGTTGTTTCCTGTCTTGCTAATTTTGGCCATTCTAACTGGTGTAAGGTGATATCTCAATGTGGTTTTAATTTGAATCTCGCTGATGGCTAGTGATGATGAACGTTTTTTCATATGTCTGATAGCCATTTGTATGTCTTGATTGGAAAAGTGTCTGTTCATGTCTTCTGCCCATTTTTTGACATGATTATCTGTTTTGTGTGTGTTGAGTTTGAGGAGTTCTTTATAGATCCTGGGTATCAACCTTTTGTCTGTACTGTCATTTGCAAATATCTTCTCCCATTCCGTGGGTTGCCTCTTTGTTTTCTTGACTGTTTCCTTTGCTGTGCAGAAGCTTTTGATCTTGATGAAGTCCCAAAAGTTCATTTTCACTTTTGTTTTTTTGCCTTTGGAGACATATCTTTTTACACCATGTGTGTGAGCTGCTCGTGTCGTCCCCACCCCCCGCCTGGTCTTCCCGTGTTTGAGCTCATTTCCCTCAACTCAGAAGGGACGTTCTGTGCACAGGACGCTGGCCCCCATTCTGGCAGCTCCGCCGGTGGGAAACCTCCCCCAGTTGAGCCGCAGCGGCTGCTTCATCAGTGGGTTTGCCCAGCAGCAAAAGCATTTGCTGATACAGTTAGACTTCTGTGTCATCTTCCTTCGCAGCCTCTGGTTCTGCCTCAGGCTGGAACACCCGTCCCCACCCAGTGCGCAAAGAGGCCCCATCATGTTTCATCGGCTCCTGTGGCTTCCTTTCTGGTTCCCTGTCTAATCTGCTTGGAGCGGATCCAAGGTCATCTCCGTCCACAGGGCCACTGGGGTCCCCTAGCGCTGCTTACTGAGAACCCCATGGTTCCCAAGGCCGCCCTGTCCCAGATGGGCTTCCCACAGTGACCAGCGCCCCCAGGTCGGCACCGGCCGCCAAGCCGCACCAGCTCCGCAGCTCACGGAGGGCTTGGGAGGCTGTCAAGACGTCCCCGCGATGGCTGCTCCTGTCCCTGCTCCATGTTTCTCTCCTGAGAGAACTTCATCACCAGCTCGTTGGTCGGCATGGAATGGCTTCTTGGGGTCTTTGCGGGGGACCCTCCGAACCTGTGGGCTCATTTAGGAAGCACAGAGCTCTGTGCAAGGCCGGGCACCTCCCCCATGTGCGAGCCCTGGGCCTCTTGGGAGGCGCGGACTCCCCCACCCAGGCTTCCCTGCGGCATTCCTGCTGTGGTCCCCAGGGTCCTTCTAAGGGTCGACGCCAGTTTTGCAACTTGGGATGCCAGCACTTAAAATCTCCTGCAAGATGCGAAGCGGGTCCTCAGACAACAGTCCGGACTCATCTTCTTTCCAGAGGGTCCTTCGGTGGCTTTCCGTGGGGCAGGCGCAGAGCTGATGCACTTGTCCAGCCGGGTCCCGAGGTTGTCCCACATGTGGGTGGTACCGCACGTTGTGTCACTGTCCTCCCCTGGGAACAGCAGTGACGAGACGGCCGGCGCCCTGATGCCGTGGGCGGGGAAGGCCTAGGAGGACCGTCCTGTTGGGACTCAGGGCCACCGGCTTCCCCTGTGCCTGCACGCCTGAGAAGACGGGGTTCTGCCTGCTTCTCCCCTTCTCGCGGTCACACACACGGTCGAACTCGGCAGTGAGGGAAGCCGGCCCCGGGCACCTGCTCTCTGCTTCCTCACTTCCGGAGAGTCCCAGAGGGCTCGCTGGGACAGCGCATCTGGTCCACACCCCGGTCTGCTCTCTGTGCCGCGGGGGAGCACAGAGCGGTGGGCTGCGAGAGCGGGTCCTCTTGGAGGGCTCCCCTTCGGTCAAGATGGACGTCCCTCCTTTCCGTCCCAAGTCCCTGACACGAACATCTGTGCCGCAGATACTGTCTGTATCGTCGCGTGGGGCCGCGATCCGTCCTTTCCCTCCTGTCGGGAGCCCGCTCTCCGCGCAGGTCCCGATGCCGTCTGTCGCCTGCGCGGCCACTGCAGAGCTGGAGGCCTCCCCGGAACCGAGGCCTGGCACACTCCTCTGGGACCGCCGAGGGCTGTGCATTTTCTCTCACGTTTCTCACCGCATTCCCTGGCTTTGCCTGGTCCCCGAGGCTGCTGGGTGGTTTGCATCCTGCCTGAATTCTAAATTCCTGCTGGGGCGTCCGGAGGAACCGTGGGCAGGGGAGCACCACTGTGCCGTGGTCACCGCTGAGCAGGGTCAGAGCACGCCGAGGGACGCGGGGACATCTGCTCTGCTGGTCAGCACAGAGTTTGGAGCCCCATGACCCTGGGCCGTGGACTTCACCCTCACAGTGTGGGGGCTCTCTGCCATCTCCGGAAACAGAGAAGCCTCTTACACTGGATTTGAAAGGCTCCCATCAAACCCCCCACACGTGTGTGTGCACACACGCATGTGCAGACACGCCCGGGCACCCCTATGCGCACACACCCGTTGCACACGTCGTGCACTGTCATGTGGGCCCACGGTGCGGGGCTGGGAGGCCAGGAGTGCGGCCTGCCGAGACGCCCGGAACGGTGCGCCGAGAGGCAGACCGCGTGGGAACACGCACGGGCGTGGCGTGGCCCTCGCGGGAGCTGGGAGTCTGCACACACTCAGCCACGCAGGCAGGACGTGGCTTTCCGTTGGAGGCCACACAGCTGGTGGCGGGCCAGCAGCCCGCGGACACCGAGGGGCGTAAGTGCAGGATGGCTCCCTGCTGCCGGCCCTGGGGCACACTCTGGAAATGGGGCCACAGGGGACAGGGACAGATGGAGGGCGAGGACAGGTGCAGGGGAGGCGGGACCCCCGGCCGTGGGTGGGCTCAGGAGCGCAGGGACCCCCCGGCTCAGAAGGCAGATCCGGAGGAAGGTGCAACAGCCCCTGGGGAACGAGCGTCTGCCCAGGAAGGAGAACCTCGGCCGGGGGCGGGGGGGGTGGCGCAGAGACGGACAGAGACTGAGACACTGAGAGACAGCGAGACAGACAGGGACAGGGACAGGCCGCCCCAGGGGACGCCCTGGAGCTGGATCATGGGGTCCGTAGGGGACAGTGGAGTCTGCGGACAAGGTCATGGAATCCAGGGACACCTCGTTCACCCGAAGAACGGACCAATGGTGGTGTGGGCGCCGCCGGGTCCGCGAGTCCAGCCCACGGCGCCTCCCCGCACAGACGCCGCATGTACCCTCGCGTCCCCGCGGACGGCCTGTCTGCACCAGAGCCGCGTGTCCCTGCAGGTCACCCTCGGCACCGCTCGGACAGTGCATGTGCCCATGGGTCACCACCAGAGGGCGCCGCCGACCTCCAGGGACGGGGTGGTGGGGCAGGCGCACAGGCAAGTGGTGGGACTGGGGAGTCTCCCCCCTCACTATCTTCCCAACCGCAGGTCCCCCAAGGCTGGGATGGGGAGAAGCCACTGCGGGGGGCGGGGAGGCGGGGAGCAGCGTGGCAGGCGGGGCCCCGAGAGCCGTGGAGCCCGGGGTGCCGAGCCCAGCTTCCAGGGAGACTCAGAGAGGGAGCCAGAGGTCCTAGTGGGCCCCATGCCGCTGGGTCCCCCGCCTGCAGCAGGCCCCTTGATCCCACCGTGCCTGCTCCCATGGACGCGCCTCGGCTGGAGGAAGGTGCTTTCCGGAAGAGCGTCTGCTCCGTGTTTTAATCCGCATCACTAACCCTTCTCCGGCTCTTTCTGCGGCCCTCGGCTGCCTGAGGGGGCAGGGGGACACTCGGGCTGCATCTGGGGCGTCCCCGCGCACCCCACGCACCGTGGGGACACCGCCCGGTGACTGGGAAGTGCTGAGTTTTGAGTATTCGCTGCCTTTGTCTCTGGTCCAGCGTGTTTCACTGGAAGCTTAGGGACGCTCCTTCCTAGCAGGGCTGTTTCTCGGGGCGGGCTCGCCCCCGGGCAGTCAGCCGTCTGCTCCGCAAGCCTGCGGGAGCTGGGGCCAGCCGGGCGGCCCCGCAGCCGGACAAAGCGGCCAGAGGGTCAGCTCCCCTGGGCCACGCGTGAGGACGTGACTCAGGAACAACGGGGCGCCCGGCCGGCTCAGTCCAAGGGCCCGTGACTCCTCATCTCGGGGCCTCCGCTGGGCCTGCGTGGACGTCGCGGGTGGAGATCGCTGAGAGAAGGGAACAAAACCACCAGACAGCGAAGACCTGCACTTTGTCCCTGCGGCCTCTCGGTTCTGTCCCCCAAGGTCGTGTTGGGACAGCGAAGACCTGCACTTTGTCCCCGCGGCCCTCTCGGTTCTGTCCCCCAAGGTCGTGTTGGGACAGCGAAGACCTGCACTTTGTCCCCGCGGCCCTCTCGGTTCTGTCCCCCAAGGTCGTGTTGGGACAGCGAAGACCTGCACTTTGTCCCCGCGGCCCTCTCGGTTCTGTCCCCCAAGGTCGTGTTGGTTCAAACTCGCGCCTCCAAACATCTCTGACTCGGTTAGCGCTTTGGAAGCTGATGCCCAGGGCTCTGGGAGGAGTTCGGGATTTGACAGGTTCTCTGGAAAGGCCATTCCTGACCCACTGACGCCGTCTCCCTCCTGGGCAGCCGACTTCCTGCATCTGCCTGGACGCACCTGCCGCGGAGCCTCGTCGTGCGAGGCTCCCCTGAGCTCGGTTCCCCCGTCTGCCTGAGCCCAGGTCCCAGGGAGCCGTTAAAGCTGCCCAGAGTGTGAGCGGAGAGGGGACGTGGAGCTGGTCTTGATGGCGGAAGAGGAGTTTTCTACGCAGTGGGTGGTGGAGAGGGACTCGTAGGTGGAGAAGCAGGTGGACGAACGCGGGAGAACCCGCCGCGTGGCGCCCTCAGCATGGAGGGCCTCACCCGCGGATCTTCTCGGCCAGCTTTCTTCTGTACCGGCTAATGTCCTTTGTAATAAAGCCGTCACCTAGTACGCTGGCTGGTTTCCTGAGTCCCCTGAGCCCCTCCAGCAAGTTACCTGAATCCAAGGGGACCTGTGGGAACCTCCGATTTGTAGCCAGTGGGTCAGAAGCACGGGGGCAGCCTAGACCAGCGTCTGCAGTGGGGCCAACTTGGGGGACCCGGCCGTACCCGTGGGGCCTGACGCTATCTCCAGAGACTCCGGTCAGAGTCGAATCAACCCTGTAGGACACCCTGCCGTTGCCCGGGAAGGGTGTGGGGCCGTGGGGAAAACCAAGAAGCATGGAGACACGTCCAGGCCAAAGTGGAGACACTTGCCATGGCCATTGCGACGTCATTCCTACGACAGCACATGGGAACAAGGGGCAAGTGAGGTGCCGTCTCCAGCCGCGGAAGGCTGTTGGGCCAGTGGGACGAAATGAGGCGGGGGTGAGAGCGGGAGCTCGGCGCGCCTGGCTCAGCCCCGCTCATGGCAGGGGAAAGGTAGAAACAGCCTGGGGTCGGTGTCCGTGGCCATGGCCGTAGACCACGTGGTCTGTCTGCACAGGGACGATCCCTCAGCCCGAACAAGGGGGGACACGCTGACTCTGGCCGCAGCAGGGACGGCCCTGGAGGACGAGATATTACCAAGAAGAAAATGTCCGAATGAGGCAAATCTAGAGAGACAGAACGGATTTGTGGTTGTGGGGGCTGGGCGGGGGGTTGGTGAGGGCGAAGGGGATGCGGGGGCTCTTTGGGGGGTTAGGAGAGTCCTAAAGTTGGAGGGGGGATGGGCGCACGATTCTGACGCCCTGACCGCCGTGGAGTTGCGCGGAGTGAAAGGCTTGTGGGGTGTGCGGCCCGGGGAGGGGCAGGGGCAGGGAAGCAGCCCAGGCTGTGTGCGGCGGCGGGGGGACAAGCAGGACTGGGGTGACCCAGAGCAGGACAGGTGGGGGTGGTGGACGTGGAGGACGCGGAACAGAGGGGACTGTGAAGAGGCGACCCCCAGAATCTGTCCTTGTCTCCTTCCAACAGCAGACCCACAGCCCACCCGCCAGGACCACGTTTCCCAGCCACCAAGTTCTGACCATGCGTGGGTCACGTCCTGCGCCCTCGGAAAGCAGCCCGGTCTCCTCTCTGGGGCAGAAGCAGAGCAGGCCCCAGGCACGGAGGCCGGGCAGGCGGTGCGCCGCGGGGCGTGCGGCCTGGTGCAGGCGGTCCCGGAGCACTAAGGCCGGGTGGACCTCGCCGGCTGCGGGGGGCGGAGGGGGCCGCGGCCCAGCCTCACCTGCGTGCAGGCTGCACCGACGCGGGGACACAAGCCAGCACGTTCCAGCCGCCGGGAGAACACGGGGTGTGCGGCCACTTCCTTCTGCCTCCCCCGCCGGGCGGACCGCGACCCGGAGATGGTGGGCCACCCCCTACCGCGCTCGGGGACCCCAGAGCAGGGAGGGCCCTCCAGGCCCGCTCCGGCTCAGACGGCTTCTCCGGGCCTGGCAGCTTTCCCCGCAGAAAAGCGTAAGTGCGCTCGCTTTACAGGTCGTTAGTCTTTCCTCACCTGTGGCCTTTGCTGATCCCTGACGTGGCCGGCGTGTGTCCAGCCTCCTGTGGCCGCCGGGGCCCAGGGGGCCGGCTCACTGGAGACTGACCTCCCCTCGCTGTCCTGAGAACAGGCCCCCGCACCCCGACCCCGGCCACCGCAGCCTCCGCCTTGTCCCCAGCCCAGGCACAGCCGCTCCTGGAAGACACGGGGCGGCTGTAGAACCAGACGTGGCGAGGATCCCGGGCTCTCAGCCCCGGGGCCGGAAACCACCAGGACGAACACGCTCGGGTTCCAGGGCACCAGGCCACCCGTGGGCAAGAACAGAGGGCACGGCGAGCGGCCAGAAGGCAGTCCTAAGAAAACGGGAAGGAGACACCAGAGAGCGGCGCCACCGGGACAGAAACGAAGACTGTCTTCGGTGGGATCATCCGCAGATCGGACGCGGCCGACGGAGGAGTCTCGGAGCTGGGGGACCCCCGAAGAGAAACCCCAATGGCACAGCAGACGGGCTGCCTTCAAAGAGACAGAGCGGAACCCCGCAGAATGGCCAGGGACCGTGGGACCACCGACTTGTGGGTCAAGGGGGACACCATCTTGTCGATGAGCAAACACTGGTTCCTTCACTTGGGGATGCCCCTTGTTGCTTTTCCTTGACCGACTGGCCTGGACTCAGCCCTGCACGAGGTTGGATAGACGCGGCGAGCGCAGGCACCCTCGCCTGGCTCCTGGGCCGGCCCGATGCCCACCGTGGGCACCTCTCACATGTCCTTCACTGTGGGCGCGCCCCTTCTACACCTGTCTTGCCAAAAGCTGACATCCAGGAGGGATCTGGGGGGCCGTCCAGGAGGGATCTGGGGGGCTGTCCATGCCTTTCCCGACTCCGGGTGCTCATCCGGCTCTTCTCCTGTCACTGTGGGGAGTCACACGATAGGACGATTTCCAGGTGTTCACTCGCCCTTGCGTTCCGGAGAAGGCTGCCATGTCGTCACGACATAAGGTCCCGTCCGCATACGGACGAGCTCGGCTGGCTAAAAACCGTGTGGGATCATGGTCCCGAGGAGTCTTCCCGCAACGTCCGCATCTGGCTTTGCGGCGAGTGTGGTGCCGGCCTCAGACCCGGCTGGGGAGAGCCTCCTCATCTCGTCTCCAGAGAGTCTGGGTAGGGATGAGACGTGCTTGCAGAATTCACCAGCAAAGCCACCGGAAAGGCTTTTAACTTCTTTAATAAAGAACCACTTGGGGTGGCCTGAGTGGCCGGATCCGCCGAGCGCCTGACTCGTGATTTCCGCTCAGCTCACGGTCTCGTGGCCGTGGGATCGAGCCCCGCATCGGGCTCTGCGCTCGGCTCGGCGTCTGCTGGAGACGCTCTCTCCCTCTCACGCTCTCTTTCCTGAGTAAATCAATAAAATCTTTTTTCTTTTTTTAAGGAACAATTTGGGTTCTCTATTTCTTTTCGAGGGAGCTCTGGTGATTTTTGTCTTCTAGGGATTTTTCCTACTACATTGTCTTCCACTGAAATTCAGTGCGGTCCCCTACAGCGCCCACTCACCGTCCCTCCTCTAAGTCGCCCCGTAATCAACAGACGAGGTCTTGTTGTCTCCGGCATACGACAAAGTGGCCTGGCATTTGCAGACATACCACGTGGTCACCACAGTCGGTCCCGCTGCCACCTGTCACCTCGTGGGTTAGCGTGTCACCGCTTCCTGTGCTCTGCATGACGCCCTACCCCCGGCGCCCACCAGATTGATCTCTGCGTCAGGGAGCCCGTTTCTGTTTTGTTCTGTTTGTTGTTTCGTCCCTTAAGTTCGACATGAGAGAGACCATGCGCTGTTTGTCTTTCTCTGACTGACCTCACTCAGCGCTATAAGCTCTAGGTCCACCCCGGTCGTCACAGATGGCAGGATCTCACTCATTTTCTGTGGCGGAATAATGTTCCATTGCGCGGGTACCACATCCTCTTCACACACTCATCTACCGGTCGACGTGTGAGGCGCCTCCGTATCTCGGCTACTGTCAACGATGCTGCGGTGAGCACGGGGCAGGGATCTCTTTGAGTTAGCGTTTCATTTCCTGCCTCGTGGAATTGCTGGGTCACATGCGTTCCCTGTTTCTTATTTTTTGAGGACCCTCCGTACCGCTTCCAGAGCGGCTACACCCGTCTGCGCCCCTACCAACCGTGCAATCCGTGATCTCTTTTTGATTTTCGCGGTTCTGACCGGAGTGCGGCAGCGTCTCATCATGTCGATCGCGGGGCGCGGGGCGTCTCTCCATGTCGACACGTCTTCTTTGAAAAGTGTCCGCTTGGGTCCTCTGCCCATTTTTCAGTTGGGTTGTTTGCTTTGGTGTTGAGTTGTATGGGTTCTTCCAACGTTTTAAACAGTGGCCCCTTGTCAGAGATGTCATTCGCAAACACCCTCTCCCAAACCGTGGGCGGCCCTCTCGTTCTGCCGATGCTTCTCTGGCGTCAGGCAGCCTCACCTGAGGGGACGTGTCCAGACGTGCATTGCTAGGACGGAGGTCCCAGCGTTTACTTCCTCCACCGAGGATTTCCGTGTGTGTGGTGTGAGGAAGGGGTCCGTCTCATCCTTCCTCACGGCGCTGTCCGTGTCCCCAGCACCGTTCGTGGAAGGGACTGTTCTCTCCCCATCGCGTGTGCTCGCCTTCCGGTCGCGGACAAATGGGCCCTGTGTGTGCGGGTGCAGTCCTGGGCTCTCTGTTCTGCACTGTTGGCCTCTGCGTCTGGTTTAGTGCCGGCACCACAGTGTGGGGAGGACTATAGATTTCTGGGGAACTCTGCTCCTCAGACTGCACTGGCCCCACGTCACTCCTTTACCATCTGTAGAATCTGAAGTGACACCAACTTTCTCATTCCTGGTATTGGCAATGTGTGTTTTCTCTCTCTTTTTTCCTGATCAGCCAGACCAGAGGCTTATCAATTCTATTGTCTTCCAAAAAAAAAAAAAAGAAGAACCTTTTTTTTCTGATTTTTTTTTCTGACTTTCTGATTTTCTCTGTGGTCTATTTTCTATGTCATTGATTTATTCAATGACGCTTATTTTCTCTTTTTTTTCTGTTCGCTTAGAAGGTACTTACTTTGCTCTTCTTTTTCTCATGTCTCAAGGTAAATGCTGCGGTCAGTGACTTCAGACCTTCCTTCCTTTCTAATGTAGAGATGGATTTCCCCTATATGCCGTGTTAGCTGCCCCCGCAAAACACCCTGGGCTGAGTTTTTAATCTTCACCCAGATCAAAACACTAATTTTCTTCTTAATTTCTTCTTTGACACGTGGGCTAGTTATTTGGTTTCCAAATAATGGGGGGATTTTCTATATCTATTTTCTATATATATCTTTATGTCTAATGTAATTCTGTTTTGGCCAGGCAATGTAATTTGTATGGTTTGAATCTTTTAGACTGTTTTCTGGCCCCTGATACAAGCTGTACTGGTAAATGTTCAGTGTGTGCTTACGAATGCATATTTAACTGTTATGTGAGTTTTTGGTGTCGATCAGATTAGTTGTTTGGCAGTGTTGTTCGGGTTGTGTCCCCATTTGTCCTGCCACACATCGAGGGGAGGGTTATAACTGGACATGTAAACTTGTAGAACTTTTACATCCCCTTGATTTCTTTATCCCTTTAGCATTTTAAAGCGACCAGCCTTATCCTTGGTGGTGCTAAGGCAGACCCTGCCCGGTGGTCCACTCAGGGTCCCGTCGCTCATGTGAATTTCTGCTCTGACTGGTGGGAAGAGGAACTGGTCCAGGCCCTGGGTGGGCTGCTGGCATCACTCTGTAATTCTTACAAGCCGCTCTTTCCCCAGCCATGGGCAGTTTATCCCATGTGTTTGCTGATGTGTCCTCAGCAGGAGACCGTAGGGCACACGTTGCAGACGCCATCGCTCTTTCTCTGGGCAGTTCCCCACCCCCCGTACCCCGCACTGCCGGGGCCGGGGCCGAGTCTCCTAGCTCAGGGAGACCACTGGTCCTCCCTGCCCAGCGGTCCTGAAACCCTCTGCAGGTGGCAAGCAGGGGCGGTCCTCGGGCTCACCTCTGGTCTCCGGTGTCACGGGAATGCTGCCTCAGCCGCCTGACGGGAGGCTCCTGAAAGCTGCCGCCTAAAGCACTCGTGTGGACTTAAAAGCGCGTGGAATCGTCCTGTGGACACCCGCCCGTGGCCCAGCATTCTCAGTGCATACCTATCACGTCTGGTTTTTCCGCGCTTCTGGAGGTGGGCGATGAGGCTGGCCACTTCCCCCGCACAAACAACCTGCAGCAAACAGCCTGAACGCGTTCCCTTGTGCATCCGTGTGCGTGCATCCAGAACGGGTCCCCGGGGACAGCTCAGCAGCACAGCTTACCCTGTGTGGCGGCGCCGCTTTTCCAGAGCACATCCTGCTGCCCCTCTTCCCACCAGTGCCCCGGAGCTTCCCAGCACAGTCCTCCGCGGGGCCTCTGGCCCTTCCTCCCGAATTTTTACTCTTCTGGTAAATGTCAAGTGGTGTCTCATGGTCGTATTATCTCCCTTATTATTCGTGAGCTTGGGCGCATCTCCGTACACCTGTCAAAGCTTTGACTCGCCAGCTCGCAACACCCATTCCTTTACCTGCCTGGTCTCTGTCTCACGTTACGGGAGTTTTGTGACTCATGGGAAGTGTTTGTACGCTGTCAGCACTAGTCACTTGTTGGAGGTGGACAGCACAGACATATGTATCCTTCAGTCGTAACCTCATCTGTGACCCGGGGGAGGAAGGCGCGCCATCCGTGGGACCAACGGGCAAACTCACAAGATGACAGGTGTCAAGCGTGTGGTCGATGCCTGACACAGACTGAGCACTCCAAATGTTCTTTTAACATTATTATTTCTCAAGAATCCCACCCAACACCCCCAGAAAACCTGTCTGGGGCTCCTGGACACATTAGAGGACCCCACAAATGTTGAGACCCATGTGTGCCATTGACACCCTGACACAGATAGGCCAGGGAGGGTGGGGCTCCCATGACAACGTGGAAATGGCCTGGGAGCAGTGACCCCACGGGCAATGACACCACTCGGGACACAGGGCCGAGGCTCCGAATGTCAGCAGTGGGTCTGTGAGACAGCGTGAGCCGTCAGTAAGGGGAACCAGTTTGTGCTCCCTTCACAGCCTGTGCTCTCTATGGAAATACAGCTGGCCTCTAATTCGGCCAAAGGCGTGTTCTCGGCCCCACTCTGTGGCCTCCCCACTCTGCTCATGAAGGGCCCGTGATGACGGCTCATTATTCCAGCTAACATCCCACTCTGGGTTTGAAAACCGCCTGTCTGGCCCGCCTCCCTCTCCTGCTGGATCCCTGTGCCCTTCCTTCTCAGGGACATCTGGTTCCTGCCCCCATCCAGCCTGCTTGGCCTGCTGAACACCTTGCTGTCACGTGAGGTTTGCTACGAGCTCCCCGCCCATTGTAAGGGCCACCTCCCAACTCCCGCTCACGTCTTTCCAGAAGGATCAGTGCAGAGTGACAGCTTGTCCCCTTGTTACTCTTTCCAAACGTCACACAGACGTGGGCTCCATCAAGTATGTGCTGGATCGACTCCACCCAGCCAGGAAGGGCTCTCTCGTCTGGCACGAAGCGGGGTCCCCGCGTTCAGCGGACCGGGTCAGCACACTCACTCAACCACATTTTCCTTTCCCATCCGCTCAGCCAGGCCAGCGTCGTTACTCATTCCCGTACTCCGCCCCACTGGCCAACGTCTCCCCCGCACCGCACCAGGACCTTCATCGCTGGTTTTACGGTGTTTTCACATCTCCCAGGACAGTTCCTCTCCATCCCCGCCTCCTTCTCTTCCTTCTTCTGGAATGTTCCGGCTGTTACTCAGCCTTCGTTCTTCCACACACATTTATAATCAGTTTGTTGAATTTCTTTTAAAAAGCCCATCTGGGGTTTCAAGTCTTTTTTTTTTTTTTAAGACTATTTATTTATTTGACAAAGAGAGACATGGAGACAGGGAACCCAAGCAGGGGCAGAGGGAGAGGGAGAAGTGGGCCTCCTGCTGAGCAGGGAGCTGGACGCAGGCTCAGTCCCAGGACCCTGAGATCATGAGCGAGCTGAAGGCAGAGGCTTACCTGACGGAGCCCTCCAGGTGTCCCCCCATCTGAGGTTTTCATGAAAATTTCTTTTGAGGGGCTGAGTTCCTATCCATGAACATGGTACACCGTTCTCTATGGACTCCAGGACTCTTTAGCGTCTGTCAATAAAGTTTCATAATTTTTCCTTAACTACCTCTAGGAAGTTTCCTTCCGTGTCTTTTCTGTTCTAGAGAACTGCGTCCGCGGTGAGCGTGCTCGGACGCGCGTCGGCCGCTCTGCACCTGCTCCAGGCGCACCGGCCCCTTCCCCCGGCGGTGTCTGGGCTCCAGGAAGGAGACCTCCGCGAACCGGGGCCTGGCTGGGCTGGGGGAGACACCTGCAGATGAGCGTGTTGGGGGCGGTGGGAGTGTTTACTTCCCCGGCCTGGGGGTCGGGGCGCATTCCTCTGGCTAGGCTGCGCCTTCTGCTGACGGGGCCTCTTCCCGGCTCCCTCGCTTAACGGTGCCCCGCGTAACCGTCGGTTCCCTAAACACCGCTGTCTCCGCGCGCTGCCGTCTGCTTCCGCCGGGACCCTGACCATGCGGTCACCGCCACCAGGAGCGGCCCCCGGACGCGGGCTCTCGAAGCGGGGCTCCGGGCCCGAGCTGCTCGTCGGGGCGGCCCGCAGGCAAACAGACGGGCCGTCGGGCGGCGGGGACTCCCGGCTGCTCCGGCGAACACGCGGACACGCGGCGGGCCGGCCACTCGCGACAGCCCGGGGGCGGACGCAGGGGCAGCGCGCGGGGACGGACGCGGGCCCCCGGCCTCCGCAGGCGACGAACGCGCAGGGCCGCCGAGGGCTGCGCTTCAGCGGGGTCTGCTCTGACCGGCGGCCCGCGCGGTTCTGAGCCCCGGAGGCCGGGGGAGGCCGGAGCTGCAGCCTCTGAGCCCCGCAGCGGGCGCGCGTTCGGGCGCGGGCGCGGGGCGGGAGCGGAGTGCGGGGCCCCGGGGGGTGGCGGCGCCGCCCGTCACGGCCGGGGGACCCTGGGGGTGGAGGGACGCGCGTGCGGCCAGAGACGGCCCGCCCCGACGGCCGGACGGCAGCGCTCACGCATCCGCGCGCGGCGTCCCGCACTCCCAGCACCTGGGGCAGCGGCAGGGCTACGCCGTCGCTTTGCCTCCGAGGTGGGGAACCCCGCGGCCGGCCGCCCTGCTCCGCCGCAGCGGCGCCTCGAGGGGGTTGGGGGCGGGCCCCACCCGGCCACGTGACCGGCGCGAGCCCGCCACTGCGGGCATGCGCACACGGCCAGCTCGGGAGGCCGTTCGCAGGGCCGCGGCCCGTGGGGAGCGACTGCGCAGGCGCCTGCCGGGGCGTGGGTGCGTGCGGCGCCGGAAGGGGCGGGGCGGACTTGGCGCCTGCGCGGTGAGCGGCGCGGGGGCGGGGCCAGCCGTCAGCTGACCGAGGCGGCGGCGGCTTCGCGGGGACCGGCCGTTGGCGTCGCAGGCTCCGGCGCCGAGGGTCGCGGACGGGTCCGCTCCCGGGGCGCGAGGCGGGGGCACCATGGCGACCACCGTCAGCACGCAGCGCGGGCCGGTGAGGGGGCGGGCGGGCGGCCGGGCGGGGCGGGCTCCGGAGCGGCCGGGCGGGGCGGCGGGGCCTGCGCGGCCGAGGAGGCCCGGCTCCCGGCGTGGCTCCCCGCACCGGGCAGGGTCCCGCGGGCCTCCCGAGCGGCCGCCGCAGGTGCGTCTGGGCAGGCCCGAGCCGCAGCGGCCGCCCCTCCCCGGGCCCGCGGGGCCCGCGTCCCGCCGTCGGCCTCGGTTTGCCGGCGCAGGGGGCGGCTCGGTGGCGCGGGGCCGGGGGCCGCCCGCAGCCCGGACGCGCCCGGGGCGTCGGAGGCCGAGTCCGCGGGAGCAGCCGCTCGGGACGCGCCGCGGGGCGGGAGGTCGCGGGGCTGCTCGCCCGGTGCTCGCCGGAGGGACGGCCCCGGCGTCGTCGGGAGCCCCGGGCACGCGGCCGCCCGGAGCTCGACGCGGAGCTGCCCCGCTGCCCGCGGGACGGGGCTGGGGCGGGGCCCCGCGGCGCCCCCGGAGGCGGGTCTCGCCCGTCCTGTGTGCGGGGACGCTCCGCTCTGCGGCCGCGCGGAGCCCCAGGCTGGTCGGGTCCGACGTGCGCCGCCGGGGCCGGTGCTGGGGCTCTGCGCGGCCGCGCGGTGCGCGCTGCGGTGCCCTCGGTGACCTGCAGGCGCGCAGTGACGTCAGGGCTGGGCGGGAGCGGCTGGGGGCTCGGGGATGTGGCGTCTGGGGCTGGGGTCGTGAGTGCCGGCGCAGGACCGGGCCGTGGTGCTCAGCCGCTGTCCCGGGCCCTGGTGTTTGGGGCAGCGTGACACAGGGAGCTCGGGGTGTGGTGCCCAGTCAGGGTCTTAGCGTGCAGCGCGGGAGGGAGCCGCGGGCGCAGGGCTGTTCCTCTTTTTTGGTTTTGTTTTTAAGTTTTTATTGATTTGCGAGAGAGGGAGGAGCAGCGAGGGGGAGGGGCAAGCAGACTCTGCGGGTCGTGGAGCCCGATGTGGGGCTCGATCCCTTGACCCTGACCTGCGCTGGAACCGGGAGTCCGACGCTCCACCGGGGGAGCCACCCAGATGCCCAGAGCTGTGGGTCTCCACTCTTGACTTAGACGTGGGGGCGGCCTGTCAGGGCCGTGGTTGAGGTGGGTAAGGTTCTTGGGCGGACCTGGCACCTAACCTGACACTTGGAGGAGGAGCCCGGCTGGCTGTGGGGAGGGGCTGGGGGCTGCGGGGTGGGGCAGGTGCCTGTGCCAGTGGGGCCAGCAGGCAGCAGCTGGACTGGGCGCTTCAGTTTCACCGGTCCCTCCGGTGTTCGTTTCCGACAGAGCCCCCTGCCCCGCACACAGCTGCGTCAGCGCCCCGCTCCCCCCGGGCCCAGCGGTCCTTGTGAGGACTGCGGCAGTTGTTCGAGTCTGGTGGGCCTTGTCCTTCAGCTGGGGTGCCCCGCCTGGACTGGGTGCCGGGTGCTGTGCGGGCAGAGGACCGGGCGCTCGGCCATCCCAGCAGGACCGGGTGGCGGAGCGCCGGGCAGCGCTCAGCGGCTGGGTGGGGGCTGGGCACGCTCTTGCGCGCGTGTGGCTGGGGATGGGGGGCCACGTCCCTGCGCGTGGCACACAGGGCTCCGCTGGGCTCCAGGGTGCCCGAGCCTGGACTCAGGTGCACGCGGGGTGTCCCACTTGCCACAGGAGCAACGGGCAGTGTCCTTGGGGGTGTGACGGGGAGGGAGAGTCTGCCTGGTAGGGGATGGGGTGTCTCCTGCCTCCGTGCACAGGGAAGCCCGAGGGGCTGGGTGAGCTGGGCTGTGGCAGGCCGTGCCGGCTGCTCCCCTCGGTGGGGCTCAGGTGGTTCTTGGGCGTCTGTCTGTTGGGGTGGGTTCCTTCCCTGCGTCGCCGCCGGGCCGTGCCCCGGGCCTGGCCTGTTGGCCTCGCTTTTCCCACGGCCAGCGTTCTCGCGACCACATCTGTTTCTGCCCCGGCCCACTGCATGTCAGAGCGCCGGGCGGGCCCGGCCTTCCTCGTCGGAGCTCGGGGAGTTGGTGGGAGACAGGCTGCTTTACACCTCGGTGGGGCCCGCCGGCTCGTGGGGACGGTGACCGAGGCTCCGTCAGAGGCGGCGAGAGCCTTTCCAGCCTCCCTCACAGACGCGCGGGGCGGCCCCCCGAGTCCAGGCTGACCCCGACCACCCGACCTCCTCCAGAGGTGCTGGCGTGTGAGCGGGTTCAGGCTGAGCGCACCCCCCCTCCTCCCCCTCCTGACCCCTTTTCCTCCCTCCCGAGCCAGCCCGCGGGGCGGCCCTCGGCTGACCTGCGACTCCAGGCCCTCATGGGCCTCGCCGACGGCGATTGCTTTTGATAGGTGACCGGTAGCCGCGTCCTTACGAGCCTGGAAACGTTCGCGTGTGTATGAGTTCAAGTGAGCTGTGAGTGCGCGTAGGACTCGCGGATGTCGGTGGGGACGGCCGGGTCGGCGACGTGGGGCCCGCGCAGGGCGCGTCGGGTGTCTTAGGGCCGTTTGCACGGATTGACCAGAGCGGTGTGAGCGGTCTGCAGAGCCGGCCCCCCCAGTCCCCGTCCGCTGGTCCTGAGACGTCGTGCCGGGAGGTCAGGGCGCGCTCGGCTCCTGCCCGTCCATTCCCAGGACTCGGCTTTCCCTTCAGGCCTGCGTGTGGCGGCATCTCCTTTGTCGAGCACCGTGATGGGCCCGTGTCTCCCGCACGCGGCCCGGCCGCCGTGGCCCCCCGCTCGCCCTGCCGGCGGCCCGGCTCTCCCCGCCACTGCAGAGCCGAGCTCCTCCGGCCTCGCGGAGCCGGGCGCGGGTGTGCCCAGGGTCAGCGCTGCCGAACCCCGCGCCCCATCTCCCGGGCCCTCTGGAAATGGCCGTCCCCTGTGAGCCCGGTGACCGCCGACGCTCCTTGCGCTGGGACCACTGTCTGCGCTTGGACCTCCTCCCCCAGCTCCTCCTCCTCCTCTCTCCCTGTGTGTCCTCTCCCCGCTGGGAGCCTGGCTTCGGGGGCCCGGCATGACCGTGACTCAGCCTCCTTCCTGAGCCGCAGGTCCCTGCGCTCGGCTGCCCCCGGCCCCGGAAAGGCTCCAGGCATCGCAGACAGAGCGGGGCCCTCCTTCCCGCGGACCCCGCTGAGGTCTCCCCCAGCGTCAGGATGAGCCGTGAGGGAGCCCCGCCTTCTGAGCAGAGTGGGGTTCTCAGCCTGTGCCCTGCCCACACGCCTCTGCTGTCCCCGCGGCCCATCGGCTGTCACCCTGCAGCAGGTGCCCGGCTCTTGCGCCGCCCGGGCCCCCTCCTGCAGGGTGTAGCGAGGATTCTGTCCCAGCCAGGCTGCAGGTCAGAGCCGCGCCCTCATGCAGGCGCTTGGGAGATAGGACCCTGCTGAGCTGTGGCCTTGGTCAGTCTGGTGACACGTGTCCCCTTGCAGGGCCTTCATCGCGACTGGCCCCTGCGATGCCGGGGAGTTTTGGGACTCCTGGCCCACCAGACACCTCCCTGCGGTTGGGGCGCCTCATCTTGGGAGCTGTGACGTTACCGCCTGGCCCTCGGCCCCTCTACAGCTCAGGGCCCGAAGGGCTTCTCTTTGTCTCTGGTGTCCCCTTCTTGGTCCCTTTCAGCTGTGGTTCCAGCGTGAGTGATGTGGACCGAGGAGGCGTTTGTGTTGGGGCATCTCTTCGGACCACGGTGGGGCTTCTGGAGCCCTGAGTGCCGGTGTCCTAGGGGTGATGCTGGCCCCAGAGGGCGGAGCAGGGTCTCAGACGAGCAGAGCAGAGGGACGGCCTCGCAGCGGCTGGCGGCCTGCGCCGGGGCTCCTCCTCCTCGTGGCGTCATCCTGCCTGTTTCCCTGGGCGTCGCGTGGCCGTGGACCTGGTGGGGGACGCGGACACGGGAGCTCTGCCCGGTGCCGCTGTTCCCGTGTTTGTCTCCGCGCCACAGTTCTCCACCCCGTCACCTTGTCGGGGGCCGAAACAACGTCCAGCAGGAGACTAAACACTGTTTCCGCGTATGAAGCAAAAGTTAGAAGTTCGTTAAAAATACTAAGAAAACTTTCCAGGTGTGTTACTGGGAAAGTAACAGTTGAATGAGGTTTTGAATTTGTGATTTTGTTGGTACAGTATTTATATAAGTCGCTGATTTGTGTGTGTCATTTGATACGTTATAATTTATAAATAGACGCATTCAAGGTTGTTCAACAAATGTATACAAAACACTAACAGTTTTTCAGTTTTTTAAAAAGACGTTATTTATTTGACAGACGGAGATCACAAGCAGGCAGAGGCAGGCAGAGAGAGGAGGAAGCAGGCTCCCCGCTGAGCAGAGAGCCCGATGCGGGGCTCGATCCCAGGACCCCGAGATCATGACCTGAGCCGAAGGCAGAGGCTTAACCCACTGAGCCCCCCAGACGCCCCTAAGCAGCTTGCCGTGGCCGTGCGTTAACTGGGGACTGTGCGCCGAGCACGCGCGGCTCTGCGGCTCCTCAGCTGACAGACGCCGTCTGTGGACTGTGTGCGTGGGAGAAACGGGGAGCTGCGCCCGGCGGGGACCGTGGTGACATCCCGGCCCAGAGGGCCACCTGCCCCGGCCGGTGCACGGCTGACGTCGTTTCGGAGTCAGTGTACCGCCTTGTAAGCGTGAGCCGGTGTCCCTTACGTGTCTCTGAGCAGGACTCATGGTCCTCTAGTCTTCGAGGCGGGATGAAGCGCGGGAGCCCGAGTCCCTCACCGTGCGGCGGGACGGTTTGGGGATTAGCCCGGAGCTTCTGCCTGTGCGTAAGGCAGGCGCTCCCGACGACCTTCCCCGCTGGTCTCCGAAGCGGTCGGGCCCGTGTGGGCCCCCGGGCCGGTCCCCGGCGTGTGCTGCGTGGGCGGGCTGGTGGCGACGGCAGGTGTGGGCGTCCGCTCACTGGACGGAGCTGGTGGTGGCTCCCGGGGCAGCGGTCCCGCCCGCGTGACCAGGAGCTCCGTGCTCCGGAAGAAGCCGAGCGCTGCTTCTTTCCTCGTCGGCGACGTTGACGTTTTCTCCTGACCTCGCGCGCTCGCGGTGCAGAGCGGCTGTGAGAGTGCGGGAGCTCCTGCGTCTCTGCGCCTTGTGGGAGGTCCCCACTGGGGACGTCAGCAGGGCACGACTGATGTCACCAGAGACCGGCTTTGCTGCGCAACCGCTCGCCCTGGGCTTTATTTGGATGTCATGGACCCTCAGTGGCCTGCTCTCTGGGCCCGTCCGGACTTGCCTTGTTCGGGGGACCTGGACTGTCTGAGGACTGCTGGTCAGGGACACTGTAGCCTGTCCCTCAGGCAGGAAGAAGCCCCCAGGGCAGGGGTCCTCCTCGCAGCTTTTCCGGAAGCTGGCGTCCCCTATCCTGTCCGTGCCGGCCTTGGCGGGGCGCTCAACGTCTGCCCCTCCCCGTGGTTTGTTTGCACTGTTCATTTATGTCGTGAGAACCCTCATTTCATGGTTATGCTTTCAAAGTTGAAAAGTGGTTGAGGAAGAGCAGCAGATGTTTGATCTTTTTTTTGTTTTTCTTTTGAGGTTGACTTACCTGAAAGTCAGCGAGCAGACCGGAGCGCAGTGGGCCGGGCACAGGGACGGAGGGAGAATCCCAAGCAGATTCCACACTCAGCAAGGAGCCCATCGTGGGGCTCGATCCCAGGACCCTGAGATCAGGACCTGAGGCGAAATCAGGAGTCCGAGGCTCAGCCAGCTGCACCCCCGGGCGCCCCGATCTCTGGCCTGTGGTGTGGTTTTAGCCGCCCCTTCTAGGGCGCGTTCTCCTTGAAGAAAACCCAGATGAGTGCCGCAGAGGGGCGCGGTTCTGCAAGCCCCAGTCTGGGGGCGGGAGGTCGGGAAGTAGCAGTAGATCCCGGGCCTGTCACCGCTGTCGCTGCCGACACCTGCGTGGCCGTCCCTGCTGTGCCCCCGAGGGCACGGCGTGTCCCCACAGGACCCCCCGAGCTGCATTGTGTGGTGCACAGGGAGCGGTCATCTGTCAGAATAATGGAGAATTCGGTCTGTGTGCACTGATGTTTTGCGTTTGGTTAGCCCGAGTCCCTGTGCGCCAGGTCGCCCTCACGGGAGTGGGCAGAGCTCCCTGCGGCCGCTGCGGGCGGAGGCTGGGAGGCCCGTGGCCGGTTGGCAAGGCGGCACCGGCCCTGTGGCCTCTGGGAAGAGCTCTGGCTGGGAGTGTGGTTCGCATGTACGCACATTTACCCAGCGTGACCGTGGGCGTCAGTCGGAGAGCCGCCAGGGCAGCCGCAGCGTCTCAGCCGTGCGGGAGGGCACACGGCCTCCTTTCCAGGGCGAGCCCTGGGCCCTGCTGGGGAGCCAAGCGGCACGCTAGGGGAAGGGCACCTGCGAGCCCCTTGGGAGCCGTCCTCACCTGGCAACCCGGGGCCTCCCAGGCCCCACTGCTTTCCCCTTGTGTCTGGACCAAGTACATGAGCCCCCGGGGCTGCCCACTCCCGACGCAGAGACTGTGCGAGGGGCCCTCCTCCCCGGGCGCCTGAGACGGCCCCGCGTGGGCTGCGGCAGGAGAAGGGGGGCTTGCTTCGCAGAGAGAAGCCTTTGGAGCACCAGGCTGCCGGGTGCTGAGCTGGGGGCCGTGGGGAACCCGAGACGGGCGTCTGGGAGTGGCTTTCCTTCAGGTTCAACACGAGGCCCGTGATGGGGACACGAAGGAAGGGTCTAGACCTTTCTGGGGACGTTTGACGGGAAGCAGCAGAGAAATGCTTTCCCGTTGGTGCTTGTGACCTCAGTGGGTGCGGAACCTTCTGGGATCCTGCCCGACCGAGTCACCTGGGACCTCAGCAACACAGGCCTTAGGGGGTTTGGTGCGTGCACGTGCGGTCCCTAGTGGCCACCGTCAGTAATGCAGTTCGCCACAACTCGCTGTGGCGCCGGGGCCTTTCCTGGAAATAACACTCTTTGGAGGCTCCCCTGAATCCTGGCGACGTCCCCATGGGGCGGCCGAGGAGGACCCGGGCCCCCTGCACTGTGGTCTGCTGCCCCCTCCCACAGGGCTCTGTGCCCAGCAACTGCGCCCACTGTGTCCCCCTGGGCCGTCTGTCCTTCTGCCCTGAGTCTCCAGACCCTGAGCCTGTCCTGCCTGGGAAGAGTGACATGCAGGCCGCCGTGCATCGAACACCCCGCGGGGCCTTGCTCTGCTCGTCTCCGCAGGGGAGGCCCCATCCATGGCGGCCACCACGTGTGGCAGCCGGCTCCCGCGGTAGCCGCTGCCTCTTCCTGGACGACTGGCTCCTGGGAACCCGTGGGGCCTCCGCACAGTCCACCGTCTGGCGCTTCCCCGGCCCCTCCTCTCCGAGGCAAGGCAGCCTCGTGGACAAAGGGATCAGCAGGAGGCAAAAAGGGGAGGTGTTGGGGCTTTGTGGGGTCTTTTGGGCCGTTGCTGGTTTGAGCTGTGGGATTCCATACAGCTAGAATCCAGGCTTCCGGTTCCGTCTCCCCACAGCTCTCAGCCGGCACCTCGCAGCCCGTCCCAGTGGCTGCGGAGCAAGCCGACGGCGGACACGTGGGTTAGTGTGTGTGACCCCGACCATGGCCCCCGCAGAGGCCCGGTGTGCATCTCAGGCCACTGAGAGAGGGCTCCTTGCCGGAGGGCAGGGGGCTGGTTCGAGGTGCTCGGGCTGGAGACCCCGTGGGCCCCCGGCCCTGGCGATGATGTGGCTGGGCTCCCGCCCCACTGACGGTGTGCTCTCCCCGAAGGTGTACGTCGGCGAGCTGCCGCAGGACTTCCTCCGCATCACGCCCACGGCCGCGCAGCAGCAGGTGCAACTGGACGCGCAGGCGGCCCAGCAGCTGCAGTACGGAGGGGCGGCGGGCACGGTGGGCCGTCTCAGCATCACCGTGGTGCAGGTGCGTGCCGGGGCTCCCCAGGGCGGCGGGGGGCGGGAAGGGGGGCGGCGGGACCGCACTTTCTGTGGGGACGGGTGGCTTTTCTGCTCCGTTCTTCTGGGAGCGTATCTGATGAAAGATGCGGCTGAGTCCCCGGGCTTCTACCAGCAGTAGCGGGGTCACCAGGGAGGGGTGCGGGTGGGCGCGTGCCGCGTGCCGGCCGTGCTCCTGCCACTCGTGCCTTTCTCGCCCCCCACGGCTGCTGGCGAGGAGGGGGCACGGACCCTCAGGAGAGCCAAAGGCATGGTCAGGGCCTAAAGTGGTTTTGGCGTCCGTGGAAACCAGGGAGAAAGGGGAGTCACTGGGAGGCAGGCAGAGTCACAGTCAGGGCTCGCGAATACCGTGGGTCTTAGGGGAACTGTCTCCCAGACACCTGGCCACACTCTCGGGGTGACGGGGTCACCGCAGATCCTCAGGTGTTTCTGGGCCTCTCAGCATGGCCCGTGGCGTCTGACTTCCTCTGTGATTAGCCTTTCTCCCTTGTCCGCGGGGGCCCCACGGTGCTCCTGGGCCACCCCAGTGCCCGCGTTCTGGTGGTTCCTGTCCATGGAGCGCCCCGCCTCTCCCCTCCCTCTCCCCGCGCCCGGCCTCCACCCCGCTGTAGCTGGAAGCGTCCATGGCACAGCCTACGGGGCCTCCATGGGTGCCCAGCGGGTGTGTCGTCGGCCGCCCGCGCACGGGGCGTGGGTGCTGTGTGGCTCAGCACAGGGTCGGTCTGGTTTGGGCTCGTTGGGGTTTGAGCTGACGTCCCTGTGACGGCCACCGGCTCGGAGCCAGCACGTTCCCCCGCGGGTCTTCGCCCGCATCCCACTGGGCTGTGTTCTCGTCACTGAGGTTTGAGAGGCTCCTCTGTCCTGGGCATGGCGCTCCGTCCCACGTGTGTCTGCTCGTGCCCCTCTCGGCAGACACGTCCAGGCCTGAAGGGTCAGTGCTGGTGGGCGGCGGCCGCTGTGCTCCTCTCCTGGGCCGCGGAGGCGCTGGAGCGGTTACATCCGCTCGGAAGGCTGTTTGCGGACAGAGACCCAGGCAGCCAAAGCCGTCGCTCTTCGTCAGTGCCCGCACTTTCTTCCTGCAAAGGCAGCCTGTCCAGCTGAAGGTCAGGCTCCTCGGGGTTCATAGCCCCCGGCACTGGACAGAGCTGAATGGGGAGCCTGGCGACGGCTGGCCCGTGGCCTGAGGTTGCAGCCCCGCTGCTCCAGGCTGGCCCTTGGCTTGGGGCCCACGACAGCCTGCCTGTCACCCTGCCCTGCAGCCTCTTCTGCGGGGCCGTTGGAGAAGGAGCTGCCCTGTGTGGCGCCATAGCTCCCTTGACCTGAGCAGGGACCGGACACCCAGAGCCCAGGAACACAGTGGCGGCCGTATCCTGGTTCCCCGGGGAACTCGGAGTGGGTGGACAGTGTGGGTGAGCACGTGTCCTCCACTCCGATGCCGGCCGCCCCTTCAGTGACTTGCTGTGTTTCAGGCCAAGCTGGCGAAGAATTACGGCATGACCCGCATGGACCCGTACTGCCGCCTGCGCCTGGGCTACGCTGTATACGAGACACCCACCGCCCACAACGGCGCCAAGAACCCCCGCTGGAATAAGGTTATCCAGTGCACGGTGCCCCCGGGTGTGGACTCCTTCTACCTAGAGATCTTCGACGAGGTGAGAGGGCCGGCTGCCCGTCGCAGGCCCAGGGGTGTGGGCCGCCCGGGAGCTGCAGGCCCGCCCAGACACAGGGCCATCATTGCTTTGTGATGGGCGTCCTGGTGTCCCCAGCAGCAGCGCACAGTCCATGGCCCCATACGGGTCTGTTGACCAGTTGCCTGCAGAAACGGCGTCCCGGGGCTGGGGACCCGGCACTCTGAGGAGACAGTGTTGGCCGCACCCCCTTCCGTAAGCCCCAGACACGTCCCCAAGCCAAAGGCATAAAGTGGCTTAGACCCCGCGCCAGGTGGAACTGCGTTCTTGTGCCGTGTGCTAGCCCCCAGGCGTCCCTGGGAGGGTCAGAGGGGTGCCGTGGGGCTCGTCCTGAGCCTGGTCCTCTGGGCATGTGCCTGGGGCCGCCCAGCCCGCTGTGGCCGGCCAGGGAGCCCCAGGGGCTTGGTTGGCAGGGGGAGAGGTCGGAGGGCTGGGGGTTGGGCAGCAGGGCCCAGTATGGTGCCCTCTGCTCTCTTTTGCCTTCTAGGCTCCTTTTTTCTAGTTCTCGCCTTTCTCACACGGGGATAGGAGGGAGGGCCTGCGTGTTCGCAGGGAGAGGGCTTCTCTCCTCTGTCTGTGCCCACTAGGCTTTGGACCTGCAGGGGATCCCGAGGGGCGGGCAGAGGCCAGACTGCACCTGTCCAGATGCTGACGGAGGCCCTCCTGGCTTCGTGGGGCTGGGGCTGGGGGTCCTGTGTGTGTTGCGGGGAGGACCAGGCCTTGGGGTGGGGTTGGGGGGTGACTTTTGGAGGAGGTGGGCCCCCAGCCGCAGGGTGGGGGGTGGGGCTGTGGGTGGGGCTCGGGCTGTGGGGGCGCCTGGGGAGTGGGCGGCAGCAGCACCTGCGCCCCCCATCTCCCTCAGCGGGCCTTCTCCATGGACGACCGCATTGCCTGGACGCACGTCACCATCCCCGAGTCCCTGAAGCAGGGCAAGGTGGAGGACGAGTGGTACAGCCTGAGCGGCCGGCAGGGGGACGACAAGGAGGGCATGATCAACCTGGTCATGTCGTACGCGGTGAGCGCAGGGCAGGGGGGCGGGCGGAGGGGGCGGGCGGAGGGGGCAGCTTCGGCTCAGGGGGCCGTTTGCTCCCGAGGGACTGGGACCGTGGTGCATTCTGGTGGGGGGAGCAGCATGGTGTGGCGGCCTGTTCCTCGGGGTATGGCCTCCCCCATGGCCGGAGAGGGCCTGCCGTGTGGTCCGGGGTCGGGGTGGGGAGGGTCTCAGGACCACATGGGGTTTGAGGGAACAGCTGCTCGCCCTCTGGTCCTCGGGTCCCCTGGCTCGTGCCGGATCCGGTCTGCAGCCCACTGCTCTCGGGGAGCGTGGGGGTCTGGGACTTTGTGTCCCCGAGGCGGTGGTGGTGTCCCTGCTATCGTACATCGGCCTGCACGAGGGTCCCTGCAGGTGTCCGATCCCAGCAGCTCTTGGTTCCTCCTCTTTACTCCTGGGCCGTTTGAAAGCAGGTAGTAGCATTCGTGTCATTTTACTCTTAGACGTTTCATGACACGACTGACGTTTTCATGTGAACGCACAGCCCCGACTGCGTTCACTGAGGGCTGGCGTGCTCGAGGCAGTCGGGAAGCGTTACCCCTGTGGGGCCTGAAAGTACTTGTTGCTTCCGGGGACCACGTTCCCTTCTGATGTGTCCGTCGGCCACAACTCTGGAACAGCCCCGTAGCCAAGGCACTCGCCCTGGCCTGCCACCAGGGTGTACCCGTTTCCCTGTGTGCTGGGTTCTCCTGTGACCCCGTGATCGTCTTCCGTGTGTTTCAGTCGCTGCCGGCCACCGTGATGATGCCACCTCAGCCCGTGGTCCTGATGCCCACCGTGTACCAGCAGGGCGTCGGCTACGTGCCCATCACAGGTGTGTGCCCTTCCCCTCCCCAGGGCGGTCCTCGGTCCTCGGGGACTCGCAGCACAGTGCGCAGGCTAAGTCCATTCTTCGTCACAGGATCCTTCCGAGTGCGAGGGTTTGGTTTTAGGCATGAGTTATTTTTTACATTTCTAGGATACAGAATATTTTACCCCCAAACTGTTGACAAGTTGAACTTTTATGGAAGTTTAGAAACGTAGTCTCTGAACGCGTTAGCGCAGTTACCGTCACGAGAGATCCTGCCCTGTGAGGTGAAGTGAGCGGGTGCCCTAATGTCCCCGCTCTGTCGTGCGCGTCCGTCTCTGTAGAGTAGCAGCTCGTGACGGCAGTGGGGTTGCTTTCGTGTCTTTCAATTTCCAAATGTTACCGTCGGCCTCAGTTTACTTCTGTTCCGGCCACGATGGTGACTGGGCTCGACCAGCTCCCGCCGCGAGCAGCCAGGAAACGGGCAGAACGGCCAAGCTGAGCTGTGTGCGGGCGTCCAAGGGCAGGCTCTGCGGGACCGTGAGCGCCGAGGGCAGGGAGACAGAGGAGCCTGGGTCTCCGCGGTCTCTGCCCGAGGCGGTGTGGCGGCCCTCGCTGTGCCAGAGGGGCCGGGCTGGAGCGGTACACTGCGGGGCACGGGGGCTGTGCCGCCCAGGGCTGGGGTGGTGTGGGGTGCTCTGCCGTTTCCACTGAGCCAGACGAGAGAGGTCTCGTCGTTGTGCACTTGTGGCCAGTGCAGGACCAGCGTGTCACCCGGAGCCTAGACGTGCCGCACAAGGAAGTGGGCGAGGAGGCTGCCTCTGCATCCAAGGAGCCCGCACGGGTTCGGGACTCGGACGGGAGAGCCGTGGACTCCGATCTCCACGTGGACCATCCCACAGACACGGGGGAAGGGTCAGCCCTGGTCCTGACAGAGCCAGCCAGTAAGACGTGGCCTTGGTGGCCCAGGAGTTCCGGAGCAGCCTGGGCAGGTTCACAGAAGGGAAGGATGTCGCGCTGAGCGGGCGACGGGAGTCTCGGCAGGGACGCGGCAGCTCAGGAAGCCAAGCGCACGTGGTCGGCTTCGGAAGCCCCCCGAGTGGGAGAGCGCTCGCTCACCTGTGAGCTGGCCTGTGACCTCTGCGAGGTCAGCGGAGGACCTTCCTGGGGGCTCTCCCTGCCCCTTCCCTGGAGCAGTTGCAGGGTCTGGAGGAGATTGGGGTTGCACTGCCCACCCTTGGCGATTTGAGGAGGAACAGGCGCCCGATGGGCCAAGGGGCGCATGTCCTGGGCGTCTTAAAACAGCAGGAAGGTCTGCCCTCCCTTCTGGACGCCAAGTCCAGAATGAGGATGTGGGCGGGCAGTAGGCCCTAGAGGCACAGGAGGGACGGCCGGACCCTCCCAGACCCGCGGCCCCCACCGTCACGAGGGCCCCTCCTGGGGGCCTGTGCCTGTGCCCCAGGCATCCCTTTCATCAGGACACGGTCCCAGACGGCCTGGCTCTCCCCCAGTTTCCAGGTGGGGTGTCGCCAGACGTCTTTCTAGGGGCACCGCAGCCACAATGTCCCTGCTCCGGGACCCCCGTGGGTAGCCAGCAGTCCACTCTGTCAGGACACGCATTTTTTGGTTCCTTAGCTTGCTCCGTAAATGCCTTTAGAGTTTGTCCTAAAACATTTATTCTGGAAAAGGCGAGTTCTGCGTAAATGGGAACTTGGAAGTTCTCTTCAGTGCACACTTGTAAGCTGTGGGACGGTCAGCTGCTCGCAGGAGGTGACCAGGGAGAGGAAGGAGCTTTTTGCCTGGACCCCAAGGCCAAGCCACCCACCGGCTCCAGCGCGTTTCCTACAAATAGGGACTCGCGCTCACCGCCGTGTTTTCGTGAAGCTTGTGCTGCAGAGTGACCTCCGCTGTGAATAATTTATATCCCACGTCCCCAACCTTGTTGAGATGTGTGCGTGTGCACGTGTGTTGTATGTGTGTGCATCTGTGGAAGGGGGCTGCTTGCAGGTGCTGCCCCCCAGCAGGGGGAGGTCCCACAGTGGACTTAACCCTGGGCTGGGGGCGAAAGCTCTTGCCAAGTGTGCAGCGGGATCTGTGCGCCGAGCAGTGCGTGGGCAGCACGGAGGCCATGGAGCCGGTGTGTGGTGTGTGGCGGTCAGCTGTGCCCACTGGACAGTGGCTGGGAAGCCTTCGGGCTGCTCTTCTGCCCCGTGGTTCCGCCCACCCTGCAGACCGCGGACTGGAGAGTTGGGCTCTTGGCGTCTCACCACCGTGGCCCATGAGAGATGCTCTGGGTGTGCGCCTCGCTCTCGGAGATCCCATGCTGGTCGGCGTCGGAAGGACCCACCGGCTGCGCAGCCTGGCCCACCGTCACCAGCCCACAGGGGACAGTTCAGGCCTCCTGCGTGCTGTGCCTTCTCTGACAGAACTGCGTTGTGGCCTCTGGTCAGCGAACGTTGGCCTCTGTGGCGTCATCGGGAGTGTGAAGGGACCACAGCGCGAGCAGCTGCGCGGGCTCTGCGTGCCGCTGTCGGGGAGGACGCTGCAGGCCCGGACCTGTGCCTGGGGCCGCGGCGCGGGGCCCGTGTCTCTGCTTCCAGGGCCGGCACTCGGCGTGGACGCTGGTGCCGCCATGGGTTCCCTAAACCACGTCTTGTGCTTGCAGGTGTGCCCGCGGTGTGCAGCCCCGGCGTGGTGCCTGTGGCCCTGCCCCCAGCGGCCGTGAGTGCCCCGGCCCGCTGCAGCGAGGAGGACCTGAGGGCCATCCAGGACATGTTCCCCAACGTGGACCGGGAGGTGATCCGCTCCGTGCTGGAAGCCCAGAGAGGGGACAGGGACGCAGCCATCAACTCCCTGCTCCAGATGGGCGAGGAGTCCTAGAGCCTCGCCCCCCCACCCCGTCGTGCCGGCCCAGCCCCTCCCCCACTCCTGTGAAGGAGCCCCGGGTAGTCCCAGTCCCCCTCCTGTGGGACGCGTGTGGGCGGTTGGTCCCCGGCCGGCCGCCGAGCCCAGCGGCACTCAGGCGTGGGTGGCTCTCCTCCTGGCCTCGCTGGGAGCAGAGCGGCCACGGGGGGCTTGTCCTCTGTACGCACGCTCGCCCTCCCGCCGCTTGGGGACGAGTGTCTTCAAGGGCTGCGTGCTGCTCCTCGCACGCTGTCGCAAGCAGGCTCTCTGCGAGCCGCCGCCTCTGCCCGCGCTGTAGAACGCTGGCCGCCCCCCGGCTGGCTCGTGGCATGCTGCTCCTCTCCTTAGCCGGGCTAGACCTGTTCCTTCAGGCTCGTAGAGCATGCACAGCTGATTTGGGGTCATTTTCACAACTTGCCTGTCTTCCCGTGGATGTTCCTTGTGTGTGGTTCTGGGCTGCTCCCCCGTGTCCTGGGCGGGCGGGCTCCTGTCTTGCCGGTCCCGCGGCAGGGTCGGCGCGGATGCAGAATGCACGGGGTCCGCGGTGCGCCGAGCCCGGCCCTGCCCGCAGGCTCTGGAGCAGGGCTGTCCGGGCCTGGGGACCCCGTGAGGCCTTTTCCTGCTGTGTGTCCTGCCAGCTCCGTGGGGTGGGCCTCCGAGAGGCCACCGCTCCCCTCTGACCGACTCATGGAACAGAACCTGAAAACGGGGGTAAAAGTGGCCATTCCAGTAGTTTGTATTTGTTTATTAAAGGGTGTTCAGGAGCCGTTGGCTCACTACTGACGCTGGTTTAAGTGGCCGCTGTAGCAGTCCCGTGAATTCCCTCCGGTGCAAGGAGCGGCCGCCCGGTGAACGTCCGAGTCCTCTCGGAGGCAGGAGGGGCGTGTGCCGTGCTGTGCGCTGCGTGGCGGCCGTGGCCCCTGGCCTGGGACGGGTAGGGCCCCTCGTGGAAATCAGCAGCATGAGCCGCTTCTCGGTGCGGCCCGTAGCCCACACGCGGCACGCTTGCCTTCGAAGATGGAGTCTCCACCGTGGGCGCGATGGGCTCCGATGGCGCAGACCTGTGAGGGCTCGGCATGGGGGTGAACCCCCGTTCCACCTCCCCACTGCACAGGGGCATTTCCTATCAGCTGGAGGATGTTGCTGCTGCCGGCAGGCGCGGGACAATCAGGGATCCGCACGCGAAAGGCTGAAGGCGTGCGTGCCGGCTGCCCGATGACCACACTGGCCAGGCTTCTCGGTGAAGACTGCTGCCGGGGATGGGCGCCGGCCGCTGGCTCGGACACGGGAGCCCTGCTTTCTCGTGGAGCGCCAGTTCCCGGTTCGGACAGCTTGGGGGCCACACAGCACATTTCTACCCAAAAGCACCAGGCAGGCATGCAGCGCACTCCTGTGGGGCCGACCTCCACAGAGGCGCAGCTCGGGACCCCGTGTCCAGGAGGCCCCGCGGACGCTTTCCGCCTCTCCATTGCCGGGCCGTCGGGGCGCGTCGGGGTGCGTCGGGGATGTGCTCCTTGTGAGGACGCCCGCGGAACGCAGCAAGCAGCCGCGGTGGGACTCGCGGGGCCTCGGTTGGCGGGAGAGAGACCCTACACCTGTCACTTGTGCTCCCCTTCCTCGCGAGCACTGACGTCAGAGCCCACGCCCTGCGAGGCCTTCCCTGGTTGTGTCAGGCCCTTTTCCCCTTCTTCACGCCCTGCTGTCCTGCCTGCGGGTCGTGGCCTGTGGCTGCTCTGTGGGCAGGAGGGGGACCCGTGGCAGTTCCTCTGAAGCAGGCCTGGGACAGGCCGATGATGCCGCAGCGTGGCCACCACGGACTCCCACGAGCCAGCGTGGCTGCTGGTGCCGGGCCGCTGTGCCTTGTGGCCCCGTGCACGCCAGGTGGAGACCCCAGGGGCCTTCGTAAGCTGGCCGGTGGCCTTTCCACCAGAGGCAGCCCCGCCGCACTATCAGCCAGGACGGAACGTGGGTGTGTGCCGGGACTCCTCCCGCCTCCCTGTCCCCCTTCCGGAGGCTCCCCTCCCTGTAGCGGCGCCCTCTGGCCGCAGCCCTGCACGCCGGTGGGAACAATTCTCAGAGCTCTGTGTTTCCAATGCTTCTGTCGGGTCCAGTGTCCGGATTGATCTTGAATTGTAAAGTATATTTTTGCTTTTTGGCCTTCTAATTTAATACATGATATCTATAAAAGTAGAGAATTAAACTTCTCCAACGAATCTTTACCGTTTCTGTTCCCGAGTGGTTTTTAACTTCGCTCAGAACGCACTCGCTAGCAGAGCCCGCACGGGTGCGCGAGGCAGGGTGCGATCTACCTACCGCTTGGATTCGGAGGGAACCCGAAGCATTGATACTAAGCATGAGTTTCATTTCTCGACTAAAATGACAGAGACAGGCTCCTGGGTGGCCCAGTCGGCTGAGTGTCTGCCTTCAGCTCAGGTCATGATCCCGGGGTCCTGGGATCGAGCCCCACATGGGGCCCCCTGCTCAGTGGGGACCGTGCTTGTGCCTCTGCTCCCCACGTGCTCTCTGCCTCTCTGCTTCTCTCTTTCAAATAAAATTTTCCGTGAAGTAGACCGGGGAGAAGGCTTAGGGCTGCTGGTGTGAGTCTGCCAGCACGTTCGCCCGGTGTGCACGCCCGAGAAGGGCTGCGGGGACCAGTGTCGTGGCCCGGAGCCAGCAGGGGAGGCGGCTGGGTGCCCCCACCACCCCCGACCCCAAGGTGGGGTTCTGCAATGTGTTTCCTTCCCGCGACTTGCTGCCGCTCGCTGTGTGTCGCCATGAATGGGTTTTGGTGTTTTTTAATGTTTTTTTTGTTTTTTTTTACTACTTTTTAAAAAAGACTGTATTTATTTCATTGACACAGAGAGACACAGTGAGAGAGGGAACACAAGCAGGGGGAGAGGGAGAGGGAGAAGGTGGCTTCTGGCCGAGCAGGGAGCCCGATGTGGGGCTGGGTCCCAGGACTGGGATCACGACCTGAGCCAAAGGCAGACGTGTCGCTGACCGAACCGCCCAGGCTCCCTGGACATGACTCTTTTGCTCAAAGCAGAAGAGCGAAGCGGGCGTGCTCATTGGGCGGAAGCAGGGCCTCTGGTTCTGCATGTCCAGACGGAGGGCTCTGAACACTGCGGGGGCCGAGCTCCTGGGCAGAGCCAAGCTCTGAGTGCCCCCGGCATGTGCGGGGCTGCGCGGGACAATAGTGTGGGGCCGTGGGGGTCCATCCGTCTGCCGTAACACCCGCGGACGTGCACGTGGCAGGTGCCAGGCCGTGTTCGCTGAGGTCCTGGGTGTCCGGACGGAGCTGACTTGGTTCTGTTCGCACAGTCTCCGGTGTGGCTCCCACCAGGGGCCGGCGTCCCGCTGGCGGAGATGAGCTCCAAGCAAAGCGCCCGCCACAGAAGGAGGTGACAGGCCGTGGCCCAGGAAGCCCCGCAGGGGGAGAACCATCAGGGGTGGTGGAAGCAGAAGCGCATCCTGTCTGGAGGAACGCGGTGTTGGTTCAGCCTCCGAGGCCCCGTGCGCGCTTGGGGTGGACGTACCGTGCGGGCGGGGAGTGGCCGTGACCAAGAACCAGGCCTTGGGCTATGGTGTCAGACTCAACTGAGCGCCTTGTGGGGACTTAAAATGTGAGAACCCGACAAAACCTCAAGTGCCAGCAGAGACCAGGAGGCTGCACAGAGACGGGACAGAGTCCGACAGCCGCTGGCGTGAGGATGCGGCCCCCAGGGTGGGCCTCTGAACAGATTGGTGGCAGACCGGACACTGCCCAGCGGGGCGGGGGGGACGCTTGGCTCGGTTCAGGAGTCCCAGTGAGCCGCACGGGGTGTGGCACTAAACGTCCATCCCCCTTGTGACACACACCTGCACCGGTGGGAAGAGTGTGATGCAGGGCGCCCGGGTTCTGGTTTGGGGAGGGTGCGTGACGCCGGCTCGCTCCGTGTGAGTCTTCCTGCCTGTTACCACGAGCCCAGTGGTCCTGTGGCCCTGGTGTGGGATGTGCAGGTCACAGCCTGGGCTCAGGGCCTGCGCTCTGCCACGCCCTGGCGCCGTGGTTCGGACACGCGGCTGGGCTCCCCCCTTGCCGCACTAGCAGCTACTGAACAGTGAGGGGAGCCCGGGTGGGCCTCTCCACCCCAGTCGCGCGTCCCAGGCTTGGGGACGTGACCACAGCCAGGTCCCTGGCTCCGTAATCTCCAATTTTTTTTTAAATTTTTATTGTTTAAAGTTTGACTTATTTGAGAGTGCACACGTGTGTGTGAGTGAGGGGGGCAGAGGGAGAATCCCCAAGCAGATGCCGCCCCCCCACCACCACGGAGCACAGACCTGATGCGGGGCCCCATCCCAGGACCCTGAGGCCACCACCTGAGCCAGGACGAGGAGTCAGACACTCAACTGATGGAGCCACCCCAGGCTCCCCCTTAAGCCCCGATTTCAAGGGGACGCTGGTGGCCCATCTCATCCCAGGGCACCTCTGGGAAGGGTCGGGGTCCTCGCCCTATGTTGGCGGCACAGCATCGCAGGGCCATCCTCCGGCCGGCGGCTCAGGTCTGGACACGGGGAGGCTGCCGGCCTTCTGGCAAGGAGGCTGCTCCGTGTGCTGTTCCGTGGGAGCGCGCCGGGAGCCGCTGTGCCTGAAGCCTGTCCCGCAGGTTCCTATCACCCCTGCCTCTGCTCTCTGGGGGCCGATTTCGTCCCAGTGTCGGCAACTCCCAGGTTCCCGGTGCAGGGCTGGCTTTTTAAATTGTTCACTTTTATTGTTGCTCTGCACTGTCTCTGTGCAAGGACCAGCCTGACCTGCAAATATAATGTCTGCTCAGGTCTTCTCCGAGCCTTTTCCCAGGCATCCAAGATCATGTTCTAACTTTCCTCCTATCTGTAGCTCTTTTTGAACATTCTAGTCTTTAACTACTGGCTCCCAAAAAGGCAAAAAGAGAAGAATGAAGGGGAATATGGGCACTCACCCTCTAAATCCTCTGGGAGTCACTTCCGCTTACGGGGGAGGGACATGTGACGGCAGGGGTGGGGTGCAACACAGATACCTAGCTGTTTGCCCTTCTGCGGTCAGAGTGAAGACCCCTGGAATTTGGAGGGCAGGGCCCCTCTTGCCCACCTGTTGCGTGCTGGCTGCTCCAGGAACATGTGCATGACTGCCTGCCCGGGGCCAGGGCTCTGGTGGGTGGCTGCTGCTGTGAAAGCTAACACTGACCAAAACAGACTGTGACGCGCTCTCCAAGCACTCCCCCTGAAAGCTGCACGCCTTCGACAACAGGTCCATCAGAGTCTGCCTGTGCAGCTGTTGTGAGGTGGGGAGACGGCTTCTCACCTGAGGACCTTCCTGCTTGGCCACCTTCCGGAATCTTCCTGCCTTTGCATTTGGGGTCTGCCCAGAATTGATGCTTGGACGTGGCGCGAAGCAGGGGCCAGATTCCACGTGTTTCGCGTCTAGCCCTGGCTGACTGGCCTCACTGCCGCCCTGCACTCTCGCCCCTGCTCGGCTGCACTGCACGCTCCTCGGTCATCCTCATCCGGACAAGCTGAGTGTCGCTTTCTACCTGAGCAAGACGTCCACTCGTCTTCCTTTGACAAGAATCCTTGACTCTTCTTAGCCTTCTGGACGTTCGTATGCTTAGAATCAACCTCCCTGGTCTCAGAGTTACCACATTATTCAACTCAGATGTCCAGTGTCCACTAAGAAAATCACAAGGCAGGGGCACCTGGGTGACTCGGTTACTTTTCTGCCTTCAGCTCAGGTCATGATCTCAGGTTCCTGGGATCAAGTCCCATGTCAGTCTCTCTGCTCACTGGGGAGTCTGCCTCTCCTTATCACTCTCCCTCTGTGCTCACTCTCTCCCTACATCCCTCCCAAATAAATGAACTGAAAAAATCACAAGGCATACAAAGAAACCAGAAAGTGTGGTTTATAAAAAGGAAAAAGAAATCAATGAAACTCTTCTCTGAAAAAGACCTGATCTCAGTTACACCAGACAAAGACCTGAAAACAACTAAAAAAATTTGTGGAGAAAGTCAAGAAAACCATGTCTGAACAAAATGAAGATACGATAAACAGATGGGAAACCAAAAAACAAACCAAAAAGAAACTCTGGAGCTTAAAAAGTATAATAACTGAAATGAAAAATCCACTAGAGGGGCTCCAAGACAGAATTGTGCAGACAGAAGAAGAAACCAGTGAACTTGAAGACAGGGTGGGAAATTAATCAAGCCCAAGGAAGGCAACGAGAAAAGCGGGAAGAAAATGGAACAGAGCCTAAAGGACCTGTGGACCGCAGCAGGCAGACCGATACATGCATTGTGGGAGTCCCAGAAGGCGAAGGGAGAGGGGCAAAGACCAGACTTGAAGAGATAATGCCTGGAAACTTCCCCAGTTCGAGGAAAGACATGAACATAAGCACCCAGGAATCCCAACAAACACCCACGAAGATGAACATAAAGATCCACACCGAGAACATTGTAGTCGAACTTCCAGGCCCAGAGACAAAGAATTTGAAAGCAGCGAGAGAAGAGAATCCCCACGTACAAGGGATCCTCAACAAATTATCAACAGGTTTTTCATGAAAAATCTTTAGAGGCCACAAGGCAGTGGGTCAATACATTCAAATGCTAAAAGAAAAAACCTGTCAACCAAGAATCCTATATTCAGGAACACTCTCCTTCAAGAGTGAGGGACAAAGTAAGACGTTCCCAGATAAACAGAAGAGGGTGTTCATGACCACTAGACGTGCCCGGCAAGGAATACTCGAGTGAGTTCCGGAAGCTGAAATAAAACGACGTTAGTTACTTTATATGGAGAGACAAAGATCTCAATAAAGGTAAACACAGGGCCAGTCCAAAAGATAGTTTTGTGACAACGGTTGGTAACTGCAGTTTTTGTTCCTGCATGGTTTAAGAGGCTAATACATTTAAAGAAAAAATATTAGTGTAAAATCTAGCATCACTCTGAGTTTAGTTTGTAACTCCAAATCTTGCTTTCTACAACATTGAAGAAAGTAATGCATTCTGAGAGTTATTTTTGGCTGGGGGCACATGTTGTATGAAGATGTAACTTTGTGACGTCACCAACCAGAAGGAGGTGGGGGTAGGGCTGCCGAGGAGAAGAGTTTTGTCAGTCACCGAAGTGGCACTGGTATAAACGCAGATCAGAGTGTGACAACTGAAGCAAGTTAAATGCGTCCCCAGGGACACCACAAAGAAAATCACTATAGAATAGACATGAACGGAACTGGGGAGCTCCCATGTTTTACTGCAAAGAATCAGCCAAACACAGGAGAGAGCCGTGCAGGAAACAAGGGACAAAAACAACAAAATGAGACCAAAGGACAAACAGGAAGGAGATAGCACAGCGGCAGAAGGCGCACTTTACCGGTAAACACATGTACATGGCTGAAGCTTTTCAGAAGACAGAGATGGGCAGAATGGGTAGAAACACACTGTCCAGCTATGTGCTGTCTATGAGAGACCCACTTTATTTTCGTGAGAGTCTTGCTTCAGAGCCAAAGACACAAGCGGGTGGCAGGGACAGGATGGAAACCCCTTCCTGCAAAGAGAACAGGAGTGACTTGACTAACGTCAGACCGAAGGAGACTCGAAACCTTAAAACTTTACAAGACAGAGGAGGACGTTATGTATTAACAAAGGATTCAATACAGCAAAAACATACAAGAATTGTGAACAGTTTTGTCCCAAGTGACAGACTATATGAAGCAAAAACTAACAAAATTGAAGGGAAAAATGAACAGTTTTATAATAATAGTTGGAAACTGAGTGCCCCACTCACAATAGTGGACGGAACAACCTCACAGGAGATTAGAGACAGAGGACTCATATAACACAGCAAAGCAACTAGATGTAGCAACATACGCAGAACACCCACCCAACAGCACATTCCTCTCAAGCGCATGTGGGACATTTGCCAGGATGGACCATATGTGAGGCAGCCAAGTCCTGACAGATTTAAAAACTAGCAATAAGACAAGTATCTTCTCTGACCACAAGGGGATGAAGTTGAAGATCAGTAAGAAAAGGAAAACTGGAAAATTCACAACATTACGGAAATAGAGCAACAGGTTTTTAAACAACAAATGGATCCAAGAAGGAATCCAAAAGAAATGAGAAAATACTTAGAGATGAACAGAAATGAAAACACAATATACCAAACCGCGAGGAACACAGTGCAAACAGTGCTAAGGAGGAAATTTATAGCCGTACACATTTGCATTAGAAAACAAGGAAGATCTCAAAACAGCAATCTAACTTTCCAACCGTAGGAACTAGAAAAAGAAGAGCTAACTAAAGCCTAAGGTAGCAGAAGGAAGGAAATCCTACAGATTAGAGCTGAGATCAATAAAATAGAGAATGGAGAAACAATAGAAAAACAAAAGTTGGTTTTTTGAGAAGATCAACAAGTTTGACAAAGCTTTAGCTTGATGGGCTAAGAAAAAGAGGAAAGATTCAAACTACCGAAATCATAATGAAAGAGGGTTATTACTGCTGATTCTACAGAAACAAAAGTGATGATAAGCGTGCCGGGAACAATTCTATGCCAACAAACGGGGAACTAAGGTGAAATGGGCGAATTCCTAGAAACACAGAACCTACCAGGCTGGATTGCTATATCGTTAGTTAACCGCATGGTAACTAACTGGAATTTAAATAAAAACTAAAGAACGAAACAAACCTACCAAGACTAAATCATAAGAAAATGGGAAATCTTAATCGATTTATAACTAGGAAGGAGATTGAGCCAGTGATCAAGATTCTCCCAACCAAGAGAAACCATAGAGAAGAATCCCAGTGCTTCTTAAACTTTTCCAAAACACTGAAGAAGAGGGAATACTTCCTGACTCATTCCGTGAGGCCAGCAGTCCCCTGACGACAAAGCCAGACAAAGACACTGGAAGAAAAGAGAACCAAGACCAGTATCTAGCACTTGCACTGGTGCAAAAGTCCTCAGCAAAATACTAGCAAACCAGTTCAGAAGCATGTCAACAAATTATGTACCACGACCAAGTGCAGTTTGTTCGTGGAATGCGAGGACGGTTCAGCGTGCACAGACCATCAGTTTGACACGCCGCAGCAGCAGCGCGGAGCGGGGGAGACACATGATCATCTCAACTGATGGAGAAAAACGTTTGGCAAAAGTCAACACGCTTTCATGATGAAGACATTCAACACACCAGGAATAGATGGAAACTACCCCAACCTAAGACAAGTCTTGTTAACCTTAAAATATAAAACTGCCAGTTATTTTACCGGCACAAAAATGGATTTATTTGGGAGTAGCCGAGGCCTGTAACCCGAGACAAGGAAGCCACCGCAAAACCAACCATTGGCAAGTCCTGAGGACAGAGGAGAAGGAGGCCCTTTCACAGAGGAAGGGGCGGGCTGGGAGGGGCTTCTCACCGGCTGGGCCAGTTGTCTCTCTGCGAGGAAAATTTCCTTTCTCCTGACGGGAAGGAAAGCAGTTGTCACCTGCAAGGTGCCTCTCTTCCTCCTGGATTTGCAATTTATTCTCAGGACACCAAAGTGACAGGTTAGGGTTCGGGTCAGCCAAAGAGAACAAATAAATAAATAAATTGAACTTCATAAAAGTTTTAAAGTTTTGTGCATCAAAAGACACTATCAATAAAAATCAACCCACATAATGAGTGAAAATATATGCAAATCATATATCTGATAAGAGAACATCCAGAAAATACTCCACAACAAGAATCCCCAAACAATCCAATTCAAAAATGGCCAAAGGACTTGAACAGACATTTCTCCGAAGACGATCTGAAAGGGCCGACAGGAGCATGTAAAGATGCTCCGCGTTGCTGGTTATCAGGAGAGTGCGAGTCACACCCACTCGGCTGACTGTGGTACCACAAAGTGTGACGACAGCCAGCAAGGCGAGGTAGAAACACTGGAACCCCCGTTCACTGCTAGGGATGTAGACCTATTCAGTCGCTGTGGAAAACAGTACGGCAGTTCCTCAAAAAATTAGAATGAGGACTGCCGTACAGTCCAGCCATTCGACCTCTGAGTACGACCCTAGAAGAACTGAAATCAGGGTCTTGACGAGACACGTGTGTTCGCAGCAGCGCTATTCGCAGTAGCTAAAATGTGGGAGCGACCCCAGCGACCGGGGTAAGTGGAACGCGATCCACACATGCCCTGGAATGAATGACGCCCGGCGTGGACGGAGGGAGACTGGCCTGCTTCGACTCGGACGGACCCACCAGCCATGCGGCCCAGGGAATAAGCCAGTCACCGTACGGCAAATGCTGCGGGATTCCACTCCTTTGAGCTACCTAGACTCACCAAAATCATAGAGACTGAGAGTTGAGGCTGGTTTCCAGGAGCCACAGGGAGGGACAATGAGGAGTTACTGCCTCCTGTGTAGAGTCTCCATCTTGCAAAGTTAAAGGGATCCTGGGGATGGACGGGTGGACGCGCGGACGAACGGACTACGGTGCGAGTGTATTTTATACCACTGATCTGTGCACTTAACGATGGTTAAGATGGTAAATTTTATGTTGTGTTTATTTTATACCCATAAAAAAAAAGTTAGGTGGAAGGCAAAGTTGTCAAGCTTTTAGGAAATAACCCAGGAGACCATATTTCTGGTTTTGTGAAATAGGGCCGGGAAGCGCTAGCCGTGAAGAACACGGACGGCTGCCGCCCACTCGAGTCACGAACTTAGCGTGCCGCGTGCTGCTGCCTGAGAGGTGACGCTGGCGCGCCGGTGTCTCTCGCACAGGGTCATGGGAGCCCACGTTCTGAGTCCTTGCATGTTGAAAATGCCTTTTTTTTATTACCAATTTTTTTTTTTTTAAGATTTTATTTGACAGAGAGAGATCACAAGCAGGCAGAGGCAGGCAGAGAAAGGAGGAAGCAGGCTCCCCGCTGAGCAGAGAGCCCGATGCGGGGCTCGATCCCAGGACCCTGAGACCATGACCTGAGCCGAAGGCAGAGGCTTAACCCACTGAGCCACCCAGCGTCCCTTCATTATCATTCTTAAGTGATAGTTTACTTGACTGTGGAGTTCAGCGTTCAAGGTCTGTGCGCTCAGTGCCACGGAGGTGCCCCGCGGCAGCCTCCGGGCGCCGGTCCTGTCTCGCGCTGGCGCAGGCGCACAGTCCGGTCACCCTGGCGGCTCCGAGCTCTTCCCGGCCTCGCTGCCCTCGGGTCTCCCCTCCAGGACGCATGACCCTCTTTACCTTCCCGGGCGCTCGCCGAGGACTCGGTGGAGCGCAGGCCTTCAGTTCCGAGAGGTCATTGTTGTCACGCGGGGATCCAGATGTCGCCCTGAGGCCACGGGCCCTGCTCGCCACTGGCGCACCCCCCAAAACCTCTCTTCTTCCGGCTTGTCTGTCGGGTTCACTTTCTTGTATTTGCTCTTCTATTTTCAAATTTCTTTCTATCTTTATCGTGGCAAATTTTGTGCCTGTGGGGGAGGACATGCCACTTTTCCATCTGGACACCAGAAATCTCTTTTTAAAAATATTTGAAGTTTAGTGACTGTTTTGTTTTTATGCCCCGTGTTGGTTTTTATAGTTCCCTTCTCCAGGGCAACGGGGCCTGGCTTCACTCCTGGCTGAAGCAAGGCTTTTCGCCATGGCATGCCTCAGTTTCCCCTCTGTAAAGCGGGAGAAATAATGGCACACGATGGGCGCGCTGGGTGCCGTCAGGGTTGGAGGAGAGCTCCCCCGGGACACGGGCCGCACGTGGTATATGCACACCTTGGTCCGTGGCCCGTCACACTCGTGCCCCCGCAGCCTTAGGGATGTACTTCAGTTTGGCAAGGGCTGCATGAGTCTGCAGAGCGGCTGTGCCAGGGAATGGCAGGGAGGCTTGGGGAAGGCTGTTGTCCTGCACCTGGTTTCACAAAGACTCAGTGGGGGCGCAGCCCCAGCCCCCAGGAAACCAGACTGGGAGACTCAGGCTCAGCTTCCAGAAGGCGGCCCTGGGAGGGGCGGCCAGCCGCGATTGCAGGCCTGCCTGGCCAGCCCGGCCAGGTCCCAGGGGGCCTGCCCTGCCCAGAGCTCGTGGGCTGGGTGGGAAAGGCAGGCCGTGGCCTGGAGAGAGCGCAGGCCCTCCGCGCTCAGCCCCCGCAGCGGCCCCACGATGGGAACCACACTGAGAGCAGAGGCAGGTCGTGGGACTCGGGAGGGGAGAAGACCCCCCCCTCCGACGCGCCCCCATGCCCCGCCCCCGCAGCTTCCACCAGCAAAGGCATCGCCTCTGCCTCCCCAGGTGGCAGCCGCACCCGAAGCCACCCCTCCCCACGGGGGCCACGTCTCATCCTTCCTGCCAGTAAAGCCAGGGAGCCTTCTGCGTCCGGGGCTGTGTGTGGGGTCCTGTCGGCCACACCCCACACCTGCTCCCCACGTCTTGCTGCTCCCCAGCATGTGTGCGTAGAGCTCTCTGGCGAGAAGTCCCCGCCCTTGGGGGAGATGAGAAAAGGCGGCCAGAATTAGAGCGAGCTGAGGGGGATGAGTGCCCGGCAGCAAATTCGGTGTGTGAGCCGCGGCGGGGAGTGCAGGGGTGCGGCACCCGACAGCCTCCCCGGGGCCCGAGCGGCACCAGGCGCCCCCCTCCCCGTGCGCCCCCAGCCTGTGAGGCAGCGGCTTCCTGCATGGACACACTGGGCCGTGGCCATGCCTCCCGTGGGGCCCCCAGACTTCCCACATCCGTGGACCAGCTTCCTTAGAAATCCCTGCGTGCGAAATCATGGAGAGGGTCGTTTCCGAGCCCCGGGCTCATCCCCGGCCTCAGCCAGAGCCCCACAGCCCGAGACGGACCCCGAGGGCCTCCGGGTCCCTCATCCCACCTGTCACTCCTGGGGGGAGGGACACACAGGTCCTGGGGGTGCTGCACAGCCTGATGGGGGAGAAGCCCAGGGGGCTCCGTGGGCAGAAAAGACACCGGGACCAAGAAGTGTACACGATGCTCAGTGTTTATTTGCAGGACGGGGACAGGGTGGGCGGAGGAGGTGCAGAGCGCCGACCCCTCCCTGGCCTGCCTCCCAGCAGCCATGGTCACCCCAGGCCCAGGTTCAGACGTGGGCACGGACAGCCAGCCCTCCGACCTGACGCTGGACCTGACGCTGCTCCCCAGAGGCAGCTGGCGGCCGCTGGACAGGCCCCAGCCCACGTCCTGCTGCAGGAGGTGGCCAGCAGGAACCTGCTGCAGCGGTCGGCACGGTGGCTCCAGGCATCCTCCGGGCACGAAGAAGGGTGAGTCCGGGTGGTGCAGACACTCGTCTCAGGTGAGGGGCAGGTCCTGACGGCCAGACAGCAGCCAAGACGTGCTGGAGGGGCTCTGAGGGCAAGGCTCCTCCCAGAGCTCCGGTCAAGCAGGTCCTCACTGTGCCCTCACCCTCCGGGCTCACCCCCAAGGCACAGGTCCCGTGAGCGCCCAGGTGGCAAGTGTGCCCGGGCCCCTGCAGCAGGCTGGCCAAGCTCTCGGTGGCTGGGCGGTATGTGTCCCGGCTCCAGATGGGGTGGGGGGGCTGGTAGGAGGGGGTCAGAATGGCAACGGACAGTGGTGGACCCCTAGGTCAGGAGGATGGGGGTGCTGTCCTCGGGCACCTTGGGCGAGTGGACACAGGCCGGGGCACAACTGCACTTGTCCACGTGGGTGTAGGTGCGGCGGACGGCCGTCCCGTCGGGGCACCGCAGGGTCACCACCTCCTCGTGAGCCTCCGTCTCCCTGCAGCAGGTGCACTGGCGCTCCATCGCCTGGGCCTCCGCGGAGTACCTACAGGCGCAAGGCCGCCATCAGGACCCACCTGGTCCAGCCCCAGCCCCCAAGCTCCTGGCTTCCTGGGGTGGGGGGGGGCGGCTAGAGCCGATGGCCCCCACCTGCTCCGGGCAGCCCCGAGCTCATCCTCGGAGCACTAGGGGCGTGTCTGACCTGGCCTGGGGCAGGGCTCAGGGTCTCTGAGCTCCCACCTGCCCCCGCCAGTCTCTGTCTTGTCTTGGAACCACGCGCGGCACTTGCTGACCCGGGCAGGACCCTCTTCTCCCGGGAGGAGCCCACCCCAGGCTTGAGCCAGCCCCCCGCCGTCCCCTGCTCTCCTCACCCACTGCTCCCACCTGCCCAAAGCCAGGGCAGTGGGGGGGGGGCGTCCCAGAAGGGGCCGGGGCTCGCTCACTTGGACAGTCCGGGACATGAGCCCCCGCAGAACGTGACGTTGACCGGGGCCTGGGTGGCGCAGCCCTGGTGTGTCAGGATGGTCCTGTTGACGTGGACCTGGCACTGGTCTGGGTGGACAGAGGAAAGGCGGGGTCACCTCTGAGGACCCCGGGCCGGGGCCGCCCCCGCGCCACCCTGCCGAGCCCCACGCTCAGGGTGGGGTCCCTGGGGCCAAGGGCAGCGTGGGGCTCGGAGAGCAGGTGGGCCAGCCTCGACTTACCCACTTCCTCACAGGAGAAACAGCAGCCCGTTTTCCTGAGGATGCCCTGAAGGGGGAGGGGGAGAGAGAGGGCGGGCTGGGGGCGGGCTGGGGGCTCTGGGTGGGCGTGGCCTCCGAGGCGGCCGGGTGCCTGCGCTGGGAGGGGGTGGGGGGGGTCTGGGAAGGACGGGGCCTCCCTTGGGAGGCAATGTGGGCGCGGCCTCCGAGATGGTGGGGGCTCCGGCCGCGGATCTGGGGTGCGCCGGGCGGGGCCCCTGCCCTGGGGCAGCCGAGCGGCAGGACACACCTGGCAGCTGGACATGTTGGCGCAGGGCGTGGCCCTCGTGATGAGCACGTGGAGCCCATTCCTGACCTGGCAGCGGTACTCGGTGCAGTTGTCCACCAGGCTGTTGACCCAGGTCTCGCTGGGCTGCAACGCAGTGGGGGGTGCGTGGAGGCTCGCAGAGACGGGCCAAAGGGAAGGGGTGCCGGGCTGAGGGGCTGAGAGCGAGCCCCGTCTCACCTGGACCAGCTGGCCGTCCTCCGTGGGGCAGGCCGTCTGCACACACTCGCCACAGCACTGTCCGTCCACCTTCCGGTACTCCGAGCCCTGAGGGAGGGGTGGGTTCCGACCGTTCCCCCGGCCCTGCCCCCCAGCCCCCCTGCGCTCCCATCTACACCCTAAGAGCCCAGCGACCTCCTCGGCAGCCCCGACCCCTGCGACGCCGTGTCCCTGCCCAGGGCTGGGTGTGCCCCGGAGGGCTTACCGGGGAGCAGGTGGTGTTACAGGTGTCCTCCTCACACTGCACGGTTGGGCCCTGGCTGTCCCCAGGCAGGCAGGTGCACGTGTGGCAGGGAGTTAGCGACGGGAAGGTTGCCCCGATCTGCGGTGGACGGGGACGGTGGAGGTGAACCCCCCTGCTGCTGGGTAGGGGAAGGGGAGGCCTACAGAGAGCGGGTTCTTCTTCTTCAGATGGAATTGTGCTTGTGCCCCCGGCTGAGCACACACCAGGGCAGAGGCAAGACCCCAGGCCGGCTGGAGGGGCTGGGAGGGCACAGCCTCACCCCAACACTCTTGTCTCGAGGGAGCTCCCGGGACACACGAAGCTAACTTCTCAGGGGCAGCCAACAGTCCCCCAGGCGCTCGATACACAGGGCTGTCCCGTGTCCCCCTCGCCTGTGTCCCCATGTGGCTCGAAAGGACCTGGAGCCCCCACACCCTTCTCCACTGTCCTGGAGGAGGGTGCAGGCGGGGCCGGGCCCGTGCAGATGGGGGTGGAGGTCCCCTGTGGCCGAGCTGCGCCTGCTCCTCCCCCCCACGGCCACCCATCCCACTCAGCCACCCGGCTGCTGAGCCCTTACCCCAAAGGCGGTTTGGTTGTAGTAACACAGCAGAGGTCCTGGAAGGAAAGGGGGCCTGAGCACCCGCCCGGCTGCGGGGAAGGAAGGGCTCCAACCCTCCCGCCGCCCCGAGCTCCCAGCCCCACTCACGGCAGATGAAGGTAGGGCAGCAGTCACCGTCCTTCTGGGTGCGAATCAGCTCCTCTCCTGGCCTGCATCTGGGTGGGCTCTGGGGACACGTGGTTGTGTTGCAGACTGTGGGGCGGGTCGGGGTGTGTCAGGGCTTGAGCCTTCTGTGTCCCCACTGGGTCCCCTCACTGAGCCACAGCGCACCGGAGGTCGGCGGCAGCCCATCCTCGGCCCCGCAGCCCCCCCCCCCCCTTCTCCCCTGGTCACCCTCCGGCCGGGGAGGGGGGCCCAGGGCTCACCGCACAGCGTCTCCAGACAGCAGGAGTTGTTGGCCAGAGGCCTGGTCTCGGTCACGAAGCCAGCCCGTCCACACTGTGGGGGCCGCTCCTGGGGCTCGCACGGCACGGGGGCGCACCGTACTGACATGGAGCCCTCGTGGCACAGGCAGGCCTGGCAGTTGCTGACCCAGCGCTCCCCAGGCTGGAACAGAGCAGTGGGGGTCCCTGGAGACTCCTGGACTGGGCCGGGACCTCCGGGGCCACATCCGGCAGCAGGGAAGGCTCCCGCCCTCAGCGTGGCCTGTTCTCGGCCTCCCACTCAAGCCGCCATTGCTGGCGCAGCCCCCGTGATGGGGACGTGTCTCCCAACAGGGTACCCCACCCCAGTCCCCCACAGGGGCTGCCCGGGCAGAGCAGGCTGCCCAGAGATAGGGCCCTCCCTGCCTCCGCTCAGGCTAGGGGCAGAACACTCACGGATTTGGGAAAGCCGTCGGGTCCCACACAGGCTGGAGGGGAAGGAGAAAGGGGGTCAGTGGGCTGCTGCGGCCCCAGACCCAGCGGGCAGAGGCCACGGGCCCTGGGACCTGTCCTTGCAGGCCTGGCCGCCCCACCCCCGACCAGGGCTCTTCTTCCTGCCAAGGGCCCCATGTCGAGGCCACACAGCCCCCTCAGGCCGGGCGCAGGCCGGGAGTGGGAACCCCCGGGAAGGGTTGGCTCCCGGCTCGGGCCTCCCCCACCCCGGCCGCCTGCCCCGGCTCTGCGGTGGCTCCGTGGGGCCTCCGCGGCTGGCGCTCACCGCAGGCGCGCACGCAGACATCCGTGTGCGTGTTGAAGAGGGTGAGCCCGTCGGGGCAGAAGCAGCCTTCCGCCAGCCCCTTGCCCCCTCCGCTCTGGCTCCTGCAAAACAAGGTGGGCGGGCCTGGGACCCTCGATCTGTAGAAGTGGCCGTCCGAGGGGGAAGGGCAGAGGGCGTGGCAGAGGACTGGGGCTGACCCGCTGCCCAGGGCCCGGAGTTGGGGGGGTCCTGAGGCTGGGGGTTCGCACGCCCTCCTGGTCTGCCCCAGACCCTCAGGCAGGCTTTACCTAGAGTCGCAGGACGCGGGCTGTGCAGGGCCACACGGCCGGTACACCTTGTCGGGCGGGCAGGTGACGTCTAGGGACACAGAGACTGGAGTCAGGTGGGCCGAGGAGGCCAAAGCCCCCGGGGCCGGCCCGACTCACCGCACAGCCCGTTGGTGGCATTCCGCCAGTCGCTGCACACGCCCCGGGCACGGCAGAGCGCCGCGTAGGCCTCCAGGCTCCGGCAAGGCGCTCGGGGGTCGTCGGCCTGGCAGCCGTCACTGACGCAGGAGCTGACGAACGGGTCCGGGGGGATGAGGGCATGGCACTCCGCAAAGAGCCTGCGGGAAGGGGCGGTCAGAGGCCGGGGCGCGGGCGGGTAGCACCCCACACGCACCAGACCCTCAGGGGCGACTCACGGGCTCTGCAGCAGCTCGCAGAGGGGCGCGGGGGGGCATGGGGACGAGGCGGGCGTGGTGGGCGCGGAGGGCGAGGTCCCTGCCGTCGGGGGCGGGCGGGTAGGCGCCAAGCAGCCCTCCCGGCCGCTCTCGGGGACCAGCCAGTGGTGGGCCATGTCTTGGCAGGTGGCGGCCATGGTGCCGTCCGGCCGGCGGCAGTCGTCTGTCCGGCTGTTGGTGCAGGTGCCTGGGCGGCAGGACAGCGGAGTCACCCCTCCGCCGCTCCGCTGCTCCCCCTGCCCGCCCCCCTGCTGGGCAGCTGTGGCCCAGGCGCCCCAGCACCCGCTCACCGCACTGGCCCTCGGTGTTGTGGCTGAAACGGCTGTAGGACAGCTGGATGTGGAAGACCTGCCCGTCGAAGGTGACGCTCACACCAGCCGCGGCGATGTCAATGGTCATCGCGGTCGTGCCCGCCACCGACACACTCACGCCGTTCTTGCTGAAGCCCGAGCCCACTTGCGTTTGGTCGAACAGGATCTGGGGACATGTTGAGGGGTCTGTGAGGGGTTGCTGGGGCCCCGAGTCCTTGGCACCCCTCCCCCAAAGGGCAGATGCTCCCCTTGGAGCCTGGGGTCCCAGTCGGCCACGTTGGGGTCCCCGAGGCATCCTGCGTGCCCTTGGCCCTGCCTGAGGGGCCTCCGGGAGCTGCCCTCGGCGCCCGCAGGCCCTCCCTGGTGATGCCGGGACAGGGCCACTCACCAGGCTCTGCTCCTGCCCGTGGGCGCCGGTGTGGGTGGTGAGGATGACCTCCATGGACTTGTAGTGGACGCTGAGGGCACGGGGGCAGGGGGCGGCGGCGGCGGCGGCCCCGCAGTAGTAGCCGTTCATGGAGATGCTGAGGTTCCCGTAGCGCGGGCGGATCTCCTTCATGAGCACGTGGGTGCAGTTGTCCGCGAAGGAGTAGGTCGTGCCGTCGAAGGTGGTGTAGTGGGAGCCCCCCCAGCCGCTGCAGGAGCCTGTGGGGTGTGGACGGTCCCTCAACGGGCGCCACCGCAAACAGCCGCCTCAGGGTGGCGCCCCGGCCGCCCGGGGCCCCATCTGCCTTTCTTATGAACGGGCCTGGAGTGAGCTGCCTGGTGGCCACAAAGGCAAGTCCCCAGCCCCACCCAGACCCTGGGAACGAGCCCTTTCTGGGAAAAGACCTTCATGTCTGTCAGTAGGTTTAGGACGTCAGGATGATGCCATCTTGGATGACCTAGTGACAGGTGTCCCTGCAGGAGCAGAGTGGCCACAAGCCCTGGGACCCTTGAGCCCCAAAGCTGGGAAAGCGGGAAGGCCGCCCTGCAGCCTCCAGAGGGACAGTCGGTCCCTGCTGGTGTTTTGACCCCTGGGTGTGGCCCTTGCTTCTTCTGGGAACCCGAGCCCCGCGCCATCCAGGGGCTGGGCCAGAAGTGCTCCCACGGAAGCTCCAGGAGGGACACTCAGGAAACCCAGGGATCACAGCCCCCCAACCGAGCGCCCCGATCCAGTCACAGAGGCTGCCGTGCGCGTGGGCTCTGCAAACCTGGGCCGTCCCCCGGCTGTGGCGCGTGTCACCGACTCTGGCTGGCGCTGTGCACCGCGGCCCTGGCCCCCGGCGAGTCCCCCAGTGCCCTCTGCCCTCACCGTGCCCCGACTTACACTCGCACTCAAAGTGGAAGTCACATGGCTCATTGTCCTGCGACACTCTGACCGGCGGGTGTCCGTTCACGCAGTGGATGCTGGCCACCGGCTTCCGCCCCAGCAGGACCACGTGGTTGTGGCCCTCACACCGAGCCACTGTGCAGTCTGGCAGGGTCCAGGACTCGTTCACCTGGAAGAGAAGGGCACAGGGCTCACCGGCTGGGACCACGGAACCTGCCCCACAGCCCTGCCACGGCCCCAGAGCCCTCCCTGCCCGGGGTGCGGCCCTACATCCCCGCCTCCCGCGGTGCCGTCCCGGCCCCGACCCCGAGTGCCACCCTCCAGCCAGAGCTACCCGGAGAGAGCTCACAAGGACCCGGCCAACTGGGCCGCTGGCAGGAGGCGCACCTGTCGGGGAGGGATGAGGAGGTCGCAGCCCTGAGGCTGGGAGGGCGAGGCCGCTGGCGTCGAGGAGGCCTCCGGGGGCGGGGACGTAGGGCAGGCATCCTGGAAGCGGTCAATGTCACAGTGCTGGCTGCAGACGGCGTAGAAGGAGCAGCCCGCGCCGTCCGTCTTGTTGTACACGATGTCCCCTGTGAGGAGAGAGTCCCCAAGATGACACGGCAGGGTCAGCTCCGGAGAGCTCAGGAGGCACAGGGTGGACCCACAAGTCTCAGCAACGGAGTGCCCAGGGCGGGGTAGGGGGGATGCGGCTCCTGCACTCACCCGGGGAGAAGAGCTGCCCCAGCGCCCGGCAGAAGCAGCGGGTGGTGAGGTTCCCTCTGGAAGACACAGGCGGCCCCGGGGTGGTGAGGACGGACATGGGCGAGGTGCTCACTGTCACTGGCCGCAAGGTGCGGGGTGCCGAGGACCTGGAGGCGGCCGTGGAGAGGCCCACGGTGGTGCCGGGCGGAGAGCTGGTGGTCTCCGGCACAGGCGTCCCCTGGGAGGGCGTGGTGGGCTCGGGGGCGGTGGGGCTGGGGCAGCGGCCGTCGTCCTCACAGCAGAGCAGGCGCACGTGGTAATTGTCACAGTAGCGCAGGGGTCCCGGCTGCTCCCGGTTGCGACACACCAGCCCGAAGCTCACGTCGCACTGCACCACCTGCCCCAGGTCCTCCAGACGCGCGTGCGGCGCCCTTTCCGAGCGGCACTGGATGTCCTGAGGGCGCTGGCAGAAGTCGTGGCCCGCTGAGCGGAGAACCGAGAAGGTCTCGAAGTCCCCGCCGTCCAGGCCTGGGATGGGGTAGTCCTCGTCAAACCAGTCTGTCCACGTGCACCGTGGGCTGCAGCCCGTGGAGGACGAGGCGGCCGGGCCGTGCGTGGCCGAGCTGAGCAGCGGGGGCGTGGAGAGCAGCGTGGTCCCGAAGGTGGCCGTGCTGGGCGGGGACCCGGGGGAGGTCCACGGTCTGGAGGTCACCTCGGGGACCGTGGTGGGTGCACGGGGTGAGGTGGGCTTGGTGGTGGTTATGGTCGGGGTCCCCGGGGAGGCAGAGGGACCGGGGCTGGAGACCCTCTCTGTGGTCCTGGCAGGGGAAGGAAGGGTCTGGGTGGTGGAGACAGGGACCCCATGCGTGGTCCCAGGGGAAGTGGGTCCCATCTGGGTGGTCCTGGGGGAGGCAGGAGAGATCTGGGTGGTGGAGACAGTGTATCTCTGTGTGGTCTCAGGGGAGGTGGGGTGGGTGGTCGTGGTCCCCAGCCTAATGCCTCCCAAGGACGTTTGGCCTATGCTGGTGCTGGTGGTAGAGACAGGGACCCCATGGGTGGTCCCAGGTGAAGAGGGTCCTGTGTGGGTGGTCCTGGAGGAGGCAGGAGAGATCTGGGTGGTGGAGACAGGAACCCCCTGGGTGGTCCCCGCGGAAGAGGGTCCCATCTGGGTGGTCCTGGGGGAGGCAGGAGAGATCTGGGTGGTGGAGACAGTGTATCTCTGTGTGGTTTCAGGGGAGGTGGGGCGGGTGGTCGTGGTCCCCAGCCTAATGCCTCCCGATGACGTTTGGCCTATGCTGGTGCTGGTGGTAGAGACAGGGACCCCATGGGTGGTCCCAGGTGAAGAAGGTCCTGTGTGGGAGGTCCTGGAGGAGGCAGGAGAGATCTGGGTGGTGGAGACAGGAACCCCCTGGGTGGTCCCAGCGGAAGAGGGTCCCATCTGGGTGGTCCTGGGGGAGGCAGGAGAGATCTGGGTGGTGGAGACAGGAAGCCCATGGGTGGTCCCAGCGGAAGAGGGTCCCATCTGGGTGGTCCTGGAGGAGGCAGGAGAGATCTGGGTGGTGGAGACAGTGTATCTCTGTGTGGTCTCAGGGGAGGTGGGGCGGGTGGTCGTGGTCCCCAGCCTAATGACTCCCAAGGACGTTTGGCCTATGCTGGTGCTGGTGGTAGAGACAGGGACCCCATGGGTGGTCCCAGGTGAAGAGGGTCCTGTCTGGGTGGTCCTGGAGGAGGCAGGAGAGATCTGAGTGGTGGAGACAGGAACCCCCTGGGTGGTCCCAGCGGAAGAGGGTCCCATCTGGGTGGTCCTGGGGGAGGCAGGAGAGATCTGGGTGGTGGAGACAGGAAGCCCATGGGTGGTCCCAGCGGAAGAGGGTCCCATCTGGGTGGTCCTGGGGGAGGCAGGAGAGATCTGGGTGGTGGAGACAGTGTATCTCTGTGTGGTCTCAGGGGAGGTGGGGCGGGTGGTCGTGGTCCCCAGCCTAATGCCTCCCAATGACGTTTGGCCTATGCTGGTGCTGGTGGTAGAGACAGGGACCCCATGGGTGGTCCCAGGGGAGGAGGGTCCCATCTGGGTGGTCCTGGGGGAGGAAGGAGAGATCTGGGTGGTGGAGACAGGAACCCCCTGGGTGGTCCCAGGGGAAGAGAGTCCCGCCTGGGTGGTCCTGGGGGAAGCAGGAGAGATCTGGGTGGTGGAGACAGTGTATCTCTGTGTGGTCTCAGGGGAGGTGGGGCGGGTGGTCGTGGTCCCCAGCCTAATGCCTCCCAATGACGTTTGGCCTATGCTGGTGCTGGTGGTAGAGACAGGGACCCCATGGGTGGTCCCAGGGGAGGAGGGTCCCATCTGGGTGGTCCTGGGGGAGGAAGGAGAGATCTGGGTGGTGGAGACAGGAACCCCCTGAGTGGTCCCAGGGGAAGAGAGTCCCGCCTGGGTGGTCCTGGGGGAAGCAGGAGAGATCTGGGTGGTGGAGACAGGAACCCCATGGGTGGTCCCAGCGGAAGAGGGTCCCATCTGGGTGGTCCTGGAGGAGGCAGGAGAGATCTGGGTGGTGGAGACAGTGTATCTCTGTGTGGTCTCAGGGGAGGTGGGGCGGGTGGTCGTGGTCCCCAGCCTAATGCCTCCCAATGACGTTTGGCCTATGCTGGTGCTGGTGGTAGAGACAGGGACCCCATGGGTGGTCCCAGGGGAGGAGGGTCCCATCTGGGTGGTCCTGGGGGAGGAAGGAGAGATCTGGGTGGTGGAGACAGGAACCCCCTGGGTGGTCCCAGGGGAAGAGAGTCCCGCCTGGGTGGTCCTGGGGGAAGCAGGAGAGATCTGGGTGGTGGAGACAGTGTATCTCTGTGTGGTCTCAGGGGAGGTGGGGCGGGTGGTCGTGGTCCCCAGCCTAATGCCTCCCAATGACGTTTGGCCTATGCTGGTGCTGGTGGTAGAGACAGGGACCCCATGGGTGGTCCCAGGGGAGGAGGGTCCCATCTGGGTGGTCCTGGGGGAGGAAGGAGAGATCTGGGTGGTGGAGACAGGAACCCCCTGAGTGGTCCCAGGGGAAGAGAGTCCCGCCTGGGTGGTCCTGGGGGAAGCAGGAGAGATCTGGGTGGTGGAGACAGGAACCCCATGGGTGGTCCCAGGGGAAGAAGCTCCTGTCTGGGTGGTCCTGGAGGAGGCAGGAGAGATCTGGGTGGTGGAGACAGTGTATCTCTGTGTGGTTTCAGGGGAGGTGGGGCGGGTGGTCGTGGTCCCCAGCCTAATGCCTCCCGATGACGTTTGGCCTATGCTGGTGCTGGTGGTAGAGACAGGGACCCCATGGGTGGTCCCAGGTGAAGAAGGTCCTGTGTGGGTGGTCCTGGAGGAGGCAGGAGAGATCTGGGTGGTGGAGACAGGAACCCCCTGGGTGGTCCCCGCGGAAGAGGGTCCCATCTGGGTGGTCCTGGGGGAGGCAGGAGAGATCTGGGTGGTGGAGACAGTGTATCTCTGTGTGGTCTCAGGGGAGGTGGGGCGGGTGGTCGTGGTCCCCAGCCTAATGCCTCCCGATGACGTTTGGCCTATGCTGGTGCTGGTGGTAGAGACAGGGACCCCATGGGTGGTCCCAGGTGAAGAGGGTCCTGTGTGGGTGGTCCTGGAGGAGGCAGGAGAGATCTGGGTGGTGGAGACAGGAACCCCCTGGGTGGTCCCAGCGGAAGAGGGTCCCATCTGGGTGGTCCTGGGGGAGGCAGGAGAGATCTGGGTGGTGGAGACAGTGTATCTCTGTGTGGTCTCAGGGGAGGTGGGGTGGGTGGTCGTGGTCCCCAGCCTAATGCCTCCCGATGACGTTTTGCCTATGCTGGTGCTGGTGGTAGAGACAGGGACCTCAAGGGTGGTCCCAGGGGAAGACGGGCCTGTCTGGGTGGTCCTCAGGGAGGAAGGAAGGATATGGGTGGTGGGGACAGGAACCCCACGGGTGGTCCCAGGGGAAGACGGGCCAGCCTGGGAGGTGGCACCACCCAGCGTGGTCTCCGGGGAAGACGGGAGGGTTGCCGTTGTCTGCAGCCTAGTGACCCCTGAAGAAGTTGGTCGTGTGCTGGAGCTGCTGGCGGCGGCCGGCTCCGTGCTGGGCTGTGTGGCGCAGTGGCCGGGGCCATCGCAGCACAGCACCCGCACGCGGTAGTTGAGGCAGGTGCGGCCTCCTGTCTGCCAGTTGTTCCTGCAGATGAGTCCGTAGTTCACGTCACAACGCACATCCTGACCCAGCTGCTCCCAGGGCACATCTGGGTAGAGCACAGCCTGGCACTCGATGGCCTCGGGCTCCGCACAGAGCTGACCGCCTGCGTCCCGGATGTGGTAGTAGGTCTCAATGTCACCCCCGTAGCGGCCGGCCCGGGGCTGATCACTGTCCAGCCAGTCGGTCCAGCGGCAGGTGGGCCGGCACGTGGCGGTGTTCGTGGTCCGGCCGGTGCTGGGGACTGGAGGACTGGGGACCATGGTGCTTGTGGGCAGCACGGGGGTCGGACCCGGGCCGGCGCCCCGCGAGCTGAGGGCCGTGGTGGCCAGGGTGCTGGTGCAGTGGCCGTCGCCCTCACAGCAGAGCACGCGCACCTGGTAGTTGAGGCACATGTGGAACGGGCCGGCCTGGTCCTGGTTGCGGCACACCAGGCCATCCTCCAGGCCACACCGAACCACCTGGCCCAGCTCCTCCAGTGGTGTCTCTGGCTGCGCCTCCGCCCGGCACTGCAGTGCCCGCGGCTGCTGGCAGATGGCTTTGCCCGTGGCCCGGAGGTTGGCGTAGGTCTCGAAGTCCCCACCGGAGGCCCCCGGCGCCGGGTAGCTCTCGTCCAGCCAGTCTGTCCAGGCACAGCGGGGCTCACAGGCCGTGGACTTGGCCATGGGGGAGGTGGGGGTCTGTGTGTGGCTGGAGGTCACAGGTGGGGATGTCTCGGTCTTGCCCGTGGGCACTGTGGCCCTGGAGGCGGCCGGGGAGAGGCCCACGGTGGTGCCGGGCGGAGAGCTGGTGGTCTCCGGCACAGGCGTCCCCCGGGAGGGCGTGGTGGGCTCGGGGGCGGTGGGGCTGGGGCAGCGGCCGTCGTCCTCACAGCAGAGCAGGCGCACGTGGTAATTGTCACAGTAGCGCAGGGGTCCCGGCTGCTCCCGGTTGCGACACACCAGCCCGAAGCTCACGTCGCACTGCACCACCTGCCCCAGGTCCTCCAGACGCGCGTGCGGCGCCCTTTCCGAGCGGCACTGGATGTCCTGAGGGCGCTGGCAGAAGTCGTGGCCCGCTGAGCGGAGAACTGAGAATGTCTCGAAGTCCCCACCATCCAGGCCCGGCGTGGGGTAGTCCACGTCGAACCAGTCTGTCCACATGCACCGTGGGCTGCAGCCCGTGGAGGACGAGGCGGCCGGGCCGTGCGTGGCCGAGCTGAGCAGCGGGGGCGTGGAGAGCAGCGTGGTCCCGAAGGTGGCCGTGCTGGGCGGGGACCCGGGGGAGGTCCACGGTCTGGAGGTCACCTCGGGGACCGTGGTGGGTGCACGGGGTGAGGTGGGCTTGGTGGTGGTTATGGTCGGGGTCCCCGGGGAGGCAGAGGGACCGGGGCTGGAGACCCTCTCTGTGGTCCTGGCAGGGGAAGGAAGGGTCTGGGTGGTGGAGACAGGGACCCCCTGGCTGGTCCCAGGGGAGGAGACATGGGTCTGGGTGGATGCTCTGGTTGTGGCTTCTTTCCCCAGAGATGTGGAGCCCCCAGGGGTGGGGGTGCTGGGGCAGTGCAGGCTCGGGCGACAGCAGAGCACACGGATATTGTAGTTGAAGCACATGTTGAAAGGCCCCTTCTGGTCCTGATTCTTGCAGACCAGCCCCGTGTGCAGATCACAGCTGAGCACCTGTCCGATCTGGTCAATGCTGACCTCGGGGTAGTTCTCTGCACGGCACTCAATCTTCTGGGGTTCCTCGCACAGCGTGCCCCCCGCAGCCCTGATGTTGTCCAAGGTTTCCAAGTCCCCGCCCTCTACTCCTGAGGTTGGGAAGTCTACGTCAAACCAGTCTGTCCACTCACACTGGGGCTGACAGCCAGCCGTGCTCTGGCTGGGGGTGGCGGCCGTCGTGGCCGTTCCCAGGGTTCCCAGCGACATTCTTGCTGCGGTCGTGCGCGGCTCTGTGCGTGGGCTGGACGGGGGGCCGGCGGGGACAGTGCCTGTCGTGTGTGTTTGTGGGGTCTCCCTGGAGGGGCCGCCTGTGGTCTGCGCAGTGGCCAGTGTCTGTGTCCCGGGGGTGGGCCCCGCGCACTGGTCTTGGCGGCAGCACAGCACGCGGATTCTGTAGTTGTAGCACATCTTGAACAGGCCTACCTGCTCTTCGTTCCTGCACACCAGGCCAAAATCGACATCGCAGTGCACGCGCTGGCCAAGCTCCTCAGCGCTCCTGCCGGGGAAGTTCTCGGCCTGGCACTCGATGTCCACAGGCTGCTCGCAAATGGCCCCTCCTGTGCTCCTGATCTTGTCGTACGACTCAACGTCCCCCCCGGCCTCCTCAGACTTGGGGTAGTCCACATCGAACCACTCCGTCCACTGACATCGGGGCTGGCAGGAGGTGGTGGCCAAGGCTGGGGAGCTGCTCGACGCCCAGGTCCCTGTCATGGTCGTCTCTGCCGGCGGGGTCTCCGTGGCAGGGGTGGACCTGGCCAGTGGCTGCCAGCTGGCGGCTCGGGGGGAGGTGGTGGTGCCGAGGGCCGTGGTCGTGGCCGCAGGGTAGGTGGTGGTGCTGAGGGCCGTGGTCGTGGCCCCGGGGGAGGTGGTGGTGCCGAGGGCCGTGGTCGTGGCCCCGGGGGAGGTGGTGGTGCCGAGGGCTGTGGTCGTGGCCCCGGGGGAGGAGCCACAGGGCAGGTAGCTGCAGCAGAGGACCCGCAGCTCGTAGTCATGGCAGAGCGGGGGGCTCTGCTCGCTGTTGAAGCAGGTCAGCCCCCAGGCCACATTGCACTCCACCTTCTGGCCCAGCTGCAGTAGTGGGGTGTCAGGGAGTCGCCGTGCCCGGCACTCAACGCTCACCGGGGCCAGGCACACCTCGTAGCCCTTCTGCCTGAGGTTCACAAACGTCTCGAAGTCTCCGCCCGCCATGCCGGGCTCCGGGGGGCCGCTGTCATACCAGTCGGACCAGAGGCAGAACTCGCGCACACACACGGTGGTGACGGTGGGAACTGAGCCTGTGGGCCGGGGGCGAGGACCTCGTCAGCCTCCTCTGCACCCCTGCCAGCCATGCCCAGGAGCAGGGGTGACCGGGGCTGTTGGTTGTGCTGAGGACGCCCGCTCTGACCTCCTGCTCTGCCCAGATGTCACCGGGGTCTGGGCTTAAGGCTTTGGGGGTGAGCGGGACCAGCAGCGCGTCCGCCAGGCTCACCTGGCGTGGAGAGCAGGACCGTGGTGGTGGTGAAGGTGAAAGGGGTTGTGGACGGGGTTCCGGGACATTCCACAGCCCGCCGGAGGATGGTTCCGTTCTGTCCGCAGATGGCCAACAAGCAGGCGCCGAGCCCGTCGGTCGTGTTGTAGATGACGTCCTCGTAGTGGTAGGTCCTGCCCTCGTAGACGCAGGTGCAGGCTGGGAGACAGGGCCGGCATGGGGCTCACTCGCAGCCCTCAGCCCCGGCCCCAGCCCCGGGGCCGCCCCTCGGCCTTACCTGTGAGGCTGTGTGCGCACCGGAGGCCGCCGGCTGTGCACTCGCTGGGGAAGAGGAGAGGGGAGCGCTGAGGGCCCGCCAGGCCACGCCAGCACCGCTGCCCGGTCCCTGCCCCGGGCCCCGCCCACTCACCAGCTCTGGCAGTTCTCTGCCGTGGGGACCCTGGCGCCCACGTCGTGGTAGTTCCCGTCCTCGTCATAGCAGCCACACTGGGCCACGCACTTCATCTGGTCCTCGCTGAAGAACGGCTCGCTGGGCGGGCACCTCGGGTAGCAGCCTGGGCAGGCACAGTGCGTGGAGGAGACCCGCCCTCGGGGCCGGGTGCTGGGCACTGCGCGGGGCCGCCGTCCCGCCACCTGTCCCCTCCCCGCCCTCACCTTCCAGGCCCGGCAGGTCGTGCAGACAGCGGCCGCCCGGGTTCCGGCACGTCCTCATGCAGGGCGCCCCGCACGGCTGGTAGTGCCACTCGCACTGGCCCTCGGGGTTGTAGTAGTCACAGAACAGGGCTGTGCGCGGAGGGGGGCGGCTGAGGGCGCACCTCTTGCTTCCTGCCCCGCCCTCAGCACGCTGGTGCCGTCCCGCGGCGGCCTGCCCGGCTGGTCCGTTAGCACCCAGATGTGGGCCCGCCCCTGGGCACCCGGGCCCCACCCTGCCCGCCCTTCAGTGCCACAGCAGAGCCCCACTCACGGCAGGTGTCCGGGGTGCGCCAGGACACGCACACGCCCACGTCGCGGCAGGCCTGCGCGTAGGCGGCCACGGCCGTGCAGAAACACTCACAGTCGCCTCCTGAGTCGCAGGCGCACGCGTCGCCCACGCAGGCCTCGTAGTACTTGGCGGGGTCCACCTGGGGGAGGGGGAGGGGCCGCTCAGCCGTCGTCGGGGACCTGCAGCCCTGCATGAGCGCGGGAGCGGCCGCACACGCACCCCACGTCTGCATCCGAGATCCGTGGCTCCCACCCGCCTGGCACCGTCACCACACCCACATGGTACCTCTGGTTGAGACGGCCCTCCCCACGGCCGTCATGACCCTGCTGGTGTCCTCGGGGTGAGGGGACAGCCCCCTGACCACACCCCTCCCTCAAGTAGCAGAGCCCAGAGGGGACCCAAGACACGTTTGCCACCAGCCTGTCCCTCCTAAGCCGCCCACATGTCAGCAGCAGGTCCTGCGCCCTGAGATCACGCTTGTGCGCGGGCAGCCGTGTCCTCGAGAAAGTCACAGGAAGGACCTCAGGGCGCAGTCTCGGAGGAGAACCGCCAGTCCCCGGAGCTCGCGAGGCCCGGCTGCGGGGAACGTGGTGGGACGGGAGGCGGCCCCCGCGGTCCGGATGTCTCGCAGCCTCACTGGCAGGGGAGGGGCCGAGCGGTCACGGGGATGCTCCGGCCGGACCCCGGGGTGTCGTGGCACACTGCTTGGACCTCCCACGTGCCAGCAGCCACGTCCAATCCAAGCTCCCTCGGAGGCCCAGCCCAGGCCAGACCCAGCTCTGCCGGAAGTGGGGGGCAGGCCCAGTCCCCAGGTCAGAGCCTGGGGCCTCAGCCCACCTGAGGGTGGCAGGCGGCGAAGGTCGCGCTGTTGATGATGCTGCACTGCTTCTGGGCCCAGGACTTGCGGTACGGGTTGGCGGCGCAGGGGTCGCGGGGGGCCGGGGCGTCGGGGCAGGCCGGGGAGAACTTCCAGCTGTTGCCGAACTCCAGGGCGCTGCCCACCACGGACTGGCCGCGCGTGGTGAAGTCGTTGATGGCGTTGTCGTCGAAGTTCCCGCACAGCCCGCAGACGCGGCCCTGCAGACGGGGGGCGGCGGCACGGGGGGCTCAGGGGCGCAGCCTGAGGGTACAACACCCAGCCCAGACTGGCAGGGGGACTCCAGGGTAGTGCCCTGTGACCTTGCAGGAGGACAGAGGGCCCTATAGCCAGCAGGCGGGCAGGCGGATAGGGGGGCAGGCCAGGGCCGGCCTAGCGGGCGTGGGGACATGTGGAGCATGAGCAGGGTTCTGACCAGGACTCAGCCTGTTGGACGGTTTGGCCTCGACATGCCCTTCGGAAGCCAGCGTGGAGAGCGGACTCGCCCCGGCCCTCAGTGGCTCATCAGCTGCCGGAGGGGCCAGATCTAGGAGTGGGGGCTCCGACCATGCCCAGAGGGCCCCAAGCCCGCTGGCCCTCACCTTGTAGTCCTGCGTCAGCCGCACGAACACGCTTGTCCTCCGGTCCCAGGACAGCACGAGGCCGCCGCGGGTCTCCACGGTGAGGTAGTTGCCTGTGTACCGGACCTTGTAGGGCGGCTCTCCGCCTGGCCCCCACTGCACCACCCTGTAGCCGCCGTCCTGCAGGACCAGCTCGTAGCTCTGCGGGGGACGCACAGGGCAGCGGCTGCAGGGACTGAGGGGCCGGCTTGGGGGCTGGAGCCCACCGGAGGCCTGAGGCAAGGGCCCCACGGGCGGTCAGGGGCCCAAGCGCGAGGCCAGGGTCAAGGAAGAGCGGGCTCCCGACACTGTCGGCAAACACGAGGCCGGACCTGAGCAGGGAGAGCTCAGGGCCTGGGGAGGGGCCACGGGTCAGTGGGGGTGATGTCCCCGGAGAGCAGTGTGGCTCTCCGCCTGGTGAATGCCGACCTCCCTCGGCTGGAACTGGGCACCCCGATGTAGTGGGCTGAACACAGGCGCCCACAGCGTGTGTCCCCATCCCGGCCCTGGAGGCGGGGAACGCAGTCTTGTTTGCAAGAAGGGTCTCTGTGGGGGTCAGGGAGGGACGAGCTCACCCAGATTAGGGTCAGCCTCAGCCCAAACACAGGCGTCCCTGGGACAGGAGAGAAGGGGCGGGCCCGTGGGGGAGGGGCGGGGGAGGCAGGAAGGAGCCCCCCCCCCAGGCTGGCAGGGGGCTTGGCCCTGGGACCCCTGCTGCCAGACTCCTGGCTCAGAACCGAGAGAGAATGCATTGCTCTGGCGTCAGGTGCCCCGGCTGTGGCCACTTGTCCAGGGGAGGACAGAGGGAAGGACAGTGCTCCCGGGGGCCCCTCACCTCCAGGAAGAGCTTGATGGCCTTAGAGCAGGTAACGCCCGTGGTCCCGCAGGGGACGTTCTCGGTGACGACGCGGAAGGTCCCGTTGGTCGTGCCGTTGCTCCCACAGTAGTCCTGCGATGGGCAGGGTTAGGGTGAGCTTGGGCTGCGGGAACAGGTGGCCCGGGTCGGGGGACGGAGGGGCCCCCACGCACCTGGACCAGCGTGTACTCGCAGGTCCCCTCGAAGCCATAGCGCTCCCCGTCGAAGGTGATGAAGTGACCGTCCCCATAGGCCACGCAGGTGCCCAGGCAGGGCTCGTGGCCGCATACCCACCGGCGGTTCCTGCACGTGCTGAGGACGGCAGACAGCTGCTCACCCCGAGCCCAGGACCAGCCCTGGCCGGCTACCCTCTGCAGAGGGCTAAGCAGAGGGAGCAGTGTGGACACCGGCCCACTGCCCGCCTCTCTCTGGCTTCAAGCCCTCAGCACCTGGTGAGGCAGGGGCAGGGGTCCTGGTGACAGCTCTGAACGGTCGGGCCCCAGGGGCACCTTCTAAGGACAGAGGGGACCGTCCCGGGCTTTCCCAGGGGTGGGGACAGCGCCAGGCCTCGGTTCCTCCCCCACCTCCTCCCTCCCGCAGGGGGTCCCCGACCCACCAGGTGTTACAGTCCACCCGGATGGTGTCCCCCGGCTTGTAGACAGCCTCGTTGTGCAGGCAGGGACAGTCCTCCTCGGCCACACAGCCCCCGCTGCCATCCGACACCAGCCCCAGGGGGCAGACGCATCCGGACACACAGTGGGTGCTGAACTGTGGACGGGCATGGTGTCAGCGCTTGTCCCCCCCCTGTGCCCAGGGATGCTGGGGTGCAACCCGCTCTCCCGGCCACTCACACAGTCCACGTCCAGCGTGTGGCAGCTCCTGAGGCACTCGGCCCCGGGCGCGCCCGCCGAGGCGTTGCTGCAGTCCAGGTACACCATGGGGGCCACACACCCTGCAGGGGGAGACCACTGGGCTGGGAGGGGCCGCAGCCCAGGCCCATGGAAGCCCCTGAGCCCGGGCGCGGCGGGAGGCCCTACCTGAGCTCCGCTGCTCCGCCGCTCCCAGGCAGCTCAGCCTCCCGGCCACACACGAGCTGCGAGAGACAGGCCAGCCTGCTGGGCCCACTGCCCACCCACCACCCCTTGGGCCCCACCCAGCGCTCTGCCCAGAGCCCAACACACACACCCCGCCTGGGCACCGGACCCTCAGAACCCTGCCCCCGGCCAGGGGCTGGGTCCCTGTGTACCGCACAGCTGAGGGGCGGAGGGCGGGCATCCCTCCCAGGGAGCCCCGCTGTGATTCAGAACCATCCCAGGAGGCCCAGAGACCGTCGGGTAAGACATGGGGGGTCAGAGTGTTGCAGGCTCAGGACAGGATGTCGGGGGGGCAGTGGCGCTCTGGGGACATGGGCGTGCAGGGCAGTGGCAGGCTGGGGACACGGGTGTTCAGGGCAGTGGCAGGCTGGGGACACGGGTGTTCAGGGCAGTGGCAGGCTGGGGACACGGGTGTGCAGGGCAGTGGCAGGCTGGGGACAGGGGCGTGCAGGGCAGTGGCAGGCTGGGGACACGGGTGTGCAGGGCAGTGGCACGCTGGGGACACGGGCGTGCAGGGCAGTGGCAGGCTGGGGACACGGGCCCAGCTGGCCACTTACCATACCACACCATCGTCATGCACCACCTCCCCTGGGGCCAGCACGGAGCCATGGAAGTAGCAGGGACAGGCATCGGCCGACACGCAGGCGCCCGAGTCATCCAGGAAGGTGCCCGCGGGGCAGACGCAGCCGTCCACCGGCAGGAAGGGGACGCTGCAGGTGACGTCGACCTGGCTCCGGGCGCGGCAGGTGGGCTGGCAGCCGTCCACCACGTAGCTGTAGTTCTGGGACTGGGGGCAGCTGCTCACATACTTGGCTGGGGCGGGGGCAGCACTCGGTCAGTGGCCGGAGGGTCCCTCCGGGCTGGGGCTCACACAGCCCAAGACGGTTTCCCCCCGACACCAGGTCCTTGGTTGGCCCAGACGAGGAAGCGTGAAGCGCCCGCTGAGAACGTGGGAGTGGGAGTGTCCACCCGCCCCCCGGGGCCCCCACCCCCCGCGCAGCCAGCCCGGCCCGGGGACAGGGGCCCAGGAGCACGTGTTCTGCTGGGGGGTGGGGGCACTCACCGCACACGCCGTCCCTCCAGCCGCGGAGCAGCACCCCCTGGGCCGCGCAGGCGTGCACGTAGGAGGACAGGGCGGCGCACAGGCAGTCTTCGCTCTTCTCGCAGTTACACGTGTCGAACATGCAGTTCTGGGGACGGGGCCGCGGGAACCGTCAGGGACCCTCCTCTCCCTCTCCCTGTGCGTCCTTCCTGGGACCCCCACCCGGGGCCGGGCGCTCCGCCACACGCAGGGCCCTCAGCACCGCTGGATGGAAGTGGCGGGGGTTTCGTGGAGGGGACCCCAGGAGAGACCCCTAAGGGAGCGCGCAGGCCAGGTTGGGGAGGGGCAGAAAGAAGGCATGAGGCCAAGCGAAGGTCAGGGTCAGGAGGGGCCTCCACGGGACCGGGGAGTCCGGCTGCATTCCGCAGACGTCACCGCTTGTGGGGCGCACACGTGGGGTGAAGAAGAGGGGACCTATGCCAGCCCCAGTGTGGGCAGAGGTGGGCCCAGCCCTCCACCCGTAGACATGCACTCCCGAGGGTGCGTTCATGGGCACTGTGGGCTTTGAGCTTCGGGGAAAGTGGCCCTTGAGCCAGCTGTGTGGGTTGCGTGGGGTCCCCCCAAAAGGCATGCAGAAGTTCTAACCTCCGGGGCCTAAGAAAATGACCCTACTGGAAACAGGGTCTTTGCAGATTCAATTAAGATGCGGTCATCAGGAGGGGCTCTGAATTTGGACGCTGACACGGGGGAGGGGCACGGAGGCAAAGGTTGGGGTGATGTGGCCCCAAGCCTGGGTGTTACCTGGAGCCCCAAGGAGCCTCAGGAGGAAGGTCTACAGCCTGAGGAGGGAGCGTGGCCCGGCCCACCCCTTGCTTTCCGTCTCTGTCCTCCAGGACTGGGACAGAGCACTTTCTCTAGAACCCACGGTGGCAGAGCGGACAAGCTCGCGGGACCCAGGGAGGACAGGCGACCCGCGCACATGCTGGAGGGGAGGAGACTGCAGGTGGGGCCGGGTTCTCACCGAGTGGAAGGGCGCGGGGTTGAGGACAGAGTGGCAGCGGGAGAAGGCTCCTGCCGGGTCGGTGAGCAGGGAACACCAGTGCTGGGCGTAGTTCTCTGGGCGGGAAGGCGAGCCGGCTGGTGGCATCCCCGTGGCTCCTCCCCCGCGCCTCCCACCCCGCAGCTGCCTCTCCTGCACCAGCCCCTGGGAGAGCTGTGACGTGTGGGGCCGACCCGCAGTGCCTATGGGCCCCAGGCCCTACTGCCCACATGCACACACACCCAGATGTGGAGTCCCCCAGCCCCACCCACCCCAGGGCCAGGGGAGATGGAAGCTCCAGCTCCCAGACCCAGCCCAGGTAGGACGGTGGGAGTACCATTCTCCACGCTGAGGGAGCAGGGGTCCTCGAAGCTGTTCTTGACGTTGGGGCAGGAGGCCTGGGTCTTCCAGGTGTTGGCAAAGGCGGCAGCCGTGCCCTCCACCACGCCGCTGAGGGTCCGGAAGTCGTCGGCCTGGTTCTGGTTGAAGTTCCCGCACAGGCCTGGGGGCCGAGGCCCAGGGAGGGGGCATCAGTGAGACATCCAGCTGGGCCATTGCGCTGGGCCTGCGTTCCCTCCAGAAACCCTCGCAAGGAGACCAGCCAGAGGGCCCCGGCCCCAGACCTGGTTCCAGCACCATCGGCAGACGCGCCAGGGGGTCAGCCCACGGGCAGAGCCTGCCCCCGAAAGGACGGCCCGGCTCGCTCCCCAGCCCACCCCAGGTCACTGCCCCAGGAGCAGCTCCCTCCCAGCCCTGACTTCCTGCCAGGCTCTAGCCCCTCCCGCCTGCTGCTGAGCCCAGGGCCCGGTGCCTCCGCGCCGCGGCCGGCCTCACCGCACGTCCGCCCGTGGTAGGACGGGTCCAGCTGGAGAAACACCTGCATGATCGGGACCATCTGGACCCGCAGCTGCAGCCCGAGGCCCGTGTGCACCAGGATGAAGAAGGACGTGGGCCGGAAGACCGTGATGTTGGCTGCGGGGGTGGGGACAGCGCCCTGAGTCAGGCCGAGGCCCTTGCCAGTGGAGACAGCCCCGGGGCGGGGCAGGTCCTCCGGGGACAGGCTGGGAGGAGACGGGTGTACGGCAGGCCCTGGGAGTGGGCAGTATTGGCAGGGACCGGTCCTGGTCCCCGGGAGGCCGGGCGCCGCGTGTGCTCCGCCCCGGGCCCCCAAGGGTCCTACCGCATCCCGCGTGCGGCCGGGATATTGAGCAACGGCCTCGGGCCGTAAAGAACAGCAAGGGACCCGGCTGGCTGTGTGCAAACTCTGCGAGCGGGCCGCCCGGCTGCAGCCTGGCCAGCCGTCCCGGGCCATGTACCTGCAGACACGGGCAGCTGGGTGTAGATGGAGTTCACGAACACCCCGCCATTGGCCTGGATCTGGATGACCTGCAGGGAGGAAGTGGCCGGGTCACTGCGGGGAGGAGCCCGCCTGCTCGAGGGTCCAGGGAACACCCCGGGGGGCCAGCCCGGCAGAGGCCGAGCCGGGCGGGGAGCTCTGGCCTCGAACCTCCGGCTCCGTGGGACTCGGCTACGTGGGACTCAGGAGGGGGACGGGGCGTGCAAGCAGAGAGTCAGTGTCCTCCGGGCCCACGCGTCCTGCCAGCTCCCCTGGGTCCCTGCGGGAGCCTCACCGTGTCCCCGCCGTTCACGCTGAGCGCCACCGATTTGAGGCAGTTCTCGTTGTCCGTCAGGCCGCACCTGCGCAGCTCGGCCAGCACGCTGAAGCTGCTCCCTGCACACGTCTGCGGGGCAAAGCCACCAGGGCACTGCTGCACGCACTCGTGTGGGGCCTGTTCCCAGCACTCCCCGTGTGGGTGCAGACGGGTGGTGGCCCACGGTGGCCTGTGGCCCCGGCGGCCACCTCCAGGCAGTTCGTCTCAGGGCCTGGGAGCCCCTGGCCCAGTAAGTGTGAGCCCCGGGGCTTCCCTTGGGGATGAGACCCCAGGAGGAGATCTGAGGGGCCTCACCCTTCTGACGGCCGTCATGGGACCCTGTGTGGGGGCGGAGGGGGCCCGAGAGTCCCTGGACAGGTCTGCCAACCCCACCGGAGCCGCACCTTGGACAGGACGTAGCTGCAGTCCCCGTGCACGTCGTAGAGCCTCTGGTCGTAGGTGGAGATGTGGGACCCACCCTGGACGGAGCAGGTGCCGGGGCACGGAAGGTCCTGGCACTGCCACAGCCCCCCGGAGCAGGTGCTGGGAAGAGGGCAGGGGGGCGTGAGCAGAGGGGACAGAGCCCATCCCATGCGCCCCCACCCCGGCCCGGGCAGACGGGAGGCCTACCAGGCACGGCAGCTGCTGGTGAAGGAGGCTCCCGGGGCGTACGTGCGGCCCCCGTGTGTGCAGGGGCACTGCTGCAGGGGCAGACAGCCCTGGTGGGTGGCATCATCCAGCACCGTGCCTGGAGACAGGGGGCATCGTGAGTGGCCGGGTCAGGTGCTGGAACCTCGTGACCGGGGCAGCCGGGGGGTGGGGCCAGGAGAACCTGCCTGGGGGGCAGAAGCAGCCGTCCACACAGTGGTCCTCGCAGAGCTGGGAGCGCTGGGGGTTGGAGCAGGTGTCGGCGCAGGGCGAGCCGCACTCCTGGTGCCGCATGCTGGGGGGGCAGGTCTGGGCTGCAGGGGGAGGCAGCGGTCAGGCCCCAGGAAGCTGCCCACGCACGGGGCGAACAGGCCCCTCCACTTTCAGCCGCTCGTGTGCTACACCCAGGCCTGGGGAACCCCTCATCTTGGGAGGCCGGGCCCCGCCTGGCCTGGACAGCGGCTCTCCTCTGGGTGAGGCGGCAGGCAGGGGAGCCCAGACCACAGGGCCTCCCGGATAGCCCCCTCTGGCCTGCCTGGCTTCTGGTGAGCTCGGCTCGTGGCACCCAGCCTGGGTCCCCCAGGCGTATCTCCTTCTGCTCTCCTGCCCACCCTCCTGACCAACCCCCCCATCCCGGGTCCCCAGCCAGAGGCCGGATGTTCTGCCCAGGGGTGCTGCCCCCATCCCCAGGGACCCCCTGTGAGTGTGGGGGCTGGCCCACACACTCCTGTTGGGAGCCACTCACGGCAGAGGTCGGGGCCCCTCCAGTCCTGGGGCTGCCCCCCCGCATGGGCGCACTGGCGAGAGTACTCTGCGAAGGTGGCACATGGGCAGGAGGGGCACCGGCACAGGTCCTGGGTACAGGCGGCCACATACGCAGTCGGGTCCACCAGCTTGTTGCACTCCGCAAAGGCCGGGCCGAGCAGGGTGCGGCGGCAGACGCCCTCCTGGGGAGCACAGACGTTCGGCACTGTCCACCCTCGGGCCCTGCAGACATTTCCAGGCCAGGGGACCCCCTTCCTCCCCTGAAGTTCCTTTTTCCCTTCATCCGTCTGTCCGTCTGTCCGTCTACCGTCTGTCCTTCCATGCTCCCGAGCATCTGTCCGCCCCGCCCAGCCTCCCCCCGCCACGTGGACTGGCCCCCACCGGGTGCAGAGCTCTGCTTGGCTCTGGGGACTGAGCCAGGACTGTGGACCCAGCCCCCGCCAGGGCTCCAGGATGCACCTGCTCATGGTGGGAGCACCCAGGAGGCCAGTCAGAGAAGGCGGAGGCCCTCAGGCAGCCCCAGCAGAGCCAAAGCCCACCAGGGCACCCTTCCTCCTTCCCCAGCAGCCGGGGGTGGACTGAGCCTCCACATCCTGACTTAAATCTCATAGATAGACCCGAAAAGTGGGGCCTCCCCGCTCCGCCCCACCAGGCAGGACTGTATGTGTGCCGACACATATTTGCACACGCAGAAGGACACACACACGTGCACTGCCCACACACTCAGAGCGTGTGCGTCAATGGAGGTGAGTCGGTGTCTCCAGACTGGAGGCTGTGTCCTCGGCCGCCTGGGGGCTAGGAGACCCTCTCTCACCTGGACACCCCAGGCCCCAGCCTGGGAAGCCTGAGCCTGTGCCCCTGGCGGCCCCCTGCCCTTGGGGAAGCAGAGGCCATAGGCTCACCACGTCTGTGCAGTTGCTGGCCGGGGAAGACGGGGGGTCCTGGCACTGCTCTGTGGGCCCGTCCAGCTTCTGTAGGTTCCCGAACTGCAGCGGGGTCAGCCTAGCGTCTGTGGACAAGAGGTGCTCAGCGTGGGGCGTGCTGAGGGCCCCTGGGGGCCATGCGGGCAGTGGCTGCCTGGGGACCCCCTGCCCGTGCCCGGGGTGCTGGGAACTTCTCTCTGGGGCACCACTGGCTTGAGTACTGCCCAGTGTCTCAGTGAGGCCACCCAGGCTGCCCCCTCCAGGCCTCCTCGGGACCATCCAGTCCCCCGAGGGACCCACAGGCTTGGCTTCCTGCCATTCCCTGACCCCACCCTGAGCCCAGGGGACACTCACTAAGGGAGTAGAACTCGTTGACAGCCGGGAGCCCGTTGAAGTCCCCGCACAGACCACATGTCTGGTTGGCGTACTTGGGGTCCAGCTCCAGCTAGGGGCAGAGGAGGGCAGGTCCAGCCTCAGCCGGCCCGGCCGAGCCCTCACCTCCTGCTTCCCCTGCCCCCAGGGCTGGGAGGCTCGCCCCGACCTGGCCAGGAAGGGCGTGGGGGACAGGGCGTCCTTACCAGGGCACTGTCCTCTCTGTTCCACAGGAAGGTCAGCAGCAGCCGGACAGTGACCTTGACGTAGACGCTGCTCTGCTCCACCAGCAGGCCTGCACGGCTGTAGGGCAGCTCCTCTCTGGGGTGAAAAGTTCTGGTCGTCCCGCAGCGGGGGTCCAGCAGGGTCCGGGGCCCTCCCCGCACATCCCGAGCCACCCCCAGAGTCCCGGCTCCGCCGCAGCCCGCCCCAGGCTCACCGCCGCCCGTTGATGAGGACGGAGCCGTTGGAGGCCTCCAGCACCAGCCCCTGGGTCTTGAGGACGACGTGGGTGATGGTGGGCCTGGAGCCGGCCAGGCCGCGGCGCAGCTGCACGTTGAAGTCCTCGTACGCGGCACCGCAGTGCGCGGACAGGACGTAGTTGCACCGGCCGGGGAAGCGGAAGATGTCGCCGTCAAAGGTCTTGTAGTGGAAGTCGCCCCAGGTGCTGCAGACACGCCCGTTGTGCGCGGGGTTCCGGGCTGCGGGGAGAGCATGTGGGGCCCCAGCAGACACCACCAGCCCTGCCAGCCACCTGCGGTGGCCGTCCCCGGGTCTAGAGAGGAGGGGAGCCAGGAGGGCGGCCGCTCGCCCGCCTCGCCGCCCTGAGCGCCCTTCCCCCATGGACCCCGCACCTGGGGTCAGCGCCCAGAAGAGCTGGCCACAGGGAGGGCTCCCGGCTAGGACCGTGGCCATTCAGCTGCCCGCGCGGCTCCCCCGCAGATCTGTGAGTACCCCCGCCCCCCACCAGCCGTGTGCAGCGTCCACTCACAGCTCATGGTGGGCAAGACAGAGACAGGCGGAATGACGGTCATGCTCCAGGCTGGAGAGGGAGGCCAGGTCACACGAGAGACGCGGCCGGGCCGGAGACCCGCACCCTCCTCGCTGGCCGCCCCGACGCAGCCCATCGAGCCCCAGGACTGGGGCTGCCCCGCCCGGGCCCTCCCCACCTGCCCAAGACACACTACTGCCCCAAGTGTGCATGTGAGTGTGCATGTGCAAGGTGTGAGCACGCATGGGCGTGGGCGTGTGTGAGCGTTTCGGGCTCTCTGCTCTGTGCCTTAGCTTTCCGGGGCCATGACCCCTGCCGTCCCTCCTTGTGGGCAGGCAGGATCCAGAAGGGTCTCTGTGACATGCAGCCGATGTGCAAAGGGGTCTGTCCCTCCCCCGTCCAGGTTGCCAGGCCACTTGGAGCCCAGCCCCTTCTGCCTGCCGAGGGCCACCCGCCGCCCTCCGAGCCTGGGCCGCATACCGACGTCCACCCTCCGGCTGTGCTCTGCGGCCTCTCTGCTTGGCTGGCTGGGCTCCACGCTGCTCTGGGTCTCTGCGGGGAAAGGGGATGGGGGTCCCTGAGCTGCTGGACTTGCCCCATCCTTCCTGGGCAGGCCCCATGGACATGCGACAGTGTGGAAAGCGGGGCTCCGCGGGGGGGGGAGGCCTCCGCCGGGAGCCTTGTGCTGACCCCCAGCCTCCCCGTCCACACGCGCGGGTGGTGCCTCGTCCTGCCCAGACACGGCCGTTGGCGCTGCTGCCTCCAGGCGAGAGAGCGGAATCAGGAAAAGGCGTTGGTGCCACTGACCCCGGCCACCCCAGAAGAGGGTTCGGCCCCATCCTGTGCGTCCCTTGGAGAAGGACAAAGACCAGCTTTGTTGGGGAGAAGGACACACGCAGCTGGGGAGGCTTCTAGGCGTGACTTAGCAGAAACCCAAGACCAGAGCCAGATTCGAGTTAGAACAGTCCATTATGGCAGCAGGAGGCCCAGGGGCCCTGGTGCCAGGGTGGCTGTCCCCAGGGGCCTGTGTGCCCACCACCTCCAGACCAGCCCAGGCACCTCCAGGAGGAGGGGCCTCCTCCACCAGCCTGACTGCCCCGGCGGCCAGGCCCCCAGGCCCCCTTGCTGCCGTGGCAGACAGCGGCGAGCCGTCCAGGCGCCTCTGCTGAGCTCAGGCTGCACACCCCCTTCACACGGCCTGACATCCTCCCTCTGGTCTGCCAGGAGTCTCCACACTCAGCCCAAGACGGAACTTCCTGGGGAGTGGGGGCGGACCCCGATGTCCCCACATCCCCAGTGCGACCTGCTTGGCGAGGGGCACAGGGAGGCCATGGGGACGGCCTCTGCTTCCTGTTCGACTCTCCCAGCAGGGACCTTGGACAGAAACCACAGGGCCTGGCCCGGTATCGGACTTGGCTTTCAAGGGCCCCAGCAGACTGTGTTTCCTACAGGCACAGACGTTACCCCTTTCCACGCTGGACCCCAGACCAGCAGCTCCTCCCACGTGAGCCTGGCCAGGGCCAGCCACGGCCGCACCCCACTGTCAAAAGCCAGAGAGAGTCACGGGGGTGCTTGGCTTGCCCGTCGCCTCCCCATCCAGGCCCGGTTTCGTCCCCATCCAGGCCCCGTCTCCACGAGAATTGACTCAACTCGGGGCCCTCCTCGGGCAGAGTCACTCACCCAGCGAGTCCGGGTCGGCACCGCCGGGGGCCAGGGGACCGCCCACTACCGACGGTGCACCGCACCGCGGCCCGTGCGCACCCCGACGTAGGGCTCTCCTCTCGGACGGCCTTAGCTCACCCCAGCAGGGTTCACCCCCCAGAGAGGAGTGGGCAGGGGTGAGGTGGCTCGCTGGAGAAGCCACTCTTCAGGCACATGCTTCGAGGCCAGCACAGCCCAGAGCCTGGGAGGGCCCGGCCGCGTGGGGGCCTTGCGAACCAGCGGATGGGCACCTGAACAGCCCGGTGGGCTGGGGGCCCGGCACCCCATTGGGAGTCACTCTGGGGAACTCCCCCACCCCCCAGCCCTGCTCCACGCCACGGAACGACCGACGGAGAGGGCTGTGGGCCAGTGTCCATCTGCCTGGACCCCCCGAGCCCGGGGGATGCACCGTGGGGAGGCCTCACGGGAGTAGAGCTCAGGGCTGACACTGGGTGGGGTGGCCTGCAGTGGCCAGGGCTCCAGGCCAGCCCTGCTGGGTGTCACCCAGGCAGCCCCTGAGGCTGTGTCTTTCATGTTGACAGTAAGTATTAGGGCCAGTGGTGCTTCCCCTAGATGCTAAGTGCCACGGAGGGGCCGGGGAGCCCCTGGGAGCCGGGGGGGCTCGATGGGGCTCCCCTGTTGGCTGTTCCAACCCTAATCAGAGCAGGAATTTTGGAGCCGCCGTGTGGAGCTCCAAGGACCAGAGAGACACCCAGCCTTGACCTCTCTCCCACCCCCACCCCAACACCCTTTCGGCGGTTCTCCCTGGGGGCCCCAGCTTCTCCTGGCTGGAGGCTGAGAGCCTCGGGGCCCCAGTGGGGACACACGGGGCAGGCTCTTGCCTGCCCATTCTCAGGAGGAGGATCCCCGGCAAGTGGCCTGCGGGGCTCCCCTGCTGCAGAGAAAGAGCCGGGTCCCCATCCTCACCTGTCTCCTGTACCAAAAGCAGGGCCGCCAGGACCCAGGCCAGCACCAGGCACCCGTTCAGGGCACCCATCCTGGGGGCTGGCACGGCGGCGGGCTGGTGGCCGGGAGGGAGTGGGCCCCAGTGCTTGCTCCTTGGGGACCCTGGGGCTTATATAGCAAGAAGCCTTGGCCCGGCGCCCGGCTCCTGGGCCACGCAGGGCTCCGTCCTTCCCCCCAAGGTGGCCACGTGTGTTTGCTCTTGGGGAGGGGCTGAGGCAGGAAAGACGCCTGCAGGAGGAAGGATTTGCGGCTCTGGGCCCCAGATTCACAGGACCCTTGCCCTCAGTCTCCCCCGCCCCTCCGCAGCGTCTGAGAATCAGAGGGAGAGAGGTGACCGCCTGGGGCCAGCGGCCCATCTGGGGGGCAAGGCCCCTGCACGCAGCTGTCCGAGCTGCCCTGGTCGTGTCTCACTGTCTCACTCACTCAGTAGGGAGGTGGTCAGCACGACCCCACGCTGATCCCGTACATCGAGCCCCTCCCCAGAACCTGGCCAAATCCTCAGCCATCAGATAGCCTTGGGCGCTGACCAGGGGTGTTCACCCCAGGTCCCTGGGGCTTCTGCTCAGCTAGGGGGTGGTCAGCCATGTGTGTAGGGCAGGGTACCTGGGCTGCATGGCCTGTGGGGGTCCTGGGACGGGGCTCCATGCCCAGAGACCCTAACCATGCCGACCAGTGCTCCTGAAGATCTCGGGGCTCCTCTCTGTCACCAACTTCAGATTTAAGGGGAAAGTGAGGCCCTGATAGTAGACACCAGGCTGGCCTTTGTCCCACGCCTGCCCTGGCCGAGGCAGGACCAGGAGCTCCCAGCATGGCGGGTTTGACCATCCCCTCGCTTCTGAAGCTGGCTAGGTGGCCCGAGGCCGGGTCGCACAGAGAAAGCCGCTGTCCCTCTGGGTCCGTGAGTCGCCAGGGTCCTGGGTGGACGGCAGGCCACACAGGGACTGATGTCGCCACACTGATGTGCTCTTGGGGCCCCCGGCAGGGCTGACGAGGTCACCTCAGTCTGAGCGGGTCTCAGACTGGGGGGTCTCTCAACCCCAGTGCCGCCCTGAGTGGGAGCCGTGAAATCCCAGCTCGCTGGCTGGCCTGGCCTGGCAGGGCCACATGGTAACCTTCTCCCAGCGTCTGGCTCAGCCTCCCTGTCCCCTCTGACCCGCACCGCAGGTGTCTCGTTCTCTGGCTCCAGCAACAGCGCTGGGCACCCTTACTGCACGCCAGAGTGTGTCTGAGAGCGGCCCATGGGCGGACCTGGCTGGGAGGTGCGGGAAGCCCCCAAAGCTTCTCTATGGTGCGCACAGCCAGGCCCCTGCCTTGTCCTTCCCGGGATCCGTCCACATCAGTGGAATTGCTGGGGCCACGCACAAACCTGCCTCAAAGCTTTCACACCTCCCGCCTGGCAGTCACCCCCTCTGCTTGGCAGAGGGCCCCTCCGGCCAACATCTGGGCCACTGCCGTGCTTCTGGGGGTCCGGGGTCTGCCTGGGGCCTCTTCAGTGCACCCACCCCCCGGGAGCCGGCCCCGCTTCCTGGCCTCGGAGCTCCCGCCAACGGGCCTGGCGCGCTGCCCACTCACATCCGCAGATCTCCGTGCCTCCCTCAGGCTAGCCCTCGGGCCCCCGCAGCTTCCCTGGGCTTCCCTGAGAGCTCCGGCTCTCGTCCGTGCCTCACACGGCGCCTGGCCACCAGGCCCCTGCTGTGCCGCCCTGGCCCCCCGACTCGGCAAGCACCCCGCGGCCTTCAGGGCCCGCCAGCCCCCGGCCCCTGCCCGTACGAGCCTCGGACTGGGGGCCTGAACGTGAGCTGTTCGGGGCTTCTGGTTTGCCGTCTCTCCCTCCCACCCCACCCCGGACGGAGAGCTTCCCACGACAGGGGCCTTGCCCGCTGCCCACCGCGGCACACAGTAGGCGCTCCGGGCGGCCCAGCGCCGCCCCTCCCCGCGCCGCAGTCCGGGCCGAGGCCGGTGGGGGCCGCCGGCACAGCTCTTGAGACATCCCGGATGCGGCCCTGGCCCTGTTTGCACAGCGAGTTTACGCCTTCACACTTGACGGAGCCGAGGACGGAGATAAAGGGAAGGAAGAGAACCGGCTGCCTGGAAGCGGCCGCCCCCGGAGCTCGGGAAGGCTCCGCCAGGGACGGTGCCAGGAAGCCCGTGCGCCCTGGGTCCGCCCCTGTCCTCGCTCAGCCCACAGACCGGCCGCGCAGAGCCCAGAGGTGCACTGCCCCACCCGCAAGGGATTTCGGAGGTGCTGAGCTCACGCCTCCCTGCACCCTGCATCCTGGCAGCAAGGACGTGGCACCAAGACCCTTACTGGGAGCGGCTGGGCGAGCTGCCGCACCTCGGGCACCGTGGAGGGTGCGGGAGGATGGGGGCACGGCCCTGGGGCACAAGCTTGGCTGGCTCGGAGCCCGCCCCGGACCGCCCTGGGATGGGGCCCTTCACACCTGCTGCCTCCTGTCTCCCCCGGATGGCGGTGTGCCACAACCACGAGGACCCTGGCAGCCCTGGACTACACCCCAGGGGCTTGTGCTCCCCAGAGCAAAGAGCCCAGTGATGTGACTACTGGACTAGCCTGACCGTCCAGGCTGGTGGCCCCAGTGGGGAGGGTGGCCCGGGCAGGGAAGGACCCCAGGTGACACGTGCGTAACAGGCCCCTCCCGCCTGGGCTTTGGGACGGCGAGTTCTCTCCCCCCCACCCCCAGCATGCTCAGGGTGTTTCCCGCAAAACTCGGGGACCAGCCTGGTCCAGGAGAAACAGGTGGCGAGTCCATCATGGCCCTGGGGGCCCCCAGCTGGTCTTTGACCCACGTCCCTGAGCACCTCCGCCCTGTGCAGGGCACTTGGGCTGTGGAGAGGAGCCCTTGATCTCCCACTGGAGGGGACAAGTGACCCTGGGGTGGGCTGAGGCTGAGGAGGGGGCTGGACCCTGGAGCCATCCCCACTGTGAGACAGACCGTCCCCCCGCCCCCACCTCCGGGCAGGCTGCAGGCATGTGGAGCACCTCCCGCAGGACAGCCCTGCCCCGCTGGCCGCCACGAGCCCCCCAACCTCTTCACCCAGGTCCCTTCCTCCCCCTTGTCCTCTGTCCCCCGTCCTTCCTTCCTTCCTTCTAGCAAATTCTGAGCCCCAGGGTGGGACGGCCCCGGGCCCTGGAGGCAACTTGGACAAGGAGAAGGAAGGTCCTGCCCCATGGAGCTCAGGACACGTGGCCGTTGGCAACCACATGGGAGCTTTGCAGGGACCAGAGGGTGATGGTTCTGGGCGGTGAGGGGGACCAACACTTGCTGCCCTCTGTCCAGATCACCTTCTCTTTCCAGAAAGACCCTGTCCTTAGAGAACTAAGGAACCCTAGGAACTCCTCGGGCCCTGGTGCCTGCCCACCCCCTCTGTGTCCGGATCCGGTGGCCCCGGAGACCAGAGGAGTGGGATCACACAGTACCTACCCCTTGGGTCTGGCTCTCCTGCTCAGCACCATGTCCACGAGGTGTGGCGGCAGGGGTCAGAAGGCCCCATTTCTCGGGCTCAGGACGGCACTGTGCGAACACGCCAGACCCCACTTCCCGTATCATCGGCTGACGGACCGGGGCCGCTTCCAGCTGTTGGCTGCTGTGAGCACAGGAACACGCCTGGGTCCCTGCTTCCAGTGTCGTTGGGGACGGACCCAGGCGTGGACTCGCCGAATTGTGTCTTAATCCCGTGCTTCGCTTTCTAGGGGGTGGCCAAAGTAGTTTCCACAACACGGACAGCATGTTGTGTCCCCCAGTAGTGAACGAAGGGCTGCGGTGAGGACGGCTCTCCTGGGTGCAGACTGCTGACCTACTGCCGAGCGGACAAGGCCCAGGGGCTCTGCCCTGACCCGGTCCACACAGAGTCCACCTTCATGACCTGGTCATCCCCCAGAGCGCCCACCCGCCGACACCATCGCTGGGGGGGGGGGGGTCTTCAACATGTGGATTTCGGGAGGTCACATTCAGACCACAGGAAGCTTGATCGGTTTCTTCGTGAAGTTTCTAGAGTTTTCTGCGTGTAAGACCGTGTGGTCTGTGCCTCCTTCCCAGTCCAGGCCCCGGTACCTTGTGTTTCGTCTTGCCGCCCCATACCTGCGGCCTGCGCTCCCGGCGCGCTGCGGAATGGCGGCGCTGGGCGTGGGCGTCCCATTCTGTCTCCGCGGGCACGCGCTCCGTCGCCGCCGGGAGCGACATCGGGGCCGGCTGCTCATGCTCCCCTTCACGATGGTGGTTTCCCTCTCGTTCTGGTTTGTTGAGTGTTTTCATCATGGAAGGCGAGGAGTTCCGGCAAATTCCATTTCTGCATCCACTGAGATGGTCAGGTGCCCCCGGACTGTGAACGGGGGGACAGACCCGTGCGCGCGGGGCCGTTCCTGCGCTCCGGGGTGCGCCCTCTGGGTGGTGGTGCAGAATGTCACGCTTCTGAATTGGTTTGCTGGCGCTTCGTTGAGCACTCGCACACCCGTGTTCGTGGCGGGCACGGGTCTGTGTGTGGCTTCGGTGTCAGGGACACACTGGCCTCACAGAGCCAGGCAGGAGCGGGTCTGTCCCCCGCGGTGTTTGGAGGAGTTTGGGAAGAAGCAGTTCAGTCCCGTGAGCAGGTTTTGTTTCCAGGAATTTGTGTTTCTTCCTGTTGTCAAGCCTGGTGAGACGGTCTGCAGGACCCCTTAGCACCACGCGCTCTGCTGTCCCACCAGGGGCGGCATCGCTTCTGCTCCCGACGCGGCGCTGCTCGCCCGTGGACGCGCTCGCCGGGGCTGTCTCCGGGGAAGCAGCTGTGGGGTGTGCCGCTTCTCTGCCGCTCTGTCTGCCGCCTTTTCCCTGCTCGGACCGACGCGAGAGCCTTCCTGTCCCAAGCGCGGGGCTCAGTTCCCGCGCCCCTTGCTGCCGCCTTGGGGGCTGCGGTGTGGCTGTCACTGGAGACCCTTCCCCGTGTCGGTGCTCCCAGCTGTGCCGCGGCCCCTCAGCACCCGCCCCGCTGGGCCTCCTAGGTCTGGGCGTGTGGGGTTCCGCTGTTTTCACGGACTTTAAGCATTCCTAAATCTCTTCTTCCCCCATTGTTGGTTGAGACGGTGCTGTTCCGGGCACCTGGGGACTCCGTTGGTTAAGCCACTGCCTTCGGCTCGGGCACGATCCCAGAGTCCCAGGATCGAGTCCCGCATCGGGGGACTCTGCCGGGGAGTCTGCATCTCCACTCTCTCGCTCTCTCTCTCAAATAAATAAATAAAATCTTGGGGGGAAAAAATGACTGTGTTGTTCTGGGGCGCCTGGGGGGCTCAGCGGGTGAAGCATCTCCCTTCGGCTCGGGTCGTGATCCCAGGGTCCTGGGGTTGAGCCCCGTGTTGGGGTCCCTGCCGTGGGGTGTCTGTTTCTGCCTCTCCCTCTGTGCGCTCTCTCTAGCTCTCACTCTCCCTCAAATAAAAATTTTTAAATGCTGTATTGTTTAATTTTCACATATCTATGAATTTCACACTTTTTCTTGTTCTTTTAAAAATATGTATTTATTTGAGAGAGTGAGAGTGGGAGCAAGGGGAGGCGCAGAGGGAGAGAGAGAATCTCAGAGGTTCCCCCGCTGAGCCTGGAACCGGGACCGGGAGATGGCGCCTCGGCCGGAACCGACAGCCGACGCAGCCGCTGTGCCCCCCGCGCCCCCACTCTCTCCCTCCTGCGACTGACCTGCCGCTGCACCATGGTTTTAGTATTTGTGAATGGATTCAAACCTGTTTCGGGGCCGAACACATAGTTTCTCGGAGACCATCGCGCGCTTCAGGAGCTGGGGTCGTCGTTGAGGGCGCTCGCGGGCCGCCGGCGGGACGGGCAGACGCACGTGTGCACCCTCTGTTTCCTCCTGAGCCTTCGGCCGGCTCGTGCCGCCCGTCGCTGGCCACGTGGGATGGCCGTCTGTCCCCTCCACTGTCCCGGGCGCGTCTGGCTGTGTCCGTGCGGCTGGGGCGCGTGTTTGCAGGTCTGGGGAGCCGAGTCTCTGTCGGGACGGAGCCCCCTCCTCTGCCTCTCCCAACCGTCTGGTGTTGGAGGTTCACCTCGCACGGCTGACGCGGCCGCCTCGCCTCTCCGGGTCACTGTTTGCGGGGGACGCCGCTTCCTAAGCTTTCGACCAGAGCAACCCTAGTTCCAGCGCGAGTGTCTTGCAGATGGTGTGGACTCCGAGGGTGATTCTTGAATCAGTCCTGACCATCTCTGAGCGATAAGGACGGACTGACCCTGCCGGGTGACAGTCTGTCTGTCTCCCGCGCGTCTTCTGGCTCTTGTTCTCCGTTCCCTGTCACTGACGTCCTTTTATTCCCTGCCCATTCCCGTCTGAGCCTGTTGTGCAGACCTCTCCGTGTGCTGGCCGTGGGGTCACCGAACACCCCAGACCTCCACCGTCCGCTCCGACCCGGCCGGCGGACGCCCGCTGTCCACACCCCCCTGCGGCCCCGCCTGCCCTGTGTTGTGAGACGTGCTGTTGGGGGGAGTGCCCAGCAGCACAGGTGCGTGGTTGTTTTGGGACGTCTGTGTTTTAAGTCCTGTACGAAGTTGCGAGCGGAGGACAAACTGAGGTCACGGCAATGCTGACTTCCGTATTTGCCCACGTGCTCAGCTTTACCACGGACCTTCCCTTCCGCGCACGGCGTTGGCTGACAGTCTGGTGTCCTTCCTTTCAGCCCAAGGGGCTCCTCTCAGTCCCTTGTAGGGGACGGCTTGTCATAAATCACAGCTTCTGTTTATAGGGAAATGGCTTAACCGCCCCCTCTTTTGTGAAGGAGAGCCCTGCCAGGTGGCGAATCCGTGGCCGACATGGCTTCCTGCAGGACATCAAATCCGATCATCCATGGCCATCTGCCTTCGGAGATCTCTGCCCCCAAGTCAGCAGACGGTGTCACTGGGGAGAACTTGCAGGGGACCAGCCGCCCGTCCTGAGGACCTCAGGACCCAGGACCCGGGGCGTCTGCGATGTGTCAGTGTCGATGTCTCTGTGTTTGTCGTCCTGGGAGTTTCCTTGGCTTCTTGAAGTTTCTGCTTGAGTCCTTCGAACGTCTCCGCCCCGTGCTCGTCTCTCCCAGGGCCGCATCATGCGTGTGTCGGCCCCTCCGTGGCGACCCGCCTGTTCCCTCTTCCTCATTCCTCTCTTCGAGCAAAGTCCCCCCTTTGGCTGTGGCACGGTCCAGCTCTAGAATTCCCGTCCGGTTTTCCTCGTGCTCGTGTCCATCTGTCTGCCAACATTCCCATCCTGTGCGCGTGCTGACGTCCTCATGGCCTTCGGTGCCGCCCAGGCTTTGCTCTGGCCCTCAGGACGTTCCCAACTGAGGGGCTGCAATGACCTCGTCCGCCAGCTGTGACACCTCGACATCCTCGGGGGTGACGTCTGTCTGCTGACTTCGTTCCTTTTAGAAGCGTGTTTCTTGTTTCTTTGTGAGCCACTGGGGATGTGGCTGTTATAAGTGGTAGCTCTGGACGTTAGATTCTCCCCCTTCTCTGGTGTTTGCTGGTTTCTTCTCTTCTTTTCCTCCTTCCTTTCATTGTTGTCAAGGACTGAAGTGTCCCTTTGTTTTGAGACTTTCCCAGATGATGTTGACAACGACTCTCCCTTGCCTGTGTGATCACTGAAGTCTCTGTTCCTTCAGCTCGTGTCTGGCTAACGCTGGGCAGAGTGTCCTCGACTCTCAGGAGCTCCCCGGTCTTGCAGCCTGGCCAGGAGGAGACCGTCGGGACGGTCCTTCAGCGCTTGGGTAGGCTACTCTGAGCCTGGGGCCCTGCCTGAGCTCCGTCATGGCTTTCCAAATCCCCGAGTGCACGTACCTGCTTTCAGATGTCATAATTCCTCAGACGGCCCTACCTCAACCCGTGTAGGCCATACGGGGACAACTGTGTGTCCCCGCCTGTGACTGCTTGCTCCAGGAGTCTGCGGGTCTGAAGACCCCCAGCAGCTTGTGTGAGCAGTGCCCGCTGCTTCGGCCACCTGAGTGCCAAAGTAAGCCGAACAGAGGGGAGCTCCTTGCATCAGCCTCTGGGGACCCACCAGGCAGCTTAGAGCAGACGAGCACAGCGGTCTGCAGATCTGACCATCTCTGCTCCTCCTGGCTTGGGGGGAGGAAGGGGAACCGGGCTGCCGATCCAAGGGCACAGCCACCACTGCCCTGGGCGTGGGGGCCGGTCAAGGACCAGAACAGAGTGCGGCAGGGAATCCCGACCGTTCTAAAGACGGCCTTTCCTTGTGTGGACATTAGCTTGGTTTCTGGGAACCTCTGACTGGGATGGAGCTCCCGCAAGTGGGCTCAGACCGCTTGTCCTTGTTTTTTTCAGTCTCTGTGGGGAACAAACACACGGAGCTTCCCACTCCACTAGTTTCCTGATTGGTTTATATTTTTAAGAAAATTTTTACTGAAAATAGAAGTTCGTGAGCCTGTTCTGCTATCAATAAATAGGTGAAAAATAAATAAATGGGAAAGAAGCGCGAGCTCCTCCTGCAGAAGACAGCCAGCCGGGAAGAGTGGAAGGGGCTCGCAGGGCACGGGTCACGGCGACAGCCTGAGGGCAAGGCCCCTGCAGGGCCCCCAGATGGTTCCCACAGTCCCTGCCTGGCTCCAAGCGGAGACAGTTGGTTCCCAGTGGGGACACCCGGTCCACACACCCACAGTGACGCAGGCGGACGTCCATCCCAGCAGTGGGTCCAGTGGACGTCGGGACCCTCCAGGTGCGATGCACAGAGAGCAAAAGCGTGCCCTCAGCTTGGGCATTTTTCCAGTCTAAGCTGAGGAGCGGCCCACAGACCTAGACTGGGGTGCTGCACCTCCTGACCCAGCCTGCACCCCTTGAAAAGGTCAAGGGACACAGCAAAAGGCTGAGGACACGTCCCAGGCAGAAGGAGAAGAGGTACGGCGCTCATGGGCCCGGAGTCCTGGAACCCGTCCCGGGCTGTCAAGGTGCGGCTCTGGCCATCACGATCGGGTCAGGACGGTTGAGGACTGTGGTTTACAGGGTGCCGTGTGTCGCAGCCAACTCGGCCCAGCGTGACCCCTGCCCTGTTTCTAGGGGACACACCCACCTACGTTGGGGTGAGGGGCCTCTTAAACCCACATGGGTAGAGGGTGGGCAGGTGCACCTGTACACGTGAGGGCCAGCAGCAGGGCCGAGGGAGCGAGCAGCCGACCCCCGTGTGTCGGGATAAAGGGCAGACAGGAGCTCTTCACACCGTCTCTGCGATTTACCCATACACTTGAAACCACATCAAAATGAAAGGTTCTCCGGAAAGCTCCATTCTGGCTGCCGTCTGGGGCATGGACTTGAGGGAGGCCGGCACGCATCCCGCAGCAGCCGGGAGAAGACAGCCCTGGAGCGGAAGAGGAAGTGCGGAGGGGGCCAGTCCGTCTCCAGGGCAGAGCCAGCCCGCAGCGGGGGGCACACTGGGGGAGCCTGGGTGTCTAGGGGCCCCGCCCTGCGGCAGGTCCTACAGCAAGTGCACCAGGGGCCCCTCCTCCCTGTCTCCCCGCTCCTTCCCCCGGCCCTGGTGAAGCCCTGGGAGAAGCAGCAGCCCCATGCAGGGTCTCGGGAAGTCTCAGAGCCCGGCCGGGGACTGGGGGGCAGGCGTGGCCCAGCCTGGGCAGGGCCAGTGTGGACAGAGAAGTTCAGAGGCAAACCACTGAGCCTGGTTTGCTGAGGATTACCACGGCAGAGGGAGAGCAAACAGCAGGAGGGCCGCAGCGTCCTGGTGGAAGGCCCGGACGACCAAGTGTCAGTCGGCAAACAGACCCTCCCTTCCCTCCAGGAACCCCAGTGTTGACTCAGCGCCCACAAGATTGGCCAAGGGGCCCACTTCCCCCACTACGTGCAGAGAGAGACGTCAGTCCCGGTGGCTGGGGCACCAGGACATCCACACCCAGGCCCGCCTGCCGACTGCCCCCTCTGGCCCACCCCACCAGCCCCGGGGCCCCAGCAGTGACCAGTGACCTGGAGAAGGGACTGAGGGACACACCCACGTCCTGCACGCCAGCCTTGTCCTGGCTCAGGCCCCACAGCTGGGGAGGCCACGCAGCACGGCACCGCCCCTCCGTGGGGCCCACTCCTCTCGGTGGACGCAGGGCCCGCAATGCTCTCCGGCTGCCCCAACTTCGCCCTCCTGCATTCTCTCGGGGAGGCTGTCAGGGGATCCCCCGTGCCTGGCTACCTCCTTACTTGTGTTCTGTCGGGGCCCTGCCACGTACCAAAGTCAGGGATGTGGCCAACGCGCTCGGTAAGTAGGTGTGGTGCACGCGCCGCTGACACCCCAGGGCTAGAAGCGTCCACGCTGCCCCTGGGGGGACTCAAGGGGGACACGAGATTACATCCCGGTCTTGGGTCATGAGGCCACAGGCTGAAGCTGGAGCTGCCCCAGGTCAGCAGTCAGTGACCTTAACTCAGAACTGCTAGCCCAGCTCAGGGGGTCTGGGTAGCGCCCAGCACGGTCTGGGCAGTCAGGAAGGGCCCCTGGAGGCCCACAGGGCGAGCCAGACTTGTGTGTATGGGGGCGGTGAGGGTCAGAGCCAGGCCGCTGTGCCCAGCAACGGTGTCTCTGCAGGAGGGCTCTGCTTCTCCTAGGGCTTTGGTGCCCTCACCTGTGCCCATGTCGCATATCCGGCCAGACAGGGACACCCACACCCACATGCCCACAGATGAGCGGCTCAGCATCCCCGATGCCCAGAGCTAGAGGTGTGGACACTGCCCAGGACAGCTCTCTGTGGTGACCATGGGTGGGGAGACAGAATCCCCATGGGAGCTCAGTCGGCTTCGGGAACCAGGCAAGGTCTCCCTACAATGGATGAGGTCCAGAGCGTCCAACTGGGCTCTGGGGCAGGTCCTGACCCACTGGGGGGTGTGCCCCCACCACCCCGGCTGCTCTCCACAGGTATCAGCTTCTTGTTGGTTTCCACAAAGTGCCGACTGGCCCTCTTGCGGACCCGTGGGAGCTTGGGAGCCATCGGCTGAGGACAGAGCAAGGCTGCGCGGGACAGCAGGACAGTGGTCTGGGGCTATTTCGAGATGCGCCCCCCCCAAGGCTCCCACCAAGGAGCCCCAGGTCCCCGCTTCTTGCACAGACCAGGTTAGACAGCCTCCTGGGCCTGGGCCAATGGCTGTGGGGGTGGAGCCCCGGAAGGACCCCTCCCCTGGGGACAGGCTGCCCTAGGGCTCCTGGCTCTGTGCTCAGCTAGGGTGCTCCCGGGACTGCTTCTCTTGGGAGCAGGAAGGGCTGGGACCAAGGCAGGCAGGGAGTTTCCGCGTCCCCTGCTCAGACGGAGCCCCTCAAGTGGGCTGCCTGTGTCAACAGGCTCGGCCCCCTCCTCCCCCACCAAGGGCACCCGATCAGCTCTGCCATTGCGCGGGGGATGGGCGGCGGTGCTCACAGGAGGACCATGTGGCCCTGGACTTGGCGGGGGCACCTATGGAGTGGGACGTGGGGCACGTGTCCCCAAGGCAGGAGCTGTTTGCCCCCTTGGGGCCCCCCCGAGGCCGCCCAAGCTGTTTGCCTTGCAAGAGGGGTGGGTCTTCCTCCAGCCTCTCCTGGAAACCCTTCCAGGAGCCCCTGCCAGCCCCGCCAGGCAGCCCCTGCCCCGCCCCTGAGACCCGGGGACAGGCACTGGGCGGGCCGGCGTCCCGGGCCCAAAACAGGGCTCCTGGGAACCCCAAGTCATCCATGTGTTATCCCGAGCTGTCGGGCACATCTGCTGTGCACACTCTCGTCCGGGGACCTCTCCCCACGTCCCCGTCGTCCCCTCCAGGGTCCTCAATCTGGAAGTACCGTCAGGAGGCCCACCCTCCCCTCACCGCTGTCCCCTCCAGCCTGGTCCGGGCGGCACGGCCATGTGGAGCTCCTGCCTCCCAGCGCCTCCTTCCCACTGTCCGCGGGCCGGCCTCCTATTTACCCGGCGCGCCCTCACGCCCAGCTGGCCTCCCGCTCCTCCCGCCACCCCCGCGGCCCACCTCAGCCAGCAGTGCGGTCTGAAGGCCAAGGCGGGGCTGGGGCAGCTCTGCCCAGGCCCCCAGGGCTCCCCCACTCAAGCCCCCCAGGACTACAGCCTGGTCCTCCCTGACCCTCGGGCCTGACTCGGCCCCCTGGCCGCCTTTCTCCTGGCCCACCACGGACACAACGGGCCCCGACACAGGCCCCCCCTGCCCGTGCCCGCAGGCCCCCGTATCGCCCCAGCCCCCACCTCTTCCCCTTCCCGCCTTGCTCCCCTGTGACCGTCCCCCGATCTGTGTGCTCTGCCCACCGCTGCCCAGCTCAGCCGGGCCCAGGAACAGGAGGCTCTCCCTCGGGGCCCCGCCCCTGCCAGCGGGAGGCTCTGCGTGCACCCTGGCTGTGACCTCCCTGTGCTCTGTCACGGTGCCAGACGTTTGAAGACCTCTGACACGATGCGTTTGCCAGCTTCCTCCCCGGACCTCACCGGGGCGGCTCTGCCCGGGCTCCTTGGGGCAGCTGACTCAGGCACAATCTCCTTGCCTCCTTCTTCTGGTCCGGCCCCTGTCCCACGTGTCCCCTGTGCAAGGCACGGCCATCCCCCCGCCCCCGGGACGGTCGTTCGCGGTGCGGTCCCGACCCTGCGGATGTCCCCAGAGGGGCCGAGGGAACATCCTGGGTCCAGCCGCCAAGCCAGGCTCTCGTCGCCTCTGGGGCTTGCGCTGCCTCCCTGGGGCTTCTCCTCCAGGTGGACACCCGTCTGCCCACAGAGAGTGTCACTGGGCTGATGGGCGCCCAGGTCTTGACCAGGGCAGTAGCCATATGTCCAACGTCCAGCAGGAGCTGCGCCCGCCCGCTGCCTCACCCCCCGCCCAGATTCTGTCCCCAGAATCATCCTTCTTTGGTCTCTGCTCCCAAAGCTTCAGCGGCCACCCAGAGGCCCCTGTGTCCCCCACCTGGGCCCCCTGGGCTCTCTGCGAAGCCAACTCACCACCCAGGGCCCAGGTCTGTGGCCAAAGCAGATGGAGTAGCGGCCCCCACGCACCCTGGACGAGGCCTCAGGGCCTTGGGGTGCTGGCTTTGGGGGCACACGTGGTCACAGGCTCCCCAGCATCCTGGGTCCTTCTCTCGGAGCCCCTGGCCTCCCTTGCTCTGGGCAGAAGCTGCCCACCCCGTCTGGACCCCCCATGCACGAGGGTGGGACCCCCCACCCCCGTCCCAGGCAGAGCCATGAGCATCTCGTGCAGCCTTGGAGGCCCTCCCGGCCAGGACTCCACTGAGGCCACGGGAGGTGGGGTCTCAAGCTGCCGGGGCAGCCCATGCCCACAAGGGCCTCTGCTGGTCACGCAGCCCCACCCCAGAAAGGACAGTTCATCCCCCACACCCGCCTGGGGTCCAAGGGGGTGGTAGCCGCCGGCTGTGGCCTGGGGAGCCTCCCCTGTGGGAAGAGCCTCCTGGTGGCCTTGGGGCCACACCCGGCTTGTAGCTCTTTCCAGAAACGGCTTGCATAACCTGGCCATGGGCTGCTGTGGCTGGACTGGCTGGCAGGGTTACCTCCTGCCACCAGCCCCAGATCCAGGCAGGGGCGGTGCTCTCCCAGGGAGTGGAGGATTAGTCACTGCACCCTGCGCCCCGAGGAAGGGGCAGTTCCCTCCGACACCTGAGCCGCTCAGGGGGTCGGCGGCGCTGACGTGGGAGCCGCCCACTGCTGCGGGGCCAGCTGGTCCGTGCAACAGCGGCTCCCAAAGCCAGAGGCCTGAGAATGTGCTGTGCCCAAGGAGGGTATCCCGGGGTCGACAGCCCGCTCCCTGTCCCTGTGGGGCCATGGCCATCCACCTCACACTCAAGTGGTCTCCTGAGCCCAAGGGGTCACGGGGTCCTGGCCGAGGGAAACCCTCCGCCCCCAGCTGGTCACTGCTGACAGGAGGGGTCAAGCTCCAAGGTCGGTCCCCCTTGCCGTGTGCCTGGACCAGGGGCAAGAGCAGCATTGTCCAGGTGGGTCCCCTACGGAAACTGTAAAGGGTGGTCCCCAACCCCCGGGGCTGCTCTGGCCAGGTCTTTGGACCAGGGTGAGCCCTGTCCACACTCCCAGGGCATCTGCGGGGCTGGGTCAGGCCTTTGGTCTGCATGTTGCCAGGGGGGTGGTCTGGAAGCTCCCCTGGGGCCGCCAAGGAAGGTGTCGAGGAACCTGGAGGTTCTCAGGGCAGAGCTGGGGGTCACAGGACGGACGTGGGAGGGGCAGGGGCTTGGATGCTGGTGGCTTTTGTGCACACACACACCCACACGCACACACCCGCACACACACTCACACACACACCAAACCCAGCAAGTGTGTGATGAGGGTGTCTGATGCCTTGTGGGGAAAAGATAGAGCCCTCTTCTAGAAGGTTCCTTCGCCATGCAAAGCCTACTGGTGTCCAGTGTGGCCAGCTGGGGGATAGGCAGGGCCACACAGGACCCCCTCCCTCCCTCGATTCCGTGAAAGGATGGGTGTCGTCCCCCAGCCCCTGGAGGCAGCAGACGCCCCTGGGTGGACCTCCCCAGTGTGACCCGTCTGGGGCCGGCCGAGGGTGTGGTGTGAGCCCCTGGCGCGCCGCCTGTCCCCACCCCGTCTCTGGGTTTCGCAGATCACCTTAAAAACCACACGCCTGTCCCCACCCCGTCTCTGGGTTTCGCAGATCACCTTAAAAACCACACAGAGTCCACAGTTTGCAAAATGCTCCAAGTGTATTTATGAACCAGACGGTCATTTCCTGAAGCCCAGGGCCAAGGGAGGAGCAAGGCTGCGCCTCCTGGCGGACGGCCCGGCCCAACGAGTCCAAGTGCCCATCCCTGTTAAGACCCTCACGTGATGCACAAGTCCTGGGAACGCACGCTGGACCCACGGCCAGAGTGGCCTGAGGGCTGGTCGGGGCCACCGCACACCCGAGGGCCAGCTGGACCCCCGAGAGGGACAAGGTGGGTGGGCAGGGCATCATGGCCTCGGGCCCCCTGGGCCAGGGCTTGGGTCCCTGGAGCCAAAGCTGTAGGGGCCAGGATGCCCTTATCGGTGTATCCCGGAGGCGGGTGGCCGGGAGCCCCGAGGACGGGGGCTGGTCAGTCCACTGGTGGAGCCCGTGGCCCTGGAGCCCCTCCTCCAGCCCGTGCCCCCCACCTCCTGGCTTTGCTCCTCGTCGCTCTGCACAGGCCCCGAGTCTGCCCCGTGGCCCAGGGCGCCGTGGGAGCCGCAGCGCTGCCGCACGCAGCCACACTCCTCCACCTGGGGGTAGCTGAAGGCCCGGTGGGAGCCGTCGGGACAGCGCAGGGTCACGTTTCTCAGGGAGACGCGCCGCTCCTGGCAGCACTCGCAGCTGTGCCGCAGCGCGTTGGCCTCCTGGGAGTAGCTGTGGGCGGACGGCCGCGTTAGACCCAGGCCCCCACCCCGTGTCGCCACCACCCGTCCTCGAGGCTCTCTGGCCAGCGTGTGACCGCCACGCAAACTCCCGCGCCCGTGGCCAGGTGTGAACACTCCGCAGCCAACCAGGCCGCCAACGCGCCACGGCGAACCCTGCCACGCCGCCGGTGGGGCCCTCAAGTCTGTGGTCTCGGAACAGCCTGCTTCCTGCCAGGGTGCAGGCCGTGGCCTCCGAACGCCCAGGACCAGCCGCTCAGCCCACCCCAGAGCCCATCGCGGCTCCCAGCTCTTCCTCCCCTGCCCTTCATCGCCACCCCCTGTGCCCCTGACGGCTCTGTGACCCCTGCGGGCCGGGGGAGGGGCTCACGTACACAGAGACACTGTCTCCACAGCTGCCACGGCAGAAGGCGAGGCGCACGGGCCGGGGAGACCTACAGCCCTGCTGGTGGAGGACTTGGCGCTCGTGGAACAGGGCGCAGGCTGACCCTGAGGGTGACACAAAAGGCCGGCGGAGGCTCAGGCCTGGCCGGGCCCCCTGGGCCCCCTGGGCGCCCCAGACGGGTAGGATGGCCCACCCCCCCTGTGGACGTGCCCACTCACTGTTCTGGGGCTGCGGTGGAGGACAGGACAGACAGCAGCCGTCCTCGCTCAGCCTGGCCTGGTCCTGTGCCAACAAGAGGGCTTCCTTGAGGGCCAGCCGCTGGCCCAGGAGTGGAGGAATGGACAGGAGGGGACGGTGCCCCACAGAGGTGAGTGGCACCCCTGCGGCCACTGCACAGGGCCAACCGTGGCTCCCCACCCCCACCCCCGGGTGACCCTGGCCGTGGCCTCCCATGACCCACAGTGGGCCAGGCGGGGCCATGGGCTCCCGGAGCTCACCGCAGGACAGCTGAGCGGGGGACACGCCTTCTTCCGGGTCACCACCACAAGCCCATCCTGGTGCTTCTCACACTCGTGGGTCACGCAGGGGTTCGTGGGGTCTGGCCAGGACTGGCCCGGCTGCAAGGAGGAACCGGCCAGCAAGGTAAGAGGACAGGGGAGCGCTGTGTGTCGGCCTCCAGCCCGTGGGCCTCCGGGGTCCTCCCGGTCTCGGCCGGGCACCTGCCTTGCGATGACGGCTCCCCAGGGGCCCCCGTGTGCCGGGGCGGCTGGTTCCGCACTCCCGCCCCTGCACTCCCGCCCCTGCGGCCACTGGGGACCTCACAGCTCCCCCGTCCAGGCAGGGGTGGGACCTGGCCCCGCCCCGGCTTCCCCAGAGCTCCTGGGCAGGGCAGGGTGGCTTCAACCCACCCCCAGGACTCACTCCGTGGCCCTGGAACCCCCCGCCGAGCCCCCCAGCCAGGCCCAGCAGCTGCAACTCACGTAGAAGAGATGGGGGGAGCCGTCCGTGGCGTTGAGGACGCAGGCTTGCTGCACGCACCCGCCACAGCACCGCCCGCTCTGCTCCCGGTACTCGAAGCCCTGCGGGGACGGCGGGCGTGTGGCCTGAGCACCCCCAACCCCCAGCGGTCCCGGCGGCAGTGTGGGGCAACCACCGCAGCCACTCACCTCGGGACAGCGGGTGTTGCAAATCTGAGTCTCACAGCTGATCACCGCCGTGTCTGAATGGGGGCTGCCGGGCACCTCGCACCGGCACGTCTCACACAGGCTGGAGGAGATCACGGAGCCGGGCTGGGGAGAGTCGGGCGGCCGAGGCCGGTGAGCTTCCAGAACGTACCCCTCTGGGCCTGGTCCCCGCTAGGCAGCCCGGGCCCTCCAAGTGCCCCTAAGTGCCGCCTCCTGGCGGGGGACGGGGCCCCCCGGAGCCCTCACCTTGGAGACCAGGGTGCCCGGGACGTCACAGGCTTGGGAGGGCCCAGTCGGGGGCACTGATGTTGGGGGCCCTCATCACATCCAGGAGGGCAGGGAGGGATGCTGGCCTTGCCCACCCTGCCAATGCGGAGGAGCGGCCCAGCCGGCGGCCAACCTGGAGCCTCGACTACCCTGGGCTGTGGGCTGTGGTCCCCGGAGGGCTCACGGATGCCCCCGGGGTCCTGACCTCCGCACCCTCTTACCTGGAACAAGGTGCCGTTGGCGCTGCAGACGCTCCAGCCTGTGCAGGGGGGACGCACGGGCTCACGGACCGGCCTCGCCCCTCCGCCCGGCCCAACACACCCCAGCCCGCAGAACAGCGGGGGCCATAAGCGTCACCGGGGTGGCTGGTCCCCGGGGCCCAGGCAGCGATGCCGCAGCCGCGCCCCCCCAGCCGCAGAGAACCCCCAGTGCGTTTCCCCTCCATAGCGCCCGGCCCGCCAGGAGGTCGCTGGCACTCACTGCAGTTCTGGTGGGGGCAGCAGGCTCCCTCCTCGTAGGTCAGGATGGGGTGGGAGCCCTTGGGACAGGCCACGGGCTTGGGGCAGTAGCTGGTGTCACAGGCTGCGGCGGACGGGAAGACGGCCCTCAGGGCCTGGCTCTCGCTCTGCACGCGCCCGCCCCCACCCAGCCCAGTGCTGCACCCAGGGGTCTCCAGCGGGGCCCAGCACCCGGAGGGTAGGCTCTCCAAGGGGCACGGGCCACTCTGGGCCAGCCCGGGCAGAGGAGCCCTCATCCTCCTGGCATACACACCCTCCCCAGAGTTTGTCTTTTGGGGGGTCACCGGCGGAGGCCTTAGTGGGGGGCGGAAGGGTGTGGTCCCCTTGGTTGTGCCCCCCACCCCGTGGCCCCCGGCACTCAGCCGAGGGCCTGTGGGCATCAGGCCGGGCTCACCGCAGTTGTACTGGGGACAGCACTGGTCGGCCTGGGGGGCCGCAGGCACAGGTACCAAGCCGGGCGCGGGGCAGGCTGGGGGCAGGGGGCAGGGCTGCGGCCGGCAGCTCAGGGTCCATGTGCCGTTCTCACAGGTGCACCGCTGGCATCCCACGCTGACAGTGTGGCCGGGCTGCAGGACGAGCGTGTGTAAGCCCAGGGCTGTGCCCTGGCCTGTCTGGGCACAACAGCAGCCAGACCACAGGGGTGTGGGAGCCCACAGCTGAGGGCCAGAGGGGGACCCTGGAGGCACAGGGGGAACCGGAGGAAACTGGGGGAAGTGGCTTCAGGGGTGGGAGATGGGGTGGGCGGATGCCAGGTGGGTGACCACCTCTAGCTCCCTGCGTCTGAGGGGAGCAGGAAGGAACCCCAGCGGACGTAGGAGCAGGACCACCCCAGGAGCGGGCACTCCCCGTACGGACGCCCCCACATTCAGCTAGAGCCCCCTCTGTGCTCCTCCTCTGAGGCTCTGGCACTAAGCGGATGCCCTACCCCCACGCCAGCTGGCCACACTCACCTCCACAGGCTCCCCATGGGGCCCCAGGCACCCTGGAGGGAAAGAGAGAGGCCACAGGTAGGCAGTGGCAGCCCCAGCCTTTCAGGGACTGGACTCATAGTGGCGGCCCAGGCAGTCCCAGGCCACGACAGAAAGCCCCAGCATCTGGCTGGGAAGCCCAGATCCGAGGGGGCAGCTGGTGCTGGCGCACCTGCCGGCCCCCAGCCCCACCCATGGCAACATACTGTGGCAATCTGTGGGCACGCAGACTTCGGAGCTCGTGCTGAAAGGCATCAAGCCCTCTGGACAGAAGCAGCCTTCCGTGATGGGGCCGGCATCCTGTAAGGCCCTGTGGGGACAGCAGAGGGGCTGGCCTGGCCTGTGCCCTCCAAGCTAGGAGAAGGCCAGCCTGGGGGCCCCGGGGTAGGTCCGGAGGGAGACGCTGGTGCATACATGAGGCTGGCGTTGTCCCTCCCGTAGCAGTAGGAGAGCTTGGACGGGCCGCACGGCTGGTACACCTTGTCGGCAGGGCAGGCAAACGCTGTGTGCAGGGAGAGGCCACAGCTGAGGCCAAGGGCATCTGCTCAGAGCAAACTCCCAGGCCCTGTCCCCAGGCACGTGCTGAGGGCCGGACACTGGCCTGCAGCTGGAAGCTGGCCCCTCGGCCCCACCCCCAGCCCCGCACTCCAGGCTCCGGGCACCCTATGGGTGTGCTCCTCCCTTCTCTCCTGGAGCTGAGTACACGCGGCCCTGAGGCCAGTCTACCCCTCCACCTCCCTCCTATCTCTCCCCTCCCCTCTCCCCGGCCCAGGAAGCCCTGCAGCTACTGGCCCGCCTGGCGCGTCTGTGCCCTGGCCGCATGCCGGCGGCTGCCGCTCGCCAGGACCGGGTGGGCACTCACGGCACGTGTGGTTGGTGTGGCTTCTCCAGTCGATGCACACGCCACGGGAGGCACAGAGGGACGCATACAGCTCCAGGCCAGAGCACACCACGTCGGAGACGGTCACGTGGCAGTGGTCGAAGACGCAGCCTTGGTAGAACGTCAGCGGGGGGATCACCGCATGGCACGGCTCGAAGACCCTACGGCCAGCAGCGCAGGGTTGGGGGGCAGCTCGGGCTCTGCCCGCGGCCTGCGTGCCCCGAGCAGGACGGCCCACCGCAGCACATGGGCCCAGACCCACAGTCAGACAGAAGGAGCCAACCCACTCAGCCACCCCCGCACCCAGGGTCCCAGCAGTGAGCCGCGGCTCTCTGCCGCCCTCCCGCTCCGACACCCTGCTCCCTCGGGAGCCGCCACAGGCCCACGCGTCCTGCCCACCCCGAGGGTGAGGTTGGGGGGCTGCCTTCCCTGGGCCCTCCCCAAATCTCACTTGCTCAAAATCAGCCGGCAGATTGGCGACGAGGAGCACAGGGTTGGGGAGGGCGCGGGCCTGGCTGCAGTGGGCGTCGGGGAGGGCCCGTGGCATGACGGCTGCTGCGGTGTCGTCACCTTCCAGTGGCCGGACATATCAGAGCAGGAGGCCGCCACTGCCCCGCCAGGCAGGCGACACTCATCCTTCTTGTCATTGGTGCAGGTGCCTAGGGTTGGGGGGGCGGGTGTCGGGCCGTCAGGGGACCGCCGAGCGCAGCCCACCCGTGGGCCGCGGGGTCACTGAACTGGGAGTGGGGTCCTGATGCTCAGGGCAGCACTCGGCGGGTTGGCTGTGGGACCTGATCCTAGGCGCTTCCCTGTTCCCCCCAAGAAGCCAGACAGTTCCCCTGCAGGGTGGACAGGTGTGAGCCTCAGGTGTGTGGCTGGGCCCTCTGCTGTGGGGACCGGGTGCTCTCAGTGCAGCTGGAAAGCAGACACGGCTGCAGGCTCGGGGCCACTCAGGCAGCCTGCATCCCGGCGGACAGTGCGGCCCCCAGGGGTGTCCCCCAGCGTGACCCCCCTCACACGGACACCCTCAGCTGCAGGCAGAGCCCGGTGGGGCCGGGACTCACCGCACTGCCCCTCCGTGTTGTTAGCAAACTTGCTGAAAGGGACCTCCACCGAGAAGATGAGCCCGGAGAACATGACCTGGACGCCAAGTTCAGGGATGGTCACGTACATCTTGATGCCGATTTGGGACACGCTCACGCCATCTTTCTGGAAGCCGGGCCTGACCACTCTGTCGTTGAAGATGATCTACACAGGGTGAAGGACGAGGCAGAATAAGGCATATCCCCAAGCCGGCCCCGTCCCCAAGCCGGCCCCGTCCGCAGGGCACAGCCCCGGGGTCCCCTACCTCATTGGTCATCACCCCGAGGACGGGCTTGCGGGTGAGCACGACGCGGTCCCCCCGGTACTCGACGATGATGGACTGCGGGCAGGACACCCCGTTCTCCGCCCCGCACAAGTAGTTGTCGATCAGCACGCGGAAGTGGCCGTACACGGGCACGACCTGCTGCACCAGCACGTAGGTGCAGCTGTCCAGGAACGTGTAGTAGGTGCCGTCGAAGGTGATGTAGTGGGGGTCGCCCCAGCCGCTGCACACACCTGCGGGCGCGCACCGGCCTTACGCGGGGCCTCCTCCGACCTGACACGGCCACGGGGCCCTGGGGTTTGGGCAGCATTCCACTCGCTGCCCTGGTGGAGGCCCGGGGCCTTCTGTCCCCTGCCTCGCTGTCAGGAAGTCCTTCCTAGGGTCTCACCCACGTCCGCCCCGCCCACTCCGCCAAAGCCCCGCCCATCCGCTGATGCCCCGCACCCCGGAAGCCCCGCCCATCCCACCCGCCAGCGGCTCCCTGCTCACACTGGCACTGATAGCGCGGGCAGCAGCCGTCCTGGTCGGCCACCTGCACAGGGGGGAAGCCGTTGGCGCAGGTCGGGGGCTGCGCCCGTGGGCACTCGCGCCGATGCACGGTGATGACCCCGTGGCCCTCACAGGTGGCCTGAGAGCAGTTGGGCATGGGCCAGGTCTCGCCTTTCTGTGGGGGAAGGACAGTGCTCAGTCTTGGACCCAGGGGGGAGCAGGAGTCACAGGAGGTCGGGATGGGACCCACCTTCCCCACCCCTGCCCCCCTGTTTCTCCCACAGGCCCCCACGCCCCATGGAGCTCGGACACAACCCCGCACCCCACCGCAGGCTGCCCCATCTGCAGCCACCGGCCGGGCGCCCATCGCCGGCTGCTTGCACACACTCCTGGCTCCCCAGGCGGCGCCCACTTTGGGCAGCCCTGGAGGACCACCACGGGCTGCTTCCCAACAGCCAGCTGGCTTCAGCCTACCTGCAGCTAACTTTCCACCCCCGGAAAGGCGCCAGGGGTCCCTGCACCAGCATCTGAGAAGGGCAGATGGGGAGTTACCATTCTTGGAGGGACTGCATTTGGGCACCCCTGCGTAGTGATGGGCACGGGGGCCGAAGGGGAGGAGCCAGGCTGGGAGGTGGTCGGGGCAGGAGGTGCCACGCTGCTGGGACAGGACTGGTCCATCTGCCGGACCACACGGCAGTCCAGACTGCATGTGGCATAATAGCAGTGGCCGTCGAGGTCAGTCTGTTGGTAAATGATGGATCCTGCGAGAGAAACGGTCAAGCGGGGGTGAGCAGAGCTGTCCTGCGGGGGGAGCCACGGCCCAGAGACACTCTTCCATGCTCGGCATCCACCCCAGGGGCAGACAAGGCACGAGGCCTTTCTACTCAGAAGTAAACGGAAGAAATACACAAAGATGGCTAGGTCGCACCCAGAGATGATGGTGGCCGAGTCAGTGACAAGCGACCCCTCCCCTCTCCCATAGCAATGGCATCTTCATAGACCAGAAAGCAGGAGACAAGGCAGCACACACACCACACCACATGCACGAGTCACATACCTGCGGGATACAGCTTGCCGGACACGCTGCAGAAGCACGTGGTGCTGGCCGGAGCGGTGGAGCTCGGCCATGGCACACTGGACACCACGGACATATGCTCCGGAGGGGCTGAGCTTGGCGTCACTGAAGTGTGACCGCAGTGCTCTGGGAGCTCACAGCACAACACCCGGACCTCATAGTTGAGGCACATCCCGACATTGCCTCCCTGGTCCCGGTTCCGGCACACCAGGCCCTTGCTGAGGTCGCACTGCACCACCTGGCCCAGCTTCTCGATGCTGACCTCAGGGTGGCTCTCGGCCCGGCACTCCAGCCGCGAGATGTATTCAGGCTGGCGGCAGATTTTCTCTCCCCTTCTCATGATGTTGCTGAAGCTTTCCACGTCTCCTCCGTGGGGTCCCGGGGACGGGAAGTCCACGTCGAACCACTTGGTCCACGTGCACCTTGGCTGGCAGGTGACAGTCACAGGAGGGGAGTGGGTTGCTTCAGGTGTGTAGAAGGGAGTGGTGCTGGCTGTAGGAGCAGACGTTGTGCCAGTTGTTGGCATCGAGGTTGGGCTGCTTCCTGGCACCGTGGTTGAGCTTGTTTCTGGCACTGATGTTGGGCTGGTTGTTGGCACAGAGGTTGAGCTGGTCTCAGGCACCGAGGTTGGGCTGGTTGTTGGCACAGAGGTTGAGCTGGTCTCTGGCACTGAGGTTGGGCTGGTTGTTCGCACAAAGGTTGAACTGGTCTCTGGCAATGATGTTGAGCTGGTTGTTGGCACAGAGGTTGAACTGGTTTCTGACACAGGTCTTGGGCTGGTTGTTGGCACAGGGGTTGAGCTAGTCTCTGGCACCGTGGTTGGGCTGGTTGTTGGCACAGAGGTAGAACTGGTCTCTGGCACAGATCTTGGGCTGGTTGTTGGCACAGAGGTTGAGCTGGTCTCTGGCACTGAGGTTGGGCTGGTTGTTGGCACAGAGGTTGAGCTGGTCTCTGGCACTGAGGTTGGGCTGGTTGTTGGCACAGAGGTTGAGCTGGTCTCAGGCACCGAGGTTGGGCTGGTTGTTGGCACAGAGGTTGAGCTGGTCTCTGGCACCGAGGTTGGGCTGATTGTTCGCACAGAGGTTGAACTGGTCTCTGGCACTGATGTTGAGCTGGTTGTTGGCACAGAGGTTGAACTGGTTTCAGACACAGGTCTTGGGCTGGTTGTTGGCACAGGGGTTGAGCTAGTCTCTGGCACCGTGGTTGGGCTGGTTGTTGGCACAGAGGTTGAACTGGTCTCTGGCACAGATCTTGGGCTGGTTGTTGGCACAGAGGTTCAGCTGGTCTCTGGCACCTTGGTTAGGCTGCTTGTTGGCACAGAGGTTGAGCTGGTCTCTGGCACTGAGGTTGGGCTGGTTGCTGGCACTGATGTTGGGCTGGTTGCTGGCACAGGGGTTGAGCTGGTCTCTGGCACTGAGGTTGGGCTGGTTGTTGGCACAGGGGTTGAGCTGGTCTCTGGCACTGAGGTTGGGCTGCTTGTTGGCATAGAGGTTGAGCTGGTCTCTGGCACAGGTCTTGGGCTGGTTGTTGGCACAGGGGTTGAGCTGGTCTCTGGCACTGAGGTTGGGCTGCTTGTTGGCACAGAGGTTGAGTGGGAAGTCACCAGGTGGACAGTGGTCTCAGTTAGGCTGGTGGGGCTCATACTTGGGGTGTGAGGGACTGTGACAGTTTTGTGCGTCGTGCAGTGCTCTGGGGGCTCACAGCACAACACCCGGACCTCATAGTTGAGGCACATCCCGACATTGCCTCCCTGGTCCCGGTTCCGGCACACCAGGCCCTTGCTGAGGTCGCACTGCACCACCTGGCCCAGCTTCTCGATGCTGACCTCGGGGTGGCTCTCGGCCCGGCACTCCAGCCGCGAGATGTATTCAGGCTGGCGGCAGATTTTCTCTCCTCTTCTCATGATGTTGCTGAAGCTTTCCACGTCTCCTCCGTGGGGTCCCGGGGACGGGAAGTCCACGTCGAACCACTTGGTCCACGTGCACCTTGGCTGGCAGGTGACAGTCACAGGAGGGGAGTGGGTTGCTTCAGGTGTGTAGAAGGGAGTGGTGCTGGCTGTAGGAGCAGACGTTGTGCCAGTTGGTGGCACGGAGGTTGGGCTGGTCTGTGACACAGTGGTTGCACTGGTTGTTGGCATCGAGGTTGGGCTGCTTCCTGGCACGGTGGTTGAGCTTGTTTCTGGCACTGATTTTGGGCTGGTTGCTGGCACAGGGGTTGAGCTGGTCTCTGGCACTGAGGTTGGACTGGTTGTTGGCACAGAGGTTGAGCTGGTCTCTGGCACTGAGGTTGGGCTGGTTGTTGGCACAGAGGTTGAACTGGTCTCTGGCACAGATCTTGGGTTGGTTGTTGGCACAGGGGTTGAGCTGGTCTCTGGCACCTTGGTTAGGCTGCTTGTTGGCACAGAGGTGGAGTGGGAAGTCACCAGGTGGACGGTTGTCTCAGTTAGGCTGGTGGGGCTCATACTTGGCGTGTGAGGGACTGTGACAGTTTTGTGCGTCGTGCAGTGCTCTGGGGGCTCACAGCACAACACCCGGACTTCATAGTTGAGGCACATCCCGACATTGCCTCCCTGGTCCCTGTTCCGGCACACCAGGCCCTTGCTGAGGTCGCACTGCACCACCTGGCCCAGCTTCTCGATGCTGACCTCGGGGTGGCTCTCGGCCCGGCACTCCAGCTGCGAGATGTATTCGGGCCGGCGGCAGATTTTCTCTCCTCTTCTCATGATGTTGCTGAAGCTTTCCACGTCTCCTCCGTGGGGTCCCGGGGACGGGAAGTCCACATCAAACCACTTGGTCCACATGCACCTTGGCTGACAGGTGACAGTCACAGGAGGGGAGTGGGTTGCTTCAGGTGTGTAGAAGGGAGTGGGGCTGGCTGTAGGAGCAGACGTTGTGCCAGTTGGTGGCACGGAGGTTGGGCTGGTCTGTGACACAGTGGTTTGGCTGGTTGTTGGCACTGAGGTTGGGCTGCTTGCTGGCACGGTGGTTGAGCTTGTTTCTGGCACTGATATTGGGCTGGTTGTTGGCACAGGGGTTGAGTGGGTGTCTGACACAGGTCTTGGGCTGGTTGTTGGCACAGAGGTTGGGCTGGTTGTTGGCACAGGGGTTGACCTGGTCTCTGGCACAGGTCTTGGGCTGGTTGTTGGCACAGGGGTTGAGCTAGTCTCTGGCACAGATCTTGGGCTGGTTGTTGGCACAGTGGTTGAGCTGGTTTCTGACACAGGTCTTGGGCTGGTTGTTGGCACAGGGGTTGAGCTAGTCTCTGGCACCGTGGTTGGGCTGGTTGTTGGCACAGAGGTTGAACTGGTCTCTGGCACAGATCTTGGGCTGGTTGTTGGCACAGAGGTTGAGCTGGTCTCTGGCACCTTGGTTAGGCTGCTTGTTGGCACAGAGGTTGAGCTGGTCTCTGGCACTGAGGTTGGGCTGGTTGTTGGCACAGAGGTTGAACTGGTCTCTGGCACAGATCTTGGGTTGGTTGTTGGCACAGGGGTTGAGCTGGTCTCTGGCACCTTGGTTAGGCTGCTTGTTGGCACAGAGGTGGAGTGGGAAGTCACCAGGTGGACGGTTGTCTCAGTTAGGCTGGTGGGGCTCATACTTGGGGTGTGAGGGACTGTGACAGTTTTGTGCGTCGTGCAGTGCTCTGGGGGCTCACAGCACAACACCCGGACCTCATAGTTGAGGCACATCCCGACATTGCCTCCCTGGTCCCGGTTCCGGCACACCAGGCCCTTGCTGAGGTCGCACTGCACCACCTGGCCCAGCTTCTCGATGCTGACCTCGGGGTGGCTCTCAGCCCGGCACTCCAGCCGCGAGATGTATTCGGGCCGGCGGCAGATTTTCTCTCCCCTTCTCATGATGTTGCTGAAGCTTTCCACGTCTCCTCCGTGGGGTCCCGGGGACGGGAAGTCCACGTCAAACCACTTGGTCCACATGCACCTTGGCTGGCAGGTGACAGTCACAGGAGGAGAGTGGGTTGCTTCAGGTGTGTGGACGGGGGTGGTGCTGGCTGTACGAGCAGACGTTGTGCCAGTTGGTGGCACGGATGTTGGGCTGGTCCATGACACAGTGGTTGAGCTGGTTGTTGGCACCGAGGTTGGGCTGCTTGCTGGCACGGTGGTTGAGCTTGTTTCTGGCACTGATGTTGGGCTGGTTGCTGGCACAGGGGTTGAGCTGGTCTCTGGCACTGAGGTTGGACTGGTTGTTGGCACAGAGGTTGAGCTGGTCTCTGGCACTGAGGTTGGGCTGGTTGTTGGCACAGAGGTTGAACTGGTCTCTGGCACAGATCTTGGGTTGGTTGTTGGCACAGGGGTTGAGCTGGTCTCTGGCACCTTGGTTAGGCTGCTTGTTGGCACAGAGGTGGAGTGGGAAGTCACCAGGTGGACGGTTGTCTCAGTTAGGCTGGTGGGGCTCATACTTGGGGTGTGAGGGACTGTGACAGTTTTGTGCGTCGTGCAGTGCTCTGGGGGCTCACAGCACAACACCCGGACCTCATAGTTGAGGCACATCCCGACATTGCCTCCCTGGTCCCGGTTCCGGCACACCAGGCCCTTGCTGAGGTCGCACTGCACCACCTGGCCCAGCTTCTCGATGCTGACCTCGGGGTGGCTCTCGGCCCGGCACTCCAGCCGCGAGATGTATTCGGGCCGGCGGCAGATTTTCTCTCCCCTTCTCATGATGTTGCTGAAGCTTTCCACGTCTCCTCCGTGGGGTCCCGGGGACGGGAAGTCCACGTCAAACCACTTGGTCCACGTGCACTGTGGCTGGCAGGTGACAGTCACAGGTGAGGATACCCTGTATGTGTTAGGCGTGGTGCTGGCTGCCGGGTGCACAGGCGCCGAGCTGGCAATGCCATGTTGTGTCGGCAACGAGGCAACTCCGGTGTTTCGAGTCAGCTGTGTTTGGGTCTCCGTGTCCCTCGGGGTTGGGTGTGTGACCTCCGAAGAGCCGGCGTGTGGGGTGCTCGTACACACATCTACTTGCTCACAGCACTCGATGCGGATCGCGTAGTTGTAGCAGATTGGGGGAAGCTGGTTCTTGTTCAGGCAAAGCAGCCCCACATTCTTGTCACAGATCAGGTCCTGCCCCAACTCCTCGAGTGGGACGTTCGGGAAGAACTCTGCCCTGCACTCCACGTTGTTGGGCTTTGCACAGAATTTATAGCCTTTGGCTCTCAAATTAGGAAAAGTGTCAAAATCTCCACTGTTTATACCCGGCTCAGGGTAACTGCTGTCAATCCAGTGGGTCCATGTGCACAACTGTTTCAAACAAGGCTCGTGTGTTGTTGAAATTGGCATCGGAGTCAGAGTCAAGAGAGTAGTTTTCTCCAGGACAGGTGTAGGGGTACCTGGTGGGGTTGTGGTGGTCCCCGGGGCAGGTGTAGGGGTGCCTGGTGGGGTCGTGGTGGTCCCCGGGGCAGGTGTAGGGGTGCCTGGTGGGGTCGTGGTGGTCCCCGGGGCAGGTGTAGGGGTGCCTGGTGGGGTCGTGGTGGTCCCCGGGGCAGGTGTAGGGGTAGCTGGTGGGGTCGTGGTGGTCCCCGGGGCAGGTGTAGGGGTGCCTGGTGGGGTCGTGGTGGTCCCCGGGGCAGGTGTAGGGGTACCTGGTGGGGTCGTGGTGGTCCCCGGGGCAGGTGTAGGGGTAGCTGGTGGGGTCGTGGTGGTCCCCGGGGCAGGTGTAGGGGTGCCTGGTGGGGTCGTGGTGGTCCCCGGGGCAGGTGTAGGGGTACCTGGTGGGGTCGTGGTGGTCCCCGGGGCAGGTGTAGGGGTACCTGGGGTGGTTGTAGCAGTCGCTTGGACTGGTACAGTAGCACCCGGAGCAGGTGTTTCACTAGTTGTGGAGAGAATGCTTGTGCCAGTTGCAGCGACCGTGGCTGGGGATATTTTGTGCTCTGTCGGCACAGATGAGACCCCGCTAACCTCTCGTGTGGGCCCTGTTTCTGTATTCCCTGAAGCTGCAGGAGGGGTGGTCTGGGCCGGACTGCTGGAGGGGGAGCAGGTCCGGGGGAAGCAGCACAGGATCCTGATCTGGTAGTTGTGGCAGAGCCCTGACGTCTGCTTGTGGTTGTAGCAGGTCAGGCCCACCGTCGGGCTGCACTCCACATGCTGCCCCAGGACTTGGAGCGGCACCCCGGGGGCCTCTTCAGCTTGGCATTCCACCTTCTTCGGCGCCGCGCAAACCTGGTACCCATGGGCGCGGAGGTTCTCCAGGGTTTCGAAGTCGCCGCTGTCGGTGCCTCGGCCCGGACGGCTGATGTCCAGCCACGGCGACCACTGACACTCCTCCCCACAGGCCTGGTGAGGCTGGACAGTGGTGCCGGGGGTTGTGCCCGTGGGCACTGTGCTCTTGCCACAGTCGTGGCACGTGCGGGGCGGACGTGTTGAGCTCACGACTGAGGACAGAAGAGAAGGCGGAAGGCTGAGTCTCGCGGGGTCCCGGGACCTCCCCTCATCCGCAGTCCCTGCCTCCCACCCACCAGCTGCTTGTGGCCTCGCCATGTCGATCTGTGCGGCTATCTCCACTCGCGACGGAGCTTGGCGGGGTGGGAGCACCAAGCCCCTTTGACACGCGTGGCACAGGGCGCATGTGCAGCCCACAGCAGTTGAATGAGCTGGTGAAGGGCGCTCAGGTAGGGAAAGCCCGCTCCGCAGGCCCTGAGCAGAACCAGCCCTCCTGCGGGAAGGTCCGATGAGGCTCTAGGATGCCCCAGAGGAGGGAGAGGAGTCAGGGTGCCTGACACTCCGTGCACCTCCTCCCAGAGGCCGGCCTCCGCCCTCTGCCGGGGGCCCTAGTCCTGACTGTGGCCCTGAGGACAGCAGTCCTGCCAGGGAGACGGGCTGAGCTGGCCCTTCCCAGGGACGGCAGGCTCCTGCCTTCTCGGGGAGAGAAACAGCCCTGCACGGTGCCCCCGTGCGTCTGCCTTACCGGGTGCGGACGTGGAGAAGGAGAAGGTGGTTGGTGGGGCGGGGCTGGTGGCGCTGCAGGGGGAGACGCCCCGCTCGATGGTGCCGTTGGCGGAGCAGCGGGCAGAGAGGCACCCCCCTGTGCCGTCCGTCGTGTGGTAGATGACGTCCCCCGGTCGGAAGTGCCGTCCGTCGTAGATGCAGACACAGGCTGTGAGGACAAGCCCAGGCACGTCAGGGGCTGGGGGGAGGTGGGCACCCCAAGAATCCAGACCCCAGGAAGGCCCCCCGCCGCTCACCCTCAGAGTCGTAGGCACACTGCACGCCGTTCTCGGTGCAAATGCTAGTGGCGGGAGGGAGGAAGTGAGCCGGGGGGGGTGGGTGTAGGGCACCCCTGCCCCTGCTGGGGCACACGGAGCCCGAGGCCACACCCACCCCGGGAGCCCGTTCCGATCGCTGAGTGACGCAGGTGGGCGTCTGACACCCACACACCCCGGTGACTTTCTGACGGCCGTTTCCTCTCCGAGGCCTCTGCTCCACGTCATGACTCAGCTCCTGCTTCAATCCCACCCCCCACCACCCGTCGGGCTGCCCACCCCCACTCTGCACCAGGGAGGCTCCCAGCCAGACCTCAGGACCTCAAGGCTGTGACACCACCCCCACCAGTCTGAAGGAGGAGTCCCCATGGGCGTGCGGCTCACCAGGAGTGGCAGTTCTGGTCGGAGGGCACCACCGTGCCAGGCCGGTATGACTTGCCCCGGACGCGGCAGGGCAGTGGCGGGGGTGGGGTCGGGCACGTGGCCACACACTGCATCCGGTCCTCGTCGAAAATGGGGGCCGCAGGCGGGCACTTGGGGTAGCAGCCTGCGGTCCAGAGAGGCTGAGTGCCAGCCACACTGCCTGCCTGACCACCTCCCCACCGTGGCCTGGGCTCAGCCCCCCGCCCCAGGCCTCGCGCACGGCACAGTGGGCGCGTGGAGCTGTACCCACAAAGGGACCCTGAGGGGCTGAGACGCGTCCAGCCCAGCCAGAAGCCCCCGGACAGCAGCCCCTGCCCTCACCTTCCAGGCCCGGCAAGTCGTGCAGACAGCGGCCGCCCGGGTTCCGGCACGTCCTCATGCAGGGCGCCCCGCACGGCTGGTAGTGCCACTCGCACTGGCCCTCGGGGTTGTAGTAGTCACAGAACAGGGCTGCGGGCCAGTAGGCAGGCTCAGTGGGCCAGCTCCCACCCGGAGCAAGCCACCTGGCGGCCCCATGCAGAGTGCTGCCCTCGGGAAGACAGCCTCGGGGACCCACGCGAGCCAGGCAAGCTCCCCCTGCACCCTGACCTTCCCCCACATCTCATGGGCTGTTCTCAAGCCATTCCCTCCGCTGTGCCTCCCAGACGGGGCCTCGAATGCCATGGTCAGAGGCAGCCGCAGGTCCCCTGGTTTCTCAGGGGTGCCATCCGTTGGGGTGGGGGCTCTGGCCGGAGCAGCTCCCTAGCGACACCCCAGTCCAGCCAGGTTCCGACAGCGTGGGAGGTAGGGGCTCTGTTAAGCCCTCTCAGTTCCAGAACGTTCTGCCACGTGTCCCCTGACCACACCCTCCAGCACTCCCCCACTCCACCCAGCTTTCCACGGCCTCCCGTCCAGCCCATGGCTGACCTGCCTTGACCCCACACTCCTCTGCCCCTCCCCACGGCCCCTCCTCCCAACCACGTGTCGTGGACACTCACGGCAGGTGTCCGGGGTGCGCCAGGACACGCACACACCCACGTCGTGGCAGGCCTGCGCGTAGGCGGCCACAGCCGTGCAGAAACACTCACAGTCGCCCCCCGAGTCACAGGCGCACGCGTCGCCCACGCAGGCCTCGTAGTACTTGGTGGGCTCCACCTGGCGGGGGAAAGAGGCTTCGGATCCGGGGGCTGGGGCTCCTGGGGGTCAGGCCCGTGGTATATCCCAGCCTGGGGTGGCATCCCCGAGAGCTCAGGGACAGCAGCTGACCACGGGCTGGTCTAAACGGCGGCCCCCAGGTGCTATCCCCGGGGAAGGGCCACGTACGTGGGCATGGCAGGCGGCGAAGGTCGCGCTGTTGATGATGCTGCACTGCTTCTGGGCCCAGGACTTGCGGTACGGGTTGGCGGTGCAGGGGTCGCGGGGGGCCGGGGCGTCGGGGCAGGCCGGGGAGAACTTCCAGCTGTTGCCGAACTCCAGGGCGCTGCCCACCACGGACTGGCCGCGCGTGGTGAAGTCGTTGATGGCTTTGTCGTCGAAGTTCCCGCACAGCCCGCAGACGCGGCCCTGCAGACGGGGGGCGGCGGCACGGGGGGCTCAGGCATGTGCCGGAGGAGCCCGAGCCTCCTACCCTGCCTCCTGGGACCCCACTCGCTCCCCTGGGGCCCACGTCCACCCCCAGGAGGAGGGGTCCCCAAGTACACCTTCAGCATGTACGGCCCCACTCAGCCCACGGGGCCATGGTGGTGCCCCTCCCGGAGGAAAGGGAACAGGAGAGGCAGCACTGTAGGCTACGTGGTGTTCCCCAAAGACCAGCACAGGTCCTGACTCAGGACCCAGGAGCGTGGCCTCATGTGGAGATAGGACCCCTGCCGATGGGGTCCAGCAGAGATGAGGGTATCTTGGGTGGGGGTGGGCTGACGACACGGGGCCTGTGACCCTGAGGACATGTGGGCACACACAGGAGTGAGGACAGTTACACGAGGCTGGACGGTCGCCTGGGGCCCAAGGAGCTGGAGGAGGCAGGTGGGGTCCTCCCCCAAAGCCCCCGGAGGAAGTGGGCCCCGGAACAGTTGGATGGGACTTCCAGGGTCCAGAACACGAGAAGGAGCCCCGCGTTTGTGAGGGTGTCCCGGGAGCCACAAGACATGGCTCAGGCAGCGGAGGGCCTCCTGCCACCCCGCACGGTCTGGGGCGAGAGCGGGCCCTCCGGGGGGGTGACGGGGCCCACCTTGAACTCAGGGCTGAGTTTGAGGAAGATGCTGGTCTTCCTGTCCCACAGCAGCACCAGGCCGGCCTCAGTGTCCACCACCAGGTAGATGCCCATCTGGCGGATGGAGTAGGGGGGCTCCTGCCCCACGCCCCTCTCGAGCACCTCCACGCGGCCTTCACTCAGCCTCAGCTCGAAGCTCTGTGCAGAAGTGGTCGCTCAGGCCTGTGCCTGCTCGACTTCCCAGGCGTCCCTCCAGGGGGGCCCAGCCCTACCCGGCCGCCCGCTCACCCCCAGGAACAGCTTGATGGCCTTGGAGCAGGTGACGCCCGTGGTCCCGCAGGGGACATTCTCAGAGACGACGCGGAAGGTCCCAGTGGTGTCATTGCCGCGGCAGTGGTCCTGGGGAGAGGTGGGGGGTCGTCCTGCCGCTGGGGGTGGGGGTGCCCCGAGAGGTGGGGGGCTGTCCTGCCGCTGGGGGCTGGGGTGCCCCGAGAGGTGGGGGGGTCGTCCTGCCGCTGGGGGCGGGGCCACAGGAAGACCAGGGAGCCCCCGGGACATGTACCTGAAGCAACGTGTACCCGCAGTCCCCGCTAAAGCTGTAACGCCTCCCATCGAAGGTGACATAGTGGCCATCCCCGTACACGGCGCAGGTGGCCAGGCAGGGCTCCTCTGTGCACCGCCACTTCCTGTTCTCGCAGGTGCTGGGGGCAGGGGGCACCAGTCAGGCCCGAGCTGGGCGTGGGGAATGGGGGTGGGGCAGGTCCCTGCGAGACCGTGGTCGGTCCTAGAGGCCGGGGTCCCACCCCCCATGGCAGGGAGCCCCCCCACCGCGTACCAAGTGTTGCAGCCCACCCGGATGGTCTGGCCGGGCAGGTAGCTGGCCTCGTTGTGCACGCAGGGGCAGTCCGTCGGAGCAACGCAGCGGCCCTCGCCGTCGGCCACCAGCCCGTCGGGACACACGCAGCCAGGCTCACACTGGGGGCTATACTGTGGGGTGCAGGGGACATGGCTCAGTGGGCTGGGGGTCGACCGCTGAGCCCCCACCACGGCCTGCACTGAGCCCAGGGAGCCCTCAGGCAGTGGTCTTCCCGGGACCACCCCGCGAGGGCACATGGGCTGATGCCCACGCGGTGTCGCCAGGCCATAAAGGGCACTCACACAGTCCATGTCCAGAGTGAAGCAGCTCTTCTGACAGCCGGCCCCAGAGGCCCCCGGCGTGGCGTTGCGACAGTCGAGGAAGACCATGGGCGGGGTGCAGACTGGGGGGTTAGAGGCCACTCAGGGTCCCACCACCCACCGCCAGGCTGGCTCTGAGAGTCACGGCCGCACACAGCGTGTCCCAGCAGCCGAGTCTGTGCCGCCAGCCTGGGGCTCGGCCAGCGGGATGCACGTGCGTGTGTGCGGGGCACGTGTGTCCACGGTGTGTACATGTGTTCATGGTGCATATGCGTGGCGTGCCTGGGGGCGCGGATCAGGCCAAAGAGGGAAACCCCCCACACCCAGCAGCCACACTGATGTGGGGGTCTGGCCATCCACCCAGAAACTTGGAGATCACGAGCGCTCCTCCCTCCCCGCAGACTCACCTGGAGTGGGAACCTGGCCTCCGATGCAGGTCAGCGTGCCTTGTGTGCAGGTGCTGGGACAAGAGGGTGGTCAGAGGGTCTCCCCGGCCTAGCCGCCCTGCCTACCAGCCCCATCCAGGAGGGGCTCTTACCAGATGACTCCACGCTCATGAAGCGACTCCCCGTTGGGGACCACAGAGCCCTCATGGTAGCAGGGACAGCTGGTGGCCGGCACGCACTTGCCTGCCTCGTCCAGGAATGTGCCGTTGGGGCAGGTGCAGCCATCCACGGGGACAAAGCTGATGCCACAGGTGATGTCCTCATGGCTCCGGGCCCGGCAGGTGGGCTGGCAGGTGCTGATGCTGTATTGGTAGGTCAGCGACTTTGGGCAGGTGGCCATGGGCTTTGCTGCGGGACGCCAGGCAGGAGGAGGCAGTCAGGACGGAGCGGCTGCCATCACCCGCCCCCGCCTCCCCCTGCCCCTGCGTCAGGGTCCCAGGCCGGGCACTCCAGCCCTCCAAGCCCCACCCGGGGACAGGGGCCCAGGAGCACGTGTTCTGCTGGGGGGTGGGGACCCTCACCGCACACGCCGTCCCTCCAGCCGCGGAGCAGCACCCCCTTGCTCGCGCAGGCGTGCACGTAGGAGGACAGGGCGGCGCACAGGCAGTCTTCGCTCTTCTCGCAGTTACACGTGTCGAACATGCAGTTCTGGGGATGGGGCCGTCGTCACCCACACGCCGTGAGCGTCCCCCACACGGCCGCCCCGGCTCCCCTAGGACCCTCCCCGAGCCCGCACCTGGGGCCCCCACGCCCTCCGCAGACAAGCCCCCTCCAGGCGGGTGCTGGAAGAACAACAGCCCCTCCTCTCGGGGACCCGGCAGGGGCCAGCCCTTCCAGCCCTCGGACCCCAGAGCATCTCGGCCACCACTGATTTCTCATGTGGACTCCAGGGCCTGGTGGGCCACAAGCCCTCAGGGGTCGTCGACCCTATGCCTGGTTACAGGGCTGGAGGCACGGATGAGCTCTGGAGCTCAGGACCAGGCCGGACCCTGGAGAAGCCCCTGTCCCCGCACCGAGGACAGCTGCGTGCGGAGCAGAGAGGCTGGTGGGTTTGCGTTACCGAGTAGAAGGTGCCCGGGTTCACGGCCACGTGGCACTGGGCGAAGGGGCCGCGGGGGTCGGTCAGCCGGGAGCACCAGCGCTGAGCGTACTTCTCTGCGGACAGAGCAACAAGGGCGGTCAGCGAGGCGGACAGTCGTCCCCTGCTGTGGCCAGCAGGCACGCCGGTGCAGGCTTCACCACCCCCACAACACACTGCTCCCTTCTTCCAGAAGTTTCCATGGCCACACTGGGAAACGCGTTGGTGAGTTGGCCCCTGAAGGCCTCCTCCAGGCCAGAGTGGATGTTGCGGCCTGGGGTCACCGGCAACCGGGCAGGCCTGTGGCCGCGGGGACCCACATACCGTTCTCCACGCTGAGGGAGCAGGGGTCCTCGAAGCTGTTCTTGACATTGGGGCAGGAGGCCTGGGTCTTCCAGGTGTTGGCAAAGGCGGCGGCCGTGCCCTCCACCACGCCGCTGAGGGTCCGGAAGTCGTCGGCCTGGTTCTGGTTGAAGTTCCCGCACAGGCCTGCGGCGAGAGGCCGGCATGAGGCGCCGGGGGCCCCGGCTGCCGGGAGTGGGCTCCGGCTCCCAGGACGGGCGGCCCCTCTTACCGCAGGTGAGGCCGCGGAGCTCGGGCCCCAGCCTCACGAACACCTGCATGACGGGCACCAGCTGGATGGTGAGCTGCAGGCCCAGCTTGGTCTGGGCCACGATGAAGAAGGTGGACGGTCTGAAGAGCGTGACGTTTGCTGTGGACACGGGGGCCGAGGCCTCAGTGGGCTGGGACGGCCGGGACCCTCCAAGGGGGCAGGCCCCACGTCCTTACCCGCCGAGACGGGCATCTGGGTGTAGATCTGGTTCACGAACACCTCCCCGCTGGCCTTGACCGTGACGACCTGAGAGCACAGGGAGGGAGCAGGTCAGGGTGGCCCCGGGACACGTGCCAGCGGGGCCTCTGCCCCGGAGGGCCACGAGCTCCCACGAGGAGGGGCTGACGGAGGAGCCAAGTTCTGCCTCAGGCTCAGCTGGTCTGTCCACGATTCCCTGCAGGGCCGAGCATTCTCTCCGGTAAAAACCCAAGTGATTGTATGAAATAGGGAAGTCGGAAAAACAAAATAAAAATAAAACTAAACCGGGACAGGGGAAGTTGGCTCCAGTGAAGCCCTGGTCCCTCCCTCCAGGGCTGGTGGGGCGGGTGTGGAGGCCCCGGTGCCCCTCCCGGAGTGGTTCTGTCTGGGGGACTCTCATGCAGAGGCCTGTGGGCCGGGAGGTCCTCAGCCCACATCCCCCTCACCCACCGCCATGCCAGGATCAAGGGCTTGGGCAGAGGTCACTTGCCATGAGGGACATAGACTCCCCTCAACTGGCATCTGCTCTCACCCTGCCCCCCGACGCCCGGATCTGCTCTCACCGTGTGCCCTCCGTCCAGGCTCAGCGTCAGGCTCTTGAGGCACGTCTCAGTGTCCGTCAGGCCGCACCGCCGCAGCTCTCCCAGCACAGTGAAGACGCTGCTGTCACAGGGCTACAGACACAGGTCCTCACACTCTGCCCAAAGGCGCCCGCCCCCGGCCGCCTCTAACCCCTGGACACCCTGTGGGGTGGCGCCGGGAGCTGGGGCGCAGATGCAGCAGACCCAGCAGCCCGGGCAGGGGTGGGCCAGCTGCACGGCTGTGGCCCAAAGCCGCCCGGGTAGGCGCGAGGCCCAGGTCCCACCTTGGCCAGCACGTAGCTGCAGTCCCCGTGCACCGTGTACTGCCTCTCGTCGAACGTGGAGATGTGGGCGCCCCCCAGCACCGCGCAGGTGCCTGGGCACGGCAGCTCCCGGCAACTCCACTGGCCTCTGGAGCAGGTGCTGTGGACGGTAGAGACCACGCGTGTGCCGCCCCTGGGGGCATCCAGCCCCAGCCTGTGCACTGGCCGGAGGACACAGGTCCGGCCCAGGCCCACCTGCATCCCCGCCTAGACCGGCGCCTGGCGGTGTCTGCGTGGAGAGCCCTGGGCACGCCTGGGGTCCGCAGGAAGAGAGGACAGCCAGCCCTTGGGCCTCGGCCCCTGAGTCGTCCCAGGCCATGTCCGGGGTTGTAGGCGGGAGGGTCTGGGGTCCTACCAGTTTGTACAGTCTGTGGCGTAGCTGGTCCCCGGAGCATAGGTGGCCCCATTGTACACACAAGGACACTGGGATGCTGGAATGCAGCCGGTCTGGCCGATGTCGTCGAGCACCGTCCCTGCAGAAGCAGGCAGGCCATGGACGGGGCAGGTGCTGGGCAGGGGCCACCCCTGAGCCAGTGGAGGGGACCCGACCTTGGGCCCAGGTCGCCCCGCCCTCGGACCCAGGGGCTCAGCCTGCCTCTGTGGGATGCCCGGGGAGGCCCCTCTCACCCTCAGGGCAGAAGCAGCCGTCCACACAGTGGTCCTCGCAGAGCTGGGAGTGCTCCGGGTTGGAGCAGGTGTCAGCGCAGGGTGAGCCGCACTCCCGGTGCTGCATGCTGGGGGGGCAGGTCTGGGCTGTGGAGGGAGGACAGAGCCGCGTCATCGCTGGCCCCCAGCTCCCAGCTCAGGAGGGACAGCACGACGGGCACTCACGGCAGAGGTGGGGGCTCCTCCAGTCCGGGGGCAGCCCCCCGGCATGGGCACACTGGCGCGCATACTCAGCGAGTGTGGGGCAGATGCAGCGAGTGCGGTCCGCGTGCTCGCAGAGGCAGAGGTCTTGCCGGCAGGCCTGCACATAGCTGCCGGCGTCCAGCAGAGCTCGGCAGCCCGAGAACAGCTGGCCGGTCAGGATCTCCTCGCAGGGGCCCTGGGGGCAGAGCCGGGAGCACGCACTGAGTGCAGGCTCGGGACCCTCCCCCGGGCTCCGGGCCGCCAACCCCCCTCGCCCCCACAGGAGCAGGGCCCGTCCACGCCAGGGCTTACGGTGCCATGCCCACAGTCCGTCGGGGGCACGGGGACAGGGTCCTGACACTGCTCCGTGGGGCCGTCCATCTTCTGCAGATTCCCGTACTCGAGGGCCGTCAGCTTGACCCCTGCGGGAACACAACCCCAGGCCCCTGAGGCTCCTGAGGCTCCCCGAGGGGTCGGCACTGCCTCTGGTCCCCCAACCACCCTGCTAGGTGAAGAGGTGCTCAGGGAGTCTGAAAGTAAGTGGGGGACCACCCAAGTCATTCAGGGCTACGGGCAGAGGGCTGAGGCCTGAGGGTTCTCCAAGCCCGGGGAAGCATGCTGCCCAAAGGGCCGGAGAGTGACCCTGACCTCACCCAGCCCTTGGAGCCCAGCCAAGCCCGCACCGGGCCCCTCCGACGACCGGGCAGGCGTGTCCCCTGGGGCTGCCAGCCCCATGCGGGTGAGCTTCCTCTGGGCTTCATGGGCCTGGCGAGGGGGTCCTGGGGGTGGGGGACTCCAGCTGGGTCACATGAAACCTCCCTTCCTGGCAGCAGGAGGCCCAAGAAACCAGGAGAAGGTCTGCTTGGAGGCGGTGCTGAGGGTGCGAGGAGGTACGTGTGCACGCGTGCTGGGGACATGTCTGTGCCGGCGTGGGCGTGCGCGCAGCTCCGCGTATGCATGTGCGTGTGCGTGTGCGTGTGCAAACCGGGGACACCTGACCCAAGGTTCTGGAAGTGCAGGGAGCACTGGGAAAGGAGTCCAGCTACCATGGGCAGCTGTGGGGAGGGCTTACCATGGGAGAGGAACTCGTTGAACACAGGCTGACCATTGAAGTCTCCGCAGAGCCCACAGGTCTGGTTGGCGAACTTGGGGTCCAGCTCCAGCTGGAATGAGGCGCACATCAGATGCCTGGCCCCACAGGGACATGTCAGGCCCCACAGAGGTGCCACAGGCCGTGGACCCCTGCCTCCGACGCTCCAGGGTCTCCGTGACAGCGGAGATAGGCTCCCTGGCCCCTCCTCACCAGCCCCAGGCAGCGGGTTCCGGCCGTCCCCCAGCCCCCGGCCCAGAGCACTTTCTTCCCTCTCTGGGGAGGCCGTTGGGCCGGCGACACCCCCCCACCCCGGCCCTGAGCCCCGGTCTCACCAGGAGGCTGTCATCAGGGCTCCACATGAGGACGAGGCCCAGCTTGGCATCCACCTTCAGGTAGCCGTTGCTGACCTCGATGAGGACCCCCGACTGGCTGAAGGGCGGCTGAGTTCTGTGGAGAGAGGGCCGGGCTGAGGCCCCGAGGCCACGCGGGACAGGGCTATGGAGGCCTAATCCCGGCCAGGGAGGGCCCCCGACGGCACGAATGTGACCGGAATGCTGGGCCACAGACAGCACCACGGGCACGAGAGGACAGGGGACCCCAGAGCTCCATGGTCACGGAGGAACTAGGAAGGGGGCCACTTCCCCGGGCAGGGAAAGAGCCTCAGGCCTCTGGGGGTGCGCTCAGGGGCCTGCCCGGGCATGACGCCATGTGCCCCCCACAACCACCTGGACTCACGGGCGGCCGTTAACCAGGATGGAGCTCTTGGTCAGCTGGATGACCATGCCATCGAGCTTCATGGTGACTGCAGTGACCGTGGTGGCGTTGGACTCCCCGCCGCGGCGCAGCTGCACGTTGAAGTCCTCGTACGCGGCACCGCAGTGCGCGGACAGGACGTAGTTGCACCGGCCGGGGAAGCGGAAGATGTCGCCGTCGAAGGTCTTGTAGTGGAAGTCGCCCCAGGAGCTGCAGACGCGCCCGTTGTGCGCGGGGTTCCGGGCTGCGGGCCAAGGAGGGCCAGAGGATGCCGGACTACGCCCCGGGCCGGGGACGCAGCTGCCCCGGGGTTGAGGGGTGCGGACGGCAGGGAGGAGCTGCTTGGACCCAGGCCCTCGGGGAACACAGCCTCTCTCCAGCACTTACCCCCCATCCACGTGGGGAGCGGGACCCCGTCCAGCCGCCCCCCAGCCTCACAGCCCCTCTCACCTCGCACCACCGGGGCCGTCCTCAGAGGGGGCAGGAAGCTCATCCCGCGGAGTGGGTGGCCTGCGGGGACAGGGCGCGGGGTCACGCCGCCTGCACACACGGGGTCTCTGCTGCCCCCGCCAAGCCTGCCAGCACCACGCCCAGCTGGGGCTGGAGCTGAGGCCCCACAGGCCGGCGACCTTCCCTCCGGGCCGTCCCGAGCGGCTGCAAGCGCTCCGGCCCGGAACTCTGCCCAGAGCTCTTGCCCGGGGCCAAGTCAGTGCCCAGCGCCCAGGACGACCCCTTGGATGCTGAGGCCAGGCACAGACGAGCCTCCCTGAGCCCAGCCGGGGGGAGTGATCCTCTCCTAGGGCCACACACCCAGCGTGGCAGCACAGGTGTACCGGAGAGCCCCCCACCAGCCAAGGGGACACCTGTGGCGAAGGGACCGGGACTTGCGGGGAGACAGGAGGACGGAGCTGTGAGCTCGGGCCTCATCGACCTTCCTGTCTGAAGTGGCCGCAGGGACAGAAGGGGACTTCGGGGGCTGCAGGCAACGAACCAGGGCTGTGTGTTGGGGTGTCCTCCGGGCCCCCAAGTTCTGGCCCCGAGGGGCTGGGGCAGGACCGCACTAACAGGTGGGGGTCAACTCACCACCAAGCTCCTGGGGGACATGAAGTTCTGGGGACTTGTGGCTGTGTTCCACAGAGCTGCCCTGGGCCTGGCCTATGGGAAGAGCGAGGGCGCTGGGCCTGAGCCAGGAGACAGGGGACAGAGAGGGACGGGCCCCGGAAGGGCCCAGAACTGGTGGGGGTTCTCCCTGCACAGGGCTGGGGATGGGGGGGAGTCTCTGTCCACGACGCCCGCAACAGGCTCACGCGCTGTACAAGCTTTCTCCCCGCTTGCCCCACGAGCACTCGGGGCTCCCCGAGCCCTGACATGGCACCACCCACAGCCCTGCATTCCTCTACTATCCCCTTGTTCACGCGGGTTCTCCCTGCGGGGAGACGAATGTCTGCACGGACAAGGGCAGGGACGAATGTCTGCACGGACAGCCTGAGACGATTGAAGCTGCGGGTCACCTGAGCACGTCAGGAGACAACCAGGGTCCCGGGCAAGGATGTGGGGGTGCGGAGTCGAGTGCGGTGGGGCTGCCTGGCCCTGCCCCTGACCTCGCAGGGGACAGTCCACACTCATCCGTGACGCAGGTGCCCCAGGAGCAGCCAGCAGAGACTGGCCCCACACACGGAGGCAGGAGGCCGGGGACGGTAGGGTGCGGGCACGCATGCCGAGGTCCCCATGGTGCTGAGGGCCTCAGGAATGCTGTCCCCTTGCCCAGGGCAGCTCCTCCAGGAGCACGCTGTCACCTGACAGCTGTGCAGGACCCAGCCATCTTCTGGGACGCAGAGGCCGGAGGTGCAAACCTGGGTGGGAGGGGCCTCGGGGGGTCCAGGAGCCTCTCCCCAGCGTCCCCACGGCGTGGACCTCTCGATCACACCCACTCCCCAAGGCTGAGGTCCCCTGGAGGGCCCTCTCAAGACCCAGACAGGGAAAATGAGCTGGTGACGTGGGGCGTGAGGGGTCCCAGGGCCCTGAGGACCGGCTCAGAGGAGGTCTGGTGGGGGCAGAGGCAGCAGGAAAGCAGCACAGATGGACATGCCCGCCGGCCAGGGAGGCAGTTGGGGGCTTAGAGATGCTGGGTTCCTCTCCCCCACCTCAGGGGAGCGGCTCAGCCTCAGAGGCCCCTCCCTGACGTGGGCCACCACAGCGTCCAAGGGACCCCCAAACCCACAAGCTGGCACCCACAAGACAGCAAGGGGCAGGGCCGGGGTCCAGCCTGGGAGCCGCTCACAGACAAGCCCAGCTTCCCCGGGGCTGGGGTCAGGCCGCGGAGCTGTCTGCCGCCCTCCCAGCCCCAGAGCCGCCCCAGGAAGTGGGGGGCCCCTGGGCTGCCAGGTCAGGACCAGCCCTGGAAGCCGCTCAGTGGGAGCCTTACCTACGTGCTGGGCACAGGCCAGGGCGAGGGCCAGGGCCCAGAGCGGGGCCAGCATCCTGCTGGCGACACCCATCCTGCGGAGGGAGGGGAGAAGGCCCCGGGGCAGCGTCTAGGGAAGGACCTGAGTGGGCAGGGTCCTTTTGTAGCCCCAAGAGCTGGCTCCGGCCCCAGTGGCTTCACGTGGGAGGGCGGGGCAGGTCCTGCTCTTCCCCTCACCCGGGTAAACAGTGGGCACTGGCTTGGAGCTGGCCAGCCGCCGGCGACAGGCAGAGATGGGCATAGCTGCCAGTCCTGGCCTGGGGGGACCCTCCTGCCATGGCCCCCACCCCTGCAGCTTCGCTGCTTCTGTGGACCCTGACCCCACGGACTCCCCGGGGCTGCCGGGGCCTCGCTTTCTCGGGAGAGGCCTGGGGGCAGCATCCGCAGCGACAGGACCCAGCCCCGCAGTACAGCCCCCAGCCTGGTACCGCCTCAGACCCTGACTGGGCTTCTGGTTCCGGTTCCTGGCTCCAGGCGGCAGCGGGCCCCGGGGCAACTTGAGTCACACATGGCCTCGTGGCCACCAGGGGTGAAAGTAGCCGTGCCCACTGACTTGCCCCCAAAAATCACCCCACCAGGTGGGCTGAGATGGCCCCATAGCGCAGCAAAGACCTGGCCCCAGACCGCGGGTGTGTGGGCATCAGGTCCTTTGGGGCGGGGCAAACGGTGCTGAACTCTCCGCACGAGACGGCCACATGCCCCACGGACCAGCAGCTCCACTGACTGCAAGTGGGCCCGACCCGGAGGTCCCCGCTGGGGACGGAGGCGCAAAGCCTGGGCTGGGCCGTTCCGAGCATCTTTCCTGCACGGAGGGGCCCGTCCCAACCTGGTTTTCGGTCTCTGAGTCGTCCCCTCCCCGTGCCCTGACTTGGCCCTGGTCCTGTGAGAGAGAGCACTGCGCGCATCAGGGGGATCGTGGGGGAGCAAGGGGGAGCCTGTGGGAGCAGGAGCAGGAGCCTGACGGGCGTGAGTGAGTGCGGCCCCCAGCAGAGCCTGCTGCTAACCCCCACCCCAGGCTCCCCTACTGGGCCTTGGAGCCGGACACCGGGTCACCCGCAGCTGAGCAGGGCAGCGGGGTCCCCGGGGACAGGCAGAGTGCACGGACCGGCTCCAAAGTGCTGCAAGTGCTTGGTGAGCAGGACAGGGCACGGTGGGAGGCATGGCCTCAAGGATCTGTGGGCGGGGCCGGGCCCCTGGCTGAGGGGATGTGACAGACGGACGCCTCCCCAAAGGCAGGAGGCACAGGTCCAGCAGGGTCCATGCCGCTGGCACTGGACTCAAGCCAGAGTTCACATGGGACCCCTTGCTCCTCCAAGCCACAGCCGGGCTGCTGGGGGATATGTCCTGCCTGCACAAGGCCGGGCCACCCAGGAAGCTGCAGGCACTGCTCTGCCCGGAGCGGCTGCCCAGGCGCCTCCAGGCCACAGGAGGTCCCTGCCTGGCTTCACTTCCCTTCCCAGGCTCACCCCCCACCATTTCCCGTAAGGCACTGCCCAGGGCTGCTCCGTGACCACAGCCAGGGTCCAAGACAGCCTGGCTGACCCAGGCTTCCTCCTGGGGCGCGACCTGAACCACAGGACCCGGGCTACCGGGCACTTTCTCGTCCAAGCAGGACACCCAGGGAGGCCCCAGGCCTGGCGTCTGCTCACGTCTCAGCTTTTGGGGTTCTTGAGGGACCCCTGGGGAGGCCGCTGGAGTCAGAGCAGGTGTGGGACTGGCCACCTAACCTCAAACATCGGGGCCCTTCTTCCCTGTGACCTTGTGTCCCTGGGCAGTTCTCAGGTAAGCATCTGTCCTCTGAGCACCTGGTGCGTGGCCAGCCTGTCCCCACCATCGCCCATTGAATGGCCAAGCACAGAGCCAAGGCCAAGTCTATGGAGGGGGCCGTGGAAGGGTGAGGGGTTGGGGTTCCCCGGAGCAGCCCGGCAGTGACTCTGCCCCCTGCCCCTTCTCAGAGGGCTTCCTGCTCAAGGAGCGGCGGTATGGGGACAGGGCGAGGCTGTGGTTGGCTGTGGCCTCTCTGCAGACGGGGTCCGTGGGAAGCTTGGCAGGGAGTAGGTCACACACCGAGGAACCCCGCGGCACGGGGACCATGCCCAGGGACTCACGTAGGGAAAGGCCTGGCCCAGGGCAGTGGCCCCAGAAGCCTTTGTTCCCCTGGGGTCCCTGAGGACCACACGGCCACTGCCAGGACCCCAGCCCCAGGTCTGATAGTGATGGGCTTGCTGGACTCCAGGGAGATGGGGTCGGGCCCTCATAGGATCTAGCCAGCCTTGCCCTGCAGACGAGAGGAGTGGCGTGCAGCCCTTGGCTGTGTCCCCGAGTGGGGCTCTTGCTGCCACTGCTATCACTGGGCCACTCAGATTTGGGACAGGAAGTGGCCATCAGACGGCCCTCTTTGTCACCGGTGGCTGGACCGAGGCTGACCCCAGCGAGGACGAAGCCCCCCCGGCAGGATCTGGCCTGAGCAGGGCCCCACGGGGCCAAGGGTCCCACAGGGGGGCATAAGGCCGTCTCCCCTCTGGGGGTGAGGTTGAAGATGAGACCCAGGCTCTGTCATTTCTTGGACTTCCTGTATATTTAATGAGTGCCGGATCGTGGCTCCCCCGAAGCACATTGAGTCTCACACCGCGGCAGTTAATGGGGCGGTGCCCACCTCTCCTGGCAGTGCCCAAATTCCTGCCTCCCAGGACGCCCCCCGAGGGTTGTGGGAGTGGCCCTGGCCAGCCCCCACACCCCGCGCAGGCACTGAGATCGCTGGCGTCACAGATGGCAAAACGGGCATTTGCGGAAGGGTTACCGCTTGTCCCGGTGATAGGGAGTGATTTCTCAACCGGGACAGGCCGTGTCCCTCGCAACCCCGAGGAGGAAGTGGGCAGTGGGCTGGGGCTCTGGGAGCCACTGATAGCGGCCGGATTATCTGCGGGCACTGTTGACGCAAAGGGCAGGTGTGGGCCCGGGTGTCTCCTGGCCAGGCGCTTCCTCATAGGGACAAGGACCACTGATCTCTCCCTGCGTGGCCCTGGGGCCCCAGGGAGAGCCGTCCGCGGTGCCCACAGCTGGGCTCAGCCTCCTGGCCCTGGTGGGCTGAGACCCTCGCTGCCCGATGGGCTAGGTAGGGGTCAGGGGTGTGCTCTCCCGTGAGAGAGAAGGGGAGCCGAGAGTAAATTTGGTTTTCTGGTGGGGCTGCCCTGATTTGAAACCTTTGTGTGTGTGTTTATTTATCTGAATCACTGAACAAACAGAATTCCTCTGGAGAGCTGGGCTGGCTGCTGGGCCCTGGCCCCGAAGGTCCACGGTCTGGCCGAAGGACGGGTCCCCCCCATCCCCCACCCCATGTGCCCAGCACCACCCCATCCACAGAGGGCCCCACCCCGCCCCCGTAGCCCCAAGGGTCTGTGACAGTGGGGGCGGCCACTGTCCACTGGTAGGGGGTTCCCCGAAGGTGAGCACATTTGTGTTCTGGGGTCAGGGGAGGCTCACACACTAGCCCTCCCCTGTCCCCCTCCCCTGTCCCCTGTCCCCGGGTGCTGGGGCCTGCCTAAGGGGGACAGAATGTGCTGCCCCCCCCTCCCTGCGGCTCCCATGGCATGTGGGCCACGGAGCAGCCTCACGGCAGGGGCGCAGGGTCCGTCTAATACTCCCAGCAAACCTGAAAGGTCTTTATCACAGCATAAAGTCCTATTTGCAACAATTACAACGTCACCTCCGGGTATAGCCTCAGAGAACTGGAGGCAGGGTCAGGGGACACATGCGTCCCCACATTCGGAGCAGCGTTACTCACAACAGTGGAAACGCAGAAGCAGCCCCCGCATCCATCCATGGACGCGCAGATACACATGGTCCGTCCACACACCGGACTGTCCCTCGGCCTGAACACGGAGGGACACACAGACACCTGCCACAGCTGATGGACCTGGGAGACGTGGTGAGGAGTGAAACAGGCCAGACACAGGGACACATACTGCAGGATACCACCCAGATGGGGTCCCTGGAGTCTCCGGATTTGCAGGGACAGAGAGTGGACGGTGGGCGCCCGGGCCGAGGGAGGGACGGGAGTCGGTGTCTCAGGGAATGGATTCTCGGGAGGTTAGAAGCTTCTGGAAACAGACGGCATTTTGTTACATGTATTTTACCACAATTTTTCTTAATTGGAAAAAATGTTAAGCAAAACCCCGCCTGGAGACAGTGACTGGATGCTCAGCAGACCCTGCAGACCGAAAAGGAGTCTGCAAACTCTGGCGCCCAGTGGTGGCCCCCGGGGGTCCTCCTGCTCTCAGCCCCGTCCAGCCCCCCTAGCCAGAGGGGCTTCTGCTCCTACCAATTCCCAGGTTCCCATCAAACACCAATAAAGCAGCCAGGTCTCGGGTAAGTCCGCAAAGGCCACAGCGTGGAGCGAGCTGAGGCAGGCGAGCTGAGGCTCAGAGGGCTCGCGGGCGCCAGCACCACAAGCTCTCGTGCCCAGGGCTCGCACTCAGCAAAGCAGGGGCGTGCGGACACTCAGGCACACCAGGATTCTCTGAGGAATTCCGTGCGGGCGCTCTGCACACACGTGCTTGGGGTCATTGCCCCCCGGGCCCCCACCCTGCACCGCGTCTGGACGGTGACACCCCGCCCCCTTCTGCCTGGCTCCTGGGGGGCGGGGACAACACTGTCTTCCTCTGGCAGGACCAGAGACGCAGGAGCCAGGGGCCCAGGCAGCCAGGCAGTGACCCTGAGAGAGAGACCCTCGCGGCCTGGGGGACCGGGGTTTGTAAAGAGGCAATGGCGAGTTGCAGAAGGAAATCACCAAGGGGACAGTGGGGCTGCGGCTTCCTCCCAAAACACATCCCCCAGCCAGAGAGCTGAAGCACGGCGGAGGCGTCCCGGGAGCAGTGCTGGGGGGGCCCTGACCCCCTCCCTGACAGACCCCAGGAGCTTTCGGGAGCCCTGGGGGCAGCAGAGGCCCCCCGCACCAGCCCGTCTGGCCTCTACTCCCAAGGCCAGACACAGCCTCTCACCCTGGACCCGAGGCCAAGGCCACACAGAGGCAGGGAGAGCAGGCACCGGGGGGCCCTGATGGGCTGCAGACCCCCCCACCCCACCCGGCTCAGAGGCTCAGGCTGGGCAGGGAAGCCCTGTCCCTGTGGCCCTGGAGCCGAGGCAGCTTAGAGCATCTACCCCGGTCCCCACAAGCCGCAGCCCCGGGCGGACAGGTGTCACCCCGTTCCCCTCCGTGAGCACCTCACTCTCCACTCTCTTCTCTACCCATGAGGGGCCCTGCCCTGGCTTTCCTGGGGGATACAAGTGCCCCAGTCAGGGCACAGGAGGCTCCCATGCGTCCAACCCAATGGCGGGTGTGCCTGCGCCACTGGCTCTGCCCGTCCGTCAGGCAAAGACAGGGTGGCCCTGTGCACGGCTGTGTCCAGGCCGCTCTGCCTACCCCCGCCTCTGTGTCAGTTTCTGGCACGTGGTGTTTTCATTTTCACGCGGCTCGGTGTGTCACTGGGCTCCCCCGGCTCCCCCTCCCAGCCCGTGGATTACTTAGACCGCATTTCGGAGCGCTTGGGGGTTCCTGGCTAACTCTCCGTTGCCGGCTCCAAACTCTGTCGTCAGAGACAAACCCTGCCCGGTTCGGTTTCCATCATGTCCAGGTGCAGAGCTTTGTTCCGTGACCAGGATGTGGCCCACCTCGGTCCACGCCCTGTGGGCGCCCGGGGGGCGTGTGCGCTCTGCTGCTGTTGGCTAAGCGCCGGTCAGCTCCTGCCTGCCCACGGGATTAAGTTCCTCCATATCCTTGTTAACTTCCTGACCGGCTCTTCTGTCCGCTGTGGGAAGGGGCGTGTGGCATCTCCTCAAGGAATTGTCAGTTTGTGTAAGTCTCCCTTCGGTTTCGTCTGTGCTCCGTTCACATAGTTCACAGCTTTTAGGGACCCTCTTCTGGGGAGCGGCTCTCTGCTCCTTCCTCAGACGACGTCCCGTCTTCTGTCCACTGATGTGTCCCTGGCTGGGAGGGGCAGGGCTGCATGGGCACAGCTCCCCTAGCCCTGGGGGACGGGCTCATCTTCCTGCCCTGACTCTGCCGGACCTCCAGCCAGAGTGTGGGATGTGCCCCGGCAGCCTGGCGGGAGTGGGAGACTGACCCCGCTCAGCCTTCACATTTTGCTCCTGCAGTCGGGCAGCTGCTGGGCTGGCATCTGAGCCCCCTGAGGGGCTCAATCGGTGACACTTCAGCCTCTGGCTCAGGTCATGATCCCAGGATCCTGGCCCGGAGCCCCACGTCGGGCTCCCTGCTCGGCGGGGAGCCTGCTTCTCCCTCTCCCTCTGCCCCGCTTGTGCGCTCGCTCTCTCTCTCATTCTTTCTGCCAAAAAAAAAAGAACAGTCTGATTTCATTTACCCGCCTCCTCAATGTTATTAGTGTTATATATTTAACTACTACATGTGTCATAAACTCCTATAACTAATTGTTTAATTTAAAGATCTACTAGTCCTTGTGGGCACCTGGGTGGTTCACTGCATTAAAGCCTCTGCCTTCGGCTCAGGTCATGATCTCAGGGTCCTGGGATCGAGCCCCGCATCGGGCTCTCTGCTCGGCGGGGAGCCTGCTTCCTCCTCTCTCTGCCTGCCTCTCTGCCTACTTGTGATCTCTGTCTGTCAAACAAATAAATAAAAATCTTTTTAAAAAATTAAAAATTAAAAAAAAAGATCTACTACTTCTGTAAAGAAAGTAACAAACATTTTTCTCATTTATATTTACCCACATACTACAGTCTCTATTAGGTCTATATGACATCTTTGATCTGTAAGTGATTTAGAACTCACTATGTCACTTGATTTTCAAATACTTCCTCGCTGCCTTATTGGTACTGGTTTTCAGTTAATTTCTAGTTTGGTGAGAAGGCGTACTGTAATGATTTCAGTCCTTGGAAACTCATTGAGCTGTATTATAGCCTGGTGGTGTTCTCGAGATCTTGATGAATGGTCCACATGGGCATGTAAAGGACATGTATTGGGGACTCCTGGGTAGATTGAAAACACTATAGGTCAAGTCCACCCATGGTGTCTTTCAGATCTTTGCCAGCCTCACTGAATTTTTGTTTATTTGCTTTACCAATTACTGAGGGGGGAAAGGTTAAATTCTCCAAATCTGATGGATGTATCTGTTTTTCCCTTAAATTTTGTCAATTTTTACTTGGTGTGTTTTGAACCTTTGTCATTAGGCATATACATAGCTAACATTGTCACGCTTTCCTGTGAACTGGCACTTTATCATTGTAAAATGACCCTTTTTATCTCTGGTAATAGTCCTTGTCTCGAAGTCTCCTGTGTCTGATAGTAATGTAGCCACTTGGGCTTCCTTGTGATTCTCAATCACAGGGCATACATGCTCCCATCTTTTCACTTTTAACCTCTCTGCATACATATGTTTACAATGTGTCTCTTACAGGCAGATTATGGTTGGCCCATGCTTTTATGTATCCAATCTGAAAATAATTGCCTTTTTAATGGGAGAGTTTCATCCACTTACATTTATTGTAAATTTTTATATTATTGGATTTATATCTACCACTTTATTATTTGTTTCCTCTGTATGCTATGTGTATCTTTTCTCCTGGCCACTTTGAAGATTTTCTTATACTTTTTTTAGCACGTTGACTATCATGTGCTTACATGTGATTTTTTTATCATTTATTCTCCTTAGGGTTTGCTCCTTGGAACTAAGATCCTTAATTTTTAGTCAAATTAGAAAACATTTGGTCATTTTTTTCCCTTCAAATATGTTTTCTATCATCTTTTTCCTCTCTTCTCTATAATCAACTTAACTTCTGACATTATCTCAGGTCACGGAGACTTTTTAGAACAAGCATTTCGTCTTCATTCCTCAGTGTAGATCATTTCTACTCACCTCCTCCAAACTTGTTGATTCTTCCCTGTGCACTACCCTATCTTCTGTTAATGATGACTCATTCATAGCCATTACATGACTATTTTATTTCAGATTTTTTTTTTCAGTTTTAGGGTTTCCACTTGGTCATTTTCCAGAGTTTCTCCTGAACTTCCTCATCTCTTTTCCTTCCGTTATATCCATGTTCCTCGGAAGTTACTTCACATCCTCATAATGGCTTTTTAAAAAATTGCGTTGTAATTTCAAAACATAATCTCTGTGGGGTTCTCTTCATCTCGGCTGTGGGTCACACTCTCACGCTGTGCCCTTCTCACCTCGTGTGTGACACATGGCAGAGACTTAGATTCTGTCATCTTCACTGCAAGAGTGTTCTGTTTGGTGCTAGCAGGAGGCAAATTATTGGTGGATTGGTGATCTTGGGGAAGATGCTTTAGGCTCTGTTATCTGGACATCGTTCAGTTTTGTGTCGGGTTTCAGTGACTCCAAGCCACAGGTCCTGTCCTTACCCCAGACGCAGTGCTGATGGAGTTTTAATGGGAAGTGCAAGCCATCCATCAGGTGTCTCAAAGGTGGCCGACTTCAACTCCAGACTCGTGCCTCTGTCAGCCGTCCACTGTTTCTTTCCACCGCACTGCTAGAGTTGCTCCCGACTATGTGCCATGTTTAAGAATTCAACCAATAACCTATGGCTGCCTTGTTTCCATACCTTCCTTCCTAACTTTCAGTCTCTCAGCAGCCTTGAGCTTGGACCTGAGACTCCTGAGTCCCATGAGCAAGCCGCATTTTCCTTGAGCGCTGCCCAGAGTGCTTGCAACTCGGGGCTGTTCTTCCAGGGGAAGCCAGCAAAATGTGGACCATTCCTCTTTGGCTTCTCTTTCTCAAGGGCAGTACGCATCTGGTTGCCATCTGCTATTAGTTGCTCCCCATACTTAAAACTGTCATACTTTATCTTCCGACTCAAGTGTATCCTCCTTACTGGCAGGCGTGCTAGTCTGATATGACCTGTTCCAAAAACACTGACCACTCACACCAGTTCATCCTGTCATCCTTTTCTTCTTTATTCTAAAGAACTTTTGACGTTGTCCACACTACTTGTTCAATGCTGTGCACCGTCCCCCTGCTCTGTACTGGTTTTGCCCGAGACACCCGCTCTCCCTTCTGTTTCCTTCATACCCCTGCCTGATGGTCGCCCTCTCGCATCTCGGTCTGTTACCTTTCTCATCCATCTTTCACTTTTGGCTTCGCTGAGTCAATGTTTCTTGAATTAATATTATCTAAAATATACTTCATTTTCCTTTTTATTTTTTCCCTCCAAAACTAAGCCCCCCACTTCCCAAGGGAAATGTCTGCTGTAATAGTAATGAATCTTTCCACTTTAGGTGGTTTGACTTGTTCGTTGCTTGCTTGTTTTGAGATGGCTTCTCCTGACCTCTGGTATGTCCCTACTCATAAGGGCCATGGGTTCAACTCATTCCCAGACTCACGAGTCAGGTAGGTTATCAGTCAGTGACGACATAGGACATGACCACATCTTCCCCCCAGGCCCAGCCTCTTCACTCAAGCCCTGCAGGTGAGACCCACCCTGGAGACGGTCTGACGCTAGTTAGGGGCAGGGGGAACAGGCTGACACTGGGCTGTGGCTCTAGGTGCGTGTGATAAGGGTAGGGAAGGGTGCGTCTAACATGGCCCTTAGAAGGAAAGCCACAGGGCAGTCCCTGAGAATCGGCCCCAGCCAGGTGGGTCTTCCGGAGCTTCACGGCGGGAGAGGGACGGTGGGGTAGATCCCCGGCCTGAGCCCAGGACCATGGCCCTGGCTATCCCTCCTTTGGCCCCTCAGGAGGCTCCCAGAGGTCTCAGAGACACGGGGAGCTGGCTCTGAGAGCTTCTGCATCTTTGTCCAGGTCCCCTCCCCACTGCCTGGGGCTGGACCTGTCTAGACTACAGGCTCCTCAGCCCACCTGGCTTTTGACCCCCTGAGACCCTCAAGCAGAAGCCAATGCTGCAGACGAAGGGGTGTCTGCTTTCCTCTCCCCAGCTGGTGACTTCACCCTGGCTCTGGGCCAGCCTTGGGGCCCTGGGCCCTGTCTCCCAGTGGGACAGAGGCTGGAGCAAGTTCCCAGGAGGCCTGGGCATTCCTGGGGCTCGGGCTGAGGGCCCAATCTGGGAGCTTGACCTCAGAACCCCATCCCCTATCTGCAGACACAGAAAAGGGGAACAGGAGGTCGAGGACAGACTCCAAGACTTCGCTGCCTGCAGGGGGGTGAGGCGGGTCTCATGGGGGTGTCCCAGCTAGGCTCGGATGCAGAGTATGGCTTACAGGTAGACATGGGGCTGGAAGTGGGCAGGCATCCTGGGGGCCAAGATTCAGAACGGGCATGGTCAGAGGGTGAAGAAGTGGGAGGAGGAAGGGGCTCCTCGGTGCCCTGGGGAGGTCTCAGCCTAAAGCCCCAGCATCGGAGGGTTAGCCTCCCACGGCCATGGGGCGGGGGTGAGCCGCGCTGCCCGTTGGTGGCCTGGGCACGCCCACCCCACCCGGGCCTGCCAGCTCCACCTAAGACAACATCCTGGGCCCGATAAGGCCAATTTCACGCACTGGGGTGCACACAGCCTTAATCTGCCAGGTCATCCAGGCCAGGCCCAAGAGAAGCCCACACCAGGCGAGGACAGGGGAACAGGGAAGGGCTCACTCTACTGCCCCAGCGCAGCTGTCCAGCAGGGTAACCCCCCTTCCCGGTAGGGGTTACCTTGGAGCTATGCCCACCTAAAGAGCAGCTGGGCCAGGAGGGACCTCCATCCATGGAAGTGGCCAGGCCCCTGGCTGGCGGGGATGCCCATATGTGGCAGGAAAATGTCAGGACCTCTAACCCCTTCCTGGACGGCCGGACACAGACCAGTCTTGCAACCAGGACCAAGTCCCTGGACCCCTTCTCCATCATGCAGCTGTGGGCAAGGGGGCATTCGCTGGGTGACTCTGGGTCTCCATTCTCTGGCTGGACACTGAGAGCACTGGGGCAGGCGCATCATGGCCCCGGGCTCCTCCCCGGGACTGGGCACTGGGCACGCAGAGGGAGGAAATGAGATGCCTGCCCACAGAGCTGTCTGCCAGGGTACAGGGCATGGGGAGAGGGAGAGCTTCTCCCTGTCCCGTGGGGTGCAACAGGTTGGTGGGTGCAGGAAGTGGTTCCAAGGTGGGAGCTGAAGGGGGTAGGCCCCAGGAAAACCATCTGGGAGTGAGGCCAGCATGCCCGCACCCTGCAAGCTGCTTGGGAGCAGACAAGGGGGCACCGAGAAGTGACTGGCACGGTGGGCACCGTGGAGTGACATTGGGCCGCTCTAGGACCACAGCCCCGTCCCCTCCCTCGGGCCCTGGAAGCACTGGCTATGAGACTAGGCCAACCTCCCCGGGAGCAGCCCACCGCCCCCACAGCCCGCTTCCTGGGCACACGGGCCCAGCCCCTCGTCCCCGCCCCGATGTCCCCAAGCACCAGGACTCCCAGGCCGGTGCATCTACCCACAGAGACGCCCCTCACCCCACAGGTGGTGCTCCCCACAGCCCTGCCCACCCCTGCTCGACCCCTCGGATGGGCCAGTGTCTGTTGCTCCCTCTGTGTCCAGAGAAAGGCCTGCCCGGCTCCCGGCAGCAGGTGACCACTGCCGCTCAGGGATTTACTCCACGGACGCAAAAGTAATTGGGCTGAACAAGGCACATTCTGTCGCCGACCCAGAGCGTGTCAAAGAGCAAAAGCTCCACAGAGGCCCACTGGCCAGCGACTTCGCCCCTGGGCATTGCCCCACGTGCTGTGGGACTGGCAGGAAGTGTGCTGGGGACCCGGCGGGTCGGGCCCCTGCTGGGACACTGTCTACGCCACACTGCTGGTTGTCGCCCTCAAGAGCGGCTGGGTCCTTCCAGCGGAGGGCCTCCTCTGGCAGGTCGACCCAGCGCAGGGTCCAGCTCGGGGAGTCCCCAGCGTCCCCCCACCTGGAAGAGCCGGTGCGCCCATGGAGCGGTGCCCGCACACAGAGGCTGCTGCCGCTGGTACTGGGCGCAGTTGGGGACAAAGCCTGCTGGCCTTTCTGGCCTGGGGTTGCCGGGTGCCTGGCACCTCCCATCCTGCCCCAGGGGACAGCACTGGCCAAGCTGACTTGAGGGGGTGTGGCGGGGCGCGGCGTCCCCAAGCAGACAGGTACAGGAAGGTCACGCCTGCTCTCCACCCGCCCCCACCGCCCACCAGCGCAGCCGGCCTCTGTCCACCGCGGGCAGTGCCAGGAGGGGCCTGTGTCACGCTGGCCAGCAGACCCCAGTTCCCTGGCTGGCTGTGGACTGAGGAGGCCGCGGGCCCCTCACCAGACCGTTCCACTCTCCTGCCCCCAAACTCCTTCATTCCTTCCTCGGCGTCTGTCCCACACGTTGGTGCGTCTCCGCCCTCTGGAGCACGCTGGGGCTCGGGGGACAGACGACTCACACGCACTGGCAGTGTGAAGGGGCAGCTTCGGGTCAGCGCTGGGAGCCGGGGGGGCCCTGACCCCGGAGAGTCCTTGGGAGGCTTGAGGCCAAATTCCAGGCCCCAATCACTGGGCCCGAGCTGGGTGGACGCAGTGTGTTCTGAAGGGCTCACCCGTGAGGCCGCAGGCCTGCTGCATGGGCCCGTCCCTGTCCCTGGGGCCACCTCACGGACCACGCTCACCTGCTCGGCCCAGAAAGTCGGCCCTTTGCACCCCTCCCTCCCCGTCCCGGGCGCTCCGCGGGGACTTAGTGCTGCTGAGTCCGCACTCACAAACCGCCAAGCTGGTGAATTTTATGTTAAGTGGTTTTTGCCTCAGGTAAGAGAGAGAGGGAGAGGAACCCCTCTGGCTGAGGCAGCGGGCGCAGGCACGGAAGGCACCCGCTCTGCTCGGCATGTGACACACCGGCCGCCGCCCACACGAGAGGACAGGACCGCGTGGGCCTGCAGATCGAGAGGCCTGGGGACTTGGGGGCTCCGCGGACACGCGTCCTGGCGGCCGTGGGTGGGAACACTCTCCTTCTCTCGTTCAGCAAACGGGGGTTGAGCTCGACCATGCAGCAGGCACCGCTGTGCCCAGGGGAGCGCTCGTTCTGCCCGGAGCCCTTGACCCACGGGGGGCTTCCTGGGGAGCCGTCTGAGCAGGTGTTCTTGGCAGAGGGGGCCTGCCTCCGGGAGGCCGGGCCCCAACCACGGCCTTTGCTGAGGGTTGTGGTGGATTAATGGGCGTTTGATGACAGCGCAGGATGACAAAGCCAAGGGCTCCGGCCCCGGGGCTAATCCAGGATCTCCACAGCGCAGGGCACAGCGGTTCCGGGTTCCCTGGGGAAGCCTGAGTCACAGGCTGCGGCCCCGTGGGGTTCACAGGCCTGTTAGCCATGTACTTGGCACCAGGACAGCAAAAGTCACGTTGGAAAATGCGGTCTCTGGTCCCCTCCTCCCTGGGAAAACAAAGGCCTGGTTCATCGGTGCCTTCGGGGACATGCCCTGGGCTGGAGAGGCCAGGTCCTGGCGGGAAGGAGGGGAAACATGACTCAGCCGCGACCGAACCCTGGGCCATCGGAGGCTGACCAGTGTCCCAGGAGCCACTGCTCAGGCCTCAGTCACGAAGGGGCTAGGGCACTGGGGGCCGACAGCTGGACCGAGGGTCTCCAGATGCCCCTTCTGAACAACCCCCCCCCACGATGCCCGGGGCCGATCTCAAGGCCTGGGCTCTCACCCCTTCTGGCAGGTCGGGCCCGGTGGGCAGAAGCCCGTGGCCCAGAGCCAGGTTTCCCCAATGGCCAGACTGCCTCCACGCACCGTCCCTGGGGCTGGGCTGCCCGGCAGAGCACATCCCAGCCAAGGCCCAGGAGGACAAGGGACAGGCAGGAGGTGGCCCCACCCCTGGACCTCACAGCTCAGGGGACAGGATGGCAAATAGTAGTCACACGGGTGGTGACCAGAACATTCAGCAGAGTCTCGGACCGCCGCCGCCCCAGGCAGCCCCCGTGCAGGGCGCTGGACCGCGGGATACTGGACTCAGGGACCTTGTCCTGCCACCCCCCAAGGGCTCCCAGCAGCCACCCACGCCAGCCCACTGGGCTGGAGACCATCCCCTTGCTGTTTAACGACCGCTATGTGGGGTGCTCAAAGCAGAACTCCCTTCGGGGCACCTGTGGGGCGGCGGAGAGGCCATCGGTCCACCTGCAGAACTCACACCCGCCCTTTCCGGGGCCCCCATGACCAGGCCCACAGGAGCGGCCCGGGGAGAGCAGGACCTCGCTGGCCCTCCCCGTCGTGTTGCAGGACAGGAAACCTGGGGTCACCAGAGCAAGTCTTCGGGTTTACGTGAGCAGCGAGGAACATGTGGTCTGCCCAGCCCGGCCTTTGTCCAGCCCTGGCTGTGCCCAGGGCCTGGAAGGAATTGGGGAGGGGGGCGTGCGTACTGGCAGGTCAAACAGAGGCAAGGGCCCCAGATGTCAGGTCACGGCGTTTGGGGCCCGAGCAGCCCTACCTCGCCTGCTCAGCTGAGGCCAGGAGGTCCGTCAGAGGGACAGTCCCCTGGCTTGCCCTGTGCCCAGCTTGCAGCCATCTGGGGCAATGTGGAAGGGCAGAGCCTGCCGGCCACTGTCCCTCCCCAGCAGGGCCACCGCCCCCAGAACGCACAGGGTTCACTCTGCCTTGGCCCCCACCGACCGCGAGGGGTGGCATTGGCGGGGACAGGCCAAGGCCAGGCTGTGGCGCACAGGTTCCTAGCTGCCCTCGAGGCCAAGGCAGAGGACAGACACCCCACGGTGCGGGCCCAGGATGGTGGAGAACGGGCCACACAGCCCTTCCTACGAAGCCCCCTGCCGCCACCCCCGCCACGCCCCAGGATCCGGTGGAGACGCTGGGGAGCGCGGTTTCCACGGGTCCAACCTTCGCCGCGCCCCTGTCATATGAACCACGGGGCTGCCACGGGTGGAATGAGCCTGCCGGCATCCCCAGCTGCCCAGGCCGGACCCAGGAGCCGGACCTGCAGGGCCCCCAGCCCCAACCGAGCCAGACCTAGGATGGAGCCAGCACAGCCCCGGCAGGCCACACTGAGCAGCCCCAAGCTGCTGCCTCCGGGTCCTGGGGCCTGTCCCCTCCCATGGCCGCTCGCCCTTCTCTTGGCGAGTCACCCCACGGGCCGGGCCTGGGCCGGGCAGCAGGGATGAAGCTGCCGTGGTCCCCGAAGCCCCTGCCCTGTCTCCGGGACAGCTCGACCCCAGCCAGACCAGGCCACTGTCCCCTTGCACTCGGAAGGGACCTGGGTGAGGATGTGTGGGCGCTGCTGGGAGGGACGGTCCCAGAGCTGGGGCTTGCGGGGGGCTGTCCATCCCCACCCCCTGAACTGTGGGGCTGTCCCCACGGTGCTTCCTGTTTGCACATGGGGCCTGGCCTGGCCACCCCGTTGGGTTCTGAGATTGATGGGGTTTTAGTGAAACCTCACTGATGACGCACTCGCTGCTTAGCACCAACGTGGGAACTGGTCTAGGAAACAGACACACAGAGACGCAGAAGGGCGCAGAGACAGAGCCCGAGGCTGCTTTGCTGGGGGGCAGCTGAGCGGGAAGGGGCAGCAGGAGGCCGCGGGGACGCAGGCCAGTGAGGACCCGCCACTTCTCCCAGCCTCGTCCCGGCCCGGCTCCCAGCCGTGGGGGTCGGCAGTCAGCCGCGGTGCCCGTGGGCCGAGGGGAAAGATGTGTATCGGGGCCATAATGACGATGACCAGCCAGGGCCATGGGCCAGACCCCCCGGCATATGCTCCCCTCAACCTCCTGCATGCGCCCGGGCGGCTGGGTCGGAGCTCCCACAGCTGCCCAGCCCGGCTCCAGCAAGGGCCCAGCCCGGGGGTCTGCTCAAGGGGACACATCAAGGTGGGCCTGAGAGCCTGGGCTTGTCACTCCTTCCTCCCTCAGACTCTGGGATCCCCCAACAACTGAAAAGGGGCTTCCGACAAGCCCACACGGTCCATCCACATGCCGGACTGTCCCTCAGCCTGAACACGGAGAGACACGCTGACGCCTGCCACAGGATGGACCTGGGGGATGGGGTGCGGAGTGACTATGACGCAGAGGGACAAACACTGCAGGATCCCACCCAGATGGGGTCCCTGGAGTCTCCGGATTCGCAGGGACAGAGAGTGGACGGTGGCCAGGGGCCGGGGGAGGGAGGGGGTCGGTGTCTCAGGGGACGGAGAGTGGACGGTGGGCGCCAGGGGAGATGGGTGTCAGCATCTCCTGGGGACAGAGTCTCCATTTGGGAGGATGGAAACCCCGGACACGGGCGGTGGGGACGGCCGCACAACAGTGTGAATGTGCTTCGTGCCCCTGAGCCGTGGGCTTACAGACGGGAAGACGGCACGTTTTTTGTATATTTGTATATTTTGTATATTTTTTTTTTTTGTATATTTTGCCATTTCATGAAGAGGAACAACACTGGGGCAGCTACGGGGTTCTACCCCAGCAGTAAAAGACAAACGGCCTCGGAGGGGAGGGACCTGCTCTGTGGGGTGGGGTCTCGTCTGGGCGCTGCTTTCACACAGGAGGCCACCGTGAACACCAGTGAACGGGTATGGGCTGCCTGTGCCGGAAGCCCTGTCCGGCGCCCTTCCCCAGGAGGGTCTTGGCCAGCAGCACTAAGTGGGGTCACAGCGGGGCCCACACTCACTGCAGGGGTCACCCCCCAGGTTCTCAGCATGGGTCCAGTTCCCTCTGGGGTCCTCAAGCAATGGTGGGAGTCGACTCTGCCGGCAGTAGGGGGCAGCTCGGACAGTGGAGGGGGGCAGGCAGCTGGGGTCCAGGCTGCAGAAGGGGCAGTGTCCAGGCTCCCTGGGGAGGGGGCTGGCCGGAGCTCAGGGACAATGGGCAGGGAGGGGGCAGGCCGGCCCCATACACCACTGCTCACCTTGCAGAGCTGTGGCAAAGCCCGTCCCTGTCGTGGGCAGACCAGGAGTGCCTCGCAGCCGTGCAGGATAGTGGACAGTGGCTGGAGAGCTCGCTGAGCCCAGACAGGCAAAGTGCAGTGAAGCGGCGCTGGCCCGGGGACAGCCCAGTGACCGGCTCCGGCCGCCGGGAGGAGCCCGCTGCCTCTCTGGACCTCCCCCCTCAAAGAAGCCGGCTGACAAGTGAGATCAGAGGTGGACATGCCCAAGCCCCCGCCGACTGCAGGGAGGGAGCCCAGGAGCAGGGCTGGGGGGACCACGCTGGCCGCAGGGCGTGACCCAGGAGCAGCAGGGCTGGGGGGACCACGCTCGCCGCAGTGCGTACCCGAGGCCGCACTCCCGTTTCCGCCAGCTCGCCCTCTGTGAAGTGAAGATGAGGATCGACCCCCAGCTCGCCGTGCAGACCCAGTGGCTCTGCCCCTGGCCCAAGGCATGAGCGGGCGCGTGCTCCGCCTGCCCCGTCCCCGCCTGTCCCCCGAAGCACCTCGGCTGTGCGGAAACCGCACGGCCGGCTCTGGGTTCCCAGCGGGCACCCGCTCCTCCCTCCCGCGCCACCGCGGCGTGGGGCAGCCCGCGAGGGTCCAGCAGCGCCGCCGCCTCCTGCGCTCCACCGGGAGTGACCGGAACACGCCGCGAGGACCGGCCGTGCCGCGCGGTGCCCGAGAAGCACCGACAGATCCACCGGCCACGAGGGGGTTCCCGCTCCGCCCACGTGTCCGTCGGGAGAGAAAGCCTCCGCGGCCCCACGCTGGAGACCGGCCGCTTCCTCTGTCCCTGGAGGCCGGCGGCTTCCTCCGGAGCCTGCGGGTGCGGCGCTGCCCGTCGACGCCCCCTGCTGCTGCCCCGCGGCGCTGCACCTCCCGCCGGCCCACCGGCCAGGAGTGTCCTTGGATCCTGGGAAAGCCCCACTTGGTTGGGGTCGTTGGGACGCGCGGTGCGGAGCGGGGGGGTTGGTGCACAGCGAACCCCCCCCAGCCTGAGTGCCTGAACCGTCAGAAGGTGGCGAACAGCCTTGGCCGATTTGGGCAACGGTCAGACTCCTCTCGTCTGGAAGTCGGATTCACCGGCCGTAAGCCGCCTCGGTGGCCGCTGTCCGGTAAATGTCAGCTGCGCCGTCCCATGCCCACCACGGAGCGTGTCCGCGCCACCCTGCGGCCGGTCCCTGCCCCAGGCCCCCGTCCCAGGGAACCATGGCTCTGCCCTCTGCCCCTCAACTGTGTCCGCTCCGGACCCCTCAGCAGGACCCACAGGTCGTGGGTCGCCCACTCCTGCGAGAGGCACCCGTGGTGCACGCCGGCACGAGCCCGTGTTCACCACTCGGACAGCCAGAGCGGCTCTGACTCCAGACAGACGCACCCCTGGAGACGGCGGTGGGGCGACAGCCAGGAGGGGCAGCCGCCTCCGCCCCCCGCCCTGCCTCCTGCTCAAGGAAGCGCTGCTCAGGGTAGGTTCTTTCCACGGAGGCCCCATGACTGAGGGCGGGACGGTGGGACCCAGGGGTCCCCTCACCCGTGGTGCCCGGCAGAGCCCAGGAGGAACACCAAGCATCTGGCTGGACGTCACGTCCCGACAAGGTGACCCCAGAGCCCCTTCGCTCTCTGGGGCCGGGCAGGGGCCCGGGCTCTGCCACCTCCCCCCGTGGTGAAGAATGAGCCCCCGCGAGGCCTGGTGGGCAGCAGGCTGGCCACTGTCCGTTTGTGGTTATGGTCACGATCCCACTGGGAGGGGACGGGCTGGGAGGGCGTCCCAGGCCCTCAACAGACCGAGGCTGGGGCGTAGCCGGAGTCTGAACCGGACAGACCTCTGGAGGCCACACCAGGCCCGTGAGGCCCGCCTGCTGAGAGTGCAAATGCCCCCTGCCCCCTGCCCCCTGCCCCACGGGACACGGTGCCCCCCCCCGGAACCAGGGGCAGCAGCACTGTGAGGCACGCATCTAATCTAGGGGACGCGTGTGGACAGACAACATAGGCCAGTGTGGTCAAGAGAGGCCCTAACCTCTGGACTCTACGTCAAGCCCTGGTGGCCAGGCCCCTCTCCCCAGAGCACCTTCAGGCGCAGCAGGGACCGCGTGGCCCAGCGTCCAAGCTTACAGCAGGAGCAGCTGCCACCTGGCCCTTGATCCACGTCCCGCATCCCCACCGAGCCCCCGACAACGCAGCTCAGGGGCGTGGGCCGGATGAGGCAGCCAGAAGAGCCGGACGGGACGGAGCCTCTCCCTCACTGCCTGTCACCCCTTCCCCTTCCCCACCCCTCCTCCTCTGAAGAGGACGCCCCAGCACCTGCCCGTCTGGTTCTGGGCAGAGGGACCCCAAAAAGAGTGTCCTGGCTGGGCCAGCAGGGCGAGGGTCTGGGGGCTGCCAGGCCCCTGCTCTGCTGAGCCCTCACTGAGAAACCCCAGCTTGACAGAAGGGCACCAGGCTGGGTTCCCCGCACACAAGCTGGAGCACATCTGAGGCCGGGCCCCTGTGGTCTGCTGCACCCAAAGGCTGCGAGAGGCAGGGCACAGAGCCACATCCCCAGTGGGACCCAGGCTGTCAGGGCACAGGAGGAGGGCCCACAGCGGGGCGAGGGTGGCCTCCACACTGGGGTCTCCACACAGACCCCTCCCTGGCTGGAAACCAGACCTGGAGCAGTGCGGGGCCCCCACAGAGCAGGCTCGGGCACTCTCTGCCGGAGAGCCGAGGCCAGGAAGCTGCGGAGAGAGGGCTGGGCGGGCACGGCCAAGGCACTTGCTCCTGGGCAGAGGGCATCCCCAGCAGGGCCCTCACGGACACAGAGGGAGCAGAAGGAGCATCCTGTAAGACGCGAAGAGCTCCCCCAACCCACGGGCTCGGGCAGGGCCAGACTGCCGCGCAGGGCACACAGCGTCCACGCGTCCCTCCAGGGAGCGCCTGCCCGGCTGCCCCTTGATGACCGCTGGTCACCCAGAGCCCCTGCCTCACAGCTGGAGAGCCAGGAGGTGGATGAAGACACTGGCCCGAGGCTGACCATCCTCCCAACCGGATGCAGGCCCTGAGCACCCCCACCCCGTTCCTGTCCTGCAGGTGGTCCGGCTGGAGGGGCTCAGCCAGGCAGGGCAGAAGTGACCCACCGCCAGGACAGGCCAGGAGCCCGGCTCCACGTCCACGGAACACACCACGCTCCAGGAGCTGCGAGAGCTCAAGGCCCTGGAGGCCCCAGGGCTGGGGGTGGGGACCTCGAAACAGGTGCAGCTGCGGGGGAGACACGGTGACTGACGACCACTTTACAGAAAGGCTGGTTCTGACGCCCCCAGAGACCCCACGCGGCCATGCAGCAGAGCCTGGGAGCCCCTACCCCATGCCCTCAGCAAACCTCCTGCTCCAGGAGGTCACTTGGCGGCTGCAAGGCCAGTCCAGGCCACCTGCCCCCCGGAAAGTCCACAGGTCTTGGCCAGGGACAATGCAGGTTCCTGCCATCACCAGAGGGAGCTGTGCCGGGGCTTCTGGGCCCCACCCCCAGGCCAGGAGGGCCTTGGACTGTCCTCCGGGTCCCAGGGTCGTGGGTCCCAGGGTGATGCACAGACGAATCCTGACGGCCCATCACAGCCCTCCCTGGGTCCGGCAGGGGCAGGTCGGGGAGGGCTCAGCTGGCTCCTAGGGATGCAGTGAGTGCACAGGAGGGGGCTCTGGTCTCCGCAGTGCAAGCCCTCACTGGCCCCCAGCATTGCGGAGCCCACCGTGGGCACCAGCCTCCCGGAGAGCCTCCATTCGGCCAAGGTAAACTGCCTGGGGGCCTCCCCTCGGGCTCCGAGGGTACTCGCAGGTGACTTCATCCCAAGCCCTCGCCTGCCGGTCAGGCTGGGGGTCTGCCCCCTCGGGAAACACAGCAGGCCCCGCCTGACCTTGCGAGCTCTGGCTCAGGTCCAGCTCTCTCCACGGCCACCCAGACAGCCCAGCAGCCCGGCACTCTGTCGGAAAAGGACCAGAGGAGCCCCTTCCTGAAAATTCCCACGTTGGTGGCTCCGCTCCCACAACCGCTTCCCAAATACCCACGGGCCGGTGGCCAGGCGGTGGCGCACACACACAAGGTCAGCCTCCTGCTGGCATCCGCAGAGCCAACCTGAACTTCCGCACGTGGGGTCTAGGGGCTGGTGGCCCTGTGGGCACGCCCAGCAGCAGGAGAGACCGGCCAGGCCTGCCTCGGCCTCAGAGCCGGCTTGCTGCCCCGGTCGTGGACCAAGAACAGAGCTCTTCGCAGCAGAGAGACCCAGGTCCAGGCACGGTCCCCTCACACAGACGCAAACGCGTGCACATCCCCACTTGAGTCACACATGCACACACGCCCTGAGCCTCTAAGACCCCGGACAGCCCCTTTGTGCAGTCAAAGCTGGAAGTCCCGGAGGGGACACCTGCTCCGCCCCGGCTCTGCGATGTGCCAAGAGCAGGACAGGACTGGGCTTCCGCAGGTGACCTGGGGGAGGCGGTCCCTGGGGTTGTCCCCCTGGACTTTCTCACTCGCTCACCCCACTGCAGCCACCCAGAGCCCAGCCCCCACTGAAACACACCGGCACAGCGTCTGCCTGAGTTTATTTGGGAAAGCGAAGAATCGAACAAAGACTCAGAAAATAAATATGGACCGAGACGAGGCTGCTTGGTGAGGGAGCTCAGAGGCCAGCGGGAGGGCACGGTGGAGGGCGGGGGGGTCCTGGACGGCAGGACTGCTCTCAGTCCCTCCCCAGGGGCAGGCCCCGGGGGCTGGCGCGCCGCTCGAGGCTGGGGGCCCTGCGCTGAGCCCGCGGGAGCCCGCACACGGTGTCCTGGCAGGAGCAGCTCTCGATGTGGGTGTAGCGGTGCTTCCGGGAGCTGCCGTCGGGGCAGCTCAGCTCTACCTCCCGCTGGCTGGTACGCCCCTCCTTGCAGCAGGAGCACTGGTGATCCAGGGCCTGGGCCTCGGCCGAGTACCTGGGGCACGGGAGGGCCAGGGTGAGGAGCCGCTCCCAAGCAGAGGAGCCCGTCCCTATCCCCACCCCCACCCCCGGGCCTGGGCCTCACTTGACGGAGGTCCCGCAGGACCCAGAGCAGGAGTTCATCACGACTTTCTTGGTGCAGCCGGAGTGAGAAATTTCCTTGGTCATGGGGACGGTGGAACAGAAGATCCTGGTCTCATTCCGAGGGATGCCTGGCAGGAGGGGGCGGAAGCTCTGGGAGAGGGTCTGGCGGAGCTCGGGGCAGGGGTTCTCCACACCTTCAGGGGCCCACGGCTTCCTCCCTACGGCTGCTTCTCCCTCCCCAATCTCATCCGGCCTCGGCTGCCCCCAAGCCCACAGGGCATCCCGTCAAATTCAGCTTCCAGTGGACAGAGGCAAAACGCCGTCCCCCGTGCCTCTCCCACTCCAGGGTCCCGCACTCCAGGGCCCCGGCTGGACCGCCCCACCCGGGCGCACTCACATTTCCTGCAGCATCCGTTGGGCATGAGCGTCACGGAGCCCTGGAGGGAAGAAGAGTGAGCCAGGACCCAGGACCGCCCCCCAACAGTAAGCAGCCCCTCCTGCCACGGGGTGTGGAGCGACAAGGACCGGACTGCTCCTGGGGACCCCCCACTCACTGGGAGGCAGATGCTGGGGTCGAAGTCAGGGCAGGTGATGTTGGACACGGAGGAGATGAGCTGGTTGTGGATGTTCGCGCAGCTGAAGAAGGTGCAGTTGTTGGTGGGGTCGTGACGTATGTCCCCGGGCTGTAGGACAGAGGGCGGTGTGGTGAGGGACAGCAGGACACCCAGCCGGCAGGCCCCGAGCCACCGGGCAGGGGACACCCAGGAGGGGCCTCGGGACAACTGCCAGCCTGCAGTCCAGAGACACAGCCACACCCTAACCGCCGGCACCTGCCGATGGGCCCTCGTGCAGAGAAAGGTGTTTCTAGATGTGACAAAGTTAGAGGTCAGGAGAGCAGACCATCGTGGATGACACAGGTGGCCCTTCATCCAGCCACCAGTGTCCTTGCAGAGAGCAGGGGCCACGGGACAGGGGGCAGAGAGTGCACGGATGTGGCCACGAACCCAGGGCTGCCTGGAGCCCCAGAGGCTGCAGAGGCAGGAAGGGCCCCCAGAGCCTTTGCAGGGAGTAGGGCCTCCCTTTGATCTTGGCGCCGGACTCACCGGGGGGCAAGAGTCAGCCACTCACGGTGTTTCCAGCCCTCATCTGTAGTCCCGGGTCATGGCCTCCCCAGGACCCTTGCAAAGCCACACCCAACCCAGCAGAGACCCAGCTGGGGACAAGGAGTGGTCCCAGGCTCCGCCGCTGGCTCCGGGTCGCCCGCGCGGAGAGGCAGGACGAGCCCTGTGAGCCGGAGGGGGGGGGGGGGGCTCCCCGCGCACCTTCAGGATGATGGTCTCGGTGCCGGGTCTCTTGATGATGCAGTGGGTCTGCTGACACTTGCCACAGCACTGCCCGGGCACGTCCACCAGCTCGAAGCCCTGCGGGACACGCACGCTTGGGTCGGCGGGAGCAGGAGGGGCGCCGGGAGCCGGGCGGGGGGCCGGCAGGGGCGGGGCGCTTACGGGGCTGCAGCTGTCCTCGCAGTGCACGTGGGTGCAGGAGATGATGTTGAGCCGCGAGCTGCTGTCCGTGCGGTTGGTGCAGACACAGTCCTCGCACTTGGAGGAGTACACTGGCGACCCGGGCTGGGGAGCAGGAGGCCGGTGAAGCCGGCCCCGCCCACACCTCCCGCCTGCCGCAGGGGGTCGTCCGCAGGCCCGAGCACAGCCTGGAAAGCCCAGAGCGGGCACACACCCCACCCCACTACCCCTCCCCCCGGGGCTCAGCTGGTACTCAGCCTAGGACCCCCCCTTGGCCCAGGACCCTCCGCCCGGGACCGCCCCTGGGCCGGGGCTCACCTGGTACTCAGCATTCGCGTGAACACACACGCCCTTGGGCACTGGAGGAAGAGAAAGGGGACGGGGTCAGGTAGGCCCCGCAGGCGACGCTGGGTGTGTGTACCGTGTGGGGCCACCCCCCGCGGCTCCCCGACGCCAGGCCCCACTGACCACAAGAGTAGGACGGGCAGCACTTCCCGGGTTTGGTCTCGCTGCTCACGTCGAAGCCCAGCGGGCACTTGGGCGGCTTCCCCTGGCACAAGCTCGTGTTGCACTCTGCGGGGGACAGAGCACGCGGTAGGAAGGGCAGGGCCTGCAGGCCGCGGCCGCCGTCCACACGCAGCTCGGGGGGACGCGCCCTGCTGGCCCAGCCCCTGCGGGCCCCCAGGTCGGAGGTGCGCGCTCGGTGCGGAGCTGGGGATCCCTCCGGGGCTCTTACTGCAGGACGTGATGTTGCAGCAGGTGTCGGCGGGGTTGACCTCGGTGAGCGGGTAGGTGCCGTCCTCCAGGCATGTGACCGGCTCCTGGCGGCACTCCTTGGGCTCGCAGATGATGCCGCGGCCGCCCTCCAGGCACACGCAGTCCTTGCAGTCGAACTCAAAGTGCTCCCCGAACTGGGGGCAGAAAGTAGGCAGGCGGGTCACAGCGCCGGCCCCCTCGCCCCCTTCCGCGTGCCGGGGCCGCCCGCCAGGCGCCAGCACTCAGCCGGGAGGGGCACCGTGGCGGGCGTGGTGCCGAGGGTCCTGAGGGACCCCGTGCCCTCCCCGCGTCCCCGCACACGGGCCACATCACTGACAACACAGCCGTGACCCAATCCTAGCATTTACCCCCACGGGCCTGGCACGCGGCAAATCGCCACACGTGTGTGTGGGGTTCATGGGCTAGAACCAAGGAGTCCAGCGCACGTGGAAGACACGGACAACACTGCCAAGATGTCATGTTGGATTTGGACGGAGTGTCTGACGCCCGAGGGTGGGTGCACAGTCGGACGGACAGAGGGAGAGAGGGTGGCTGCGTGCCGGTGTGGATGCGTAGAAGGAGGCGGGGGGACGGAGAGGCAGGGTGGGAGATGGGGGGGCACCCAGGGGGCAGCCAGGGGGCACCCCTGCAGGCTCAGCCTTCCAGGACTTGAACGACAGGACGCAGGGTTTGAGACTCCCAGGTTCCTGTGTGCGACCCGCCCTAGCCCCCCAGACTCCGGGTGTGTGGGTGAGTCCCTCCCAGCGCCGGGAGGAAGGGCCGACCTTTCTGGGCACGTCATCAGGTCCCACGCAGCCTGGGGAGGGAGAGAACACAAGTCCGTTAGCGGAGCCCAGCGCCGCAGGACCCGGGGGCTTCGCCGAGCCAGGAGGGCGGGCGCCATACCGCACATCTCCACGCAGACGTCGAACCCGGGGGCGTAGTTCATGGTGCCCTCAGGACAGAAGCAGCCTTCCACCAAGCGGGCGTTCTTCTGCGCCATGGGCCTGGGGGGAGGACATCACGAGACGGGTGTGTCGCAGGCAGGGCCAGGCCCGCGGGACCACGACGCCCGACAGTGTCTGCCACCCTGGCGCACACCCGTGGGGCGAGCTGGCTGTCCCTGCGCACCTTAGAGCAGCTGTGCTAGACTCGCAGGAAGGCTCATCCGCGGGGCCGCAGGCCCGGTACTCCCTGTGCGGTGGGCACGTCATTGCTGCGAGAGGGAGAGGGATCAGAGGAGCCGCAGTCCGGAGGGAGTGCCCGCGGGCCCCCTGGCGAGGGACAGGCCTGCCCAGCAGAGAGCGATCAGCCATCCAGCACCGCCCACCTCAGCCCCCCACGCCATCCCCGAGCTGGGATGCAGGTGCCCAAGTGCCCAGCCAGGCTGGCGGGAGCCCCAGGCCCCCCGGCACCCCCAGCCCGTCTTTCCTCCCGCCTCAAGGCCCAGGCCTGCGTGCGCTCCCCGCCCACCCGGCCCTCCCACCCCCGACATGGCTTCAGGCCAGACACGGCACCCAGGGAAGCCCAGAAGCCCAGAGACCCGCGGGCCGCAGGTCTGGGGTGGGGGGACACGCACAGCAGACCCCGTGGGTGTGGTTCCTCCAGTCGACACAGATGTTGGCCTGGGCACAGAGGGCGGCGTAGGCCTGCAAGCTGGCACACTCCAGGCCCGAACCGGGCACGAAGCAGCTGTCGAACACGCAGGCCTCATAGTAGTGCTTGGGGGGCACCACAGCGTGGCACGGTGCGAACAAGCTGTGGGGGAGGGGCGGGTCATACTCAGGCCGGCCCTCCCCAGCCACCCAGCACCTCCACCCAGAGGCCCTCCTGGAGCCTGGCTCAGCCTGCATCCCCCCAAAACAGGCGCCCGTGGGAGGACAGTGTCCGGGGAGTGACCGCGCGACCCGGCCTGGGGGTGGAGAGGAGCTCCAAGCTAAGTGGCTGCCAAGGGCCGGGACCCCCGCCTGCAACCCCAGGGAGTCCCCCAGACTCAATTCGCACAGCTCTGGGGACAAGGCCCTCGCGCGCATGGCCGCTGGCTCTGGGCTTTCTCCTGGATCCCAGCCCTGAGCGCTCAGGCTGGCCCCGCAGCCCCTCTCCCTGTGGCCTGCAGCTCAGCCAGTCCCACCGAGGCAGGAGAGATCGGGAGGTCAGGAAAGGCACGGGGCTACGTGACAAGACAGCTCAGCCCCGTAGACGTGAGAAGCCCCAGTCCTGGGCCCCCGCGACCCAGTACCTGCCCACGGCACCCTGACTGCCCTGGACGTCCCGGCCCCGTGCTCAGCCCTGGGCCTCAGCTCCTCTTTGCAGATGGGAGTGCAGCACGAGACGCCACTGCTCCCTGAGACCCTGACCCCGCAGCTTGCAAGGGGCTGGCAGGGGCACCTGTCTCTGATGAGCTCGCAGAGGGGAGACGCGCAGTCCTTGCCGGAGGTGGTGCTGGCCCCTGGCGGCGTGATAGCCGGACGCTTGGTGGTGACGCTGGTGTGGGGACAGTGTGGCTTGGAGGGATCGTTCACCACCCACTGGTCAGCCGCCAACTCGCAGTCGGACACGACCTCCCCGCTGGGCAGCATGCAGTCGTCCGCCGTGTCATTGGTGCACGTGCCTGTGTGGGGAGGGAGCCCAGGTCGTACACACCAGCCCCCGGACCCTCCCCTTCTCCCGCCTGGGGCCCCCGGAGACCGTCAGGCCGGGGCCAAGGGCACAGACGGGACAAGACTCCCATCCGCGTCTTCCCACGGGGCCCGGAGCTGGGAGCGGGAGAACCACGGAAGGGCTGGCAGGAGCCCTCACCCAGCCCCCCACCTCCGAGCTGCCCTCCTGGGGGGGAGGGGCCCGCAGGGGCCGAGGGGCTCACCGCACTGGCCCTTGGTGTTGTTGCCAAACAGGCGGTGAGGCAGCGTGATGGAGAAGGAGAGTCCGTTGTAGGTGATGAGCGCGCCCAGCTTGGAGATCTCCACCATGTAGCTGATGCCCGACTGGTACACGTGCAGCTCGTTCTTCATGTAGGGCAAGGCCACGACCTGCCTGTTGACCTGCACCTGTGACCGGACACGGGGTCAGGACAGCCAGCGGGCAGGCGGGGGACCCTCAGCTGACCTCAACCTGGCCACTTGGGAAACAGAGCCTCGTGGGTCTGACAGGGGTGAGTCAGGGCAAGCTGAGACCTCCCAGAGCACCTGGGATCACCCCACCCCTGCCTGTTTTCAGGCTGGTGTGTCCAGTGGGTGGACCTCAGCCTGTCCCCCGGCTCCCTGGCGGCGGCCCTGGTCCCTTTCCCACTTCGTTCCCATCGCTCTCGCCAGACTTGTCCTGGCCAGTCCCCGGGGGGAGGTCACAGGACACTGCACTCAGAGGCCCGGGAGACGCCGGGGCTGAGGGTGTGGCTCCGGCTCCAGGACACGAGCAGCCCCACGCGAGTGTGTGGCCAGCGCCGTGCTTGGGAAGGGGACTCCGCCCAGAGACCTGGGGTCCGGGCTGGTGGTGGAACATGAGCGCGGAGGTCAGCGGACAGCGCGGTCCACAACGGAGCGAGGGCACGGGCGCACGGCGCAGCCTGCATGGGCGTCCCCGACCTGGCCACGCACCTGGACCTTGATGGGCATCATCTGCAGGGTCTTGATGAGAACCTCCTGGGACTGGTAGCGCACCACGAGCGTGCGGGGGCAGGACACCCGGTCGTTGGCGTCACAGTGGTAGTTGTCGATATAGACACCGAAGTTGCCGAGCGTGGGGGTGATCTCCTCCACAAGCACGTACGTGCAGTTCCCTTGGTAGCTGTAGTACAGCCCGTCGAACGTGACATAGTGGGGGTCCCCCCAGCCCGCGCAGTAGCCTGTGGAAGGGTGCGCCGCTGAGCCACGCCGAGACCCGGGCCCGGGCGGCGCTGGGGGCAGGAGCCGGCGGAAGCCCCGGCCGGACGGGCACCATGAGCAGGAACCCCCAGGGCGCGTGGGGCTTCCAAGCCCGTTCTGTGGGACGGAGCCTCGCTTTGGAGCCAGAAGACCCAGGCTCTAAGCCCAGCTCTGTTCCCCCAGCCCCGGGAGCAGCACCGTTCTGCAGGGGTGGCCCTGCTCCCCCAGGCAAGCCCCTCCCTCCCCCGGACCCTCTGCCGAGGAGGGGCAGTGAGCAGGAAGCCCACCGCAGGCAGCCACGGCGTCCAGCCCAGGCCCCGCACCCAAGGGCCTCAGACCCTGCAGTCACCCTACCACCAAGGGTCCCGCGCCTCCGGGGGACCTACAGTCACACTCCCAGTGCGGGCAGCACTCCTCAGGGCTGTAGACGAGCGTGGGCCGGAGCCCATTGGCGCAGGTGGGCTCAGGCGGGACCTCGCACTCCACCTCCACGAGCTCTACGGTGTTGTTGTACTTGCAGATCGCCATGGTGCAGTTACACAGCCACCACTTCTCATTCTCCTGCGGCGGGAGAGCGCGGTTCAGAGGCACCGGCCGGGACCCCCTCCCACGCCCGCTGGAGGCCGAGCCACCCGGCACCGCGTGCAGGACGCGGCTCACTGCCAGCCGGCTCCCCGCAGCAGGGGAGGCTGGGGGAGATGCGGGGGCTCCAGCGGATCCTGTGCCCGGAAGGCCAGTGGTGCAGCCGCAGAGACGGGGACAACTTGGGGTGACCCGCGGAAAGGCAGCGCCTGGGCTCCAGACGCCTGGTGGCCCGGTGCGTGTGCTTAGTGCCAAGGGGACAAAAACTGGCCCACGGCACACTGACCTGTCTGGGAGGGTCAAAGTCCGGGCACCCAGGGGGCTTGGTGGTGGCCACTGTGCTCAATGCTGTAGGCGTGGGTGGTTTGTGTGTTGAGATGGGTGTCGGCTTGGAAGGGGTGGGTGCCGGGGAGGGCGTGGACGGGCATGACCAGTTGAAGATCTCAATGGTGCAGGCCAGCGAGCAGTTCGCATAGTAGCAGGTGTCCCCGTGCGTGCCGTTGTACACCATCTCGCCTGCGGGGGGAGAGGCCGGTCCCCCACTGTCCAGACAGGGCTGGCCACCGGGCTGTGCAGGTGCGTCCCCACGAGGCCACCCACCCCCACGCCCCTGGCACACGGCTGCAGCAAAGGGGGCTGAGCACAGGGACAGCCGCCCACACCCAGCATCCAGCTTCCCCGACGAGCTCCCGGTTTCGACTCACGCCTGACCCCTCACCCCTGGTAAAGCAGAGGCAAAAGCCCCACCAGCCGGTCACCAAAGAACCCGAGTGAGAAGCTGGGATACCTGGTGCGAAGTATGTTTCGTTCAAAACGCAGCAGCGGACCTGAGTGGAGGACCTGACCGGGCCCGTGCTCACACCGACGTTGGGGGTGGAGATCGGGGTCAGGGTGGGGGTGGGCGCATAGGAGGTCGTGGTGCTGGCGGTTGGGGGCCTGGGAGGCGTGGGCGGCCTGGGGGTTCCTGTGGTGGTCGTGGACACAGTCGTAGGAGTGGGTGTGGAGGGGGTTCCTGGGGTGGGCGAGGGGGGCCTGGTGGTGGTCTCGCTGGTAGGCGTGGTCTTCGAGGAGGTGGGGCCAGAGGTCTGCGGGCCTGTAGGAATGGAGATTTCAGGGCGGAGCTGACGGCACCGCTCTCTGAGAGGCCACAGGAGCCTGATGGCAGATGCCGCCTCCTCGCAAAAAAACCTGCTCGAGGTGTGGCACGTGGCATGGAAAGGCCGTCGTCCACTTTCCTGGCTCTCGGCCTCGAGGGAGGACAAGGAGCGCAGGGCCCACCGTTCCACAACGTTAGGTCCCCGGCGGGGAGGCGGAAGCCGTGGTCACAACATCGGTCCCACTGAGATCGTGCTGACCAGCTGCCCTCCAAAGCCTTACTGGGAGGTGCAGACACAAGTGGCAGACAGAGGGAGGGTCCCTAGGGCACCTGGCCAGCAGTCTCCTTTCCCCACTGGCCCCACATGCCATAGTGGGGCTCCCTCCCTAGGCTGCTTTGCCCTGGTGCCCATCACTCTGCCAAGGACAGAGGAACAAGGACCTCGGGCAGCTGTGCCTGTGGAAAGACACCTTAGGGGAGCAGTGGGGAGCCCTCAGCTCTGCCGCTCACACACAGCCTGACGGTCAGCAGCTCCCTCAATGCTCAGTAGCCACACTGCCATGCAAGCGAGGCAGGCCGGACCCTCACTCGGGGACCCTCTCCCCGGGCAGCACGGGGGTAGCACCTCACATGTGAGAAGCCGTACAGCTCCCTGGCAGGAAAGCTCGCTCGCCTAGACCAAGGGGCCTGAGCACACCACAAGCACACAGTCTCCATGCCGATTACGTGCCTGGAGGGCTGCTCCCGGGCGAGGGCGGAGGGGAGGCCGAGGTGCCCCCAGTGGTAGTGCCCTTTGGTTCAGTTGGCGGAGAGGGAGACAGTGTGCTGGAAATCTCCACGATGGCTGTCGTGCTGGTCAGAAGCGTCGTTGATTCTGTGGAAGCAGGAATGGTGAACTGAGAGTTGGAAGGAAAGGAAGGCTCAGGTCGGGGTTTGGGGAGGAGGGATGGGGGTCTTACCTGCAGGTGTAGAGCCCATGCTGGTGCTGATGGTGGGGGTCGAAGTCGGGGTCACCGTGGTGGTGGTGGTGGTTGGCGTTGTGGTCTCGGTGCCCGTGGTGGTGCTGACGGTGGGGGTCGAAGTCGGGGTCACCGTGGTGGTCGTCGTGGTTGGCGTTGTGGTCTCGGTGCCCGTGGTGGTGCTGACGGTGGGGGTCGAAGTCGGGGTCACCGTGGTGGTCGTCGTGGTTGGCGTTGTGGTCTCGGTGCCCGTGGTGGTGCTGACGGTGGGGGTCGAAGTCGGGGTCACCGTGGTGGTCGTCGTGGTTGGCGTTGTGGTCTCGGTGCCCGTGATGGTGCTGACGGTGGGGGTCGAAGTCGGGGTCACAGTGGTGGTCGTCGTGGTTGGCGTTGTGGTCTCGGTGCCCGTGGTGGTGTTGACGGTGGGGGTCGAAGTCGGGGTCACCGTGGTGGTGGTCGTGGTTGGCGTTGTGGTCTCGGTGCCCGTGGTGGTGCTGACGGTGGGGGTCGAAGTCGGGGTCACCGTGGTGGTGGTGGTGGTTGGCGTTGTGGTCTCGGTGCCCGTGGTGGTGCTGACGGTGGGGGTCGAAGTCCGGGTCACCGTGGTGGTGGTCGTGGTTGGCGTTGTGGTCTCGGTGCCCGTGGTGGTGCTGATGGTGTGGGTCGAAGTCGGGGTCACCGTGGTGGTGGTGGTGGCCGGTGTTGGCGTTGTGGTCTTGGTGCCCGTGGTGGTGCTGATGGTGGGAGTCGATGTTGGGGTCACCGTGGTGGTGGTGGTGGCCGGGGTGGGCGTTGTGGTCTCGGTGCCCGTGGTGGTGCTGATGGTGGGGGTCGAAGTCGGGGTCACCGTGGTGGTGGTGGTGGCCAGGGTGGGCGTTGTGGTCTCGGTGCCCGTGGTGGTGCTGATGGTGGGGGTCGAAGTCGGGGTCATCGTGGTGGTGGTCGTGGTGGTCGGGGTCGGCGTTGTGGTCTCGGTGCCCGTGGTGGTGCTGATGGTGGGGGTCGAAGTTGGGGTCACCGTGCCGGTGGTGGTGGCCGGGGTGGACGTTGTGGTCTTGGTGCCCGTGGTGGTGCTGATGGTGGGGGTCGAAGTCTGGGTCACCGTGGTGGTGGTGGTGGTTGGTGTTGTGGTCTCGGTGCCTGTGGTGGTGCTGATGGTGGGGGTCGAAGTCGGGGTCACCGTGGTGGTGGTGGTGGCCGGTGTTGGCGTTGTGGTCTTGGTGCCCGTGGTGGTGCTGATAGTGGGGGTCGATGTTGGGGTCACCGTGGTGGTGGTGGTGGCCGGTGTTGGCATTGTGGTCTCGGTGCCCGTGGTGGTGCTGATGGTGGGGGTCGAAGTCGGGGTCATCGTGGTGGTGGTCGTGGTGGTCGGGGTCGGCGTTGTGGTCTCAGTGCCCGTGGTGGTGCTGATGGTGGGGGTCGAAGTTGGGGTCACCGTGCTGGTGGTGGTGGCCGGGGTGGGCGTTGTGGTCTCGGTGCCCGTGGTGGTGCTGATGGTGGGGGTCGAAGTCGGGGTCACCGTGGTGGTGGTGGTGGCCAGGGTGGGCGTTGTGGTCTCGGTGCCCGTGGTGGTGCTGATGGTGGGGGTCGAAGTTGGGGTCACCGTGCTGGTGGTGGTGGCTGGGGTGGACGTTGTGGTCTTGGTGCCCGTGGTGGTGCTGATGGTGGGGGTCGAAGTCTGGGTCACCGTGGTGGTGGTGGTGGTTGGTGTTGTGGTCTCGGTGCCTGTGGTGGTGCTGATGGTGGGGGTCGAAGTCGGGGTCACCGTGGTGGTGGTGGTGGCCGGTGTTGGCGTTGTGGTCTTGGTGCCCGTGGTGGTGCTGATAGTGGGGGTCGATGTTGGGGTCACCGTGGTGGTGGTGGTGGCCGGTGTTGGCGTTGTGGTCTCGGTGCCCGTGGTGGTGCTGATGGTGGGGGTCGAAGTCGGGGTCATCGTGGTGGTGGTCGTGGTGGTCGGGGTCGGCGTTGTGGTCTCAGTGCCCGTGGTGGTGCTGATGGTGGGGGTCGAAGTTGGGGTCACCGTGGTGGTGGTGGTGGCCGGGGTGGGCGTTGTGGTCTTGGTGCCCGTGGTGGTGCTGATGGTGGGGGTCGCACTCTGGGTCACCGTGGTGCTGGTGGTGGCCGGGGTTGGCGTTGTGGTCTCGGTGCCTGTGGTGGTGCTGATGGTGGGGGTCGAAGTTGGGGTCACCGTGGTGGTGGTGGTCGTGGTGGTGGTCGGAGTGGTCGTTGTTGTCTCGGTGCCCGTCGTGGTGCTGATGGTGAGGGTCGAAGTCGGGATGCCCGTGGTCGTAGTGATAATGGGAGTGGTGGTTGGGGTTCCTGTGGTCATTGTGCGGGACGGGGTCGGGGTGCTAGCAGGAGGCAGCGTGGAAATACAGTAGTCCGGCAATACACAGCATTCAACATTAATCTCGTAGTTGAGGCAGATGGGCGGTGTGATGCCCCCCGGCTTCTGGTCTTCATTTTTGCACACCAGCCCAACAGAGAGGTCGCACACCAACTTTTGCCCAAGTTCTTCGATGGGAATGTGGGGAAACATCACAGCTCTGCAAGAGATGTTGGCTGCCCAGCCTTCTTTACAGAGGCCCTGAATCGATTCAATATCCCCACCTGGTCTAGAAGGGTTCGGTTTCCCGGAATCCACCCAGCCTGTCCAGTTGCACTGAGGCACACACGGAGTGATTGTTGGCTCTGTGGTGCTTACTCCTTGGGTAGGCGTGGTGGTGCTGGTAGTCGGGGACACTGTGCCTGTGGTGGTGGTGGTCGGCGTGGTGGTGGTGGTGGTCGGGGTGGGTGTTGTGATCTCGGTGCCCGTGGTGGTGCTGATCGTAGGGGTCGAAGTAGGGGTAACCGTCATGGTGGTGGTCCGGATGGGCGTTGTGGTCTCGGAACCCGTGGTGGTGCTGATGGTGGGGGTCGAAGTTGGGGTCACCATGGTGGTGGTGGTGGCCGGGGTGGACGTTGTGGTCTTGGTGCCCGTGGTGGTACTGATGGTCGGGGTCGAAGTCGGGGTCACCGTGGTGGTGGTCGTGGTGGTCGGGGTCGGCGTTGTGGTCTCGGTGCCCGTGGTGGTGCTGATAGTGGGGGTCGAAGTTGGGGTCACCGTGGTGGTGGTGGTAGCTAGGGTGGACGTTGTAGTCTTGGTGCCCGTGGTGGTGCTGATGGTGGGGGTCGAAGCTGGGGTCAACGTGGTGGTGGTCGTGGTGGTCAGCGTCGGCGTTGTGGTCTCGGTGCCCGTGGTGGTGCTGATGGTGGGGGTCGAAATTGGGGTCACCGTGGTGGTGGTGGTGGCCGGGGTGGACGTTGTGGTCTTGGTGCCCGTGGTGGTACTGATGGTCGGGGTCGAAGTCGGGGTCATTGTGGTGGTGGTCGTGGTGGTCGGGGTCGGCGTTGTGGTCTCGGTGCCCGTGGTGCTGCTGATGGTGGGGGTCGAAGTTGGTGTCACCGTGGTGGTGGTGGCCGGTGTGGACGTTGTGGTCTTGGTGCCCGTGGTGGTACTGATGGTGGGGGTCGAAGTTGGGGTCACCGTGGTGGTGGTCGTTGTGGTCGGGGTGGGTGTTGTGGTCCCGGTGCCCGTGGTGGTGCTGATGGTGGGGGTCGAAGTCCAGGTCACCGTGGTGGTGGTGGTGGTGGCCGGGGTGGGTGTTGTGGTCTTGGTGCCCGTGGTGGTGCTGATGGTGGGGGTCGAAGTCGGGGTCACCGTGGTGGTGGTCGTTGTGGTCGGGGTGGGCGTTGTGGTCTCGGTGCCTGTGGTGGTGCTGATGGTGGGGGTCGAAGTTGGGGTCACTGTGGTGGTGGTGGTGGTGGCCGGGGTGGGTGTTGTGGTCTTGGTGCCCGTGGTGATGCTGATGGTGGGGGTCGAAGTTGGGGTCACCGTGGTGGTGGTCGTGGTGGTCGGGGTCGGCGTTGTGGTCTCGGTGCCTGTGGTGGTGCTGATGGTGGGGGTCGAAGTTGGGGTCACTGTGGTGGTGGTGGTGGTGGCCGGGGTGGGTGTTGTGGTCTTGGTGCCCGTGGTGGTGCTGATGGTGGGGGTCGAAGTTGGGGTCACCATGGTGGTGGTCGTGGTGGTCGGGGTCGGCGTTGTGGTCTCGGTGCCCGTAGTGGTGCTGATGGTGGGGGTCGAAGTTGGGGTCACCGTGGTGGTGGTAGTGGCCGGGGTGGACGTTGTTGTCTTGGTGCCCGTGGTGGTGCTGATGGTGGGGGTCGAAGTTGGGGTCACCGAGGTGGTGGTGGTCGCTGGGGTGGACGTTGTGGTCTCGGTGCCCGTGGTGGTGCTGATGGTGGGGGTCGAAGTCGGGATGCCTGTGGTGGTAGTGATAATGGGAGTGGTAGTTGCGGTGCCTGTGGTCATGGTAGGGGTCGGGGTGCCTGTTGTGGTTGTGGTAGGGGTGGTGGTGGTCGGGGTGCCCGTGGTGGTGGTCGTGGTGGGGGTCGGGGTCGGGGTGCTAGCAGGAGGCAGCGTGGAAATACAGTAGTCCGGCAATACACAGCATTCAACATTAATCTCGTAGTTGAGGCAGATGGGCGGTGTGATGCCCCCCGGCTTCTGGTCTTCATTTTTGCACACCAGCCCAACAGAGAGGTCGCACACCAACTTTTGCCCAAGTTCTTCGATGGGAATGTGGGGAAACATCACAGCTCTGCAAGAGATGTTGGCTGCCCAGCCTTCTTTACAGAGGCCCTGAATCGATTCAATATCCCCACCTGGTCTAGAAGGGTTCGGTTTCCCGGAATCCACCCAGCCTGTCCAGTTGCACTGAGGCACACACGGAGTGATTGTTGGCTCTGTGGTGCTTACTCCTTGGGTAGGCGTGGTGGTGCTGGTAGTCGGGGACACTGTGCCTGTGGTGGTGGTGGTCGGCGTGGTGGTGGTGGTGGTCGGGGTGGGCGTTGTGGTCTTGGTGCCCGTGGTGGTGCTGATGGTGGGAGTCGAAGTCGGGGTCACGGTGGTGGTGGTCGTGGTGCTGGGGCTGGGCGTTGTGGTCTTGGGGCCCGTGGTACTGATGGTGGGGGGCTCTGTGCCTGTGGTGGTGGTGGTCGGCGTGGTGGTGGGCGTGGGGGTCGGCGTGGCTGTGGTGGTAGTGGTGGTGGTCGTCGGGGGTTCTGGTGTAGGTGTGGATGTAGTGGTGGTGGTGGTGGCCGTGGTCGTGGACGGGGGACACTGATCCATCGGCACACAGCAATTGACGCGAATCTCGTAGTCGTAACAGACCTCAAATGGCCCGTTTCCAAACTGGTCTTCATTGTAGCAAACGAACCCGAAGGTGACATTGCACTGCGCATTCTGACCCGCCTGCTCCCAGCTGAGGTGGGGCTCCACAGCTAGCCTGCACTCGATGTCCTCAGGGGCCTTACAGACGCTGTCAAAGGTCTCCCAGTCGCCACTGCCGCTGTGCACGCTGGGGTGGTTCTCGTTGATCCAGTCGGACCAGAAGCAGCACGTCCCTACGGAAGGAAGACCCAAGATTGGTCCCCACCCTAGACGCCGCTTCCAGGGAGCTCCCGGGGACTCAGAGAAGTCAGAGTCCCCATGACCACCCTTCCTATCATGGCCAAAGAGCCAGCTTAGAGAGTATAGAGCCAGACACGGTCCTGCAGCTGAACGCTGAGCCCGAGACAGAAGAGCCCCTCGTGCCACACCTGGGTGACAGACCCCGGCCTCAGTGCCCAAAAAAAGTAAATCCAGGGAGAGTCACCCATTGCAGTGAGGAGGCCCATGGGAAGGGGCCTGGTCTGGACTCCTGCCCGACAGTGCTCTCACCCAGTGCCAGTCTGCTCCGGGCGCTAAGCCCGGGGACCGCTGAGGGCACCCGTCTCTGCACAAGGGAGTGTCACTGGCCACCCAGCCCCACAGCTGGGTCTCCCGGAAGGTTCCCTTTTCCTCCTGGCTCACCGGGCACGGGGGCTGCCTAGGACCTACCTGGAGTTTCTGGGGTGGAGGCCGGACCTACAGAAGAACGGGGAGGGAAGGAAGCTTGTCAGCAGCTAGTTGGCCACGTCTCAAAGTCTTTTTCATTTTTACGACTTCCTCTTTCCTCCTTTATTCTCTCTCCACGCCCCAGTGGCTTGTCCAGCGGCGGCTGCCGCCTCAGCAAGGCTGAGCGCATGGGAGTCTGGGACATTGGTCTGCTTTCGCAGAGACAGCCCCGGAGGTATGCCCCTGCTGGTCCAGGAAGTGTCCCCAGGAAGTGTCCCCAGGTCCTTCCCTGCAGTCTGGGCTCGGGGGTATGGCTGTGATGCCGGCTGGCATCTTAAGGTGAAAGGCCAGGCCCAGGAACACCCCCGAGCTGAGACGCCCGTCATTGTCACCTCCAGCCCATAAGCAGAGGTGAGAGCTCACTGTGACCCGTGCCCCCGCCCCACTCTTGGGCCCTAGAAGGGCCGCTTCCACTGGGCTCAGGGCAAGGCAGGTGCTCTAGGGGTGAGGGATGCATGGCCCTGGGGTCCTACCTGTGCTGGGGGTCGGGGAGGGGGTGGGAGTTGGGGAGGTGGTGGTGGTGGTGAGGGGGGTGCTGGAGGTGACGGGGATCGTGGTGGAAGGCGGCCGGGAGGTGGTGGACACACAGATGTTGAAGTGTCTCTCCACCGTCCCGTTGGGGCCACAGATCTCCCAGTAGCAGAAGAAGCCGTCCTGGGTGTAGTTGAGAATCTTCCCTGGAGAGCGGGACAGAGACCAAGGTCAACACGGCCAGAAAAGGACAGGGACTGTCAAGAACCCCCCCGGCATCCCTTAGCCCCCACAAATGCCAGACCCGTGCCCCCTCGGGACTCCACCGACAGGGCCCCCCATCAGGGCACAGAAGCCAGACGGCACAGAGGTGGCCTCAGCTCCCATCACAAACATGGGGAGGCTGCTGCGAGTCAGAGCCAGCTCTGAGCCGGGAAAGGCCCCTGGGGAGCCCCGGGCCCAAGGAGGGCAAGACGGAGCCCTGCCCCCAGAGTCCAGAGCAGACAGCCTGGGGGCTCTCCTGGGGGCCGCTGCACTGGGGTAGAGGCGGGGAACAGCTCACCTTCTTCTGGCTGGCAGACTTTCGAGGTGTTGGTACACACGCTAGAAAGCAAGCGTCGAGCTGCAGAGCACGGGGACGGGCCCTTCCCGGCCTCCCGGCCTCCACCCCCCGCCCTCAGCGCCCGGGGCCCAGCCCCAGGTCCTCTGCCCGTGGACGGGAACTCGCCCGGCTCCCACAGCATGCCCGTGGGGCTCTGTGTCGGCCCGTGCGTGTGGCTGTGCGTGCAGGTGTGTGTGCACGCGCGTCTGGCGCACCCCCAGACCCCAGCGGGCTGAGCTCAGGTACCAAGACTGGCAGTCCTCCTCGCTGGGAACAGATGCTCCGGGTGGGTAGCGGGTGTCCCCGACATAGCAGCCACATTGGTCCGCCGTGACGCACCGCTTCAGGTCCTCGTCATAGATGGGCCTGTCCTCCGGGCACCGGGGATAGCAGCCTGGCGTGCACAGGACACGGGGCATGGGGCTTGGACCATGGCAGAGGGTCCCACGGCCACCAGACCCCACCCACTGTCCCCACCACGGCAGGTTCTTCTCTCCAGGATGCTCCTCCGGGAAGGCCAGGGAACGAAAGGACAGTGGACCGGACCCCCCACACTGGGCCCCACACACTGCCAGATGGCCAAGGGGACAGCCAGCACCCCCTCCTGACCCCGCATTCCTCCCATGGGCTAGGACACTCCCTCCCCAGAGCAGGCTCACTCCCTCACGCCCCGAGTTCTCAGCTCCGAGGCCGAGTCTGCCGGACCTGGAGTCCGAGACACCCTATCTTGGGCTGATCTGCAGCTTCCTGGGGGCCGTGTCCTCTCCCGGGTTCTTTCTGCCTCTCTAAGCTCGTGGAACACACTCTGCAGCGCGGTGGGCCCGGTCCACCTGCACCTCGGGTCCCCAGCGGCATGGGGACAGCGTCCCTCCTCGCCGAGGGCCGCTTACCCTCCAGGTAGGACACGGAGATGTTGGAGTGGATGCCGTTGATGGTCCTGCAGGTCTCGAAGCTGCGATTCCCACAGGGCTCGTAGTGCCACTCACACTCGTCTGGGGGGTTGTAGTAGTCACAGAATACGGCTGCAGGGGCGGGGGTGGGGGTCAGACTCAGGGAGGGCCGAGGCCAGGCCAGCGCGGCCCCTGAGGAGCGACACTCAGCCCCTGGAGTCAGGGAGGCGGCAGGAGACCCCGATGACCCATCACTTCATGGTGAGGACTACTGTCCCCACACAGCGCAGCCCCCCCCACCCCCACCCCCGCTCCAGGACAGGGCGGACACTCACGGCACAGGTCCGGCGTCCTCCAGAACACGCAGGCTCCCTCCTTAGTACACTCCTGAGCGTAGGAGGCCACGGCCGAGCAGAAGCACTCACAGTCCCCGCCCGTGTCGCAGGAGCAGGAGTCGTGAACGCAGGCCTCATAGAAGGGCTTGGGGTCCACCTGCGGGAGAAGGCTCTGTGTGCCCGGCCCCGCCCCCAGGCCCCGCCCCACCCCCAGGCCCCGCCCCCCACCTTGCTGTGACAGACACTGAAGACCGAGCTCTTGATGATGCTGCATTGCTTCTCGGCCCAGGAGAGGCGGTGCGGGTTCCGGGCGCAGGGATCCGGGGTGACGCTCACGTCCGGACAGGTGGGGGCCTCCTTCCAGCTGTTCCCGAAGTCCAGCTCGCTGTCCACCACCATGTGGTCCCTCGTGGTGAAGTCGTTGCTGGAGCGCTGGTCAAAGTTCCCGCACAGCCCGCAGACCCGGCCCTGCAGAGACAGAGAGCAGTGGGACCGGTGGGGGGGGGGGGGCTCAGGGTGCTCTGGGAGCGGGCTGGGGGCACGGGGGACGGAGTGGGAGAGGCTGGGGGACTGGGGGGACCTGGGAGGCAGGAGGCGGGCAGGTGAGAGCTGCCGCGCACCTTGTAGGACGGGGCCAGCTTGATGAAGACAGTGGTCTTCTTGTCCCAGATGACGATGACGCCGATGCTGGCCTCCACCACCAGGTACTGGCCCACCTCCCGCGTGGTGTAGGCCACGTGGTGGCCCGTGTCCCGCTGAATCACCAGGCGGTGCTTGTCCTCCAGCTTCAGCTCCGTCCTCTGTGCCCAGGGGAGAGGCCCTGTCACTGGCCGCATCCAAGCAGCCGCAAGGGCTCACACGTTCCCCGGGGTCCGGCAGCACTCACCCCCAAGAAGATTTTGATGGCCTTGGAGCAGGTGACACCCGTGGTGCCACAGGGGACGTTCTCAGTCATGACGCTGAAGGAGCCTGAGGAGGAGTTCTGGCCGCAGTAGTCCTGGGGGCCCACCCAGGACGTGAGCCAGACCGGCCAGGCCACCGGTGCCCCCTGGCTCCGCCCCAGCTGGGCTCCGCGCAGACGCAGCCCTCCTCGGCAAGAGGGGTAACCACGAGGTAGGGGCCCTTGACCCCACGCACAAGCTCCTCGCTCCCTGTGCGGCGTGGGAGGGTCACAGAACGGACGGTCGGAGGCAGGGCTGGGCCCCAACCGCACCCCCTTCGACGGGGCCCCCTCGCCGGGCTGACGACGGCTCAGAGTGTGATGCGGGGCCGCGGGACAAGGGCCGGGGTGGACCGGGCCTCACCTGAACCGCCACGTAGGAGCAGTGCCCGTCGAAGTCGTAGTACTTCCCGTCGAAGGTGACGTAGTGGCCACTCCCGTAGATGGAGCAGGAGCCGTGGCACGGGGACTCGGTGCACGCCCAGCGCCCTCGGCGGCAGGTGCTGAGGGGAGCGAGAGGGGCTGGAGGGGCCGCGGGGGCCCAGGTCCTCCCTGCTGCTCAGAGGGCGGCCTGGCTGCCGGGCAGCACGGGGCCACCCCTTCAGCAGCGCACGCGCCCGGCCTCCACGCCCTCGTCCGTGTGCACCATGCGCCCCCCCCCCGCCCCGCCACACACTCCCGCCGGGCCAGACCGCGTACCAGGTGTTGCAGTCCACCGTGATCTCGTCCCCGGGGGAGTGCAGGTCCTTGTTGTGCGCACACGGGCACTCGGCCTCCTCGACGCAGCCGCCGCGGCCGTCGTCCATCAGCCCGTCCGGGCAGACGCAGCCGCTGACGCACTCTGTCTGGTACTGCAGGGTGCCGGGGAGGGACAGCAGGCTTCAGGCCCCGATGGCCAAGCCGGCCTCTTCTGGAGCCGCCCCCCTTCCTGCTCTGCAGACACCCCTTTCTCCCTTGCCCCCCGACCTCTGTGCGCTCTCGCTCGGCCTCACCACAGGCCCGGGAGACAGGCGCAGGCTGCCGGCCAGGGGTCCCCACACGGCCCCGAGCCCTCCATGGGCTGGGCAGGGACCCCTGGGACGGGGAGGGCCGAGGAGGCCCATGCGTGTGCGGGACCCGGCGGCCGGACCCCAGGGCCAGTGAGGAAGCCCGCGTCCGCCCTCCCCCATGGCGGGCCCCCGCACGCACGTGGCCGGCGGCTCGCGTCTGACAGCTGGTGGGCCGCGAGCTCTGGACGGTCAGGGCCGTCAGGTTGCTGCAGTCCACGTAGATCTTTGGGGCCGAGCAGCCTGGGGGACAGAGGGGCCACCTCAGCTCAACGGCAGCCGGGGTGGGGGCGGGGCCAGTGAGGACGGGGTGCGGGGCGGCGGCGACTTACTCTGGCCGAGCAGCCTGACCGGCCTGCAGTGCAGCCTCCCGTTCTGGCAGACGCTGAGGGGAGGAGGGCGGAGGTGAGCGGGCCGGCTCCTGGCGGGCAGGGGACGGGGCGGGGGGGGAGGGGGGGGGACACGCCAGCGGCGCGGGGACGTGGGCCCTCCGCCTCCCAGCCCTGGCCACCTACCAGCGCTCCTCCTGCCTCAGCACCACCTCCCCGGCCTCCAGGTAGAGGCCATGGTGGTAGCAGGAGCACTTGGCCAGGGGCACGCAGCGGCCCTTCTCGTCCAGGAAGGTGTTGTCGGGGCAGCCGCAGCCGTCCACAGGCGCGAAGCCCTGCGGGCAGTGCGCGTCGGCCTCGGAGAGCGAGCGGCAGGTAGGCTGGCAGGTGGTCAGGTTGTACAAGAACACCTGGGAGTTGGGGCAAGAGCCCACGTTCTCGTCTGCGGAGATGGGAGGGGCGGCGTGAGGCGCGGAGGGGCGACCCAGCTTCCTTCCCCGCCAGCCACTCCCGAGCACCCCACTTCCGTCTGGGAGAGGCAGAGGCCTGTCCAGCCAAGGGGCCCACGAGGGTCCCCGGAAGTCCCCAGCCCACCCCCAGGGAGCCCCTCACGAGGAGAGCAGTGGGCCGACCCCTCCCGCCCCAGGCGCCCGGGGGCCTCCCAGGGACGGCACTCACTGCAGACTTGCTCCCGCCAGCCCCACAGCAGAACGCCCTTGGCAGCACAGGCGCGGGCGTAGGAGGACAGAGCGGCACACATGCAGCCCTCGCTGTTCTGGCAGTTACACGCGTCATATTTGCACCTCTGGGGGCGGAGGAGGCAGGCCGTGACGGGAAGAAGCAGGCGGGCACACCCCCACGTGCACACACAGTCGCACACACACGTGCACACGCAGCAACACCCGTGCACATTCGCACACGGACGGACCTTCCCGTGTGACGGGCAGACACACGCACGCACACACACACAGACACGCCTTGCAGGCCGGGGTCAGGCCCAGCCCGGGGCACACAGCACACTGCGCGGGCCCGGTCAGGTGGCGAGTGGTGCACGTGCAGAGCCCACGCACCTTGTAATAGTCTGAGGGGTCCACAGCCGAGTGGCATCTCCCAAAGGGGGTCTCCGTCTTCTTCAGCAGGGAGCACCAGTGCTCGGCATAGTTGGCTGGAGGGGGGGTCAGGACCTCAGCAGGGGCGGCCCCCTCCAGCTCATCCCCTGAGCCCCGCTGCCTGGTCGCCCGGGCCCCTCCCTCCAGGGCAAGACCACCGCCCTTGGAAGGCGGGGTCCCCACCACCACCCCTCCCACGACCTCCCCTAGCAGGGTAGGTGACACGGCACGGCACCGGCCCCGGGACGAGGGCCGCCACCCAGCGACAGAGGAGCAGGCCCGGCCCCTTTGCTGGGTCTCCTGGCGGGCAGCCACCGTGGGCCACCATCCACCAGCCACGTGGCAGAAGGCAGCAGGTGCGCGGGCCGGCCGCCGGCCTCCACCCACCCCGCCCCCGCCGCACACCCCGCGAGGCCGAGCCTCACCGCTCTCGATATTGAGGGAGCAGGGGTCATCCAGCCAGTCCAGCTTGTCGTGACAGCTCGCCTGGGCCTTCCAGGTGTTGGCGAAGCCGGCCCCCGTGGCCTCCACCAGCCCGCCGGCCGTCCTAAAGTCATCCCCTTCCAGGCCGTTGAAGTTCCCGCAGAGGCCTGAGGGGCAGCACAGGGTTGGGAAGGGGCAGGGGGCGGGGAGGCAGGCCCGGTTGGGGGCCTCTGAGGGGGGCCCGCCGAGCGCGGCACTCACCCTGCACGCGCCCCTGCGCGGCCCGGTCCAGCGTCACGAAGAGCTGCATGACGGGCTCGAGCTGCACCTGCAGCCTGAGCCCCACGGCGGTGCTCACCATGAGGTGGCGGGAAGACGGCCGGAAGACAGAGAGGCTGGCTACGGGACGGGGCGTCGAGCCGGTCAGCGGGGGCTCTGCAGCTGCGGGGTCGTCTCCCGCCCGCAGCCCCCGAGCCGCCAGGCGCTCCCGGGGAGGGACTCACCGGTCGCGTGGGGCAGGCTCACCGGCCGCTCGTTCAACAGCACGCTGCCGTCCGACTGGAAGGCCACAACCTGCAGGAGGGCGGGGGGGACAGCCACGCTGAGAGGGGCTGGGGGGCTCTGGGGGGCCGCACGGGGGCGGGGGCAGGGGCGGGGGCACCCACGTTCTTCCTGTCGTCCGCCAACAAAACCACCGTCTTCAGGCAGGTCTGCTTGTCGGTGGAGCCGCAAGGGGCCAGCTCACCCAGGAGGGCGTAGGAGTCGTTGTGGTCGCCCTGCCAGGCACGGGGCGGTGGCAGTAACTGGTAGGAAGCCCGGTGCGGGGCCGAGCCCCACCTCAGCCTGCCCACCCGCCACCCGGCCAGCTACCTTGATCAGCACGTAGTAGCAGTCCCCGTGGAAGGTGTACCTCTTCCCGTCGAAGGTGGTGATGTGAGAGCCGCCCTCCAGGGCACAGGTGCCCGGGCACGGCAAGTCTCTGCACACCCAGCGGCCGGCGGTGCAGACGCTGTGGGCAGTGGGACACACAGCAGGCTCAGTGGTGCCGCCGGCGCTGCCCCCCAGCCCCTCGGACCGGCAGCCCTGCCCCCCCAGCCCCTCGGACCCGCAGCCCTGCCCCCCAGCCCCCCGGGCCCCGGACCCACCACTCCTCGCAGTCACTGCTGAGCTGCTGGCCGGGCGAGTACAGGCGCCCGTGGAGTCTGCAGTGACAGCGGCTCACAGGGACGCAGCCGCTGCCTGCGATGTCGTCATACACGGTGCCTAGATGGTGCGGGACGCGACGTTACCCTTGGCCGGCCTCAGGAAGCCCCCAATCCCCACACCGGGGCTCCCGCGGGTGGGGCCAGAGCCCTGGGCTGGTGTGTGAGAGGTGAGGCAACCCCCGAGGTGGGGCCCCAGCCACGCCTCCCCCTCCTCCTGCAGGTGCCCCTGCTCCTTTGGGCAGCACCTTACTTCTGGCACCGTGGCCAGCCCCCACAGCCTGGTTCCAGGGTGCACTGGCTGGCCTCAGGGGGCCGCATCGGGGCCACGCCCCCACCCGCACGCCCGTCCCGTGGCCTCCGGGGCGCACACCTTCTGGGCAGAAACAGCCATCCATGCGGTGCTCCTCACACAGGCGGCTGCTCTCCAGGTGGGAGCAGGTGTCCACGCAGGGTGAGCCGCTCTCCAGGTAAACCATGTTCCCGGGGCAGCTCTTGGCTAGAAGGGCAAAGGCAGGCCCCTGAGCAGACACACACGCCCAGGGGAGGGGAGTGCGGCAGGCAGCGGAGCAGGACGTTCCCCGACGGCACCCCGCTTAGGGCCCCAGGGGCGCCCGCCTCCCCGGCCATGCCGGCCGCCCGGTGGCACTTACGGCAGAACTCAGCGGTCCTCCAGTTGCCAGGCCGGCCGCCGGCGTGGGAGCACTGGCGGGAGAACTCGGCCAGGGTGCTGCAGGCGCAGAAGGGGCCGTCGGGGCAGTGGCAGCGGTCCTGCACGCAGGCCTGCACGAACGGCTGCCGCGGCACCAGCCCCTCGCAGTCCTCGAAGGCCGCGGCCGCCAGCAGCTCCTCACACTCGGCGCGCTGCAGACACGCGGAGCGGGGTTCGGTGACGGCCCACGGCCGCCCCTTCCCGCGATGCCCGCGGCACCCCCCCACCCCCAGGCAAACCACCCCCCGCCCCGGCCCTGACTCACGTGCTGGGAGCAGGACTCTGGGGCCGGCTCCTCCTCGGGGTCCTCGCACACCGCCTCGGGCTTATGGACCTTCTGCAGGTTCCCGAACTCGATGGCGCTGAAGAGCACACCTGGGGGCGCGGGGGGCCGTCAGCCGGGGCGCCCAGAGCCTGCACGCCCACCGCCCCCGCCGCCCCCGCCGGCCCCGAGGAGGCCCACACCATCAGACAGGAACTCGGAGTAGGTCTGCAGACCATTGTAGTCCCCACAGAGGCCGCACGTGTGGTTCCGGAACTTGCTGTCCAGCTCCAGCTGTTGGGGGAGGAGGGGCGGGTGAGGGGCCGGGGCCCCGCAGGACCACAGCCACGGCGGCCGGGGTGAGCGTCCCACGGCCGGGGTGAGCGTCCCACAGCCGGGCCGGCCTCAGCCTCGCCTCCAAGTGGCACTGGGCTCGGCCCGGGCGGCGCAGGCGGCAGGGGTTACCGAGGACCAGGAGGGGCTTGGGCAGGGGGAGGGCGAGCCCAGCTCCCCTCTCCCTGAGATTCCCCACCCTGGGAGGGCTGCACGGCCCCACCCGGGCTCCCCCACAGCACTGCCAGCCCCCACAGAAGCCCCCTGACAAGGGTCGGGCCCCAGGCACCTGCCCTCCCCTTGGACCCCAGAGGCCTGCAGGAGGCACCTGGCCCCAGGCCCAGGAGGGGCCACACCCACCATGAGTGAGTCCTCCCGGTTCCACATGAGGGTGAGTCCCGCCCGGGAGTAGACCTTGGTGTAAGCGTCATTCTTCTCGATGAGCAGCCCAGAGCTGTAGTGCGGCATGCTGACCCTGGGGCAGGGGTGCGGGGCGGGACTCACTGGCCGGCCCACCGAGCTGCCCGCCACAGCAGGCCCTCCGCCATCCCTCCGCCCCAGGGGACAGGAGGGCCTGAGGCGCGCGTGGGAGTCCTCAGCTCCCAGCCGCTGTGTGGGGAGCACAAACAGCGTGGCCGCCCTCTGGGCCGGCTGGGACCCCGGCGGCACAGCCCCCGTCTGCCCCCTGGCTGTATGTCTCCCTGTCCGCACCCCCTCTGCAGGGACCTGTCCTCAGAGCCGGGCTCTGCCCACCCCGGACCAGGGCTGTGCCCAGCCCACGGGGACTGGGGAAGACAAAGAGCAGGAATGAGCTTACAGCCTCATTGTTCCAGGGACAATGGGGGACAATGGCCTGGGAGCGGGAGGGGCTCCCACCGGCTCCCCCTTCTGTAACTGGAGCCTGGGTGCTGCCTGGGGCCCCCAAGGGAGGGGCAGGGAGCCCCTCGCCCGCACTGGGGGGCCGCCGCCCAGCCGCACTCACATGGCCCCGTTCACTACAACCAGCTGGCGGGTGAGGTAGATGGTGTCGTCCTTGATGGTCAGCAGGATGTACTCGAGCCCGGGGCGCCCCCCTTCGCGGCCGGAGACCCGCTTCAGGTGCACCGCGAACTCCTTGTAGGAGCCCCTGCAGTCGGATGCGAAGTTGTAGTCACACAGGCCGGGGAAGCGGAAGACGTCGCCGTCGAAGGTCTTGTAGTGGAAGTCGCCCCAAGTGCTGCAGACGCTGTGGCCGTGGTTCTGGGTCCTGCCCTCTGGGGGAGCAGGGGTGTGCGGAGTGAGCAGCCCGCACCCCCAGGAGGCCTGTCCCGAGGCCCGCCCAGCAGCCGCCCTCCGAGTGCCCTCCGTGAGGCTGTCCTGCTGGAGTGGCCCCTGCTGGACCCTGGTCACCCTGCCCGGGGGGTCTCAGCCTCCCAAAAGGACATCTCCAGCTGCCACACCCTCACGCCCCAGCCTGGCCTGGGATCTGCCAGGCAGGCAGTGGGGACAGAAGGGCTTTCCGGAAGCCCACGTACCCTGTCCGCCCAGCCCGGGGTCCCCTGCCCTGTCGTGGCCGGAGTCCGTGCACGCTCAGGTGGTGCCCACATCACATCCACATATTGGAGACCAGCTCCCCTCCGGGGGCTTTTTCCCCCAACCCGCGTCAGATGGAGACGTCCCCAGTTTTTCCTGGAACGACCCCTTCATCGTGTGTCCAACACCCCACTCTGCAGAAGGGCCGTCTTGGCCTCGGCCCTCCGAGGGTCCCTGACAGCCGGCCCCTCTTGGCTGCCCCTGCCTGCCCCACGCAGGTGTTTCCAGAAGGCACTGCATTCCGGACACACGCTCTGGCCAGGAGATCGCCGTCGAAGGGACGGCGCGGACCCAAGACTACGTTCCTCCTTCCTTCCCTGCACTCGACGTCTGCAGGGCTTGGTGGGCAAGACCCTGACCCCTGTGGTACGCCCCAGCGTCTGGGCAGGGAGGGTCACGACTCCCAGGTAGAGCCTCTCCTGGGGGCCGCCCTGGCCTTCCCGTCGCCTCTCACCTCTCTGGAGCTCTGCGGCCCCGGGGGAGCTCAGGGCCAGGCCGACGGCCACCAGGAGGGCGAGCAGCAGCCCCATGGTGGCTCCGGAGGGCGGGAGGGAGAGCAAACTGGGCCAGGGGTCCGGGCCTTATATGGCCCAGCAGGAGCGGCAGAGGCGGGGAGAGCAGGGGAGGGGCGAGGGGAGGTGGGGCGTTTGCCAGTTTATCGAGAAAACAGGTGTGGGGGCTCCGGAGGGGCCCCTGGGAATATTGACTCAGGCTATCTGTGGGTTATCTTTTTATTGAGCCCTCGGTAAAGCCGCCCTCCTCGGGATGCCTCCGCACCCGGGCAGGCGCGGCCCCTCCCAGCCCCGGGCCACCCTCCCCGGCGTCCCCACAGGGCCAGGCTCGAACGGGGCTCCATCCCGATGGTGGCTCCGGACAGGACCCCTGCCCCACGTGAGCTCCTCTGTCCCACTCTGGTCCCACGAGGGGCCCCAGGCCCCCAAGCCAGGGGACGGGTGGGCACCTGGGAGGTCCCGGGGCTGCCCCGCCTCCGTGTGGACTCGGCTCCCTGGCTCGGGTCAGCAGGTGGCTCCACGTCCGGCCCCCCGGCCCCCCCGCCCCGCCCCCGCCCCGCACACCCTCTAATCCCCTCGTGTTCCCAGGCCAGGCCAGTCTCTGGAATTACCTGTAACTGGAACTTGGGAAGCCCAGCCAGGGGCCGCCTAACTGAAACACATCCTCTGGGGCCCGGGAGGCCTGGCGGGAAGCTGGAAGCAGACGTCCTCGCGGGGAGTGAGGCCCAGACGCCGCGCCAGGCTGGGGCCGCCCCTGCAGGACCAGAACGTCACCTTGTGAGAAGTAGTAGGCTCGGACGCCGATTATAACCTCGCGGTCCCCAGGCTTCGGGGCAAGCGGGGAGGGACTCGCGTCAACAATCAGCGAGACCCTGGGGACGGCGGATGCCGCAGGTGGGGGCGTGGGACACCCTGTCTCCCTGGCCCAGGCTCCCCTCTGAACCCAGCGGCACCGTGGCCGACCGTCTCACCTCCCGGTGGCCCTTCCGCTGCGGACAGGACCTCCACGCCACAGTGAGAGCGTCTAAGGATGAGACGCTTCTCACACCACCTGACGACTCCTGGGGTCGCATCGAGGGCCGGGGTCGGACAGGGTAACCGGGAGCCCGCCCCTGCCAGGGGACCTGCGATGAAGCCCCTTCTCCCGTCTCAGTGTGACGCCAGCTGCAGGCCTGGAAACTGTCCTCATTCAGGAACCCAGGGACCCGGGCCCGAGCGTGTGGTCTGAGCCAGGAGCCACAGGGATTAGGAAACCAGAGCCGGAGGGGCCTGCCGGCCCATTATCCACTTCCCTGTGGGGCCAAACAGGCTGGCACCGAGCCCTGGGGAAACCCAAGGACAGGAGCCCCTCCCAGCCCCAGAGGCAGCGATTTTCCATGACAGGCTTCCTCGGCCCTGGTGGGATTCAGAGAAAATCCTGGCCCCGCAGTGGTCACCGGCCCAGCCCCTCCTGCCCTGAGCATTAGAGGCAGGAATCCTCCCCTGGGATTGAGAACATGGGGTCCTTCCCTGAGACTGAGAAGTTGGGGTTCTCTACCGAGATGGGGATGTGGAGTCCTCTACGGGGACTGAGAAGGTGAGAGTCCACTACTGGGGTCTGAAAAAGGCAGCCCTACGTGTCCTGTGTGGGGGGCAGCTGTGCTGACCTGAGGCCCAGAGGTCTGAGCCAAACCCTCCTGGCCCAGCTGCGGGGTCTTGGGTGGCACCCTGAGCAGCAGTGACATCAGGCCGCCAGGCACAGGACAGAGGCTCAGAGCACGTCGGGGGAAGGAGCCTGCAGAAGCAGGTGGTGAATGCATCAGGCCGGGGTGACCAGCGTCACCCCACTGCCCCTAGCAGAATCTGGGTCAGCTTCCCACGCTCAGCGCGACCCTCGCAGCCAGCTGGGCTTCCTCACTGTGGCCGTGGGGCGGCTCACAGGTGAGTCGGTGGGACACAGGCTCTGCTGCGTACGGGACGGAGATGCCCATACCGGGCCGCGGGCGCCTGGTACCGGCAACACAAACCCCCACCACCTCTACCGCGGGGACAGACGTGTGGAAGTGTCCCGTCTGCAGCTGGAGCGTGCTCTCCCCAGGGCCCCAGGGGGACACAGCCCGGCCCAGCGGCAGTGGGAGGTCATCGAGGAGACACTGACTGCCCATCCCCAACAGGTGGACCCCCAGCACGGGGCCGGGACACCTGGAGCCTCCCCGCCAGGCCCCACGCCCGGCAGTGTTTACCCTGACAAGACACCATCCCTGAGGCTTGCGTGACCTCACCACAGGGAGACCACAAAGACGTCACGAAACAGCCTGAAGTGACTGTCCCACCGCTTTCTGTCCACAAACCTGACTCATCAGGAAGGGGGCTGTGGGGGAGGAGCGGAAGAAGGAAGGAAGGCTGTGGAGAGACGAGGGAGCCTCACACCTGTCGGAGAGACCTGAAGGTAGCAGGTGTGTCCCCAGCCCACCAACACCCCGTTTTGAGTCACCTGGGGTGAAAGTTAATTTTATGTGTCAACAGGGCTAGGCCATGGTATCGTCGAAACGCCAGTCTAGATGCTGCCATGAAGGCAGGTTTTATATGCAAACGGATCAGCCTTCATGGTGTGGGTGGGCCGCACCCAAGCAGTTGAAGGCTGTCAGGAGGAAATAGTTCTGCTTCCAGGTGGCCTTCGGTCTGGAGCAGCAACATCAGCTCTTCCCCGATGTCCAGCCTGCAGCCCCCCACAATTCCTTCAAATGTCTGTCTCTCCCTCTCTCATATATACGTACATGTGCCCTTCTCAGACCCTACGCCCAAGCCCAGCTCCATAGCTCTGGCCGAGCCTGGTCAGGCAGATGGAGAGTGCGCCCAGAGACATCATGGGTTTCATCCCATGGACACCCAGGGCGACTCCAGCCCCAGCCAGCCACAGGGACAGAGCCCCTGGCATGTGAGCGTCTGAGGACCCACGAGCAGGAAACAGCGCGCCGGCCGCGCCCATGTCTGCCCGTGTCCTCCCCAAGACATCAGAAGGGGGAACTCAGACCCCACCACGTGCCCACTACACGCACCTTCAAAGATTCTGAAAGATCTGGGGTGCGCAGGCCCAGGCCCCACAGCCACCTTTAGGCAATCACCCCCACCTCGAGATCTGGTCCAAGCGTCATGCCCTTGCCCTGAGTCTTGTCCTCGCCACCCCAGCCAGAATGCGTCCCGCTGCTGGCCTTCCTGCTGTACGGGCCTTGAGGGCAGCTGCCTCTGTGACCTCCTCCAGGGGCCATCTGGATGTGCTCAGTGGCTTTGCTTCTGGGGGGCTGAGTGGTGGTTGAGGGAGGAACAGGGATGACGAGCGGACGGATGGACGGATGGACCGGTGGACGGACGGACGACTAAATGGTTGGATGGATGGATGGAGGGACGCACGGACGGGAGGATGTGGGCAGTGAAGACACGGACGTGGGGATGGGTGGCTGGTAGGTGGGCTAAATGCGTGGTAAAGAAATGACATCCGGGCTGATGGCGTACGCCCTCCATAGCAGCCCGCAGAGCTCACGCGCCGCGAAGCCTGTCATCTACAGGCCGTGGCTGGGTGTTGAGCCGCCACGGCTCATCGAAGCCCCCACGGTTCTGGGAGGCTCGGGCTCACATTACTCCATCCTAGAGGTGAGGAAACCGAGGGTCGGGGAGGGTGAACCATCACCGTGAGCTCTCGAGCCAGAGAGCGGCGGAGCCATACGGTGGATCCCGGGACCGCCTCTGCCCTGAGCCCACGGTGTCCGCGGAGCGACAGAGCCGCGGCCACGTTTCGCAAAGGGCTGGCGGCGGCTCTTTGGAGAAAGCCGGTGTGAGTGACAGGAAATCAGATGTTCCGGGTGGTATCGGGTCCCTTGCGGAGCCCCCAAGGACAGCACCCTGCACCCCCCAGCCCCTAGGGAAGTCACTTCATGTATGTGCAATACAGCTGGATGGTCTGTCACACCCCCGCACGCACCCTGGGATCCCCGACGTCCTCACTCGGTTTTCCTCAAGCGTGTGAAGTTGTGTGAGTCGGAGCGACCGCCGCGCCGACACCCACTGCCTCGGCCTCCTCAGCCCTCCCTCAAGGCCGCCGCAACCCCTGGTGTTGTTCTACCGTCATTACAGTTTTGCCTTGAATATATTTTTATGATTACTTTCCAATCTCTAACTGCCTAAATAATTTTAGCATGTCATGTTCCTCTTAAAAATTACGGCTATGGTTTTGTGAGACACTCCCGATTTCTGCTCTGAAATTTTCAGAACAAAATTTCATCTAACAGCTGCAACTCAAAATATTTTAAAACGGCTTTTCTGAGATGTAGCTCATATGGGCACACCGAGCCTGCCTAGGGTCCAGGCCGTGGGTTGGACATAAACACGCACCTGAGGCAGTCGCCGCAGTCAGGCGACCCTGCGTACGGCCGGTGACCCGTGAAAGACTCCGCGTGGCCCTTCCCGGCTCAAGAGGTACCTCCGACCTCTTTTCTGACCCTACAGGTTAGTTTGCCTCTCGCGGGAGAGGAAATCCAGCACACATTTAAGAAAGACCAAAGAGCCTGCTCGGACTTGGGCTGAGACCGCATTGTATCCACAACCGAGTTCGGGCAGAATCCGTCTTACGGACCCCGCGTCTTCCAACCCGCAGACGTGGTCTGGCTCTTCCCGGTTCATGCCTTTCATTTTTTCCAAGCAGCGTGTGGCGCTCAGCTGCAGGGGCCTTTCGCGTCCACTGTCAGATTTTTTTTCAGTATTTTATGTTTTTCACACTTTTGAAAATGGGGTTTTTATTTCAGTGTTTGATTGTTGCCAGATCATAAAAATATAATTGATGTTTGTACATTTCTCTTATGCTACCTACAAGCTTGATAAACTCACCCACTAATTATAGCAGCTTTTTTGTAGATTCTAGGTTTCCTACGTAGAAGATCATGACGTCATCTGTGAATAAGTCTTACTTCTTCCCTTGCCAGACGCTTCTCATTCCTTAATGTGCCCACCGTGGTTTCCGGCATGCGTCGCCCAGACGAGGTGTGAGCCTGGGTCCCCGTCACGTTTCCACTTTCAGGGAAAAGCACTCGATCGTTAAGTACGATGTCAGCTGTGGCGGTTCATAAATGCCCTTTCACAGGAAAGTCTTTTCTACTTTGAGTTTGCTGAGAGTTTGTATAGGAATGGGTGTTGAATTTTGCTAAATGGGTTTTTCCAGCATCTCATGAGAGGGTTATATGGTTTTTGCTGTTTAGTCTGGTAATACGGTGACCTGCGCAGACTTTGAATTCTCAGCAGCCTCGCCCTGCTGGAACAACACCCAGTTAGGCATGACTGTCACGTGGTTAGGTTTGATTTGCCGAATTTTAGTTCGGAATTTTTGCAACTATGTTCGTGAGGGACGTTGGTCTATGGTTTTGTTCTACTCCACGTCTCTGTGTGGGTTTTGGCATCAGGATAATTAATACAGCCTCAGAGAAAAGGGCGGGAAGTGTTCCTTCCTTTTTGATTTGTCTGGAAGAGCCTGGGCAGCACTGGTGTTATTCCTTCCCTAAATGTTCGATGGGTTTCACTAGTAAAGACGAGTCTGGGCCTAGAGCTTTATTTGTAGGAGGTTTTAGGTTTGTTTTCTCTTTCTTTAATATAAAGAGCTTTCCAAATTACTTCAGCTTGAGTGAGCTTTGATAAATTGTCTTTCAAGAAATCTCTCTGGGGCTGTCTGGGGGACTCAGTGGGTTTAGCCTCTGCCTTCGGCTCAGGTCATGGTCTCAGGGTCCTGGGATCGAGCCCCGCATTGGGTTCTGCTCGGCGGGGAGCCTGATTTCCCTCCCCTCTGCCTGCCTCTCTGCCTGCTTGTGATCTCTGTCTGTCAAATAAATAAAATCTTAAAAAAAAAAAAAAAGAAATCTCTCCATTTTGTTTCAGTTGCTACATTTACTGGCAGGAAGTTGTTCATAATGCTCCCTTCATCGTCATCCCAACGTCTGTGGGCTCTGTAGTGATGTCACCGCTTGTTCATAGTGTTCAGACTTCCTGTCTTCTCTGTTTCCTGTCAGTTTATCAATCTCATTGATCTTCTCAAAGAACCAGCGTTCCAATTCATTGACTTTCCTCTGGTGCTCCATTTTGTTTTCTGCTTCATCTGATCTGTGATCTTCTTTTCTGGGTTTAATGAACTCTCTTCTTTTCTGATTTCCCAAGGTGGAAGTCATGATGTCATTGAGGCAAGACCCTTCTCTCTTCCTCTCTGTTCTGTTTAGTCCTATGCATCCCCAAAATCCTGCTTTTGTGGCACCCACAAGTTGTGACTGTCACGTCACAACTGTGAAGCCCCTTCTCCCGGACGCTCGGTGTCTGGGGACCCGCCTGACCCCTCACCTTCTCTGTGGTCTCTCTCCAGCCATTGCAGCCTGGGCTGAACCAAAAATCCACCCTGTATCAATTACTGCCCCAACAGAAAAAGGAAACCATACTGGGTGTTTCAAACAGAGAGAATTGGTTACTCCAGTGCTGGAGGCTAGAAGAGCAAGGAAAAAGGGGTCCTGAGGCACTGACATTAGCAGCAGCAGAGAACAGCGTCCACACCCATGGCTGGGGGGTGGGCCACAGAAAGGGGCCCTGAGGGGTTTGGCATGGCTGGTGGTGGGGGTGCCCAAGAGAGCTGTGGCTGCAGGGGCTCTGGTGAAGCTGGAAACGGGAAGGAAATGCATTCCTGCTCCCCGCCCTTCAATGAGGGCTTCCAGAAGCCAGCTGGAAATACAGTTTGCAAAGTCCCAGCTACATGTATCAGTCAGCTATTGCTGCATAACAAAACACCCAACCTCAATGGCTTCAAATAATACACACTAGGTAAATAGCTGATGGATGATGGATGGATGGATGGATGGACGGACGGGTGGACGGACAGACAGGCGGATGGACGGACAGACGGATGGACAGACAGACAGATAAACAGATGGATGGATGGACGGATGGATGGCGGATGGATGGACAGATGGACGAACGGATGGATGGACAGACAAATGGACAGACGGATGTATGGAGGATGGATGGATGGACGAACGGATGGATGGATGGATGGATGGACGGATGGATGGACAGATGGATGGACGGACAGATGGATGGATGGATGGAGAGATGGACCGACAGATGGAGATACATAGGTAACAGAAATAGGTAAGTGAATGACCATGTGTATGTAGTTAATATACATACATGTATTGTTCTAGAGTGGCCCACTGAGAGGACCTACACCCCCGGAGCAGCTGACCACACCCAGGACCCAGGTCTTGGTTTTTATTATTTTTATTTTTTATTTTAAGTAGCCTCCACACCCAACGTGGGTCTTCAACTCATGACCCTGAGATCAAGAGTCAAGCGCCCCTGGCTCTTGGTTTTTAAATACGATTCTCCAGTAGAAGGAAACAGGGCTCCTTGGAGGAGGTGTTGAGCTTCTAGACAAGGAAATTATGAGATAAACCTGGAGTGTTCTGTGGCGGCAGAAAATAAGGAAGTGTTCAAAAAATGATGGAGGAGCGTCAGAAGGGCCCAGGAAGCCACCGGGGGCCACACCCAAAGGCCGGAGCTGGAGCAATTTAAGCAAAACAATTAGTAGCTGTAAAACGAGATTATCACCTGGAGAATAAAACAAACATCAATGATCCCATTGCGATACAAATGACCAGACCAGTAAATGCGTGAGCAGGAACAGCTCACTCGTAGGGAGGGATCCCAACTCCAGCACCACACCCTGCGGGACGGATCGTGGCAGCATCTCCCGACCGGTCCTGCCATCAGCCGGCCCACGTCCAAAGAGAAACAACTTACAGATTCAAAGTAACTTCCTACAGATATTCATCTGTTAAAAAGTAGAAAAAAGGTAAATTAGTCAAGAAGTAGGAAAATGGTAAGAAGCAGAGGTGCTTGGGTGGCTCAGTCAGTTAAGCGGCTGCCTTGGGCTCAGGTCCTGATCTCAGAGGCCGTGGCGGGGTCCAAGTCTGCTTCTCCCGCTCCTTCTGCCTCTCCCTCCCGCTCATGCTCTCTCTCAAATAAAGACATAAAACCTTTTGAAAAGAAAAATGGTCAGAAGTAGCAGAAGTGGCAGAGAGACCCGGCAGATGCCCCGTCACCCCCACGGGTATGGAGCCCCGAGAAGGGCACCTCGCTTCTGCAAAGCTTCCACTGGGCCCTGAGAAATCATCCACCAGACTCCAGCTTAGGGACGTTTTACAAGACGCCTGGCAGCACTGCTGCGAAGCGTCAAGGTCAGAGGGACAAGGAACGAACAAGGAGCTGCTGCCCAGCAAAAGAGCCGTGACCGCGAAAGGGCCCAGCGGACGCCGGAGCTGAGCGCCGCAGGCTGTCCTGCCTTATCAGACCGGCGCTTACGGGCGCGTGTGTCTCGCTGTCCAGCTGCCCTCACTGCTCCAAGAGGAAAGCACTGGCGGGAAGCTGGGGAGCCGAGAGGCACACGGCTGTGAAGGAGATACTGCTGGGTCTACGGACGACGGGCCAACAGCAGCTCTGTGAGCAGGAAAAGCAAATCCATGCCCAGGGAAACTGTGGGGACCGACTGCTGGACAGGTACCTGGCCACTGGGGAGTGGCCTTGTGGTCAGCAGGGGGGCTGTGCGTTCCGCTGTACAGAGCCTGCAACCTGCCACGAGGGCCACTTTGTTCCTGGGCCACCAAGCGAGCCCCGGGGAGACTCAGGCGCTGGGCCCCTCGGACCCGGTCATCCCTCTGCCAACCACCGTGACCCCCATGGCAGGTGTTCACACGAGCCACCAAGGGCTCTGTCCACCTCCAGAGGCCCGTCCAGACCCCCACCGCGGACCTCCCAGCCCTGGGCTCATGACACTGTGTTCCAGGGCCGGGACATTCAGCTGAATCCGCTTTGGCCGCTCTGGGAACCAGCGCAGAACCGGACGTCAGGCCGCGCCGCAGTCCAGGTGGGCAGCGAGCAAGGCCCAGGCCGGAGCGCTGTCCTCGGGGACCGCCCCGCCAGCGTCAGCAGCATACCCGGCCGGCGCCCGTGCGGGCACACCCTGGGGGACGTTCCGACCCATGGGGGAGGGTCACCAGAGGCAAATCCTCCCCAACCCCCACCAAGGGACCATGAAGAAATAGTGTTTGCAGCTGCAGGGGCCGGCCCCAGCGTGAGTGACCCCCACGCCCCCACCAACCTGCTCAGGGCCGCGTCGGCACCGCACCCCCCCACCCCTGCAGATCCCTGAAAGACAGCACGGCTGGATTCTGTGCCTCAGACTCTGCTCTCAGGCAAGCTCCCTAGGGTCACACCCCCATGACCCCCGAGAACCAGGCCCCGGGCCTCGGCCAAGGGAACACAGAAGACTGCAGGGGAGTCCACGGCGAGGGACGCAGGCAGGGGCGCCACGGCGGCTACTGCCCTCGCGTGGTCTTCCCGGACCTCCAGGAGCCGCAGCCCACTTCTCCGCCTCCGCCCGTCAGAGCTCCCCCGGGCCCTGCAGCTGGCCCACAGCATGGTGGGCCGGGACCCCACTCCGGGGGCAGGAGGGCTCTGTCCCAGGGCGCCCCACGGGGACTGGGGGCGAGGCAGGGCCTGTCCTTCCAAAGCAGAGCAGAGGTCATAGCCTGGGCTCCCGCAAACAGCCAGGGCCCTGAGCTGCAACGCCCCCAGCTCTGAGCGGCTGGCTGGGACATCGCCTGTCGGCCGCAGAGACCTGGAGCACGTCCGAGAGACCCGAGCCGTGACAGCTGCCTCCAGCAGAGGCAGATTCACAGAGGGGACTGTCACTCGGTGCTGGGAGGCTGAGGTGCCGAGAGGGACTCCAGGGTTTCATAAATGCAGGCTGTGAGCCCCGAGAACGGGGAGGCGGGGGTTACCAGGACACGGCGCTCAGACACCTGGGACTCCCGGACACAGGCTGGTGTGTGCGGGGCCGGAAGGAGCAGGAGACCCCCGGCCCCCGTCCCCGCCGCTGCTCCCACGCTTCCCACAGCCTCCCCTCCACACTGGCCCTCCCCCCACTGACGCTCCCCTACCCTGCCCCCACCCCCACCCTGATGCAGCCCCCAACATCCTCCAACGCATCCCCCCAAGCCCCTCAGCCCCTGCCCTGGCCAAGGATTCCCCCCAGGAAGCAGCTGGAAGAGGGTCTTGGAGGGGCCCCAAAGAGCGAGAGCAGAGGGGTGGCTGGGGGCTGAGAGGCAGGAGGAGACACGGGTCTGTTTGGGGAAGGGGGACTCATCGCCCCGCACGACACCCAGCACAGAGCCTGATCCCAGAGTCTTGGCCACACACTGGGCATGCGGCTCCGGCTCCGGCCGAGCGGTAAGAGCTGAGGCCGCAGGACTGGAGAGCCCCGACTGGAGAGCCCGGACCGGAGCACCGTCTGTGCGGCACCCATCCCCGGGACCTGGAGCGTTCGCTGCGCCACCACAGGCCCTCCGCTCCGAGGGAAGGGGACGTGAGCAGGACCGTCCTGCGTCCGCCACAGCCCCCAGGCGGCTCCAACCCCCCATTACCGCCAGCCTGCCACAGCCGGGCCGGCAGGAAACAGGCGACGTCCCCTTCCTGCCACCGTGGCTCTCGGCCAGGGTGAAACTGTGACCTTCGGCGTGCTCATGCGGCGGAGCATGCTGAGAGTAACCCGGGGCCAGAAGCGTCTCAGCCGGCCCAGCCCGGCGCCGGACGAAGTCAGGGTGCCACCGGCTTAGTGCGGGGGACGCAGGATCTTTACGCACGTCCCAGTGTCCTGCAGTGGTTCACGGTGCCCCAAAAGACACGTCCACCTGGGGACCTCGAGGATGACCTTATTTGGAACAAGGCTCTGAAGGACAGTGAGACGTGACCCCCCAGATTGATGGCCTAAATCAAACAAAGGCATCCCCACCAGAGCCCAGAAGAGACACAGAGACACAGGGATGACGGCCACGTGACCACGGCGGCAGAGGCTGCAGCAACGTGGCCACAAGCCCCGGGACCACCAGAAGCCGGCTGGGCGGGACAAACCCCCTGAGCTCCAGAACCGTGAGACGCACTTTCTGTTGTTCTCAGCTCCGGGGTCCGTGGGCCTGGGGGCCTGAGCTGGCCGGGAACGCGGCTTCCACACGCTGCCGTTTGAGTTCGCAAAAAACAAAGGCAACACTTTCACATTTTAAAATAGTGTTTATGAGAGTCTGATACCATGAGCAAGGCTCGTGCGGTAAAAATAAAGTGATCTTTAGGGGCGAGCGCCTCCCTGAGCAGGAAAGGGAAGGACACCGCGAGGAATGTCCCCTCCGAGCCCGGACAGAGACCAGCGCCTCGCCGGGCTCCCGCTGCCGCCTGACGCCCGCCCTCTGCAGCGGTCGCCGGGCTGGGACGGCGGAGCGGGAAGCGGGGGGAAGCAGGGGGCAGCGGGGGGGCAGGCCAAATTTAGGGGCGCAAATCTGCACCCACGGAGCAGGGAGCCCACGGTCCACGTGGCAAGCCTCGTGGCCAGTTGGTGGGACTAGGGACAGGGAGGCCCAGAGGCGTGAGGGGTTGACACCTGTGCCATCTATCGGGGAGCCTCTCGCCCACCCCGAGGGGGCCCGGACATGCCTGTCGCACCGTGACCGAGGGGACCCCCCATGCAGGCCTGCGGGCGTCCGAGGTCACTCTTCTCTGCAGGGGACGGCAGCCTCTGACCTGGAACGTAGACCCCGTGAGAGCAGCTGGATCCCGGGGGCAGGGGCCCGGCAGGGCACTCAGCCGCCGGCGCAAGCTGGACGTGGCCGGCGGGATAGACGGCCAAGAGCAGGCAGCAGGCGGCCCAGTCCGGCCGGCAGAGACCCGCGGGATGGCTGGTGGGTCTCGGCATTCCCAGCAGGGAAGTCGACCGGGGCCCCAGGATCCGTAGCCCACGTCTACGAGGGTGCAGCGAGCAAACCTCCCCCCGAGCCCCGCCCACGGAGACACACGGCCCCCCACCCCGCTCAGCTCCGAGGCTCCAGCCAGTTCATGGACCCCGACCCCTCGCTTGGAGGGAGGACCCCGGGGCCCTGCTGGTCGCCGTCTCCCCGCCTTCTCCAAAGGGCCTGCAGCATTGGCCAGGGTGACTGTGCCCCGGTGGGGGGGGTGGCTTGCAGACTTCGGGGGCTGCGGGACCCTGCTCAGAACCGACCCCGATTCCCAGAGGCCTCGAACATCCCTGTCCCCACCAGGCGGGGCGGAGCTGGTGCAGGCCGGGCCGTCCACACAGCTCTAGCCCAGGACCACCTCACACGGGGACCAGGGGTCCCGACCCCACCCTGCAGCGGCCTCTCCAGCTCCAGGGGCACAATGGGACCCCAGCCTGTGCTGCCCTGAGCCTCACCAGCCTCGAGTGTCGAGGGGCCGTGACCAAACCCACGAGAAGACGCACCCCCAGGAAACACACAGGGAGTAACACGCAGCTCGGGCTGTCCAGCCTTCTGGCAAGGGCCATAAGCACTCTGGCCAGTGACCGAGTCAGGTCACAGACACACGCGGGCCCTGTAGCCCAGCGGGCTTCTATGCTCTCCAGCAGGACACCCACGTGTTTCCCAAACACCAGAGCTGCCAGCCCCCCACTGTCACTGTTCTCAGCAAATATTTCATGTGAAATTCATGTAGGAGCGCCCACATGCCCAAGGGCCAGCGCAGGGGGACCCACAAAGGCTGTCCCAGCCCCATTACACCCCAGCGACGGCAGCACGATGGCCAGCCCACTGTGGAAGAGACTCTGCGTCTCCAGGAGGACAGGTGCCCGCCACCCTCCGGAGCAGAGAAACCTCGCCTGCCTTCCTGACTCGGCGCAGCCCAGACCGTGTGCCCCTCTGGTTCTGGGGCCTGCAGACCTTCAGCCAGGACCCCCCTGCAGGTCGGGTGTTCGGGGGTGGCCTGTGGTCACCTCCCAGCCTCTGGCCCTGCCCCTCACGTCACTCCCCCGGTCAGGGAAGCCTGCAACAGCAGGCGGGCACTGTTATCCCCATGTCCGGGGCCTGGGACTCGGGGCTCAGAGGGCAGGCGCCGGGGAGTCCTGTGTCCCCGAAGGCCTATCACTGAGGACCAGGATGGAACCTCAAGGGAGGAATTCCTAACACGTCTGAGCTGGTCACGTCCTCGGGCACAACATGGGCTTCTGCTCGGAGAAGTTACTGTGACTAATGAAGAGAATCAGGTACACGTCCCCGAGAAGGTGCAGAACGGAAACCCTGGGCAGCACTGCCTGCGGCGCTCTGCTCACGCGTCCCCGCTGCCCCAGTGCCGTCCAGGGCCGTCCTGGGCGCCTCTCCAACCTCCTGCCACGTCGGGGGCGTTCGAGCGCCTCGTGGGGCCGCCGAGGGCAGGGCTGATGCAGACGCACCTCACAAAGCAAACACGGACCGAGGCAGGCGGGCTCCGGGCGAACCCACAGCCATAAAGTCCTGCTTCCGGCACTTCAGGCATCAGCTCAACGCAATCAAACAGCACAATAAAGGACGACCATAAAGTCACAAATGTCAGCCCCGGAACCCACGTCCAGTGTCCAGCTCCCTGGGTTCCGGCCGGACAGGGAGACCCGGGCCCACATCCCAGCCAGACGTCCAGGCCTCGGCTCTGACCCACGGACCCACCGGGCATTCCAGGGGCAGAAGGCCTCGGGGCTCCCCGATCCCTGGGTCAGTGCCCCCAAGACAGGTGTGTGGCTCAGCCCCTCTGCCTCTGACCAGACAGGAGCCAGGGATGGTCTCCCCAGGGAGGAGAAGGGCAGCAAGCCGAGGGCTCAGGAGCCGGGCAGCCTGAGACCCACCTCGGGCTCCGCGCCGTCCTCCCCAAGCCCCTCAGCCTCTGAGAATAGACTTGAAGCCGGAAGACTGTCACCTCACACCCACTGGGCTGCGTGTGACCAAACAACACAGAAGAGAAAATGACAAGTGTTAGCAGGGGTGTGGGCAGACTGAGCCCTCGTGCTCCACTGCTGGCAAGAAGAGGCAGGTGCTCTGGGACACTCTGAGGGGGCCCCCGGGGTAAAACACGGAGCTTCCGTGTGTCCCGCCACCAAGGGCTGCCCCAGAGAACCGAAAGCAGGGACACGTGTGGACACTTGCACGCCCGCGTTCACAGCTGCTGACCCACGGGAGCAGCCCCCACGTCCATCGATGGACGCGTGGGTACACATGGTCCATCCACAACACCAGCCTGTCCCTCGGTCCCACGGAGGGACACACAGACACCTGCCACAGCTGATGGACTTGGGGGATGTGGTGAGGAGTGAAATAGGCCAGACACAGAGGGACAAACACTGCAGGATCCCACCCAGATGGGGTCCCTAGAGTCTCCGGATTCGCAGGGACAGAGAGTGGACGGCGAGCGCTGGGGCCAGGGGAGGGAGGGGGTCGGTGTCTCACGGGGACAGAGTCTCCGTTTGGGAAGATGGAGAGTTCTGGAGACGGGTGGTGGGGACGGCCGCACAACAGTGTGAATGTGCTTCGTGCCCTGAGCCATGGGCTTAGAGACAGGGAAGACGGCACGTTTTATGTCCTGTGTATTTTACGACGACTGGAAACGAAGACTCTGCGAGTGGCCGCGCTGGGCGGCCGGGCTCGGGCCCTGAGGCCGCGTCGTTGGCTCGCTTGACAGGGGCGGGAGTCACCCCGTACTGACCGACCCGCGTGGCCACGGCGGGGGGCCCGTGTTTGCAGCCGTGGGTGCCTCTGCACGCGTGGCCGGCCCCTGTCTGCAGCCTGGGGCTGGGCCACGGGAGACTTGCCTGAAAACGCGTCTCGCGTGGGGCTCCACCCGCCTGACGCGGACGCTCCGACTCACCATGGCCACGACGCCGGCCCCTGTTCTCCTTGAAGCGACGGGGCCCCTCGTTCATTTGGGGAGAAGGGCCACCGGGACCCCGGGTCCGAGCAGCCACGGCACGGAGGCCGGGTTCTCCCGAGGGGCCAGGACGGCCGCGGCAGGAGAGCGCTGCCTGGGGCGGCCTGGCCGTGGGCCTCAGCTCGGGGCACGGCTGGGTGGAGAGAGATGAGGTGGTTGTTCCCCGGGACTTCGCACCGCCCCGGGCGCGCGTGGGGGGAAGGGGTGCACCAAGCCTGGTCCTTGCAAAGGAGCCAAGAGACCCCCTCCCCAGGGCCGCTTTAGCACCAACGTGAGCCGGTGAATAAGGCACATTACTTCTCCGTCTTGTCGTGAAGAGAGTCCGGAGCTCACAGGCCCCCAGAGGGTCTCAGGGCCCTCACGGAATCGCGGGCCTCGCTAGAGAGCGGCCAAGACCGCCCACATGGGGCGATATTATCAGAATCACCTGGTGAATGTGGACGCCCGGACGGGGTTGTGGGCTGGGGACAGCTCTGTGGCCCAGCCCCTCCAGGGGTCCCTCCAAAACCTGAAATAAATCACAATGGTCAATTCTGCCACAATGGGCCGCCGTCTTCCTCAACCCGAGACGAGGCCAGGCCACTCAGAGGGTGAGCACGGGTTCCCGCTCCCTGCTCGGGGCCAAGCCGGTAGCCGCTTGGGGGCACTGGACACACACAGCGTCTTCTCTGGGCCCCGGTTCCCTCCCTGGTCACTAGGCCCTGCTGGTGGGAGGGGCGGGCTCTGTGTCTGCCGCCCCCAGGTCCAGGGCTCAGGGACAGCCTGGCCTCCCACCGGCCCACCTGCCAGGGACCCAGCGAGGAGCCTGCCGGGGCTCAGACAGGCAAAGCCACCACGCTCCTTCGAAGGATAAACAAGGTGCCAGTTCCTGGGAAGCGCTGACAGCTGGGGGCCAGGCTGCGGCGAGAACCGGCCGGGGTCTGTTGTCCACAGCACGGCCCCACCCTGTCCCAGTTTATGGCCAGGTCCTGTTGCGGGCACGGGTCCAGCGCCAACACCCTTCCTCCTCCTGGCATCGGCCGGAACCAACCTCGGCTCCGGGAACCTCGGCTCCTCGGCTTCTCACTCCCCCGACACGGAGGAAACGGGCAGTCGTCCCCTTGTCTGGACCCCAGAACCGGGCAGTGATGCGGCATCCCCAGCCCCACTCTGCGCACCTCCCCCGGAGTCCGAGCTGTCCTCTGGGCCAGGGCAGACATGCCGTGGGCATCCCAGACGCAGCCAGAGGGGGCCGGGGCTCACGGCCCGCGTGTCTCACACTCACACTGGGGTCGCAGCCTCAGCGGAGACCCACCTGCCTCCCCTGAGCCCCGTGTAACCAACCAGCTGTGGCTGCGGGCATAGATAGGACAAGAGTCTGCACAACTGGGGGGGTCAGCCCAGGGGGTTGGGGGCTTCCTGGAGAGAGGTTAGGCTGGCCCAGGGCTGGGTCTGTGGGCACGGGGTCCGGTGAGAGGCTTGGGAGCAGTCAGGGCAGGGCCAGGCTGGCTGAGGTGGGAGGGAAGGAGCTGGGTCAGGGAGCTGCGACCACGTCAGGAGCCCCATGTTAGCCACCAGACAGGGCAGGACGCAGTGCCACGCGGTGCCCTGGGAGGGCCTTCCCCAGTCCTGCGTCTGTCCCCAGGCGGGGGGACCCTGGCCACACCCAGCCCACCACTCCCTCCAGCGAGGGCCCAGGAGACCCGGCGGGGCCCTGCCCAGCCATGGCGGGGGAGAGTGGCCAGGCCGCCGTCCGCTGGGACCCACCTCTCCAGACCCAGTAAGGTCCCTCAGAGTCATCTTCTCCCAGGTCCAGCATGGGCGGGGGGGGGGGCAGTGGCCACATTCCCTGGGCCCCCAACTCCTGCAGCAGCTCAGCCAGGTGCCCTAGGGGGACCCCAAACAGCCGGAAGCTGGGGAGGAAGAAGGAAGTGGGGGAGGGGAGGACCAGGGGCTGGGCCCAAGCCCCCAGGGCTGGAGGTGCCTGTTTCTGGGGCGTTTGGAGCCACAGACCCTCACTGGCCTCTTCGGAGCCCACCCACTGTTTGCTCTGGGGCCTTCCCCCGCTGCAGGCTCAGCATACAGCTGGTGTTTAATAAAAGCTCATGGTTGTTGATGGCAGAGGACAGTCCCTGTGCCCGTGTGGGTTGCCACTTCCTATCTCCATCTCTACCTGAGGTCAGCGAGGGCTCTTGGGGGTCTCTTGCACACTGCCAGGGGACAGCAGGGTCCTGGGAGGCACAGGCCGCCCACAGCTGGGCTGCTGAGGACCAGGCCATGGGCCAGCGTCTCATCATCCCATGGGGGCCTCCGTGGAGGGGTCTGCCCATGAGGAAACAGGCAGTGACTTTGGGGCCCCCGAAAGGGGCCACCTGGGAAATGGGTACGTGTCTGGCTGGGAGTTTGGGGGCCTCGGGCCAGACATGGCCCTCAGCTGCTGCCCCCAACAGCACCCCAAATCACAGTGACCACCAAGATGACTGGGCCTGAGGGGACCAGCCCGGACCAGGCTCCTGAAGGGCATGACCCAATGTCACCCGCTTCCCTGATGTGGTTCGTCCCCATCTGGGGTGCATGAGGAAACAGGCCAAGGTCCCACCAGGGGCAGAGCTGGACCAGGCAGGGTCCGCTGCCAGTGTTCCCAGGAGTGGGGGCGCCAGGGGGTCCCATCCTGAAAAGCCTTGTGGAGAGAGCCCTCCCCCTGGGGCCGGGGTGCCCGGGCCTGGGGTCTGGGGCCCACCACATTGGGCTGACGCGCCCCAAGACCACTGACCTCGGCCTCGGCTCTGACAGCACAGAGACTGACCACCAGGGTGCTTTAGGGGAAGAAGGGGGTACCTCAGATTTTGGAACCTGTGCACCATGACCTGGAGCCCCCACGAAGCCAGGAAGGCCGGCTGGGGAGGCAGAAACCAGCTCCACCCCTCCAAGTCCACCCCCATGTCCCTAGACTTGCCAGGTACTCGGTGAACAATGCAGAGTCTCGGGCCAGGCCCCAGACCACACCGCACTCTGCAGAAACCCGGATCCCCAAGGGGTCAGACAGCACACAAGGCAGCCCCCCAGACTCTCTCTCCTGGGGGCACAGGACGGTGGGTCTGGGGGCCACCAAAGCTTGTGGACATTTCCCAAGGGGCATAATCAGATCTGGGGGCGGGGAGCAAAGCCCCAGGGGCAGGGGAGGGGCACCCCTGGGAGGTGAAGGGAAAGCAGAACGGGGTTGGGTGGTGATGAGGCAGGGAGGGGTGTCCAGGAGACTGGACAGCACCCAATGTAGCAGAAGGATACGGGGGAAGACCCCGCCCGAGTCCTTGGGCACGGGTCCCCCAGGGGCTGGAGGCTAGGTGACCTTCCTTTGATCTTCAGGAAACTGCTCCTACCTCCTGGGTCATCAAGCCACCCGGTCCTTGTGGGCAGCAGGGGTGGGAAGCAGCTGTCCAGTGTCTGGGGCCTTGAATATTTGCAGCAGGAGAGGGCTCTGAGTCCCTCGGGTGCAAACACTGGCCTCCGCCCCCCGAGCCACGCCCAGGCCCTGCCGGCCCCGAGGTCCCAGGCCCATGTGCCTACCTGGGCTGTGCTCTGGGTCCAGGGGTTCCGACAGCCTGATGTGCAGAGACCTGGCCCCCAGGCACCCCGAGGCGTGTCCGGGCCACCCTGCAGCCCCTCCGCCCACCCCGAACCAAGCTGGGTCCAGCCGGATCCCTGAGCCAGGCCACTGGAAGTTTCCGCAGGAGGGCGGCCCATGAGGGTGCTGAGGCCACCAGCAGGTGGCGCCAGCTCCAGCCCTGCGGGGGGGGGGGGGCGCGGGGGGCGTGGGGTCGCGAGATCGGCGAAATCACGAGATCAAGCAGGCGTGTGGGCCCCAGGGGCGTGGGAAGGGCGAGCCCTGAGTGCACGAGCGTGAGTGTGACAGTGCGTGGCCCCGCTGTTGGGACCCCCGCCCTCAGGGGTCAGGCAGGCCAGCAGCCTCATGTCCCTGGAACCGGGTTGGAGGACATCCCGCTGTGACCTGATGCCCTCTGTCCTTGTGCAGTGTGGCTCCCAGGGGCGTCTTCCACCACTCTGGCCGCCTGCAGGCCCCACGGCCACAGGGACACGCAGGTCTGCGGCCTGCATGCAGGGTAGGTGTGTCCCCTGTCTGTCCGTGGGACAGTGGCTCCTTCTCCCTCTGCTGAATGGACAGTGATGGTCACTCGCAGCCCAGGGACCCATCGCTCTGAGAGTCACACTCGATGGGGACTCTGCCCCAGGAGGCCAGAGATCCCCTGCTCTGTCACGGCCCTGGACCCTCCTTGCCTGGTTCCTATCCCACGGAGGGCCACCGGCTTCCAAGCCTGGGCCACTGGGCTACGGTGACCGAGGCTCGAGGGAATTCCTGAGACTCGGCCTGAGGAGCAGCAACACCAGTCCTCGGAGGGGTTCCCAGGCCCCACCCAGAGGCCCCAGGGCTCAGCACAACTCCCAGAGGACCGTCAGGGCCCACCCTGGCAAAGCCGGGGCTGTCCGGGCAGTGGGTCCCTGGGGCAGGGGACGCATGATGAGTCCGAAGGCTGGTGAGGCTGGGGCATGCCCAGAATGACCACTGGGCTCCGGGGGAGGGAGGAGATGGAACCTGTCTGCACCTGCCGCACAGCCCCCCGCTCCCCATCGGTCAGCGGAGCCGCTCAAACGCATACGGCCCGCCCCAGGGAAAGGGAGGCTATCTTCCCAGGAGGGGCCCAGCCAGCCTCAGCCACGTCCACAGGCTGGGGAGCCACAATGGGACAGCTTCCAACAGCCCCATCTCCCTGAAGGAGAGGCCGTGGCCAGGGAGTGCAGCCAGCCAGGGACGGCCACTCCCAGGAGGGAACAGGGCCCCACGAAGCAGGGCCCACAGCTGGACCAGAGGCCAGGGTCCATGGTGGCCCAGCTACAGCAAGGGTGGGGGGCTCTGCCAGTGGCCACGTGCACAGGTCTCCCAGAAGCGGATGTGGCCTTTGATTACAGATTACAGAGGGGGCTGGGGGGGAAAGTCAGCGGAAAGCTCTCAAGGGGCAGCTTGGAGGGGCCCGCACCAGAGGTGAGGTTCCTGGTGGAGGCCTGTCGATGCAGCACGGGGTCAGCCATCGGCGATGGGGCTCGTGGGGCTGCCTATGTACCCGGCATGGGGTCAGGGCTGGGGGTGGAGATCCTGGGGAGCCCAGAGAACACCGGCCTCAGACACGCGGGCAGCAGAGCCCGGCGAGAAGTGCAGGCTGCCCTGGTTAGCGGTCACAGGCACCCTTGTCCTATAGACTTCAAGGGCCCCAGGGAGGCTATGGGGCCCTGGGGGCTGGGGACTGACTCTGGCGTCCAGGCCCAGGCCCGGGGTCCCACATTTATCTCGGCGATCTCCAGGACGAGGTGAGGGAGAGGGAGACTCATACCCTGGGGGGCCCCGGGGCAGGGCAGCCTGTGAGCAGCTCAGGAGGCCTGGGGGAGAAAGGCCTAGCTCAGGGGTACCCACAGCGCAGACGCCTCTCGGGCAAGGCAGAGGCCTGCATTTCCCTCAGCAACAGCCCAAAGGGCCTCCAGAAATGGGCTCCTCCTTCTGTGACAACAGCCTACAACGGAGGGCAAGCCCAGAGGCCTTGGGAGGACTGGCCCACCCACCCGGTGCCTGGAAGATGAAAAAGCCGCACCACACAGCCGCCAGAACGGTCTCCAAAGAGCAGAGGAGCTCCTGCAGCGTGACCCCGCGACATGTCACTGAGCACAAAAGCCTATATCTGGTGCTTGGTCGTGCCCCCACATTCCTCAGGGGAGGTCCTGACCCCAGGACCTCAGATGGGACCTGACTTGGGAATAGGGTCCTTGCACGTGAGGTCTTTAGGGCACGCCCCTCATCTGATACGACTGCGTCCTTACGAGAAAGGGAAACTTGAACTGGGCTAGTTTGCAGGGAAAGGAAGGGTTGCCAGTGAGCGGAGGCAGAGGTGGCGTGCGGCTACAAACCAGCGAGCCCCAGGAAGCCTGGGCCACCAGCAGCCAGGGGAGGGACACCGCAGCAAGAGCGAGCCCTGCCCACGCTGGGATGGGTCCCCAGGGCCCGGAAGGTGGACACTGCTGGTGTCGTGGCTACCCCAGGACAGTTGCACGGCCCACAGACAAGGTTCATGGCTTTGGACAAAGGGCGTGTCTATCTTCTTGTGGCCTTTCCGCGTCTTTCCACATTTTACTGAGTGACTCTCAATAAAAAATTGACTCTGCACAGTACAGGTTTTTTTTTTTTTTTAATTTAAATTCCGTCTCATCAAGGACTTCCGTCTCCGGCAAGGAGAGCAGTAGAGCCTGGGTTCTCCTGCAGCCTGAGTCTGGAAGGTGGAACAGAGTGTGGGGAACAGTCGTGCAGAGGCTGGGACTCGGCAGTAAGAGCCGTCGTCCCAGGAGAGGGAGACCGCATGGAGGGCACCGGAGGAGCTCGACTGCCGCCCCGGACAACAGACGCGGGGTCCAGGCAGGAGGCCCTCCGACCCGCCGGGCAGGGCATGCAGTGGGGAAAGGGCTGCGTAGGGGGGTGCTGGGCGGGGGGCGGGGGGTTGGCTGGGTCCCGAAAAAGCCAGCAGGACACCAGCCGCCTGCTCCAGTCATCGGGGGACGTTCCCCGAGCCAGGGGAGCCAGCACGGAGGCCCGGCAGCACAAGGGGACGAGCTGAACCCCAGCGACGTCCCTCAAGACACACAGCCAGGTTCGCAGACCAACCTGGCGCGCCTCGTGTGCTCGTCTCGTGTGTAGCAACCGCGGCAGGTGGCTGTGCTGTGATGCGCACGAGGCCCCAGAGGGCACGAGGCCCCGGGCACAGGGGAGCAGCCCTCCGGGGTGGCTGTCGCCATGGCGGGGATGGTCGCAGGGGATGGGTGCGGGCCGAAGCCCACTCACCGGGACTCTTGCACCCAAGCGGGCTTCTGCAGCTGTTACAGTGGCTAGAGCTCCCGGACGTGCTCTCACCTGCCGGCAGGGAAGGCTCCCTCCCAGGCCTGTGGCTCCCACGATCTCTGGAAGCTTTCAGAGGATTGTGGGGTCCCTGGGACCCGGCTCTGAGCCTGGAGAAGGCCGAGAGCAGGGAGAGGGAGGGCCATCCTGCCTCGCTGCGTGGCCGGGAGGGGCCCACAGCGCCCTGCGTCCAGCCACCGGCCCCCAGGGCCTCTCTCGGCTCCTCCTGCACCTGGGGTCCGAGGCCCCAGAGGCCACCGCCCGCACACAGCAGATGTCAATGCCCCAAACCAGGCTCCGAGGGTGAGTCGGCACCGTCCTCGTCACCCCCACCTGTGCTCAGGGCCGGGGGACGGTCAGGATCCCTGAGCAGGGGAGCAGCCTGCTCCTCCAACCCCCGGCCGCGGGTCTGCTGTAGCAGGAGGGGGCCGCACGAGTGGCTGCTTGTCTCAGCACCTCCCCTGACGCCAGGTGGGTCTGGGGCCTCTGACCCCTGGGGGCCTCCCCCCGACCGGGCATTTCCGGGGCCTTGGCCGTCCCGTCCCATGTGTGGTGGGGCCCACGGCAGCCGCCCCTTACGGGCAGCCAGCGGTCACGGGTACTTGCTCGACACCCCCCTGCTGTCAGCGGGACAGCATGGCCCCCAGGCGGCAGGTCCAGGCCCTGAGGCTCCCCCGGGCCGGCCCAGAGGTCCACCTGGCCCCACAGAGAGTTCCAAGCTCTCCTCGAGCAGCCACGTAGAACGGCTGTGGCCAGGGGAGCGCCGGCCCACTCCTCGTCCATCTGGAGGCCTCAGGGGGCCAGTGCAGCCCACCGTGCCTGAATTGGAGTGTCACCCCTTTGTGCAGAGCCCCTGGGTTTACCCATTTCTCCCAGCTCACTCTGGCCAGGATCGTCTCTGGCCTGGCCCCCGCCCTCTCACCAATGTTCCCACACGGCACAAACACTCCCAGGTCTGGGGAGCCTCTCCCTACCTTGGCCCTGGGGGCTCCCCTCCCCTATGCTCCATCACCACGGGGTCATGTGCACCCCGGCCCTGCCCTGGCGGCCACCAGCACCAGGCCACCTGCTCCCGGGGTCACACGGACAGCGGCCTGGGTCTCCCCACCCTGCAGAGCCCCTCACCGGCCGCCTCGGTGGCAACGCGCACTCGCAACCTGGGAGGCAGAGGCAGCGCAGAGCACGCCCTGGCCCGGCTAGGGTGGCTCCTCACCCCGCCGGCCACGGGCCCAAACCCCGAATCCTGCCTTACCAACCTTATCTGTTTTCCGCTCGACATCCGCTGGCACGGAGAGGCAGGTAGCACTGAGCCAAGGCCGGGGGGCCGCTGGGGGCCAACCAGCGGCTGGTGGCCCGCCACCGTGGCCGCTCCCGGCTGGCCCCCAGCTGAGGGACAGCTGTTAAGCCACAGCTGCCGGGAGCGCTCACGCCCCGGGCGCTCGGGGGAGTGAGCCAGTGACGGATGGGGAGAGCCGCACAGGGTCCCCCAACAGAGGGCTGGGTACTCTGAGGAGCCCTGACCACAGGTGGGAGACATCAAGGGGTCCGGCGTGGGTGCCCCCGCCCGCTGCCCCCCCAAGCCTGGCCCTGGTGGAAGAGGAGGGTCGTCCAGCCCCCAGCCTGCTCTCCCAGCACCGCCGGCTCGAGCTGCCCTGGAGCTCCTCCAGCCGAGCCTCAGCCCAGGGTCAGGCCCAGCAAAGGAACGGAAAGTCAGGAGCCTGGGAGAGGCCATACAGGGCACTCACCACCCTGTTCCGGAACACGGTTCCACCAGGCCTGCGGCCACCAGCCAGTAGCTCGGGCGACAGTTTCCCCTGCCGGGGACTCCCTGACCTGCCCTCCAGGCCCAGAGGCCTCCACGACTGCCTCCTGCAGACCCAAACACGACGTCTGTCCACCTGATGGCCACACAGTGGGGCCGCAGGCATCAGTGTTCAGACTGCCCCACCAGAGGCCAGGGCTGGGCAACAGCCACCCCAAACCCAGGTCCAAGGGCAGGAAGAGGCTGAGCGTGCAGACGAAGCCGGCTCAGTCGTGGGAGGGCAGCAGGGTGACCCGGGTTTCGAGAATGACACTTGGGAGGAGAAAGAAGGAAGGGCACCTGCTGGGACCTGCTGGGACCCCAGCTGCCCCCGGATCTTGGGGTGAAGGCGGAGCCGGGGTAGACACATGACTCTCATTGCAGGCCTGAGGTCCTGGTCTGCAGGTCCCCTCTAGACCCAGGGTCTCCTGGCCTCCACCATCTGTCCAAGCAGCGGGCACCGAGGGGCTGGGCCTGACCCCCAGGGGAGCCACAGGAGGGGCGCCCTGCCCCCAGCCCCTCAGTCTTGCCCGATGCCAGGGGTCTAGACGGCCCCGCTCTGCGCCCAGCAGTGGGGCATCTAGGGCCGCACACACCAGCCCGCCTCCGGACGCTGGCCCCCCACTCCCACAGGTAGTGGCAGCTCACCAAACAGGGGCACAGCTGTCACAAAGCCACCGCCTGGCTCCCACATGGAAATCCCTAACACACCCCAAAGCCATGGCTTTCAGTCTTTTGATGTGACAGGGATCGGGGGGCCAAGCCTTAGGGGGTGAAGCCATACCCACCCGTCCCCAAAGAACGTCACACTGACAGGTGGGGCCCAGAGGGCTTAGCCGACCACTGTGCACTCGGGATCCTCTGGAAACCGGAGTCCAGCAAACCCAGGGTCTTGGGGGCTCCCTGCCTGGGACGAGAGCCAGGCCCCAAGCTTGGGCAGGAGCTTTCTGGAAGCCAGAGTCCTCAGGTAGGCTCTCAATCCCACACCAAGGTCAGGGCAAGGCTGCTGGGATAGCCACTGCCTCGGGGCCAGCACCCACCCTCTCCACTGAGCCCCGAAGCTGGAGACGGTGGGCAGGGCCCCAGAGCCTACACACTGGGTTAGGGGCTGGTGCTAGGCCCGCCCCAGTTCCCTGCACCACGTCAGCCGGGCCTGGGTCCAAGGGTGCGGCTCAGGGCCCGGCCATGCAGACCGAGGACGAGGGCAGGGGGTTTGTGCCGGGCTATGAGGCCGGACAATCACACACTTGTGCGGCCCGCGGGTTCCGCTGCCCAAGGCTGGCCAGCAGGAGGGGCCTCTGTCACCCCCACGGCCAGGGAACAATGGCCGCACACACACACTTATCTCACGCTGTTTGCCCAGCACACACGAGCCTCCCGGGGTGGCACCGGTGTACAGAAAGGGACATGGGGCCCACCGCCAAGGAGCCCCCGCCCCACCGGGATGGAGCCAGACCCGGGCATGAGCAATGCTGGAGGCCAAGGGCCGTCCGCTAACCGTGCACACGCAGCGTGACCAGCCCCGCGGTGACGGGCACTGGAACGCATAGTAACATTTTCCAGGAAACTCAGAGTCTCACGTACACACGTGCCCAGGCTTCTCTACTCCCGGCCGCGTGGGCAGCCCAGTCCCAGTCCCCACCCCTGCTGAGGCCAAGCCTGAGCCCCTTGAGCTGCTGGGGGGTGACACTGGGGACTCCAACATGGGAACCCCCGGCCTGCCACAAGCCCTGGCCCCTTCCCCAGAGTGTGCACGTGACCACAGTCCCCTGCCTCTGGTTCCATCCGTCCCTGCCCCCTGGCGCATCCCGAGGCAAGGGCACCCTCCAGGCCATGGGACACCTGGACACGTGGAGGACGGGAGGGGTCGAGGCACTGTGGGAGACGGGACGGCACACTCTGCGCAGGGTGCTGAGAGGGAGGTGCTAAGAGGGGCAGTCAGCAGGGAGGCAGCGAGTAGCCCGTGCCCAGGCCCTGTGGTCGGGTGCCTGTTGGGGGTGCTGCGGGGGACAACCACTAGCAGGTAAAGCAGTTGGGGGACCAGCAAGGCCTGGGGCTCCCTCAGCCCTGGCCTCGGGACCGAGGAGCACAGCCTCAGCCGCCCACCTTAGGAGGGGCTTTAATCGGCAGGGAGGACCCCGGCAGCCCCAGGACATTTTCTCAGCGGGGTTCTGGCCTCTCTCCTTATCCTGCTCGCTCCAAGACCTGACACGTCTCCTCCCCCTGCCCCCCAACCTGGGTGCCACCCACCCAGCTCCCTGGCCAGGACTGAGGTTCAAGGAGGGCCCACCCCGCTCCCACCCGTGGTTCAGAGCTTCAGAAGCCCCCCGATGAGAGAGTGAGCTCTCCGAGGTCAGGGAGAGCACGAGGCGGCCCTACGGCCTGTGGACCGAGAGCCCAGGCTGTGTCCCCTGGCCCTCGCTGCCGTGACCCCAGCCAGCGGTGCCAGAGCATCCAAGACAGCGTCTCAGAACTGTGCCCTCCCCACCCACCTCTGCTTCCAGTGAAGTAGGGGACAGGAGCACCGAGTGCGCCTGGGGACCTCCCATCCGCCTGGCCAGGGCTGGCCACCCGCTACGCGCCGTTCTTTGTCCAAACAAGGTTCTATCAAAACTAAAGTTTACAGGGCGCCTGCGTGGCTCAGTGGGTTAAGCCTCTGCCTTCGGCTCAGGTCAGGATCCCAGGGTCCTGGGATCGAGTCCCACATCGGGCTCTCTGCTCAGTGGGGAGCCTGCTTCTCCCTCTGACTTCTCCTGGCTCATGCTCTCTCTCTCAAATAGTGTTTTTTAAAAAAAAAACCTAAAGTTTATTTAAGGTAAACACAGGGCATCTACTGTTCGTGGCTGGGGCTCTGGGGGGAGGGGGCCTGTGAGGCAGGGCGCAGCCTTCCCAGCCCGGGGGGTTCCTGCACCCCAAGTTTCCGTGGGGCCAGAACCTCAGGAAAGGGGGAACCCCTGGACCAGGGCCCCAAACTCCCACACGGGGTCCCAAAGAGGCTCCCACTTAGGGCCAGCCTGCCCCAGAGTCACCAGACCCACACCTGCTCCCCACCTGCAAGAGGATCCCACAAGATCTGAGACACTCACACCTGCTGACCTCAGCTCACTCTGACCGTAACGCTCCCCGATCTTGACCTTCTTCCTGACCTCACCTTGACCGTGATCTTGACTTTGCCCTGATCATGTCTCTCATCCTGGGTTTCACCCTGACCCCTCATGATGCTGGCATGTGTCCTGCCCACTCCCTGCTCCCCGAGATTCTGTCCCAGGAACCATGTTCTTCTCCTGGGGGTGGCAGGCACACCCCTGCTCCCCCACCCGGGAGGTCGGCACCCTGAGGCTGGCACCCAGCCTCCACAGAGATGTCCTCCCAGACAGGACGCCAGCCCCCCAGGCCACTGCATCCCTCTCCTGTGCCCACGAGCAGCTCAGAGCCCTGAGGATTAGAAAACCATACTGGGGGGCGCTTCTGGGTACAGCGCGACTCTCCACGCTCCCGGCCAGCCCTGCCCTTGGTTGTGCCGTCAGCCTCACCCTGGAACCTCACCCCCAAGGGCACTCTGCATCGGCTTCCCCTCTCGGGGAGTCCTCCCATGGGGGTGCCCCTCCTCCAGGTGGGGTAGGGCCCAGCATATGGGCACCTCTGAGGGCCGTAAGGTGTGAGGGAGGGTAGAGCTCACCCCAGGAGCTGTCCCGGCACTCTGGGCTCCCCCCACAGGGGCAGAGGGGTGCCCAGGGGCCTCAATCACATACCCTGGACAAATGCCCCTCGGCCCCAAGCTACGGCTGACATGCCCACACAGATCTTCTCGCCCCCAGGATGGCCCCGGCCGTGCCAGCCTGGAGCAAACCCAGGACATGTCTGCAGGGCTCTGGAGGGCCTGTGCCAACCGCTGCCCGGAGGCCCGTGATGATGCGGCAACTGCCCCCCGAGGGCCTTTCCAAAGGCCAAGTCCTGATAACACGGAGCCCAAGATCCTGCTTGGCACCAGTGCGCCCCGTGGGTGCGGCCAGGGCCGGGACTGCAGCCCCTACATAAGGCATCCAGGGCCGGCCTCTCCGGCCGGCGGAGCTCACACAAGCCTGCCCGTTGTCCTGCTGCGGCAGGGGCCAGGGCCACTGGTGACCTCTCTTCTCCGCCGTCATGCTCGGGGCTCGGCTGCTGCTGCTCCTGTCCTATGGGGGGGCCCTGCTCGGCACTGGTGAGTGGGGGCCCACGGCCACACTCTAGGGGGGACAGAAGCCCTCAGAGGGTCCCTTGTTGCCTCACGGACGGGGCCGGAGTCGGGCTGGCCTCCAGGCAGCTGATGGACGACAGGCCCCTCCCTGCCCTGTAGCCATCCCACACGGCCAAGGCCGGGGTCTCGAGCCCAGCCCAGCCCAGCCTGTGCCCAGGCTGCCGCTTACCCCCGCCCTGGGCATAGTGGCCAGGGAGGCACGATGCTGGGCTGTGGCGGGCAGACATTCCTCGGGGACATACAGTTCCCTCAGCGCCAGTGAGCGTGTGGGCCAGGGGCGTGCTGGGGGCCCAGCACCCAGAGCCCACGGCGTCCCTCTCCCCACTGGGCCCTGGGAGGGCTGTAGGACGGACGGCCAGGGCAGGGCCGCACTTTCCGCATCTGTAACAGTGGAGGAAAGCCGCCCCTCACGTGGCTACCGCAGGATTAAACAAAAGGGCCGAAGGAACACACGGGAGGGCCCAGGACCCCCACCGTTTTACGAGGTTCAGAAGGGACCGCCCCTCCCAGCGCCCACCGGGTCTTGCCCACAGAGCAGCATCCGCTCTCCCCCCCCCCCGCCCCCCAACCCACTGGTGCCTTCTGCTACCACCCCAGGCCCCAAGCATCCCCAAGCATGGGAGGCAGCCAGCCCCGAGGGGTCCCACGGTGGGCCAGGGAACAGCCCCTCCTCGCTGACGGCAGGCACCAAGCCCTCTGCGTCTTCTCTATTCTGCCCGAGAGCCCAGTAGGACGTGTCTCTCCTGTCTCCACAACGTTTCCCTACTGCCCCTCCTCGGTGGCCCCAGAGCCTTGGCCCCCAAGCCTGCTCCCCAGCCTGGACCCAGCCACTGGGGCTGGGCTATGAATGGCTGAGCCGAGTGGGTTTCCCCTGGGCCTGCCCCACCCCTTCCCTCCCACGAAGCCTGTGGCTCTGAACACTCAGGACTTGGGCCGGGCCTGGGCCTGTCCCTCTGAGACCTGGACCCAGAAGCAGGACAAGAAGGGAGGCTCCTGGAAGCCTGCCGGGGTGGGGTACTGGTGTGGCAAGGGGCTGCAGCATGGCTGGGCCGTGGGGGTCCGGCTGTACCTGCGGTGGAAGGGGACGGCCAGAGTCCTGTAGCAGAGGGGGACGGCCAGGGTCCGGCCACATATCTGCCAGCGCCCTTTGAGGACTGGTGGGCTCTGCCCCCTGAACCAGAGGCTTCAAAAGCATGAGTTCAGATGCAAGAGCCCCGGGGGACCTGGAGCTTGAGGCAGGTGGAGGGCAGAGCCCGCCGGCCAGGGCGGGCAGGGCAGCCAAGCGCCCAGGGGGAACAGCGCAAGCTCCGGCAGTCGCTGGCCTGTCCCGGGGCTGGGAAGGGCTGGAGGAGGCGGACCAGGCCACCTTGCAGGCCCCATGGGGCCAGGGACTCTGCACTTGTCCTGACATTCCGAGCGGGAGGTACAGAGTCCCTTGGCTGGTCCCTGGAGCGCCGCCGCCCGCAGGGGCCTGGGCAGGGGCCGGCAGCGTTCTGACAGCCGGAGACACACAAGTGTGAGGCTGGTGCCTGGAAAGCCGGCAGAGGAGCCACTGCAAGTAGAGCAGTGAAGCCACTGGGGGCGGGCGGTGGAGGCCGCGGGAAGTGTCCTGGGGGTGGGTCGTGAGCTGAGGACGAGCAGAGACAGGGACCCACGTGGCGCACACGGGGGGAGGGGCACAAGGGCAAGAGCACTGGCCCGCGGGAGCCTGTGTGCCGCCCGCCCCACCCAGGGACCCCCTGGCAGCCGGCTCTTTTCCCTGTTCCCTGACATCACCCAGAGACGCAAAAACACCGCCGAGCAGAGTGGGGAGCGGGCAGGGTCAGGACCCCCGAGGGCCGGGTGGGAGTCACGGCCGAACCGGGGGCCCTGCGCAGGTCTGCAGGGTGGGAGCGCCAGGACCACAGTGAGGCCGGGAGGAGGGGTAAGGAGACAGTGACCCACGGGCAAGTCCTCCCCTCTCCAGCCGCCCTAGCGTCACCAGTGAAGTCATGATTCCCGCCTCTGCAGTCACAGGACTGACGCTGCCTGGCTATTTCTCTGGCAACGGTCATCTCGCTCCCAGGACTGTCTAGGAAGGAGGAAGCAGTTAAGCAGCCACTTTCAGAGCCCGACAGAGGGAGACATCCACGGGGGAGGCTCAGACCTCATCCTGGGAACTCGGGGGTGGGGTGCAGCCAGACAGAAGGACAGCTTGGACAGCCGCACGCCAACCCCAGCCCTGTGCTGGCAGGTGGCGGCACACCTTTCCCCAGGTCTCCCGTGGCCTCTTGCTCAAAGCCTGCCAGGCCCCTCCCCGAGCAGGGCCCCTCCCACCTGCGGTCCACAAGAACCACAGACCCCTGGAGCCCGGGCTGTCGAGGCTGCCGGTCTGTCCTACATGGGCGGGGGGCGGGGGCGGGGGGCAGGAGGGGCCGCTCTGTGTCACAGCCAGTTGTGCTTGGGCCGGCAGAGTAGGGCGCGCAGCGGGCCCAGGGCTCCTCCCCCAACTCCACCCAGAGGACTGGCCATGGGGAGAAAGGCTCACCCTCTCCCCCGCCGCCCAGGGGTCTCTCACCCCTCCACCAGCAATTGCCGACCCTTCCCCCTCCCCAGGCCCCAAAGCCCTGCCATTCTGGGCTCGCAGATGGGCCCAGCTCTCCACAGCTGAGGCGCTGAACCCAGCCAGTGAGAGGGCGAAGAGCACAGCCGGAGCCGGGTCAGCCCCACGGCCAACACCGCCCTCCCCACCCCTTGGCTCCGGGCCCACACGCTGCACACCGCGGGCAGGGCAGAAGCAGGCGGTCCCAGCGCTGACCACAGCCCCTGTCCACACAGGTCTAAACAAAACGTCCTCTGTGCGCCCAGACCTCCGGAGGCTGCAGGACTCCCCACCCACAGGTGAGGGCCACAGGCAGCTTCCCGTCCTCCAGAGTCACGCAGAGCCCATGTGCCGCGGCCCTACCATGGAGTGGCCGTGGCTGGGGCTTTCCATGAGGCAACTCCAGCAGCTCCAGCAGCCCCTCGCCCAGAAGGAAAACTAGCCGGGCTTCCCGGAGGGTGGGGGGCCCTGGGCAGGAGCCGAGCTGCCACAGGCATCCCACAGACCCCAGGCAGGGCAGCGGCTGAGCCCCTGTAAGGCCTGGGGGTGGGGAGCAGACCCCGCCTGCAACGGGGCTCGCCCTAGGGGAAGAGGCGGTTTCCCGCCCGACCCGGAGTGCCTGGGACTTGGGAAAGGAGCATGAACTCCCCAAGGGCCCAGCTCGTGAGGTGAGGACTCCCACACCTGCCCCACCAGCCGGCGGAGGGGGGGGACACAGGGCTCCAAGACGCTGCCCACGATCTCCACAGCTCCAGACAAGGGCTGGTGCTCCACCTGGGGGGCCGGCCACTTCTCCACGTTCGACGGCCACGTGTATGACTTCCTGGGGACCTGCAACTATGTCTTTGCGGCCACCTGCGAGGACACGTCACCCACCTTCAGTGTCCAGCTACGGCGTGGGCCCAGCGGGAACATCTCCCGGATCATTGTGGAGCTGGGCACCTCCGCGGTCACCGTGCAGAAGGCGGTCATCTCCGTGAAGGATGTGGGGTAGGCCACGTGGCTGGGCTGGGAGGCTGGGAGCCAAGGGGGTGGCCCCTGACCACTGTGCCCCCGCAGGGTCGTCAGCCTACCCTACAGCAGCACCGGGCTCCAGATCACACCGTTCGGCCGGAGCGTGCAGCTGGTGGCCAAGCAGCTCGAGCTGGAGCTTGTGGTCATGTGGGGCCCAGGCAGTCACCTGCTGGTGAGAACACCGGCCGTCGGGGAGGCTGGGGTCCCGAGTCCGGCAGTGGGCCTGGGCTCCGACGGTGGCTCTGGGCACCTTGCTGGGCAAGTTCCCGGGGCGCTCTGACAGCACTGCCCGCCCGCCCACAGGTGCTGGTAGAGAAGCGGCACATGGGCAAGCTGTGTGGTCTCTGTGGGGACTTCAATGGCAAGCGGACGGACGAGTTCCTGAGCGAGGAAGGTAGGTGGGGGCCGGGCCCAGAGCCCCCGCGGCCCAGGCCGCGGTGCTGACCGCACCCAACCCCTCCCCAGGCAAACCACTGGAACCCCACACGTACGCTGCCCTCCAGAGGCTGGACGACCCCAACGAGATCTGCACCTCCACGCCGGTCCCCAGGCCCCAGGCCCCACAGGCAGAGCACGTACGTCAGGCCGCAGGGGCCCCTGAGCCACAGGTGGCGGCGGGCGAGGGGAGGCGGGGGGACGGGGAAGCTGGTGCTTATGGCTGGCCCCCAGGGTGGGGCAGGGTCTCCCGCCGGCATGGGAGGCGGCCCCGACCCCCATGACCCCACGTGGTCCTCTGGCCAGGCCCAGACTTGCGCCCAGCTGCTGACCCAGGTGGCCCCCGAGTGCAGCGTGCCCAAAGAGCCTTTCGTGCGGAGCTGCCAGGCGGACATGGCCGAGTGCGCGCCGCGGGGCTGGCGGGACTGCGCCTGTGCCTCGCTGTCCGAGTACTCACGCCGCTGCAGCATGGCCGGCCAGCCCGTCAGCCACTGGCGGCGCCCCGGCCTCTGCTGTGAGTCCTGGGGCCGGCGGCGGGGAGGGCCGGGAACCTTGCCTGGGAGCTGGAAGGAGACTGGGGAGGGGGCAGGGCAGGCGGCCGGGGGCCCTGCCCCCCGCCCGGGGCCCTGTCTCAGAGCCCCTGTATGTCTACAGCCGTGGGCCCGTGCCCGGCCAACCAGGTGTACCAGGAGTGCGGCGCAGCCTGCGCCAGGACCTGCTCCAACCCACAGCACACCTGCTCTAGCTTCTGCACCTTCGGCTGCTTCTGTCCTGAAGGTCAGGGCAACCGCAGCCCCGGGACCCCTCGGAACTCACCTAGAGACAGAGGGGAGGCCCCGACCCAACTCCCAACACGTCAGAGCCAGGCCCGACTCGCCCCAGGGGAGGGAAGGCCCTGCAGCAGGGCAGAGATGGGTGGCCCTGGAAGACGTGGGACTTGACCCAACTAGGGGCAGCGTGTGGGTCTGGGCACAGTGGCTCGGGGGCGTGAAGCTCAAGGGCCGGGGCTGGTGGGAGAGCACCGAGCCACGGGCCCAGGAAACCTGTGTCCTACAGGTATGGTTCTGGATGACGTCTCCAAAAACCATACCTGCGTGCCGGTTGCCCAGTGTCCCTGCATGCTCCACGGCGTGGCCCACGCCCCCGGGGAAGTGGTGACAGACGCCTGCCGGACGTGGTAAGGGCAAAGGCAGGAGGGAGCGAGGGGTCACGGGGGGTCCTGGGCACCCTCGGCCCAGCAGCGTCTGGGGGTGCCATCTGGGTAAGCCAGTCCCCGCCTGCAGCCGCTGCTCCCTGGGCCACTGGGTGTGCACAGAGCGGCCCTGCCCTGGGCGCTGCTCCCTGGAAGGCAGCTCCTTCGTCACCACATTCGACGCCCGGCCGTATCGCTTCCACGGCGCCTGCACCTACATCCTCCTCCAGGTGGGACATGTGGCTCCCGGGGTGGGGGGAGGTCATGAGAAGCACCCCCAGACCCCTGGACTAAGCCTCACCACCCCCCTCCAGAGCCCACAGCTCCCTGATGGGGGCTCCCTCGTGGCCTCGTACGACAAGTCTGGATACTCTCACTCCGAGACCGCCCTAGCCGCCGTCATCTACATGTCCGGAGAAGTAAGGCCACCCCGCCACGCTGCCTCGGGCCCCTCCCCACTGTGTCCCGCCGGGCCGGCAGGAGGGGAGGCCTCCCCCTGTTCTCGGCACCCCCGTGACTCAAGCCACCCTCTCTCTAGGACAAAATCGTGATTTCTCGGGACGAGGTCCTCACCAACAGCGGGAACACCAAGTGGCTACCGTACAAGACTCGTACGTCCTCAGCCCCTGCCCAGCACCTACGACCTCACTGGGCCGGGCCCCAAAGCAGCCTGCTTCCTAAGCCCCTCTCCCCCCAGGCAACATCACGGTCTTCAGGCAGACGTCCACCCACCTCCAGATGACCACCACCTTCGGGCTGGAGCTCGTGGTGCAGCTGGAGCCCGTGTTCCAGGCGTATGTCACTGTCGGGCCCCAGTTCAGAGGCCAGACCAGAGGTGAGCCCCTCCCCGTCCCTGCCCAGCGTGGCCACAGCACAGAAAGAGCCCAACAGAGTCCTTCACCTCCAGCACTCATGACCGCAGGCTGGCCCTCGGAGAGGCCAGTGACAGCCTTGTGTCCCGGGCATGGTGATGGGAAGACATGGGCTTCGGAGTACAGGGTGGGGCAGGAGTGCAGGCCGGCCCCCTCACGGCCCGGCCGATGCAGGGCTCTGTGGCACCTTCAACGGGGACACGACGGATGACTTCATGACCAGCACGGGCATCGTGGAGGGCACCGCCCCGCTCTTCGTGGACTCTTGGCGGACAGGGAACTGCCCGGCCTCGCTGGAGCGCGAGATAGACCCCTGCTCCATGAGCCAGCTCAACAGTGAGTGCTGGGCCCTGGGAGGCCTGCGGGTGGGCGTGAGGCCCGGGCCAGGCACGCGAGACACCCACGCCACCCCCGTCCCCGCAGAGGTGTGTGCAGAGACCCACTGCTCGGTGCTGGTGAGGGACGGCACCGTGTTCCAGAGCTGCCACGCCACCGTGAACCCCAGGCCCTTCTACAAGGTGGGCAGGGCCCGCGGGCCAGGGAGGGCTCCGGGGGGCGGGCAGCGGGGGCTGGGGGCCGGACACCCGGCTACCATGCCATGTCCACCGCAGAGGTGCGTGTACCAGGCCTGCAACTACGAGGAGACCCTCCCCCACGTGTGCGCCGCCCTGAGTGACTACGCCCGCGCATGTGCCACCCACGGCCGCCTCCTGCGGGGCTGGAGGGACAGCGTCAACTGCAGTGCGTGCCGGAGGGTGCGGGGTTGGCGTGGGCGCGAGCGGACACCCGCCCGGCCCCACCCAGCACCCCGAGGGCCTGACCCCCAGTCCCCCCACAGCCACCCCCTGCACGGGCAACCAGACATTTGGCGACAACATCAGGGCCTGCGGCCGTACATGCCTATCACTGTCGGACCACATGGCCGAGTGCCACCCGAGCGCCGTGCCCATGGACGGCTGCGCCTGCCCCGAGGGCACCTACCTCAACCACAAGGCCCAGTGTGTGCGCAAGGCCCAGTGCCCCTGCCTCCTGGACGGCAGCAAGCTCATCCCGGCGGACGAGTCCACCATGGTCAACGGCGCCATCTGGTGAGCGTGGGGCTCCCTGGGGGGCCGGCCCCCCGCCTGCAGCCCCCAGCCCGCGGCTGGCGCGCTCACACGGCCCCCTCTTGCAGCTACTGTGTCAACGGCAGGCTGAGCTGCCCCGGGCGCCCACAACTGCTCCTGGGTATGTAGCTGCCCTGAGGCCAGGGGCCTGGACTGCCCGGTGCGGTGGTCCCTCCGAGCCCCTCACCCCAGCTCTGCCCCCCTCCCTGCAGCGACCTGCTCGGCCCCTAAGACCTTCCAGTCCTGTGACGAGTCATCAGAGAGAACATTTGGGGCAGCCTGTGCCCCCACGTGTCAGAGGCTGGCCACCGGCACCCCTTGCGTAAGGCCTGGGCTGAGTGAGGCACACGGCGCTTCCCAGAGAGTGCTCCCCGCTGGGTGGGATGGCCAGTTGGTCGTGGAGGCCGCCCCCAGGGCCTCTCCCTGGAGAGATTTTCACAAACTCCCCAGGGAGGCCGGGCCCGCTGTCCCACTGTCCCCATCGCCCTGTGATGAGGGTGGCTGGTGCCCAAACGGGACTGAGAGGGTCAGAAGGGGCCCTGGCAGCCAGGAGCTGGAGGGGGCGTGTGCTTTTGTCAGGGAGCCCCTGAGGACTGTGGGCCAAGCCCCCACCGCCTGGAGAGGGGACAAAACAGCTCAGGAGTGACACAGAGGCACCAGAACGTGCCTCATGGCCCCGCTAAGAGTGAGGCCTGGAGCAGGGGGCACGCAGGGAACAGACCGGGGGGAGCCCTAAGGGTCTCAGAGGGGCCCGGGGAGAGGGCGGCCGTCGGCAAAGCCACCCTCCCAGGCCACTGACCCCTCCCTGCAGGTACCCACCAAGTGTGAGCCTGGCTGCGTCTGTGCCCAGGGGCTCTACGAGAACGCCACCGGGCACTGCGTACCTCCCGAGGAATGTCCGTGCGAGTTTGCGGGGGTCTCCTACCCCCGGGGCGCAGAGCTCCACACCGACTGTAAGACATGGTAAGCCACACCTGCCCGGAGCCCCTGGTGGCCTGGGCCTGTCCCTTGGGGCCCCAGCAAGGCCCTGGTCCAAGGGGAATGCATGTGCAGCCACCGACAGCCCCCTCCGTCCACAGCACCTGCTCCGGGGGCCAGTGGACGTGCTGGCAGAGTGCCCGCTGCCCCTCCACCTGCACACTCTACGGGGAGGGCCACGTGGTCACCTTCGACGGCCAGCGCTTCCTGTTCGATGGCAGCTGTGGGTACATCCTGGCCACGGTAAGGCCCGCCCAGGCCATGGGAGCAGGGGCCCAGGGGCCCGCAGGTGGGCCCCTCCTCAGCACCCGTGTCCCCACAGGACGGCTGCGGGACCAACCACTCGCAGCCCAGCTTCACGGTCCTGACGGAGAATGTTGTGTGTGGAAAGTCGGGCGTCACCTGCTCCCGGGCCATCAAGATCTTCCTGGGGGTGAGTGGGCCGGGCACCCCAGCCCCCAGAGCCCCACGTCCCAGCCTCTGGGTGCCCCCAGATCACCCGTCCGCAGGGCAGGTAGCCGTGTCTCCTGGGGCTGGACAGCTGTGCGAAGGGAAGGTTTTCTCCCAGAAGCCTCACCCTCAGCCCTTGGTGCATTTTCCACCATTTTCTGGAACGTTCTGCCAACCCCAGTGTCTAGAGGACAGGCCCCCAGCAGAGAGCCGGCCCGGGCAGGCCTGGCCCACACGCTCCCTTACAGATGGGGTCCCCCTGCCTCAGAGAACTTGCGCAGGGGACGCTAAGCCTGGGGGCCAGGCAGCCGCGTGACCGCCCCGCCCCACAGGGTGTGTCCGTCGTGCTGGCGGACAGAAACTGCACGGTCCACGGGGAAGACCCGCACGTGCGGCTGCGGGTGGCCACGAGCCCCCTGAACCTGGTGCTGGACGTCGTCGTCGGCAGCAGCTACAACCTGACCCTCATCTGGAACAAACGCATGACCGTCTCCATCAGCGTCACGCGCGGCAGCCAGGTACTGGCGCCGCCCCGGGGCCCGGGTCCACCCACGGGCAGGGGCAGCACCCGGCCTGACGCCAGCACCCCCCCAGGGTGCCCTGTGCGGCCTGTGCGGCAACTACAACGGGAACATGAAAGACGACTTTGAGACGCGCAGCAACTATGTGGCATCCAGTGAGCTGGAATTCGTGAATTCGTGGAAGGACAGCCCGCTGTGCGGGGACGCCGGCCTCGCGCTGGACCCCTGCAGCCTCAACGCCTTCCGCCGCAGCTGGGCGACGCGCAAGTGCGGCATCATCAACAGCCCTACCTTCGCTGCCTGCCACAGCCAGGTGTGCCCGGCCCCGTCCCCCGCTCCCGGCTTCCCCGTCCCACGACTCCCCATGTCCCGGCGCCCGGCTCCCCGGCTCCCGAGCACCCAGCACCGGGCACAGGTGGCGCTGACAGCCGGCTCTCACAGGTGTACCATCTGCCCTACTACGAAGCCTGTGTGCGAGACGCGTGTGGCTGTGACACCAGCGGCGACTGTGAGTGCCTGTGTGACGCGGTGGCCGCGTATGCCAAGGCCTGCCTGGACAAAGGCGTGTGTGTGGACTGGAGGACCCCGGACTTCTGCCGTGAGTGCCCCCCGCCCCTGTCCATAGGACCACACACTCTGGGGCAGGCACAGGTGCGGGTTCGGACCCCACGACCCGCGCACCGAGGGCCTGACAGGAGCCCCTTCTCCCAGCTGTCTACTGCGACTTCTACAACACGCACGCTCCGGGAGACGGCGGGTACCAGTACGACCAGGAGGCCGACTGCACGTGGCACTACCAGCCATGCCTCTGCCCCGGGTACCCACAGAGCGTCCCAGACACCAACACCGAAGGTACGGGCCAAGCAGGGAGCCCCTGCGCCCAGGCTTCGGGCACGGGCGGGGGCTGGGGGTGGACAGAGCGGAGGGACCAGGCCCCGGGCAACAGGGGCGTCCCCATCACCTTCTGGACCCCTCCTCTCCAGGCTGCTACAACTGTTCCCAGCACGAGTATTTCGACCACGGCACGGGGACCTGCGTTCCTTGCAGTAAGCTCCGCGGGCCACCCAGCCTCCCCACCCACCAGCCTCCAGCAGGAGCTGCCAGCCCACACACACTTCCAGCCTCCTTCCTGGCAGCCCCTTCTGCAGGGCTGTGCCCTGGGGTGCGGAGCTTCCTGGGAACCCCGGCAACCTGGGCCAGGGCAGCAGAAACAGGAAAGGCAACAGCCTCCACGCTCCGCCCCAGTCGCTAGCCACAGGGCAGACCCCCGCCTCCCCTGCACCAGCGGGCTGGGACGTGTGGGCACACAACCTGCTGGGGCCTCAGCACCAGGTCCCCCGGGCCGCTGCTGATGGGGGGACGGGGCCGGGAAAAGATGGGGGTGAAGACCAGGAGCAGGGGCCCGGCCCCCCATGGCAGCTCACCCCCGGGGTCCTCGGCCGGGCGAGGCGCAGCGCTCCTGACGGCTCCTCTCCTTGCAGCGCCGCCGCCCAGCACGCCAAGGCCCAGCACAGGTGATTGCACACACTGGGTGCCACGGTGAAGCAGGCCTACGCCAGCCCTGCCCTGGCTCGGCGGGACAGCCCCCGGCCAGCCCAGGCTGCGTCTCTCGGGCACTGCGGGGCCCAGGGTCCTGGCCACCGACACTGCCGTTCCTGCGGCTCCAGCCATCGGGTGTGGGACAGGGCAGGGACGGAGTCTGGCCCGCCCCTGGGGCCGCTCTGCACGGAGGGGGCGGCAGAGGGGAAGGGGCCCGCCGGAGCGCCCAGCCCCAGGTAGCCAGGGGAAACAAGACGGCTGACCTGGACTTAGGTGAGGGCAGGGGTACGGGGCCCCACACCTCCCCACAGACAGAACGCGCCATGAGCTCACTCGTGCCACAGAGCCCCCGTGCTTCGGACCAGGGCTTGGTTTCCGTGAAAGCCTGTTTCTGAGGATAACTGGTCACAGAATGGGACCGTTCTTTGCTGCCTGACACTAGTGAGAAAACACATGTAGGACAGGTCACCTAGAGAACCCCTGGGAGCCCACCCTGTCCCACCCAGCAGAACCCCTTCCAGCAGCCCAGAAACCATAGGGGAACAGGCCATCTATTCTATTACCAATGGTGGGTGGACGGAGAGGCAGTGGCCCCGTGAGCGCAGGGTCCTGGAAAACAGCAGCGAGACCACTTGAGCCAGGGCGGCCGGGGGTGTCTGCGGGGGCAGCCACAACCCTCCCACAGCATACAGCAGTCAGGGGGGCAGGGAGCCCAGGTCCAGGGGGGAAGTGCACGAGCTCTGGAGGAATGTTCTGAGCACTGCTCCCTGCAGAGTCACCTCGAACCATCCCTGCCATCACTCTACGGCCCACGTCGGAACCAGCCCCAACGGTAACTCTCAAGTCCACGGCCACAGGACCCACGGTGACAGGGGCCACAACGAAGTCCACAGCATCCACACTCAGCTCAGTGACGCGATCGACAGCTCAGTCCACAGAGCACAGCACGGCTTTCCCACGGACCCCAGAAACTTCAGAGACCTCTACACTACCCCCACCGAGTAAGCACACCCTCATGCCTGTCCCCAGAAAGGGGCAGAAGCTCATATGCCTGCAACGCACCAAAGCTGTAGGGGCCGGCATGGCGCTGCATGGGCCACAATGGGCCAAAATGTGCAGTGCGCCACCAAGCCACAACCCCAAACTCACAGCACCAGCGACACGCCACCCAACTTCCCACGACCACAACGCCAGAGCCCCAACCCACCGCAACCACCGCATCCCACGTGACCACAAACCCAAAGTCATGCCACAGGTCACAATGCACCTAGAGCACACTTCCCACACCCTCAGAGAAGGCAACACAACCCCAGTCTTCCCAGGGCATTGAGAGAAACACACGTCCCAGGACAAAAAGGGGATGTCCAGGGGGACAAGCCCAACCCAACCCAAAGGAAGAACCTGAGAGTACGGAATGTCACAGGTGCCACTAAGGGCCATACAAAAGGGACCACAATGAGTACCTGACAACTATGCTGAAAGGAGTAACAAAAACAATTAAAAAAACCATTTAGAATGCGTGAACAGACACACTCCGAAAACTCCTGGACCATCACCATCGGGGATGTGAGAAGCCCGGGAGAGTAGGGCCATAGGCAGGCACAGGGGACAGGAAGCGTGGATCGCCACTGCGCATTCAGAAGCAACAGGACAAACTGACAAATAATGTTTCCCCAGCAGCCACGACTCACACGAGGACCCCAACCGCTCATGAGACTGCACGGACACAACACACAGAAGGAACGTCGTCACAGGAGAGCACGAGCAGCAACAATAGCAACCAAACGACCCCCACACAGCACTCGACACACACGGCCTTCAGGACCACACAAGGAGAAGCCACTCCAAGCAGGCCACACGGAGCCCTGACTTCACAATCCACATCCATGCCCCCTGTATCCAACAGCGCCCACACGACAGGTCCCCCCTCGGGGACGTCCTTCCGGACGACCACAGCTTTACCCACACCATCGCGCCCCGAGACCACCCTCTCCACCCACGGGGCCCCCTCTACCACGTCCTCCGTGACGCCCACGACCCACCGACTCATCACCCCAACGCACCCGGAGACCCCTACACCCCCCTCCACTTCTACCAGACCCACGGGCTCCTCGTCGCCTTCCCCACACGTCCCCATCACGGGCACACAGCCCACGCACACGAGCCTGCCACTCACTCAAACCACGCACACCCCGAACTCTGTCAGCACAGCCAAAACCTCCACGTCCTGGGAGACCTACCCTTCCGCACCCATCCACCATGAAACCTCTTCTGCCCCCAAGCCCACCATCTCCCACCAACCAACGGCCACGGGAACCCTGAACACCGTGACTCACCCCGCCACGGCCACGGCATCCACGAGCAAGCAACACACGCCACACACGTCTCATTCCACACCCACTCCCCCTGTCCCCAACAGCGCCCACACGACAGGTCCACCCTCGGGGACTTCTTTCCGGACGACCACAGCCATACCCACCCCATCAGGCCCCAAAACCACCCTCTCCACCCACGGGGCACCCTCTACCACGTCCTCCGTGACGCCCACTACCCACCAACTCCTCAGCCCAACGCACCCGGAGACCCCTACTTCCCCCTCCACGGCCAGATCCACGGGCTCCTCGTCTGCGTCCCCGCACGTCCCCATCACGGGCACACAGCCCACGCACACGAGCCCGCCGCCCACTCGGACCACGCACTACCCGAACTCCGTCAGCACAGCCAAAACCTCCACGTCGTGGGTGACCTACCCTTCCGCACCCAACCACCATGAAACCTCATCTGCCACCAAGCCCACCGTCTCACACCAACCACCGGCCACGGGAACCCTGACCTCCGTGACTCACAACGCCAAGGACACGGAGTCCACGAGCAAGCGACACACGCCACACACGTCTCATTCCACACCCACTCCCCCTGTCACCAACAGCGCCCACACGACAGGTCCCCCCTCAGGGACTTCCTTACAGACAACCACAGTCTCAGCCATCCCATCGCGCCCCGAGACCACAGTCCTCACCCACGCTGCCCCTTCTACCACGTCCTCCGTGACGCCCACTACCCACCAACTCCTCACCACAACGCACCCGGAGACCCCTACTTCCCCCTCAACGGCCAGACCCACGGGCTCCTCATCTCTGTCGCCGCCCGTCCCCATCACGGGCACACAGACCACGCACATGACCCCGCCACTCACTCAGACCACGCACACCCCAAACTCCGTCAGCACAGCGAAAACCTCCACGTCCTGGGAGACCTACCCTTCCGTACCCATCCACCATGAAACCTCATCTGCCACCAAGCCCACTGTCTCCCACCAACCACCAGCCACGGGAACCGTGACGTCCGTGACTCACACTGCCACGGCCACGGAGTCCACCAGCAAACGACACACGCCGCATACGACGCACTCCGCACAAACGACCCCTGTCCCAAACACAGCCCTCACGACAGGACCCCCCTCGGGGACTTCCTTCCGGACGACCACAGCCTTACCCACCTCATCGACCCCCGAGACCACCGTCTCCACCCATGCTGCCCCCTCTACCACGTCTTCTGTAACTCCCACTACACACCGACTCCTCACCCCAACCCACCCGGAGACCCCTAGACCCCCCTCCACCTCTACCAGACCCACGGGCTCGTCATCTCTGTCCCAGCACACCTCCATCGCGGGCACACAGCCCACACACAAAACCCCGCCACTCACTGGGACCACGCACACCCCGAACCCCGTCAGCACAGCCAAAACCTCCACATCCTGGGAGACCTACCCTTCCGCACCCAACAACCATGAAACCTCTTCTGCCACCAAGCCCACTGTCTCCCACCAACCACCAGCCACGGGAACCGTGACGTCCGTGACTCACACTGCCACGGCCACGGAGTCCACCAGCAAACGACACACGCCGCACACGTCTCACTCCACACAAACAACCCATGTCTCCAACAGCACACACACGACAGGTCCCCCCTCGGGGACTTCCTTCCGGACGACCACAGCCATACACACCCCATCAAGCCCCAAAACCACCCTCTCCACCCACGGGGCACCCTCTACCACATCCTCCGTGACGCCCACTACCCACCAGCTCCACAGCCCAACGCACCCGGAGACCTCTACTTCCCCCGCCACGGCCAGACCCACGGGCTCCTCGTCTCCATCCCCGCACGTGCCCATCACGGGCACACAGCCCACGCACACGAGCCCGCCGCCCACTCGGACCACGTACTACCCGAACTCCGTCAGCACAGCCAAAACCTCCACGTCCTGGGAGACCTACCCTTCCGCACCCAACCACCATGAAACCTCATCTGCCCTCAAGCCCACCGTCTCCCACCAACCACCGGCCACGGGAACACTGACCACTGTGACTCACACCACCAAGGCCACGGCATCCACGACCAAACAACACACACCACACACGTCTCATTCCACACCCACTCCCCCTGTCGCCAACAGCGCACACACGACCGGTCCCCCCTCAGGGACTTCTTTCCGGACAACCACAGTCATAGCCACCCCATCGCGCCCCGAGACCACCGTCTCCAGCCATGCTGCCCCCTCTACCACATCCTCCGTGACGCCCACTACCCACCGACTCATCACACCAACGCACCCGGAGACCCCAACTTCCCCCTCCACGGCCAGACCCACGGGCTCCTCATCTCTGTCCCCGCACGTCTCCATCACGCGCACACAGCCCACGCACAACACCCTGCCACTCACTGGGACCACGCACACCCCAAACTCCGTCAGCACAGCGAAAACCTCCACGTCCTGGGAGACCTACCCTTCCTTACCCAACAACCATGAAACCTCATCCACCACCAAGCCCACCGTCTCCCACCAACCAACGGCCACGGAAACCCTGACCTCCGTGACTCACACCGCCACAGCCACGGAGTCCACCAGCAAGCGACACACTCCGCACACGTCTCACTCCGCACAAACGACCCTTGTCCCCAACAGCGCCCACACGACAGGTCCACCCTCGGGGACTTCTTTCCGGACGACCACAGCCATACCCACCCCATCAGGCCCCAAAACCACCCTCTCCACCCACGGGGCACCCTCTACCACGTCCTCCGTGACGCCCACTACCCACCAACTCCTCAGCCCAACGCACCCGGAGACCCCTACTTTCCCCTCCACGGCCAGATCCACGGGCTCCTCGTCTGCGTCCCCGCACGTCCCCATCACGGGCACACAGCCCACGCACACGAGCCCGCCGCCCACTCGGACCACGCACACCCCGAACTCCGTCAGCACAGCCAAAACCTCCACGTCGTGGGTGACCTACCCTTCCGCACCCATCCACCATGAAACCTCATCTGCCCCCAAGCCCACCGTCTCCCACCAACCACCGGCCACGGGAACCCTGACCTCCGTGACTCACACCGCCAAGGACACGGAGTCCACGAGCAAGCGACACACGCCACACACGTCTCATTCCACACCCACTCCCCCTGTCACCAACAGCGCCCACACGACAGGTCCCCCCTCAGGGACTTCCTTACGGACAACCACAGTCTCAGCCATCCCATCGCGCCCCGAGACCACAGTCCTCACCCACGCTGCCCCTTCTACCACGTCCTCCGTGACGCCCACTACCCACCAACTCCTCACCACAACGCACCCGGAGACCCCTACTTCCCCCTCCACGGCCAGACCCACGGGCTCCTCATCTCTGTCCCCGCCCATCCCCATCACGGGCACACAGACCACGCACATGACCCCGCCACTCACTCAGACCACGCACACCCCAAACTCCGTCAGCACAGCGAAAACCTCCACGTCCTGGGAGACCTACCCTTCCGTACCCATCCACCATGAAACCTCATCTGCCACCAAGCCCACTGTCTCCCACCAACCACCGGCCACGGGAACCGTGACGTCTGTGACTCACACTGCCACGGCCACGGAGTCCACCAGCAAGCGACACACACCGCATACGACGCACTCTGCACAAACGACCCTTGTCCCCAACAGCACGCACACGACAGGTCCCCCCTCGGGGACTTCCTTCCGGACGACCACAGCCTTACCCACCTCATCGACCCCCGAGACCACCGTCTCCACCCATGCTGCCCCCTCTACCACGTCTTCTGTAACTCCCACTACCCACCGACTCCTCACCCCAACCCACCCGGAGACCCCTAGACCCCCCTCCACCTCTACCAGACCCACGGGCTCGTCATCTCTGTCCCAGCACACCTCCATCGCGGGCACACAGCCCACACACAAAACCCCGCCACTCACTGGGACCACGCACACCCCGAACCCCGTCAGCACAGCCAAAACCTCCACATCCTGGGAGACCTACCCTTCCGCACCCAACAACCATGAAACCTCTTCTGCCACCAAGCCCACTGTCTCCCACCAACCACCAGCCACGGGAACCGTGACGTCCGTGACTCACACTGCCACGGCCACGGAGTCCACCAGCAAACGACACACGCCGCACACGTCTCACTCCACACAAACAACCCATGTCTCCAACAGCACACACACGACAGGTCCCCCCTCGGGGACTTCCTTCCGGACGACCACAGCCATACACACCCCATCAAGCCCCAAAACCACCCTCTCCACCCACGGGGCACCCTCTACCACATCCTCCGTGACGCCCACTACCCACCAGCTCCACAGCCCAACGCACCCGGAGACCTCTACTTCCCCCGCCACGGCCAGACCCACGGGCTCCTCGTCTCCATCCCCGCACGTGCCCATCACGGGCACACAGCCCACGCACACGAGCCCGCCGCCCACTCGGACCACGTACTACCCGAACTCCGTCAGCACAGCCAAAACCTCCACGTCCTGGGAGACCTACCCTTCCGCACCCAACCACCATGAAACCTCATCTGCCCTCAAGCCCACCGTCTCCCACCAACCACCGGCCACGGGAACACTGACCACTGTGACTCACACCACCAAGGCCACGGCATCCACGACCAAACAACACACACCACACACGTCTCATTCCACACCCACTCCCCCTGTCGCCAACAGCGCACACACGACCGGTCCCCCCTCAGGGACTTCTTTCCGGACAACCACAGTCATAGCCACCCCATCGCGCCCCGAGACCACCGTCTCCAGCCATGCTGCCCCCTCTACCACATCCTCCGTGACGCCCACTACCCACCGACTCATCACACCAACGCACCCGGAGACCCCAACTTCCCCCTCCACGGCCAGACCCACGGGCTCCTCATCTCTGTCCCCGCACGTCTCCATCACGCGCACACAGCCCACGCACAACACCCTGCCACTCACTGGGACCACGCACACCCCAAACTCCGTCAGCACAGCGAAAACCTCCACGTCCTGGGAGACCTACCCTTCCTTACCCAACAACCATGAAACCTCATCCACCACCAAGCCCACCGTCTCCCACCAACCAACGGCCACGGAAACCCTGACCTCCGTGACTCACACCGCCACAGCCACGGAGTCCACCAGCAAGCGACACACTCCGCACACGTCTCACTCCGCACAAACGACCCTTGTCCCCAACAGCGCCCACACGACAGGTCCACCCTCGGGGACTTCTTTCCGGACGACCACAGCCATACCCACCCCATCAGGCCCCAAAACCACCCTCTCCACCCACGGGGCACCCTCTACCACGTCCTCCGTGACGCCCACTACCCACCAACTCCTCAGCCCAACGCACCCGGAGACCCCTACTTTCCCCTCCACGGCCAGATCCACGGGCTCCTCGTCTGCGTCCCCGCACGTCCCCATCACGGGCACACAGCCCACGCACACGAGCCCGCCGCCCACTCGGACCACGCACACCCCGAACTCCGTCAGCACAGCCAAAACCTCCACGTCGTGGGTGACCTACCCTTCCGCACCCATCCACCATGAAACCTCATCTGCCCCCAAGCCCACCGTCTCCCACCAACCACCGGCCACGGGAACCCTGACCTCCGTGACTCACACCGCCAAGGACACGGAGTCCACGAGCAAGCGACACACGCCACACACGTCTCATTCCACACCCACTCCCCCTGTCACCAACAGCGCCCACACGACAGGTCCCCCCTCAGGGACTTCCTTACGGACAACCACAGTCTCAGCCATCCCATCGCGCCCCGAGACCACAGTCCTCACCCACGCTGCCCCTTCTACCACGTCCTCCGTGACGCCCACTACCCACCAACTCCTCACCACAACGCACCCGGAGACCCCTACTTCCCCCTCCACGGCCAGACCCACGGGCTCCTCATCTCTGTCCCCGCCCATCCCCATCACGGGCACACAGACCACGCACATGACCCCGCCACTCACTCAGACCACGCACACCCCAAACTCCGTCAGCACAGCGAAAACCTCCACGTCCTGGGAGACCTACCCTTCCGTACCCATCCACCATGAAACCTCATCTGCCACCAAGCCCACTGTCTCCCACCAACCACCGGCCACGGGAACCGTGACGTCTGTGACTCACACTGCCACGGCCACGGAGTCCACCAGCAAGCGACACACACCGCATACGACGCACTCTGCACAAACGACCCTTGTCCCCAACAGCACGCACACGACAGGTCCCCCCTCGGGGACTTCCTTCCGGACGACCACAGCCTTACCCACCTCATCGACCCCCGAGACCACCGTCTCCACCCATGCTGCCCCCTCTACCACGTCTTCTGTAACTCCCACTACCCACCGACTCCTCACCCCAACCCACCCGGAGACCCCTAGACCCCCCTCCACCTCTACCAGACCCACGGGCTCGTCATCTCTGTCCCAGCACACCTCCATCACGGGCACACAGCCCACACACAAAACCCCGCCACTCACTGGGACCACGCACACCCCGAACCCCGTCAGCACAGCCAAAACCTCCACATCCTGGGAGACCTACCCTTCTGCACCCATCCACCATGAAACCTCATCTGCCCCTAAGCCCACTGTCTCCCACCAACCACCAGTCACGGGAACTGTGACGTCCGTGACTCACACTGCCACGGCCACGGAGTCCACCAGCAAGCGACACACTCCGCACACGTCTCACTCCACACAAACGACACCTGCCCCCAACAGCACACACACGACACGTCCCCCCTCGGGGACTTCCTTCCAGACGACCACAGCCATACCCACCTCATCAGGCCCCAAAACCACCCTCTCCACCCACGGGGCACCCTCTACCACGTCCTCCGTGATGCCCACTACCCACCGACTCCTCACCCCAACGCACCCGGAGACTCCGACATACGCCTCCACAGCCAGACACACGGGCTCCTCATCTCCGTCCCCACACGTCCCCATTACGGGCACACAGCCCACGCACACAACACCGCCACTGACTCGGACCACGCACACCCCGAACTCCGTCAGCACAGCCAAAACCTCTACATCCTGGGAGACCTACCCTTCCGCACCCATCCACCATGAAACCTCATCCGCCACCAAGCCCACCGTCTCCCACCAAACAATGGCCACGGAAACCCTGACCTCCGTGACTCACACCGCCACAGCCACGGAGTCCACCAGCAAGCGACACACTCCGCACACGTCTCACTCCGCACAAACGACCCTTGTCCCCAACAGCGCCCACACGACAGGTCCCCCCTCGGGGACTTCTTTCCGGACGACCACAGCATTACCCACCCCATCAGGCCCCAAAACCACCCTCTCCACCCACGGGGCACCCTCTACCACGTCCTCCGTGACGCCCACTACCCACCGACTCATCACCCCAACGCACCAGGAGACCCCTACTTCCCCCTCCACGTCCAGACCCACGGGCTCCTCATCTCTGTCCCCGCACGTCCCCATCACGGGCACACAGCCCACGCACACGACCCCGCCACTCACTCGGACCACGCACACCCCGAACTCCGTCAGCACAGCCAAAACCTCCACGTCCAGAGAGACCTACCCTTCCTTACCCAACAACCATGAAACCTCTTCTGCCACCAAGCCCACTGTCTCCCACCAACCACCAGCCACGGGAACCCTGACCTCCGTAACTCACACCGCCACGGCCACGGAGTCTACCAGCAAGCGACACACTCCGCACACGTCTCACTCCGCAAAAACGACCCCTGTCCCCAACAGCACACACATGACAGGTCCCCCCTCGGGGACTTCCTTCCGGACGACCACAGCCTTATCCACCCCATTGCACCCCAAGACCACCATCTCCACCCACGCTGCCCCCTCTACCACGTCCTCCGTGACTCCCACTACCCACCGACTCACCATGCCAACGCAGCAGGTGACCTCTAACTCCCCCTCCACGGCCAGACCCACGGGCTCGTCTCCGTCCGCACCGGCGACAGGCTCGAGCTCCCGTGGTCCCACTTTCAGCTCCTCACGCTCCCCAGGCACAGCGAGTGGAGTCTCCAGCTCTTCCTCTGCTTCCCCCACAGACGCCTCCACTGCCACACTGTCCGCGGTGCCTTCCCCGCCCACCCACGCCTTCTCCACCCCTGCTCGATCCTCCACGCCTCCTCCCGATCAGACTCCTGGCCCCCTGGGCAGCACCAACGTTGTTCCTTCTTTGCCCAGGACCACACCCAGCCCCCCCATGTCCCACACCCTCTCCTCCCTGTCTACGACCTCCCAGTCTACGACCCTCACCACCCGAATCCCTCCATCCAGTCTCTTCTCATCCACCGTGGGGGTGACAGCCATCCCGACTTCTCCAGTCACGAACCTCACCACCGGACAACCCAGTAGCACTGGAGTTTCAATCACCGTGACCCTCGCCAGCTTGACCTCTGTCCACGGAAGCTCATCCCTCCATTCCACGGGGTCCTTGTCTCCTGGGGCGCCATCCATTTCCTCTCAGGTGACAGCCACGTCCCGCTCTCCAGGTAAGGGGTAGGACTCTCGCCCACCTCACGACCTTGGTGCCCCGCATCTTCCGGCTCTGCATCCTCAGTCTGGAGAGCACGGTCGTGCCCTCCCGCAGAGTCCCTGCCTTTCCCTGTCCTCTCGCACTGCCCAATCCCCTTCTGGGCTGTGCTCCTGCCTCCTAGTCTGTTCCTCACTGTGCCATACGTAGTCCCAGCCCGACGTGCGTGCCCCAGACAGGAGCTCCCTGGTCATCCTGCATGTGACCTGCTTTCTTCCCCTTGAAGCCTTCATTCTCCTGAGGCCAGCAGGCAGACAGCACACTAAGCTCAGACCTAAGGCCACAGTCATCCCTCAGAGCATCCCCATGTCCTCCGGGCGTCTGCGAAGGCCACATCCCCCAGCAGGGAGGCACTGCGCCATGCCTCCCTCTTCTGCGTGTCCCCAGTCCTTAGGACAGTTCTCACAGCCTCCCGTTAGCTGCCTCCTCCCCCCACGTCTCTCTGCACACCTCTCTTCAGACACTGCCATGTGGCCACAGTGGGTGCGTGGCCTCCCCTTGGGGCACCCTTTCCGTCACCTGAGCCTGCACGCCAGCCCCGTGCCTGGCCCACCCATGCCCTGCCATCGTCCCGGCCTCCGGGCGAGCCAGCTCGCTCAGAAGCCCTCCATGGCTGCCCCTTCGGGAGCTCACAGGCATTCAGGGGTGGCAGGGGTCCCGTCTCAGGTATCGCCCTGCCTGAGAAAACGGAGAGAGAAAAAGGAAGCGCCGTAACTACAAGTGTCCCCGCTGGACAGCACTGGCGGCAGGCAGGACGAGCAGCCGAGGCCTCCACCATTTTCCTGCCCCGCACCGTCCTCGAGAGACACCCCTCCCCTCCAGGTGCTCACTGCACTGTACTGTGGGTTCCCCCTCACACGTGCCCTGCCGTCCCCCATGCAGGCCTGTCCATAGTGACGAACGTCCTCCTGGGAGACAGGCCAGGCACAGGCTGCCCGTGAGCAGACAGGGGGTGTGGGAGCAGAAGCAGGAGACAGGGTCAGAGGACAGCTGAGGGCCACAGGGACCCGTGGAGACGGCCCTCCTTTCCCCTCCTCCAGCAGCCACGCAGGCCAACTGGGCAGTCTGCTCAGGAACGCCTTCACTGTGTCACTTCATCTCTCCACGGGCAGCTCCTAATGCCAGGCCGGCCGAGGCAGCTCGCCAAGCAGACCAAGGTCTCCAGCCGGGTGCACACCCCGCCCCTCCAAGAGCACAGACCCCTGCAGGGAGCTCCTGGGGCGCCATCCATCCCCCCCACGGATGTGCAGACCCTGCCCCCATCCCTCCGGCAGCCTCTGGCTCCAACAGGCCAGAGATGCCCACAGGCTGCTGCTGGACCACGAGAGGAGGGGCCTGAGGGTTGCTCACCAGAGCTCAGAAAACTCTTGACCTGGGGGGACTCCCAGGGTACCCAGGTCTCAGGAGGAACGCCCAAACGGAGAGCCCATCAGCGTCTGTTCCCATGCAGAGCTCTGAGGTCCGAGGTTAGCGCGGTGGGGACAAGGCGAGACCACCTGGAGCCGCCAAGTGCAGGGGGCAGAGCCCGGGGAGGACCCACCGCAGCAGGAAGGGTTACTCGACCCACGTGAGCAGCCGCACAGCTTTACCCAACTGAGCCACGTTCATCCCCCTTGCCAGGTCCTGTGCCCGGCGGCAGGTCTGTCAGCCCCGCAGCCACGCCCTGGCCTGGCATCTGACCGCACCTCTCTCGTCCCCCAGGCGTCTGTGATGTGAAGGAGCTGCAGCAGGAGGTCACCTACCGAGGGTGCACTGCCAATGTGACAGTGACCCGCTGTGAGGGCTTCTGTGCCTCCTCAACGAGGTGAGTGCCGGTCCCGAGCAGCCTCCCCACAGGGCTGGGCCGGACACGCAGAGCCTGCCCCACCCAGGAGAAAGCTCCCCAGCAGTCAGGTCGCCCTGGCCAGCAGCCTCCCTCCATCACACCTGCGGAAGGCAAAGGCAGACCCCGGCCGACGGCCTCAGAGCCGGGGAGGGCGGCGAGGGCCAGGAAGGTAGGGCAGGCCCGAAGGCCCCTCCGGGGAACTTGGGACCCACCCTCCTCTCTGGAGTGGTCCGGGACGTCCAGGAGCACTCACTCCTGGGGCAGCGGCCCTGACCCAGGCTCCTGGCTCCTGCTTCATTGCAGCTTTGACATCCCCACGAACCAGCCGGAGACCCACTGCAGCTGCTGCGAACCCCTCGGCTCCTACCAGAAGCAGTTTGTGCTGCCCTGCCCGGACCCTGAAGCGCAGGGCCGGCAGCTGGTGCTCACCCTACAGATGTTCAGCAGCTGTGCATGCAGCCCACAGCACTGTGGGGGCTAGGGCACACGGCACCCCCGGCGTGAGGGCAAAGCAGCGCTCCCACCACCCACGCCCCCCTCCCGGCGCTGGCTTGCCGTGCCTGGCAGCCCCCCTCCTTCCACAAGGCAAGGCCTCAAAGAGCCCTGGCACGTGACTTACCGGGGCAGCCGAGGGAAAGGGGGCTGCCAGGCAGGGGCCACAGACCCTGACCAAGCCCAGCCAGCTGAACCACACTGGTGGCCTCCTGACCATCCCCGCAGATTGTTCACACAGCCTCCCCGACTTTGAAGAAGGCCTCTCATCCCTCCCAGAACGGGTCCCTGGGAACAGCCAGAGCAGCAGGTACCTGGGTGGCGTAGCGAGAAAGGCCTCTCTAGAGGTAGGCCTGAGGAAGGGGCCACCGGCCCCACGCGTGCAGGACGCCTGCGCTGGGACGGGCAGAAAGAGGCAGGGGCGGCAGCGAGAAGAGGACCCCGGAGCCAGAGCCGGGACGGGACGGGAGGCGCAGGGCCACCGGCATCAGCACCTGCGCCGCAAGCCAGCTCTGCCTGGGGACGGGCATCACGTGTGCTCCGCACGACAGCCCCACCGTGTACAGACAAGGAATAAACAGCATTGCTCAACGCACAGGTGCCGGCCCGAATGCTCTGTCTGTGTCGTCTCCCACACACGTGCGGCATTTGTGAGCCTCCAAATCCACACCCCCAGAGTGACAGGCCCAGGACCCTGAGCGCGGGCCTCTGCAGCGGCACCAGCACCAGACTGGGATGCCCTCCGCCCGCCTCCCCGAGACCCACGCCAAGGGCTGCCTGTGCCCCTTGCCACCACCCCAAAAGGCCCCCAGGGCCTGCCTCTCAGGAGCCCAATTCCTGCTGCTTGGCCAGAGGAGCCCACAACCGAGCCTGGCTCTCCCTGGGCCCACAGGTGCTGAGAACAGACATGCCTGCTCAGGATGGACGGGCCTGCCGCCCCCCCACAGCGACGCGGCACGGCCATCCCAGAACACAGGCCCTGGCTCAGCTTTGCTCCCGGCCTGGCCCCTCAGGCTGCAGGCAGGTGCCCGGGCAGGCGGCTCATAGTGCCAGCAGCCTGTGAGAGCCGAGGCCAAGAACAGCCCAGGCTGGCCGGCGGAGCCAAGGCCGGGCTCCAGCTCCCCCTCGGCATGGCTCTGCGCTCCCTGACCACACAACGAGCCCCTCCTCCACCCACACAAGGGCCCGCGGGCCCCAGGAAAGAGACCAACTCACCCTCTAGAACCTGCTTTGCCACCCACACTTGATCCTCTGATCAAAACCAGGAACTAGTCCAAGAGGACCATGGTCACGGCGCACTTCCTCAAAGCCCAGAGCTGAGCAAGACCAGCTACACAGCCTCCGAGCCAACAGCAGCCCTCCCACCGCTGGGCCATAAACTCAGGGCCTCAAAACGCTCAGACACCGCGCGCTGTGGGTACCCCGTGAACACCACCGTGTGGGGAAAGAGATACAGACCTCCACCCAGTCAGCACACACGGTCTTGTGGGTCATCCTGAAAAACACCCAATGTTTGCAGCTTCTGGGTTTCAAACCCTGCCCACAAGGCCCCCCCTAAGGCCACTGCAGCAAGCCCACGCACACCGTTCTCCCACAGCCAGGTCCCTGAAGACAGCAGCCGGGCCGCACATGCCCGTGGACCTCGTCACATACCTCCTGCCCCTGGCACCACCCAGCACAGCAGCCAAATGGCCCAGAGAAGATCCCACCCCAGTACGGACAAGCTGCTGCTGCGTCTCTCTGAGAATCGGAGATGAACTATGACCAATAGGGCAGAAGCGTTTCGACACCATTTCAAAAAAATCTGCATTTTCATTCAGATTGTCACTTCCCTTCACTTGGGAGAGGCCGCTCAGAAGTGCCCTGACCTCTGTGAACACGGAGCACGGGGCCCACTCTCCCTTCTGACCCGACTGCAGTGCGGGCTCAGCCGCTGGCTCTGAAACACACGCAGGTCCCGCCATCCTGACCCGAAAGGGATCCGGTTTGGAGAAACGAGGCTGGGAGCCACCTGGGACAGGCCCGTTTATTCGCGACAGGACAGCGAAGACAAAGACGAGGGACAGCATGGCGCGCAGGAGCCCGGTCCTCCGTCCTCGCCGGTCAAAACTGCTCGGACAGCAGCGCGCACAGCCTCCGCGAGACGGCCTCCTTACTCGTGCGCAGCGTGAGCCGGTACATCTGCAACGGGACCCGCAGGTCAGCGGCTGCTCGCAGGCTCCTGCCCGCAGCCCACGGCTCCCGAGCTCCCGCAGCTCAGCGCGCCCCCGCGGGCAGCCAGCGCTTCGCAGGGACGTAGCAAACACACTGTCACACAGCCACGACACAGGCAGTTTGACAGCAACCAACCGCAGCCTGCGTGCGGAGACGCTGGGAGCCCCGGGGTCCGCACCCCCAGCCCAATCGCTTCCCAAGTGAAGGGAAGATGGACAGCCGCACCGCGGCTCCACTCCAGACGGCCCCAGGCAGCTCCGTGGGGCTCGGTCAGCTAACGGGGCACACGAAGAGCCACCAGGGTGAGGGCTGGAGCGCGGGGTCATGGCAGTAGTCTCTAGAGGAGGTTGAGCCGGGTGGAGGGCGAGTGGCCCCCAGGGAACTTTCCGGAGTGATGGAAATGTTCTCTGTACCAGCAGGATAGCAAGGGGCTACCCAGGGGCACACATCGATCAGAAGTCGTCAGAGGACTCCGCTCGGGCCCCACAGCACAACACAACCAGAACACAGCTCAGCCACGCACAGCAATTTGCTCAACAAGTCGGACCTGGGCTTGCAGATTCGGCTCCAAACGCAGTAAGCATCCGATCTGGGTGGTTCTGGTGTGTATGATGCCGGCCCCCACGAAATTCGCAGGATTAGGATCAACGTCTTCAAGGAGCGCAGAACCAAACCCGATGATCTGTGCCACAGAGAGACAGGTGCATAGGGCAGCGCGACCGCGGCCACAGAGGAACAGCAACACAACCGGCCGCCCTCCGGAGCCCCGGCGGGCGTCCCGACCCTGGGAATACCCATCAACGGGCCCTACCTTGGCTTTGGTGATTTCTGTGTCCATCGGATGCTTTGCTTTGAAAATGTTCTGCACTTCCTGTTGGGGACTGTGAGGTAAAATCAAGGGTCACCACGCCAAGCCGCGTCAGCTCAGGAGGACCGGGCCTGCCCCTCCCTGGCGCCCCCTCGCTCACCTGCTCAGCTGCTTCCAGCGCTGGAAGAAATCCTGAGAAGCCATTTCTGTGGGCTGGAAAAATTTGTTGAGTGTGATAGGCAGCTTAACAGACACATTCTGAAAGGTTCCCCCATACCTACGAGCAACACAGAGACACAGTGAGCAGAGCACGTGAGCCGCCGGAAGTTCTGAACCTCAGCTACACACCCGAACTAGTTTGCGGGCACAGGAACACCCGCTGCTGTGGGAGACGGCAGGTGGGCACGGAGTGTTCTGGAAGGGTGGCACGAAGCCACAGAGAGGCCCAGTCCATCCCCATGTGCAGCGTCACTGGCAGACGAGGACTGACCAACCGCGCACCGCGCCTGCCTCTGTGAGTGCGGCCAGGGCTGTGCCTCCGACCGGGCACCGCCGGGCCCATCAGACCAGGTCAGGGATGGCCCAACCTTGGGTTTCTACATCTCACTTTTCCCCACAGCCCATTTTCTACGACTCCAAGTTGGTTTAGATTATATGGGATTTTTCATTTTTCCATGAAAAGAGACGAAGCCAAGGATTTGCCTACAGAATAAAACAGAAATTCCCCTGAATTCTATAGAGTACACAGTCTTCAATTCTGTTTTTAATGTTTGAAAATGCACTCTTCCAAAACTTCAACCTTACACACGCCCATAGGACTCGGCTGTTCACACATACTCTCTCCCACTCACTGAAAAGGACAGCCCGAAACCAAGGAGCGACAGAAAACATATTTTAAAAAATAATAAAACGCAGGGCACCTGGTTGGCTCAGTGGGTTGACTCATGGGTCCCGGGATGGAGCCCCTGTGTGGGGTCTGCACTCACTGGGGATGGAGCCCCTGTGTGGGGTCTGCACTCAGTGGGGTCTGCTTGAAAGTCTCTCTCTCTGCTCCTCCCCTGCTCTCCTTCACTCTCTAAAGTAAGTTAAGTCTTAAAAAAGGTAATGACCAAGCGGCACGTAGGGGACACCAGGCAACAATGCACCCCCAGATGGAGAGCCTGGGGTGCCATCCCCACAAGAGACCCACAGAGCAGTGGCCACGCAGGGGCACACAGGACCCAGCTGGTCCCAGCCCCATAGCGCAGCACCCCCCACCCCATTCCTGTTGCTCAGCTGGAGAGCACAGGACCTGAGCAACACAGCGCTGGCAGTGGCCTCCCGGGACCCTGCACATACTGCCTCTCCCTCATTTTCCAGACACTGTGCACCTACCTAACACTGTAACGTGCGCGGTGGGGGCCGCGACTCACTTAGATCACCCCCTCAGCCCTCACAACAGCCTCCAAAGGAAGGACGCAGTCAGGACTCCGTGAGGACAGAGGACTCCCAGGGACATGGCCGTGTGCAGGCACGACCCCAGAGCCCCAAGCTCCGGAGCAGAGCAGGCTGGTCACCCGGCCCACAGCCCCATGAGCTGCTCACCTGAACTGGATGTTGAGGACCGGGGCCTCCGTGAAGTCAGACACACACTCTATGTTCACAACCTGCTGCACCTGTGCGCCGCCGTCCACGGTCGGGTCCACGGGCTTGGTCTGCAAGCTCAGATGTGTATGTGTCAAGGAGGCCGTGTCAACACTGGGGAACTGTGCCCAAGCTGAGCAAGCCCCAGAACGTTCTAGAACAGGGTCTGTAAGAGAGCTCATGCTCCTGGTCTTGGAAGAAACCTCTGGTACAGCTGATTCTACGTACACGTTATTTCTAATGATCGATCAGAAACACTTGCTTTAACAATCCGTGTTCAACTGTCACCTTACAACAAAAGTGGGCCTGGCCTGCGGCAAGCAGGTTACTGCTTCGCACACCTCCTTCAGGAGAGGCAACGCCCTTGTCAGGCGCGCGGGGGGCGCTCCCAAGCCTCACTTGGTTTGCTCAGCCGGTCCCTGGGACAGAGATCTGGAGAGCAGAGCCAGCTTCGGCTGGCACGTTCCAACCACGTTCCGGGCACTTACTGGGGACAAGGCTCCAGTGTGGGCACAGCACAGCACGAGCCAAGCCGGAGACGAGCACCGCGGCAGGAGACCGCGGCAGGAGTGCGCGGCCCGAGCGCGCGTGTTCTCAGCAGCTGCTCGCTCAGGGGGACGCCCAGGGGAGACCAGAGCTCAGAGGGGCTTGAACATCACATGACAAGAGGACAGAACAAGGAAAACCAAGTGACTCCAAGGAAGCCGAGGGCTGGGGCTGGAGGCCTGCGTGCCGGTCCCCACAGACTCCTCCGAGCCTCCCACCCGCCGCGAGGAGCTCCCTCGGGAGGCGAGACAGCGGCTGGAGGCCGCCATGGCAGCTGGGGCATCCAGCTCTCCTGATACAAGCAAACACACACAGTCCCCTGGGGCGCCCGGGTGGCTCCGTCACAACCGCGGGGGACGGAGCCCCGCATGGGACTCTGCTCCGCGGGAAGCCTGCTTCTCCCGCTCCCGCTCCCGCTTCCATTCGCTCTCTCGCTGTCCCTCTCTCGGTCAGATACATTTTAAAAAACAAGTTCCCCAAAACCCTCCTCTAAGCCCCAAGTGCCTGTCTGCTGGGGGCACAGAGGACACGAGACCAAGGATATTGGTCTGAAGGTCGTCCGAACAGATCAGCGTTGGAGTGAAACTTAAGAACTGCGTGGAGGTCTTATTTCCGTAAAATATAAACATGCGACCTAGAAGAGAAAACACAGTGTGTCTCATACACACCCTGCACCGGAACGGTGAAAACCCAAGAGGCCCCGTGTTGGGGCGGAGCTCCGGGTGGGGGGGGCGGGACGGGGACTCGGGGCGACATGGGGTCACAGCGCCCCCTGCTGAGGCCGGAAAGTGCGTCTCAAATCCTTTCCTGAGGACGAGGGCAGCACAGCAGGCAGCAGCCCCGGCCCTGAGGGGGCACGTCCCTGGGAGGACGCTTCTGCTGACCTCCAAGAGTCCCTAATGCATCCCTGGAGGACAGATGCACTACTTCTCTCCTCTGTCCCCACGCACACTTGGTCCTACACAGAAGACACCGCCCTCAAACGGCTCAGAGGCGGCACCCAAGAGGGAGACAGGCTGTTGTCTGTCCACCGGTGCCCCCAGCAGCACCCCAACAGTGCGTTCTGGGGAAAGCCTCAAAAGCATTTTCTAAAAGTCATGCTAATACACACATAAAATGGATCATCTTCAGCATCTCTCGGCTCACAGCCCAGGGCACTAAGTACATTCATAATGTAGTGTAGCCGTCCTTACCAAGGTTCTCCACAACTTTCCATCTACCTAAATGGAGACTCTGTCCCCATGAGACCCCAACCTCCGTATTTTCCCAGCCCTGGTGCCCACTGTCCACTCTCCATCCCAGAGACACCAACCCCCATCCCTCCCCCAGGACCAGTGCCCACCGTCCACTCTCTCCCCCTGAGCTTCTGACCCCCATCCCTCCCCGGCGCCCACCGATCACTCCCTGTCCCTGCGAATCCAGAGACTACAAGGAACCCCATCTGGGTGGGATCCTGCAGTATTTGTCCCTCTGTGTCTGGCCTATTTCACTCCTCACCACGTCCCCCAAGTCCATCCGCTGTGGCAGGTGTCTGTGTGTCCCTCCGTGGGACCGAGGGACAGGCTGGTGTTGTGGATGGACCACGTGTACCCACGTGTCCGTCGATGGACGTGGGGGCTGCTCCCGTGGGTCAGCAGCTGTGAACGCGGGCGTGCAAGCGTCCACACGCGTCCCTGCTTTCGGTTCTCTGGGTGCATAACTAGAAGAGGAACGGCCCGATCACACGGTCATTCCATTCTCAATTTCTGCAGGAACCGCCACGACGTCTTCCACAGCAGCTGCCCGGCTTCCATTCCGCTGACCGTGCGGGGTGCAGGGTCCAGCCTGCACGCCCTCCCACACGCGGGGCTCCCGCTCTCTGCGGATGGCAGCCGTCCTGACGGCGGGAACCGGGTCATCACCGGAGCTCTGATGTGCGCATCCCAGCTTGTGGGCAGGCTCTTCTCGGAGGGTGTTGGCTCTAGTCCTCTGCTCATCTTTGAGTCGGGTTGTATTTCTGTTGCTGAGTTTAGGGCTTCTTTGTATATTCTGGAAACTAAGCCCTTATTGGATGCGTGACTTGTGAATATTTTCTGCCCATAGCTCCTAAGTGAAGGTTTTCGTTGAGTAATTAAAGCACATACCCAAATTCTGCCGGAACTCAGACTTCAATCCAATCTGAAGCAGCTGGTTTTCAAACAGCACACCATTATTTTTACAGACAAACCTAGGGGGAAGGGACAGAGTGTGAATCCCTCAGAGCCACCCAATGGAAATCTAAAGATCTGCTTTGAAAAAGAGTCTAACAAAAAGGCCAGAAAAACCTCTATGGGACTCAGAGTAAAGTTAAGGTAGGAAAGTATTACAGAAACACCAGAAAAAGGGTGCCCACTGGAGACCTGGATGTGACCACACAGGACAGGACAGGACAGGATGGGGCTCTGTCCCCCACAAACACGCCAACCCACATTCCAACGCGCACACGGTGTAGCCTGCACGTGCTTTCAGGCCAGAGCTGGTGCAGGGCGCTGGCCACGGCTCTAGGGCTGACCACCAGTGTGGCCACAAGGCCCCAGTGGCCAGGATCCCCCACTTCAGATGCCATGCTGGGGAGTGGGCAAGCTGCCGCCAGACAGCACCACGCATCCCACACCCCAACCCCTGTGAGGAGGCCTGTGGCTCAGGCACCATGTGCACCTGCACACCCAAGGGCCAAGAATGTCGGGGGACGCCCCTACACCAGACCACTGCCCAGAACAGGACGTCCAGTGTAGAGCCCGGCTCTGTCCCCAGGCCTCGCGGCCTGCAGTATGCATGCTTCTCAATCTCCCAACTCCACACTTCCAGAAGCCACAGACTATAATTCACACCCGTCCGAACCCACATCTCCTCACCACCTCCAACAAGCAGCAAGAAGCAAGAATTCACACGCAGCACAAACACCAAGAGACCGGAAAACCACAAAACGATACAAATCCTGCTGCTGTCATCGGGACAGCCAAGGACAGGGGCCACTCTGTGAAGACACTCCATCTGGCCGGCCCACCCCATCCCCAGGCCAGGCCCTCCCACACCTCCTGGCCAGTTGAAGACCGGCAGACACACAAGGGACAGAGAGCAGACAGAACGAAGGTACGGAACCACACAGCAAAGAAAGCAGGAAAGAAAACACGCTGGGAAGGGCACTGTGATGTCCATGTCCTGGAGACGGGGACAAAGCGCCCCGCGGAGGGCTCACAGCAAGCAGGGCTCCATGCACAGTGGGGGCGGGATGTCCTGATGAGGCAGGGAAGACAGGGCTGGCGGGGGAGGGTGGCGGCGCCACAGACAGACAGGGAGAAAGCAGGAGGGCGTGCTAAGGAGTGCGCGTGAACACAAGGGCAGGCCGGGCACCCGCCGGCACGCTCACAGATAGAAGTCTCTTCTTCAGAAACTTCACCACCTTTCTCGAGTGAGGACTGACGCTCCATGAGCATGGGGCCAGGTCCAGAGCAAACCCGCCAGCACGCTCTGGGCAGTGAGGACCGAGGCCCGCTGCCAGCAGCTGGTGCAGACCGTGGGCCCCGGGCAGGAGCCAGAGGCCGAGAGAGTCCCAGTCTCGAGGACACAAGAGACCAACTACCTGGCGAAGTTGTCTTCAGAGCCGGGAGCCAGGGGCGCGACTGCGGAGGGTGAGTCTGAGAACACGTCCACGAGCAGCCCGCCGGAGGAGGGTGGGGGGCCTGCGGGGGCAGGGGGTGCGGCCCCCAGACCCAAGAGGTCTGCCGATGGAGAAGGCGTGGACTGGAAAACAGGGAAGGTGAGGGTCAGCAGGAAACCTGCACACACGCCAGAGCCAAGCAGGCACAGGTGCCTGCGCCCCCCCCCGCCCACGGCTCCCGCCAGGCTGCGCAGGGCCAGCGCGCAGCACGGGACTGGGTCTGTACCCCAGGGTCAAGCCTGCAGCCCCCAGCTGGAGGGTCAGTCATAATCTCACACAACCAGAAAAAGAGCAACCTTTTATCATGAAGATTACCTGAACGGGAAAAAAAGTTCTGAAAACACTTCTGCCACAAAGGAGGCCAGAAAGAACTGAGGCCTCAGTTCCACTCCTCCCTTCCAAAGGGGGAGTGAGCTGAGAGCCGGGTCCGCGAGCGGCCAGCACATGCTCTCAGTCTACCCGTGTGTAAATCCTACTGAGTCACAGAGGAAAAAGCAGATTAAAAAACCTACAGGACACACTTTTTTAATATATGTTTTTTTGTTGTTGTTGTTTGTTTGTTTTTTTTTAAGATTTTATTTATTTTATTTATTTATTTGTCAGAGAGAGAGCGAGCGAGAGCAAGCACAGGCAGACAGAGTGGCAGGCAGAGTCAGAGGGAGAAGCAGGCTCCCTGTGGAGCAAGGAGCCCGATGTGGGACTCGATCCCAGGACGCTGGGATCATGACCTGAGCCGAAGGCAGCTGCTTAACCAACTGAGCCACTCAGGCGTCCCAGGACACACTTTTTTTAACGGCTGCTTTTTGATCCTAAGCAGAAGACAAAGAGCCAACCCACGGGGGACCACTGCCGCACAAAGCACTCACTCAGCTGATGCGAACATCTGGCCCCGCACCCCGGGCGGCAAGCAGGCTCTCATCAGCCCCGGGGCGGGCCACTCGGCCTTGAGAATACGTCTGGAATGACTTTTAAGCGCTCACGGCATGTCCGTGGAGGCACAAGTCAGTCTGGGATGCCCGGACTAGGCCCTGAGGCCTCCATATACCGCCGCGCTCACGTTTGCTGGGCCTTAGCACACACACCCCCCCAGGAACACGACTACCCCGTGAGCCGAGGGAGGCCGAGCGCCTGCCCCAGCACGTGAGCGCCCACCCGGGGGCACTGGCAGGTCGCACCGCAGCCAAGGCCTCTGACCGCCGCCTGCTTCCGGCACGGCCACCCGGGCCTGGGGACGAATGTCCGTCTCCGTTGCTGCAGATATCCGTCTCTTCCCTTCCACGCTCAGTGACAACGTCACACTGAACTTCTAAAGGATCTCGTGTCACAGGTGGTATCACGTAGCGATGCCATTCCAAGCTAAAGGAGGCATCCGAAAACGTGTGTTCTGCGCAGAGCGTGTGCTCTGACAGGGCCGAGAAGCCTGCTCCGGGGACGCCCCTCCTTCCTTGAGGCCGCGGCTGTTCCTGGCGCACCAGACGGGCTGGGCTCCTCAGGAAGGGGAAGGCCCAGGAGAGGAGCGGCATCAGTCACATGGGCCCGCAGAGAAGGGATGGGGACCACAGAGGAGCTGTCGCGAGAAGGAATGCCAGAAACTTCTGCACCATCAGAAAGGGTGTGTATGTGACCTCTCCAGGTGGCTCCTGGCCCGCCCTGCACCTGTGTCAGTGCTCCTGGGAGCACAGCTCCTCACGGCACTGCATTCCTAACACCGTCGTCGTAGGAGTCTGACCATCTGAGGAGCACCGAAGGGGACCACCACAGCCGACAGACCTACAGCCTAAATGGGGATTATTTCCCCTCACCACCTACTGCAAGATCTTTACCACTGGTTCCTGAATAATGGTTCCAATGTTCATTTTAAGGTTTCTTGATTTATTTGCAAGAGAGAGAAGAACAGGGGTAGAGAGTCCCAGGAAGACTCCATGCCAAGGACGGAGCCCGACATGGAGCGCAATCCCAGGACCCTGAGATCGTGACCCAAGCCAAAACCAAGAGTCAGATGCTTAACCCACTGAACAACCCAGATGCCCTGATTCAAATGTTTTTGTTTGATTTCTAAGATTTTTAAGATTTTATTTATTTATGTGTGCAAGGTGGGTGGGACCACGGGTGGGGGAGGGAGATGTAGACCCCCTGCTGAGCAGAGAGCCCGACATGGGGCCCGATCCAAGGACCCCGATATCATGACCTGAGCCGAAGTCAGACACTTAACCGACTGAGCCACCCGGGAGCCCCAAATGTTTCTTAAAGAAAATCTTTTGTCCAGGGCGCCTGGGTGGCTCAGTCGGTTAAGTGTCTGACTCTTCGTCTTGGCTCAGGGCCGTGAGACCAAGCCCCACGTCGGGCTCTGAGCTGCACAAGAAGCCTGACTGAGACTCTCTCTCTCCCTCTGCCCCTCCCCAACCCCCACCAAGCATACGAAGGTACACTGTCTCTCAAAAATATTTTTGAACATTTTTAAAGAAAAAAGAAAATATTTTGTCCAATTAAGTCAAATATGCCCCCCCAAAATCACAACAAACTAAAGCAAGGCTGTTCTGTTGGGAGGACCTCCCTGGACGACCACTCCTGCCCCAGATCCCTGGAGCAGGTCTGCTCAAAGGCCGGCGTGCTGAGACCCACTGCCTCTCCGCGGCCACCTCCTCCTTCCAGGACTCAGGGAGACAGTCCCCGGGGAGCCTGCCCAGCGCCCATCGGCACAAGCCGCCTCTCCTCACTTTGACGGCAGCAAGAGCAAGAATCAGAACAGCAGCAAGAGCCCCGCACGCTTACAGACTGCATGTTGACTCCAAGCTCCACTGAGCCGGAAAGCCCCAGGGGCACCAGGCAGTCTCCAAACATCCACCAGCGATGGTCCTGGTGCCACCAAGAGACGCTCGCCGCGTGTGCTCACCACGCACAGCCAAGTAACTGGGAGACCCCAGGGCCGAGGTCCCAGACCCACAGAAGGTGGACGCACGGAGAGCTGCCTGTTGCAAAGACAACATGCTTCCAGCCTTGTCTGTGGCCCCGAGTGAGTCAGTCTGACCAGCACCACACCACAGGGCAACACACCGTTCTCCATGTAAAATCCAGATGCCTCAAGGCCATTGCGAGGCAGGGCCTCTCCTCTGAGGTGGGAAGGAAGACCAGAGGAGACTTTCAGCCCAGAGGGACCTTTCCCCTTTTCTGTCCTGCTTCTCCTGTCCCCTTCGGAGGGGTCTCTGACCACATCCCCAGCCACCTGAGCACTGGGAACAGATCACCGCTCCTGTCACCGTGACGCTGTCCACAACACTGCCAGCTCTCAGCTCACAACCACAAACATCTACTCACCAAGCACTTGCTGGGCACCGCTCACAGGCAAGCAGAAAGCTCACAGCCGGAGTGTAAAACACTTGCCAAGTGAACCTGGAAGAGAGGCAGCCACTCCCCATCCCGGAGAACGTACCCTAACAACAACCTGTTAAATCTTATCCCTCCTGCCTTCTCAAAGTGGGACTCACCACTCACATCCCGAGTCAGAAAGGGAGCCAACAGATTCCCCCAAGTGCCATAGCCTGGGCACAGCGGGGCAAACCAGGTGTGGCCCACAAGCTGGTACACACACGCCCCTCCAGAAAAGTCAAGAACCAAATAAGAAGACACCACTAACAACGGTGAGAACAGACATTAAAGCCCACCTTCGGCGCTCACGTCCGCGCGATGGGCTGGCGCTGGGGCTGCTGGAGAGGAGGGTGCGGGCACAGAGAGGCCAGCCCTGCTGCTCCTGGGAGACAGCCCCATGCTGCATCATGTGTGTCCGGCTCTAGATGCCACCGCTGGCAGGGGAGCCCCCACCCAGCACCGTGGGAAGACTCCACCTGGTGGGGCATGAACATAGTCCACGCACGAGCCGCAGAGCCACGGCCTCCAGAGTCAGGCCACTCCCCAACGCCAGCCACCGCCAGCACCCTGGCATATGGTGACCGTCGGGACCTCCTCACAAACAAGCGTCTGCGTACTTGGGTGGGGGAAGCCAGTCAAGGCCTTCAAGACTCGGGTCCACTCTGTGCCCAGGGAACAGGCGCAGAGGCAAAGAGCTTGGAAAAGCCACCCTGTTAACTTCCTCAGGGACAAAGGGATGACGACCACCTGGAGAAAAGCGTGGATCTAACGTTCACTGAGAAACTAGCGCGCGACATCCGGCTGCCGGAAACCACAGGCATCACAAGCAAACACGCCAGCAAGCTCAGACTAAAGAAGGCACCCCCCGAGAGAGAGCGTCAGGGCTCAAGGGACCCCTGTTGCAGCAGGGACCTCGAGTCAGGGGAGAAGCAGCACTGAATACAGAGCTCATGGCAGGCTGGGCAGTCTCGGCGCGAGGCCGGACACACGGTCGATGGGGCCACGCAAGCAGACCCCACCGAGCAGAACCAGGGCTCAGACATCAGCACGCTCCTGACAAGCAAAGGCCCTGGTCTGTCTGCATGCGGCACACATTCTCTGACACTCCTCTTCACAGAAGCCACTTGATACCGCCAGTAGCATCACTCACGTCACGGGACCAAGATCCCAGACAGGAAACAAAGCTCTCCAGGATCCCCTCCGTGATGGCCGAGCAGAGAGCCCCCAGTCCTGGGGAGCCAGTCCCAGCGCCCAGGTGGCAGCTACGTGGCAGGGCTGGTGTGCACGCTCTCACGAAAACTCCTATTCCGGTCAGGAAAAGACAATACGCGGATACAACTCTTGGACCTACGTCTCCCACCTGACAAGCACCAAGAGATGAGTTTTCATTCACACGTGAATATTCTCACCATGTCACACAGAAAAAAGAAATTGATACTGACCCAAGCCACTGTTGAAAACCTCTAAGAACAGCACGAGTCGGGTTCGGTCTGTTCTCAACCAACAAGAAAAAGCTGGACAGGCCTCCTACACAGGGCAATCCCGCAAAGGTGACCACGTCATCTGAGCCAAAGACAAGACAGAGAGGAACTGGGAGTGGACTCTGGACCGAAGACAGCGACCTGAAAGATGTTCTAGAAGACGGGCCACAGTGTCTGAGTGAAAAGAGCTTTTGGAGGTCACGAGTGAAAGAGAGGTGAAGACCTAAGCTTGGATGCACTGCCTCATTCTTGGCACACGTTGTAACACTTAATACAGAATTCTCAAACTGGCGCAGGCTCTGCCGGCCCTGACTCTCAGGGACCGGGCCGCCCAGCAGGAGGGCACCCACCGCGGCGCTGGCTGGCGCAGGCTCGGGGCCTCCGTTGACATCCGCGCTCCTCTCCCGCTTGGCCTCCTCCAGGTCCGTCACAGTGTTCGGGCCCTTCTTCTTCTTGAGCTTGGCCAGGATGGAAGACTCACGCTCCGGAAATGGCGGCATCTCCTCCAGGACGGTGGCCTGGAGAAAGAAGCCCCGGTCGCCATGGCTCCGAGCCCCGTGGCTTCCAAGCCCGAGACCCAGGACAGCACAGCAGGGGCACAGGGCAGCCAGGGCCTACCAGGATGTCAGTGCTGGCGACCGTGCTGAGCCTCAGGTACTCCACCGCCCGCTGCTGCAGCTCCACGTCCGCGTTCCTCAGCTGGCTATCGCTGCGCAGCACGTCCTGAATGGTGGCCTTCACCTCCGGGAAGAGGTTCACGAACTTGATGTAGGTGGACAAGAGCAGCGCCCTGGTGGGGACGCTGCACAGGTGGAACTTGGAGTGAAGCAGGTTGAACTGGATCAAGGGGCTGTGGGGGCACACAGGGTACTGGGTCAGGGGGCTGCAGGAGGAAGACAGGGCACTGGGCCAGGGGGCAGACGGGGGGCACACAGGGCACTGGGTCAGGGGCAGACGGGGGACAGACAGAGCACTGAGTCAAGGGGCTGCAGGGGGCACACAGGGCACTGGGTCAGGGGCAGACGGGAGACACACAGGGAACTGAGTCAAGGGGCTGCGGGGGCCACACAGGGCACTGGGTCAGGGGCAGATGGGGGACACACAGGGCACTGGGTCAGGGGCTGCCAGGGACACACAGGGCACTGAGTCAGGGGCTGCAGGGGACACACAGGGCACTGGGTCAGTGGGCACACAGAGGGCACACAGGGCACTGAGTCAGGGGTTGCGGCGGGCAGACAGGGCACAGGCAGAGTGGGGGCACGTCGCCCCTCGTCTCCTATGCCCCTTGCGCACCCCAGCACCTGTGCCTCTCACCGTCACAGTGGGCATGGAGCAGCACTGGGAAAAGGACCCACACCACGCCAGAACCACCCCGGTAACGTGCAAGAGTGCGCGGTTGGGCCGGCACCTCCAGCTCCAAACTAAGCGCAAACCTCCCCTCTGGTCAACTAGAAACCCCGTCGGTATAGCCTGAGAGAAGACGGAACAGTCTCCTGCAGCGGAAGTGCTCTGGCTCTGGCTGTGCCAACAAGCAGGTGAGGACCCTCACCAGCCTTCAGTCCGCGGAGGCCCAGGGCCACGATACGCCACAGTACCCGCCCGACTCCCAGGGGGCTCTCTCACCTGGATCTTGGGTCGCCGGCTATCAAGTTTCCGAACTCCCCCAGGATGTAGCCCCCGACTTTGACCAGGTTCTCATGGCACGCCGGGGCCTGAAGAGCCTGTAAGACAGAGAGCCCAATGAGCCTGACACACAGGCGGCCCCGACCTGCCCAGGTCAACAAGTGGGGACGCATCTGCCAGCAGGGCAGCGGTAGTGACGGCGACACACTGAAACAAGATGCAGGTCACGTTCCCTATGTAGGTGCAAGCTCCCGGCAGAGCTTCCAGGAGACCCTCCCGGCGCCCGAATACACCCTTCCTTCCCTTCCCGTTTCTGCAGCTATGTCCTCAGCAAGGGAGTCCCCGAGGCAGAGACACGGCCCATCCGGCCCTGGAACGGGGCCTGTGCTCTACTTGGGCCCCGGCCGGGGGCTGGAGGAGCAGGTGCGCACCCCCATCCTCCTGGGGGCCCACGCCCCTCGTCAACGGAGCCTGAGAACCACACCACGGAGGCTCATGCACACCAGAGACGAGCTCCAGCAAAGGAGGCGTCCACAGCACGAGCTGGAACCTCCCAGAACAGCCGGCAGGGAACACATGGTGCCCTGCAACACCCCCCGGAACCCCACGCTTTACCCAGAGAAAGGCACACGGGCCACACCTCGAACACCGTCTTGGCGGCGTAGCCCTGCACATCGTCCCGGTTGATGACGATCTGGATGACGCGGTACCACACCTCCTCGCTCACGTAGTCACCGGCAATCCGGATCAGGTTCAGGATGGTGTCCACGTACCACGTGTAGTCCACGGCATACTTCTCCGCCAGGATGGCCACCTTCAGCACCTGCAGGGGGCGGCTGCTCAGGGGAGGTGCTCTGGGCCCCACGGCATGCTGCCCCATGTCAACTCCAGGGCTTCGGAAGGACCTACGCACGTGCCAAAGCTTGGGTGTGCAAGAAGCCTCCACCACGTTCTCAGGGGAGCCCAGAAGGTTAAGACTGGTGGCTTAACTGGGGAAAGCCAGACCACCCTCCAGGAATAGATTCAGAAGGTCTAGGAGGCTCATGCCTTGTTTCCTAGTCTAGAAGGATCTAGGAAACACAACAGGGTCGGGTTACGGCTGCAGGAGGGCACAGCAAGCCGTGCCCTGCACTGCCATCAGGCTGCAGTCCAGGCAACCCTGGCGTGGGGCCTCCTCTCAGCAGCCCCATCCTCGGAGCGCCAGGGCCCGCTGGGTCTCCTCCTGTTCCGGCCGGCCCTTCCCAACACTGTCCCCTCTATTCTTCGTAGGAGGCCGCACCCACTCGTTCACCCCCATGCGTTCCAGAGGGCTCTATGGACCCCACGCACTGCCCCAGGGCAACAGCACTGAGCTGCCCAAAAGCAGACCACGCCCCCTCCCCCAGTCACCTTCTTGGGGCGCCGAACTCCCCTGAACGGCACCAGCTGCTCTTCAAGCAGCTGCCTGTTGTCAGAGCCCACCCCCCCTACTCCGTCAGCCTTCTGACTGCGTTCCAGAGCCGCTGCCAGAGCCCAGACCACCAGCCATGTGCTCTGCCCGCCCTCCGGCACCCACATCGGCTCTCCACAGTAATCCCGGCACCTCGCTCCAAAACTCCCTGTGTCACTGCCTTGGCTTCAAACCCTTCAAACCCAGAGCTCGCCCCTGAGGCTGAGCACTCAGGGCCTCCCCGCCGTCTCAACACAGGCCGGCATCTTCGCTGCCGCTGCCACCCATGCTGCGCACCCCGTGACAGCTCCTCCCCAGCCGCCCCCCTGCCCAGGTCCGAGCCCTGCCTCCACCAGTCCGCAGCCACACCACAAGCAGGCCCACTGTCCTGCCTATAGGACCTGCCATCCCTATGCACACAAAGGCCCCCTGTGAGCACGGCAGCCGGCACACCTAGGTGTGGAAGCCCAGCAGCCAGCGCGACCCCAGGGCACATCCTCAGACACGCCAAGCTGCACAGGCACACGGACAGAGCACTGACCTGCAAACTGAGAAGGTTGGTTTCACTCCTCATTCAACGAAAGCAGATTGAGGAACGTCACTTGTCATTTGAAAGGGAGTAAGAGCCAACACGGCACTGGCTAACGTTCAAGACCTTAACTGGAAGAACATGCCCCTTCTGTCTCTGCTCAGAACACACCCGGCAGTGAAGAAAGCCGTATCCCGTTGACTACGGTCCCCAGAGCGAGCGAGCGCCACCTGCACAGGCATCCAGCCTCAGCCCTGCTGCCTGACCGCCCTCCAGACCTGACCCCACCCACCCCACGCTCCCCTGCATGTCTGTTCTTGGATCTTCCTCCCCGTCCCTCCCGGCTCCCCTGCCGTGCCCAAGCCCTCCTTCCTGGGTGGGCGTCCGTTCAGCGCCAGGAGCCTTCCTTGACCACCTTCTCCAGGGCAGCCCTGCTCCTCACCAAAGCATGCCACTCAGCACTGAAGAGCCAGCACCTGCCCCAGCCTGGCCACGGGGGCCACAGCCGTTCCCTAAGTGATGGGCTGGAAGCCTGAGTGTCCGACCGCATGCAGGGACACTCGTACCCAGAAGCGTGGCCACCGATCTCTCCACACATACTCCACTGAGCCCTCTAAATCACAACACACACTCGGGCCCCCCGTATGCTGGCCACAGGCTACCTGGAACCCGGCGCACCCCAATTCTGCATCGCCGTCAGCCTCTCCCCAAGCCGGCATGTGCAGGACCCTGACAAGGTGTTCGGCATGTGCAGCCACTTCGCCAACGACCGCTGCCGGCAGCGCAGGCCGCCCGGAGGGAACTGGCGGCTGTGCTCAATGGAGCAGAGAGCAGGGGCCCCGCGCGTAAGCAGGAGCTCCGTGGCTCAGACCTGCACACCTTGGCCCACAGGACTCTGAACTCATGGTCACCTGAGTTGCACAAGTATCTCACTGTGAGGGTCCCTGTTGCACAGGTTGTTTAAAGTCCCTCCTGAAACACTGAAAGCCTCCGCTGAGGACGCAGACGGGAAGCTACGGTGAAGGCATCTCTCCCCAGAACCAAGGAAATTTCAGGACAACGTCGAACAGAGCCACGCGCACTAGGGAGAGGCAGACCGGGCTGGAGGCACAGCGGCCGTCTGACTCACAATCTCTTCTCGGATGGAGTAGTCGGCCGTCTCCAGGTAGCTCAGCATCTCGGCCACGATCTGCTGGGCATTGCTGCGGTCACACATGGCGTAGAGGAGGTCCACGGCCCGCTGTCGCACACTCACGTCCCGCTCCGTCTGGGGGAGTGAGGCACAGCGTGAAAAACCGCTCAAGCAGACCGTGGGTGGGGTGGCCAGGCCCCCGCGGCTCAGGCCCCCTACTCCGTCCCAGCGCTCGCTGCCGGCTCTCCCTGCAGCACATCCAGACCCAGGGATCCCCGACACACTGCGCTCACGCAGAGCCCCTCACTCCACGTGGGCCCAGCAGCCTTGGACTGGCCGGAATCAAGCACATCCCTGGGGTGGGTGAGAGGTGCCTCCACTGCACGGCCGCCAACCGGCACCACCTGGGAGCTTATCACAGTGCCGCTCTCGGGCCCCTCCCGAGACCTGCTCCGCCAGCCCCCACAATGTAGTGAGACCCCAGCTGCTCCCAGCACAGGACAGGCTGGGAAACACGGCTGAACCACCAAGCAACAGGCAAGGGTGAGGGCAGGTCTCTCTGACTCCTGGCAGTGAAGCCAGGGCCAGGAGCACCCAGAACCAAAAAGCTCAGCTGCCAGCACTTCTGTGGCCTCTTGCTCAAAACACCGCCCGAACATGCGAAACCCCAAAGGGACAGAGTCAGACAGCTCTTAACTGTGAGTCTGGTCAGAACCAGGGGCTCTGCAGCGGACCCCCTGCCTTTCACTCTCTGGCGCACCTCAGCCAGCATCAGTAACGCTGGGGGCGCCGTGCTGTCCCCCCGAGGGCAGCCGGCCCGCAGAGGAATGGCAAGGAACGGGAGCAGGCAGCCTCAACTTGGCTCTTCCAACTCTGGAACTTAAATTCCTTAAGAAAGGTGAATTTTCTTTTGCAAAGGGTGAGTCTTCTCAGAGACAAGGACGAAATATTTTCTCTTTCGACAAAAAAGAACAGTCTGCATCGACTCAAACATCTCCCGTGACTCGGCTCTGTGCGGAACAGGATGCTCCGGACTGCGTGCTCCCAGCTGGCCCCACCGGCAAGGAGAGAGCGAGGCCCGGGATGCCGGCCCCAGGCACAGGCACTTGCCTTCAGAGCGTTGATGACTGTCTCGATGTGCGTCTTGACCGCCTCGTGGGAGAACTCGGAGCTGGCCAGCGTGCACATGCTCTCCAGCGCCAGGTAGCGCAGGTTGGTCTCCCGGTGCTGCAGGAACTGGCCCAGCTGGTTACAGGCGCGGACGAGCAGGTTCGGCTCACTGCATGGACAGCAGAAGCGGGCGGGGAGGGGCTCCTCAGCGCGTGCCCCACAGACAGGGCCGCCCACAGGTCAGCACGGCAGGCGGCGCTCACGGCCAGCACACTGCTGAAGGGAAACCTCAGGGCCCCCCACCACAGAAGCTCTGAACTTAAACGCTGAGGCCAGTTTTGCATCTGCTCTGTTCGCAGCCACCTCATCTGCAGAATTCCACCAACTCCTAGGAGCTGGTGACAGAAGTGGCACACTCCCAAGCTGAGCGTCCCTAAGCCTCTGTGCTGAGCTCGCAGAGGGAACACTCAGGCTCTCGCCAAGGGGCCAGAGAGCTCATCTCAGCCGGAGGCAGCAAGCCCTGGCCAATGGGCGAACAGAGGCCTTGCCCACAAGCAGACTCCTGAGAGCCACGCACACAGACACAGAGGCATGCGGTCGACAAGGCCCCAGTACCGCTTCCCAAGGAGTCTAGCTGCGCGGCTACTTAATCTCGACTTCGCCCTCATGATACTGTTGCTCGCTAAGTATCTTCAATAACAGACCAAAGGGCTTCCTCTAAAATCAAAGCCTCCATTTTCAACAGTTCAACAGTTCCCAACTCTGCTGATGTAGGGTTCTCAGTAGGGCTTTCTGTCCCTAGAAACACATCTGGCCAGAAATGCTGAGGCGGAAGATGGCTGGGAGAGGTTCCGCCACGCCTCCTGAGCCCCCACCTGGGGTGGGGTGCAGCCCTCTGTCGTTGTGGGGACCCAGGTGGCATCTCGCACAGCCCCCACCCAGCAGCCACACCAGCATGCTAACGCAAACTCTAAAACAAGACCCGTTCGCAAGGCCACAGTCAGACCACAGGACTCCGGGAGCTGAGGAGACAAGGCAGGAAGCAAACCGCTGTGCGGCCACCGTCTCCCTGTGCCGCACTGGCGCACACGGCTGCCCACCACCCCCCAGAAAGGCCTCAGACCAACACTGAGTGTGGCTTTGTGTCACAGGAAAGCTACCAGCCACCCACCCTCGCCTTTCCTGTGAGGTCATGGGAGAAGCCAGGCAGGACCAGAGCACCAGGAGGAACAGGAGAGGCCCTCAGGGACAGGCAGGGCCACGGCGAACAGGGCGCAAGCTTGGAGGCCAGAGAGAGCACGAGGTGCTGGAGGGGAGCAGAGAAAGGGCAACACAGGGAGCCCACACCCGTCTGCGGAGGGCAGAGGCGACGCGTCCGCATCGGGAGAGAGGGGAGCACTCAGTGACACCCCGCGGGCCTGGCATCAACGAGAACAGAACACCTCCACGTGCTCAAGAGGGGCGCGTCCTCCCACGGGGCGCGGCCAGCGGAAGGAGAGCACAGTGACCCTGACGCACCTGTCGTGGTGAATGATCAGGCTGATCGCCTCGAAGAGCACGGCGTTCTTGGCATTGGAATGCTGCACCTTTTTTGACTTTGGTGGTTCCTGAGCTTTGTTCAGAACCGTCTCTAGGCACTCGGTCAGGCGACCTCGCACTGCCGGGTCTTCTGGGTGAGACAGAGCACCGTCAGGCCAGGCCCCCACCCACCTTCCCTCCCAGCCATGGTGCCTCCCAACAAGGGGCAGACGGCCAGCAGGAGCTCCTGGTCCAACCGCGGAGCTACTTCAAATGAGAGGGTTCAGAAGCTAGGGTAACTCCCCATGAGTTTTTGTGGGGTTTTTTAAATGTTTTATTTATTTATTTATTTGACACAGAGAGAGAGATCACAAGTAGGCAGAGAGGCAGCAGAGAGAGAGGGGGAAGCAGGCTCCCCACCGAGCAGGGAGCCTGACGCGGGGCTCAATCCCAGGACCCTGAGATCATGACCCGAACCAAAGGTAGAGGCCCAACCCACTGAACTGCCCAGGCGCCCCTCCCCATGTGTTTTAAAGCAAATAAGGTGTCTGACATTTTCGCGGCATTACGGAGCACACAAATCGAGAGAAAATAAAATCTCAGAGACACAGACAAAACACATAATATAAAAGTTTGAAAGACGGACCAAAAGATTTTTTTCTCCACCTTCATTCCCAAAAGATACAGGGAGTTCTGTACCAGCTGCTCTGGGAAGGCCAAGACGTGTAGCAGCATCACAAAGGGGCCACAGAGGAAGGGCCAGCGCCAGGAAAGGACTCACAAAGGCAGCAGACAGAAGCCACGAAGCCCAGCCCCGAAGCAGCTCCCAGAGGCCGCGGCCGCGCCGGTTACCTGGGGGTGGGTAGCACTGCAGCAGCCGCAGGAGCTTCACAGATAGCCAGGGGGCCGGGACAAAGTAGTAGGTATAATCCTGCAGGTCTGTGGATGCAGACGTCACGATCTGTAAGACACGCCAGGGGCGGGCAGGTGTCACCAAGAGAAGCCCTCCGTGGGGTCCTCGGATCACACACTGCCTGAAAAATGGCTCTGCTTGATGAGTGGAGGGTATTTAACACACTGCTCTCTGTCCCCGAGGTCAGGGGGCACGGCGACACTGCACTCACAGGGCAAGCAGCTGGCCACCATCGTCATCGGGGGCGGCCCCACACACTCCTGCTCTGCGATGACCACCCTACCCCGCACGCACAAACCGGCCCGTGCCACTGACCTGGAACTGCTCCAGAACCCAACCGCACCTGCACTGGGAACCCAAACTCTCCTTCGTGGACCAGGAGGCAGATTAGACACAAGAGGGAGGACTCTGGTCCTCTCAGGACGCAGCTGGTGTTCTGAACCCAGCCCATGCCCTCCACCCCCAGTACAGCCCTCCAGCGCCAGCCCCGCCGAGAGCTCACCGAGGCCTGAGAGCAAGCTTCCTTCACTCCCGCTTCCATCTCCCTGGCCGTCAGAGTCCTGGGCAGGGCAGACCCGCCCTCCTCCTCCTGCACACCCGACTGCCCTGAGGACAGTTCGCTTCCATGGACACACCTTCCTCACTCCCCGAGTCAGGGAGGTCAGAGGAGCACCACCTGGCCAAGCTCCCAGCTGTGACACTTGAGGTCATATGTAATAAGCATGTTCGGGAAGGTCTCACCATGACCCCCGCCCTCAGCTGCAAGGCTGCAGCCCAGACCCAGGACGTGGCCTGGGAAGGAAGGTGAGCTCCGCGCTGGGGAAGGCACGGACAGGGCTAGGGTTAGGGTTAGGGTTTTAGAGCCTACGGGCACACAGAGCAGGAAGCCAGGGGACACGCAGCACCACAGGACGGAAGGAGCCAGAGCAGGCCGCCGCTGAAGCCACGCTCAGAAGCGTCCGACTTAGAAACGCACACATGTGAGCCAAATACAAAAATAAAAGCAATGAAGAATTCACCCCAAAAATGGACAAATGAACTAGCAAATTAACCTAAGAAAGTAAAGGAAGCAAAACAAGGATAGGAACAGAAAGCTGCCAGGGAGAAAAAACAGCAGAGAGAGCCACCAAGTCAGAAGGCGTCACGCATGACAGGCTCATCGGGGAAGTGAAAAAGCAAAAGCCCCAGAGCAGGGCCGAGCTGGGGTGGCTCCACGGCCCGCCGCCGCCGCGGCCGGCACGCACGGACACTGATGACCGCACGCTGACCATCCGGACAAACTGCAAACGTCAGAAAACCAACGCAGCCGAAACCAATGAAAGGACAGAAAACACAAGCGCCCACACCTTATCAACTAAGTCGGATCCAAAACAAGACACTGTTCCACAAAGAACCCTACCTTCAAATGGCTTCACCAGTTAACTCCAGATAAAAGTGTTAGCCAAGAAACAGAAAGAAATTTCCTTCCTGTGACAAAGCGAGCCAACGGCAACAAAATCAGCAAACACAACTCGTCACGGTGAGACACTGGAGACCCCCCTCTGAGATGACGAAGAAAATCCTCTCTCGTGGTCCACACTGCATGGAGGGCCCAGTGGTGCCAGAAAGCAGGAAACACAGATAAACACAGGCTGGGAAAGAAAACTCCTCGTCCACAGACCTGATGGGAGTACGAAGAAGACCTAACGCAATCTACAAAGAAATCACTAAGATCAGTTAAGTGAGGGGGCACCTGGGGGGCTCCGTCAGGGAAGCACCTGCCTTCAGATCAGGTCATGATCCCGGGGTCTGGGGATCGAGTCTCTCCTGGGGCTCCTTGCTCAGCAGGGACTTGCTTCTCCCGCTCCCTGCCGCTCCCCCTGCTTGTGTGTGCTCTCTCTGACAAATAAATAAAATCTTTAAAAAAAATAAGTTAGATCAGTGAGTTTGACAGAACTGCCAACTCCAAGATCGATGTACAAGAATCACTTGCACAAACCAACACACAGTGGTTACAGAACACATTTAAGACATCACTCAGGCGCTGGGCGGCTCAGCAGGTTAAGTATCTGACTTCAGTTCAGGTCCTGATCTCGGGGTCCTGGGATCGAGCCCCATGTCAGGCTCCTGCTCAGTGGGGAGCCTGCTTCCTCCATCTCTCTCTAACCCCTCCCCCAACTCATGCTTGCTTGCTCTCTCTCAAATAAATAAAATCTTTTTTTTAAAGATTTTATGTATTTATTTGACAGGGATCACAGGTAGGCAGAGAGGCAGGCAGAGAGGGGTAAGTAGACTCCCGCTGAGCAGGAGCCCGATGCGGGGGCTCGATCCCAGGACCTTGAGATCATGACCTGAGCCAAAGGCAGAGGCTTAACCCACTGAGCCACCCACGCGCCCCAAATAAATAAAATCTTTTTAAAAAAAAGATGTCATTAGGAATAGCATTTTTAAAATAAACTGTATAGGGGCGCCTGGGTGGCTCAGTCATTAAGCGTCTGCCTTCAGCTCACATCATAATCCCAGGGTCCTGGGATCGAGCCCCGCACTGGGCTCTCTGCTCGGCGGGAAGCCTGCTTCTCCCTCTCCCACTCCCCCTGCTTGTGTTCTCTCTCTCGCTGTCTCTGTCAAATAAATAAATAAAATATTTTTTAAAAATAAAAAATAAAATAAATCAAATAAACTGTATGGAGATAACCCTAACAACACATAAAGGAACTGCTACTCAAAAAGTTACAAAACACAAATGAGAAAAATTAAACTGACTCTCCAGATGGGCGGAGAGGGATACCATGGTCATGGATTCAAAGACTCAATACTGTAAAGATTTTACTTCTCTCAAAACTGGCCCCTCCAGTCCCAACAGGATTTGGGGAGTGGGGGAGCAAGACAGGAGGGCGTGTTCCACAGGACGTCAAGTTCCAGTAACTAGGACAGCATGTCGCTGTGCAAGATGAACAGAGACAGCGGAGGAGGGGCAGAGACACAGCCCAAGGCCGAGGGGTCCCTGCTGCAGAGGCGGGGCCGGGGTGAGGGTGCAGAGGCTTTAGCAGGAGCACTGGGACAGCTGGTATACACAGAAACCCGTCCCAAGGCAGCTTGTCAACCTAAACGTGAAGCCACAGGATAGGGAAAGACGCCACAGATGGGGCAGCAGAAGCACCAGCCGCAGAAGAAGGGCTAGCACAGTGAGCTGCGGGTCCGTGATCACAGAAGACCTCACCCAGGCAGTGAGAGGGCCAGCTAGAGAGGAGCACAAGGCTCTTCTAAACACAGAGCAGACTGAAGCACACGCACACGGCATTTCTGGAGACATGTGGCCGGCTTGGTTCAACCTCACGCAACCAACAAAACGCTCGTACCTAAAACAGATAAGGAATTTCTTCTACAGAACAACAAAAAGGTGACGGCAGAAAAATGAGCGAAACACTGAAAAGGCACTTCACAAAAGACATTCAAAAAGGCAAGAAGGGGCGCCTGGTGGCTCAGTGGGTTAAGCGTCTGCCTTCGGCTCAGGTCACGATCCCAGGATCCTGGGACCGAGCCCTGCATCGGGCTCCCTGCTCAGCGGGACGCCTGCTTCTGCCTCTCCCTCTGCCACTGCCTGTGCCCTCTCCCTGTGTCTCTGTCAATAAATAAAATCCTTTAAAAAAAAAAAAAAAAAGAGCAGCCAGGCTGCTCCACCTGGAAGGTGACAACAGAAACGCAGACTCACATGACAAGGAGACGCCGTCTCACCCACGGACGGCCGACGCGCCCAAGGCACACAGCCGCCCCATGACCCAGCGACGCCACCTCCAGGGACCTGTCTCGCAGCCATCTGCATACAAGAGCCAAGACCCAGCCAAGCGGATCGCAGCAGGCCGCTCCCCATCGCCTCAGGGTCAGACGAGGGGACGGGTCCGTCGGCTGTGCGGCACTGGTGAAACGCTCCATGGCATCGCCACGAAGGGACGGCACGCGCACAAGCCCACCGACCCCGCGGTGCTGCGCTCTACGGGTCACACACAAAGAACACGGGCTGCTGCGGAGTCCCTGTGCACGACTCGGGACAGCGTCCGAGCCGGGTGTCCGAGTGCGGGACACGTGCTCAGGCGGCAAAGGAAAGTGAGAGGGAGGCAGCGCGGGTGAGGACGGGGCTCCCCGCGTTGGGGGGCGCCACCGCACCCCCACGCCCCACCCGGCACAGGGGCTGAGCGGCGCTCGGGCAACATGACTGTGGGCTCTGCCGCTTCACTGCGGGCACTTTCCCGTAGGGACAGAACATTTCTCAAGTGGCAAAAAGGTGGAAAGAAAACCCAACAAATTCTGAACCAAGACAAGTTCTCACCCTGGATTCACAAACTGAGTTCAGTATCTTGCGTTCTAAACAGTAAGCTAACAGTTCAATAAAAAACTCAGACGAACACGTATCCTGAGACCCGCTCCCCATCGACAGACTTACCCTGCTTAATCTGGAGACAGCCAGAGAGACAGACGTCTTGAACTCCTCGGGGTTCTTCTGCGCCAAGGTGGTGATGAGGCTGGTGGCGGCGGTCACCACACCCTGGAGCAAACACACGACAAGTACGCACTGTGACCACAGCCAACATGCCTGCGGCTGGCTTCCAACAGTAAACTCATTTTCCAGGTAAAACTTTAAACCGAAGGGCGCCTGGGTGGCTCAGTGGGTTAAGCCTCTGCCTTCGGCTCAGGTCATGATCCCAGGGTCCTGGGATCGAGCCCCGCATCGGGCTCTCTGCTCAGCGGGGAGCCTGCTTCCTCCTCTCTCTCTGCCTGCCTCTCTGCCTACTTGTGATCTCTGTCTGTCAAATAAATAAATAACATCTTTTAAAAAAATTTAAATTTAAAAAAAAAAAAACTTTAAACCGAGAGCAACGACCCAGAGACCCTGGGCCAGATTCAAAACTGCTCTGACTGGCCCATCGTGTCTGAGACAGCACACGTCTGTCATTTTCCTTCTGGAGCTTCTCTCCGAGAACCTGGGCGTCCAGCAAGGCCGACCCAGCCCCTGCCTCAGTGGAGGCCTGCGGAGCGCCGCAGCAGCCGGCTGGGTCTCTACCTGCCCTGCCGCCCTCTCGGGGTCTGGGCTCAGCAGCACTCACTGCTGCCCCTCGCTTACAACACTCCTCATAGGGGCACCTGGCTGGCTCCGCCAGGAGAACACACAACTCTTGATCTCAGAGTGTGAGTTTGCGCTCCATGTGGGTACAGACGCTACTTAAAAATAAAATCTTTAAAAGAAAAAAAGAAATCAACTCTGTATGGACCAGGAAGGGAAACATTACCCTTGGACTCACTTGAATCTCTCCAACCCAGAAGTGTGACCATGGAGAAGAGCAGCTGGGGGGCCTATCCCTGCCTTTCTTGAACAGATCCACCCCACTGCTCCCTGCGGCAGCCCAGGCCCAGTGAGGCCCCTTCCCTGTAGAGTGCCCATGCGGCACCTGGCCTCAGGCAGCACGGGGACACCTGCTCTTGTCCCAGGACAAGAAGTCACTCCCACCAATCCCTGTGTCTTGAAGGAAAACACTGCTTAAGTAAAGAAGTTCTCTCATAAATACGAAATAGATAAAAACAAGGAATGCAGGGGCACCTGGGTGGCTCAGTGGGTTAAAGCCTCTGCCTTCGGCTTGGGTCATGATCCCGGGGTCCGGGATGGAGCCCCGCATCGGGCTCTCTGCTCAGCGGGGAGCCTGCTTCCCCCTCTCTCTCTGCTTGCCTCCCTGCCTGCTTGTGATCTCTGTCAAATAAATAGTCTCTAAAAAAAAGGAATGCAATGAAAATGCAAATAAAGCTCAAGCAAGCACTGGGCCACTGCTGGTGCCCCTGGCCCTCCTCCACCAGGCTCCTGAGCGGGCGGGAGAAGGCCGGCCGCTTCCGCAGCTGCAAAGGTGCAGGGAGGGAGCCCCGGCCACGACGGAGCGCTCCTTCGGCTTTCTAAGGACAACGTGAAAGCAGCATTAAAGGCACAGATAGAACGGGCCTCCATGTCCATGTCCTGGCAAGCAACAGCGAACGGGTTTCCCTCGCAGGACAGCTCTAACAAACTCAGGATCTGCAAACACCCGTCCCACCCGGGCAGAGACATGCAGCAGAGCTCCTGAGCGTCTGCGGCTCCACCTGGCCCCCCAGGAGGACAGAACAAGCCTCCGTATTCTGACAAGAGTCAGCTGGGACTCGCTGGCTCGAGCTGGGCTTCTCCCATCCTCTGCTGTCCCCGGAGTCTTCGTGGGAAGGGCAGCGTGACAAGACCAGGGGGAGCCCAGATGGCCCCCAGTGCCGTCCCTCTGGCCACAGCTCCCTGCCTGCCCCACGCAGACCCCCCGGGCTCCTGCTCTGCTCTCAGAACAAGGGCACACAGGGGCCTACTGGCCTCTGGCGGCACAGCCAGCCAACACTCCTGAGCCGGAGACAAAGCCAGCCAAATCTCGGGCCATCTTTAGCGACAAAGCCAAGAGGCACAGGACAGAGAAGCCACAACCACATAAAGGACAGCCACCGAGAGACCAGAGAACATGGGACGAGAAGAGAGATAGAAAAAGACAGGGTGATGGGCTGGGCCTTCCTGTGGGCCAGCGGGCCAGCGCCTCTTCCCTCTCCTCTCCGAGCTGGGCCCTGGCGGCCCACAGCAAGCATGTGCCAGGCAGCGCGGCCGGTGAGACCCGGTCGTGCACGTCCAACTGTGCAAGCGAACCACACAGCTGGGGCGACCGAATCGTGCCGTGTCAGAGGAGAGGCCCTTCTCGGCCACTGCTCTGAGCAGCGCTCAACACCTGTCGGCCACGAGGCGCAGGCCCCCTACGCTGCCCCAGCTCTGAGCCTTCAGCACCTCCTGGCCCAAGTCCAGATGTGCAGAAGCCACTGCAGCCCTCTGAGCCCGCGTTCCCACAGGCACGGGACTGGAGAGCGCCCCCGCCTCCCAGGGCTGCCGGGTGGGCAACTTGCGGCCTCGAGCCTCACAGCCTCCTGCGCGGCTTCAAGATTCCACTGGTGGACTCGGAACCTGGACGGACTGAGAGGGACCCACGCAACCTGGCGTGCACTCCCAACACCGCCTCCCAGGTGCGTCCCCCTCGCCCTACAACATGGCTGCGCTGACCGGCCTCCGTGCTGAGGAAAGGCTGCCCCGCTTGGATACAAACATCCCAGGATGCGTGGGCCATGACAACGTGGGAACAGCCCATGGGGCTGCCACCCCACAGCAAGTGTCCCGACACAGCCACGAGCTCTCTCCTCTGAGTCTGCATGCCAGGACTGTTTACTTTTAGTCAATCGTCTTTTTGGAGAGGAGAAGGAATGAGGGGAGAGAGGAGAGAGAATCTCCAGCAGGCCCCACTGAGCACGGAGCCCGCTGCAAGGCCTGACTCCCTAACTCTGGGATCACGACCTGAGCCAATGCTCAACTGGCTGAAAGCGCCCTATTTTTAATTTAATTTTTAAGGTAGATTCCTCCTGAGCAATAATACAGAAACCAGCTAACATACTCACACTGATCGACTCAAGAAAAATCTGTGTTGAATTTCAATTCTCATTTATACAACAGAATTCATGCAACACAAAGCCGCCGCGCCCAATGTCTGCTCCAACTTGACTCCATGTGGGGAGGTCACGTCCCTGTGTGCCCCGTCGGGTGTGGACAGCACCCATGACCCATGTCTAACCACTATCACCAAGTCGCCCTGCACCTCCCTGTCGTTTCCGACGACACAGGGAGGACACACGGGCCTGGCCTGTGCAGTGGCCATGCCAGAGCATAGGTCAGGTCACAGGACACCCCCTCAAAACCCCAGGGAGAGAAGCACACGCTTGCAGTGCCCTCGCCAGACAGGGCATTTCCAGAAGACACTGGTCTCTGTCTTGTTCAGCTGCCCAGCCGCAGCATGCAGGAGGCCCTTCCAATAACGAGCTCTGCAGTGAGCCAGAGGCCGCATCTGCGTTATCCCGTCCCCGGGGAGCGGGGAGCCCCTCCCCCAGCCACAGAGGCCCCCAAGTGCTCACACACTCAGTGGGCTGAGCTGTGATGTACCCCCCCCCAGCATTATGAGAAGCCACACAGAGCTGCTTTCACAATGGCGATTCCAGAAACGGTTCCTCGGTGGGGCGCGGGGGGACACGAGTCCAAAGACATTTACCAAATGCTGGTCGTTGAGAAGGTGCACCACTCGGGACGTCCAGTCTCCCATGGGGACGAGATCAGGAGACGTTCGGTACAAACGCAGCAAGCACAGGGCGGCGCTCTGCTTCACACTGTCCATGGTATCTCTGAAAGACAGACACCAGCGTCACTCAAGAAGGCAGCCGGCTCCCCACGCGGCCCCGGCTAGCCGAGCATAGCCCCGAGCCTCACAGAGAAGAGCCCAGAGGAACCGGGGGACCAGGAGGCTCCACCCTCTCCATGTGCTCAAGTCCACACCCCCTCCTGCGAGAGGTCTTGGTGTGGACCGGGCCCGGAAGGCGAGACGGCTGTCTGCTCCGAAGACTTGCCTCAGACCCCACCACGACCCTCAGCAGAGCCCTGCCAGGAAGCTCTCTTCTCCAGAAATGTCCGTTCTGGTATTTTTCCCAACTGCCGCCCAGGACCTTGGCTGTGCAAGACAGAGCAGACTCAGCTACTGTTCCTCTCTGTCTGGGTTCCAGAGAACTTCTGCGTACAATGCACTTAATAACACACAGTCGAAACAGACAGCGTCGGAGCAGCGACCACCACAGAGCCCCGGGCGGTTAAGCACAGCGGACCAGAGGGAGGGCTCCTGCGCCGCGGCAGCCAGCGTCCCGGGCACGCCGATAACCCCGAGAAGCCAGGTCAGAAGGGCGCACACCCCAGGAAAGGGGCGTTTGGAGGGTTTCCTGTTCAGGCGTCCATGTTCGCGGAGGGCACACAATGTTCCTGATGCCCGTTTACCCCCTGCCCACCACGCCCAGCCGAACTCCGCGAGCCGCCAGGAAGCCACAGGCCCGCCTAGGAGAATCCGCGCAGGCGGCGGGAGAGAGAACAAGTCGGCGTTCTCAGAGTCCCGGGCGAAGCCGCGGAGGCGCTCCCACGCACAGGGAAGAGAAGGGTCTGGGGGTCAGCCTTACCATCCGCCTCCATGGTTGCTTTCTCGTTCCTAAATGAGTCCAAGCCAAGGTGAGAATCCCCAAGCCGCTCCCCACTCTACTCCAAAGAGAAATCGCCCCAGTCAAATGCTCCGTCAGATACTAAAAGCCCCGGGAGCAACAGGTCCGTGCCCCTCTCAGGCCACACACCGTCCTCGTAAGCAGTCGCAGGGCAGCACGCCCCGCAGGCCTCGAGGCCCAACTGTGCCGGCTTCTAGCCAGCGTGCTTCTGCGCTCGGGATCGCCTCCCCACCGCGCCGCTCCCGCACCGCTCCATGGCCAGCAGGGGAAGAACCTTCACGGAGAGGGAAGTCCAACATCCAGTGACCCTGGGGAGCCCAGGCAGAGCGCTGCCTGCTTTGTCTCAGACCCAGGGCCCAGGAGCCGAGTGCCAGCTGAGCCCTACACCACCCCATCCCCAACATGCCAATTCTGACACAGTGACTTGACTCTGTGACCTGGACTCTGACAGACACTTCAGCAGGGCAAGGCCCCACCTGGGGCCCCAGGCCTCACAACTTGTAGACACAACTGTCCCCTGGCAGCGGCCTCTCTCTCCTCTCGCCCATCCGCTTTGGCTTGTCGAGGCCGGGCCGCGCTGCACACCCTCTGCGTCCTTTCAATCTGCAAATGTGTCCATCCTTTATTTCAGGAGAAGGTTCTTGAATTACCACCTGAATACTTACCAGAGATGACCTGTTCTACACCTCATTCATCCAAGAGGTATTTATCAAGCCTGTACCATATACCAGATATGGTTCAAAATGCTGGAAATAAATCAGCAGCCGTAGTGGACAAAACCCTCGGGCCCCAGTGAGCTTTCCCTCTGAGGGCGGAGGCGGACAGTACACAGACGCGTTCGCTGGCGTGCGCCAGGCACAAGGAAGGGCTTAGGCAGCATCCGGAGGGAGCAAGACGGTGAGGGAAGGCCTTGCCAGACCCGGACCAGCCCTAACGAGGAGGAAGAGAAGCCTCAGGCCCTGAGCCCACACCGACCCCGGCCATCTTCCGGACGGACCCGAAGCCTCTTCCGTCCCGGTGACTTTGCTCTCGGGGTGCCCGCCGTGCCCTGAAGCCCCCATCAGCAGGCGTGGAATGGCATCACCTCGGCCCCCCAGCAGGTTCCTCAGCTCTGCAGCCCCTTCCAGTGCACG